>NC_136339.1:0-744865 GCF_964198595.1 Lampetra fluviatilis
ACCCACTCACTCACCCACTCACTCACCCACTCACTCACTCACTCACCCACTCACTCACTCACCCACTCACTCACTCACCCACCCACCCACCCACTCACCACCCACCCACCCACTCACTCACTCACCCACCCACACACTCACCCACCCACACACTCACCCCACCCACACACTCACCCACCCACCCCACTCACCCACCCACCCACTCACTCACTCACCCACCCACCCACACACTCACCCACCCACCCACTCACCCACCCACCCACTCACGACCCACTCACCCACCCTCTCACCCACTCACCCACTCACTCACTCACCCACCCACTCACCCACCCACACACTCACCCACTCACCCACCCACTCACCCACCCACCCGCCCACTCACTCACCCACCCACCCACCCACCCACCAACTCACCCACCCACCCACCCACCCACTCACCCACCCACCCACCCACTCACCCACCCACCCACCCACTCACCCACCCACCCACCCACCCACACACGCACCCACTCACTCACTCACTCACCCACCCACTCACCCACTCACTCACCCACTCACCCACTCACCCACCAAACCAATCACTCACCCACCCACTCACCCACCCACCCACTCACCCACCCACCCACTCACCCACCCACCAACCCACCCACCCACCCACCCACCCACTCACTCACTTACCCACTCACCCACCCACTCACTCACCCACCCACTCACTCACTCACCAACCCACTCACCCACCCACTCACTCAATCACCCACCCACCCACCCACTCACTCACTCACTCACCCACCAACCCACCCACCCACCCACCCACTCACTCACCCACCCATCCACCGACCCACTCACTCACCCACCCACCCACCCACTCACCCACCCACCCACCCACTCACTCACTCACTCACCCACCCACCCACTCACCCACCCACCCACTCACCCACCCACCCACCCACCCACCCACTCACCCACCCACTCACTCACTCACCCACTCACCCACTCAATCAATCACTCACCCACTCACTCACTCACCCACCCGCTAACCCACCCACCCACTCACCCACCCGCCCACCCACTCACTCACCCACCCACCCACTCACCCACGCACCCACTCACTCACGCACCCACCCACTCACCCACCCACCCACTCACTCACCCACCCACCCACTCACTCACTCAATCAATCACTCACCCACTCACTCACTCACCCACCCGCTAACCCACCCGCTAACCCACCCACCCACTCACCCACCCGCCCACCCACTCACTCACCCACTCCCTCACCCACCCACCCACCCACTCACCCACCCACTCACCCACCCACTCACTCACCCACTCACTCACTCACCCACTCACCCACTCACTCACTCACCCACTCACTCACTCACCCACTCATCCACCCACTCACTCACCCACTCACTCACTCTCACCCACTCACTCACTCACTCAATCAATCACTCACCCACTCATCCACTCACCCACCCACTCACCCACCCGCCCACTCACCCACACACTCACCCACCCGCTCACCCACCCACCCACTCACACCACCCACCCACCCACCCACTCACTCACCCACCCACCCACCCACCCACCCACTCACTCACTCCCCCACCCACTCACCCACCCACCCACTCATTCAATCACTAACCCACTCACTAACCCACTCACTAACCCACTCAATCACCCACTCAATCACTCAATCAATCACTCACCCACTCACCCACCCACCCACTCACTCACTCAGTCACCCACCCATCCACTCACCCACTCACTCACCCACTCAATCAATCACTCACCCACTCACCCACCCACTCACTCACCCACCCACTCACTCACTCACCCACTCACCCACCCACCCACTCACCCACCCACCCACCCACCCACTCACCCACCCACTCACCCACCCACTCACCCACCCACTCACCCACCCACTCACCCACCCACCCACACACTCACTTACCCACCCACCCACCCACTCACCCACCCACTCACTCACTCACCCACCCACCCACACACTCACCCACCCACCCACACACTCACCCACCCACTCACCCACCCACTCACACACTCACCCACCCACTCACTCACTCACCCACTCATCCCACTCAATCAATCACTCACCCACTCACCTCACCCACCCACTCACTCACCCACCCACTCACTCACCCACCCACTCACTCACCCACTTAATCAATTACTCAATCACTCACCCACTCACCCACCCACCCACTCACCCACCCACCCACTCACCCACCCACCCACTCACCCACCCACCCACCCACCCACTCACCCACCCACCCACCCACTCACCCACCCACCCACCCACTCACCCACCCACCCACCCACCCACTCACCCGCACACTCACCCACCCGCTCACCCACCCACCCACTCACACCACCCACCCACCCACCCACTCACTCACCCACCCACTCACTCACTCACTCACTCACTCCCCCACCCACTCACCCACCCACCCACTTATTCAATCACTAACCCACTCACTAACCCACTCACTAACCCACTCAATCACCCACTCAATCACTCAATCAATCACTCACCCAATTACCCACCCACTCACTCACCCACCCACTCACTCACCCACCCACTCACCCACCCACTCACCCACCCACTCACTCACCCACCCACCCACTCACCCACCCACCCACACACTCACTTACCCACCCACCCACCCACTCACCCACCCACTCACTCACTCACCCACCCACCCACACACTCACCCACCCACCCACACACTCACCCACTCACCCACCCACTCACACACTCACCCACCCACTCACTCACTCACCCACTCATCCCACTCAATCAATCACTCACCCACTCACCTCACCCACCCGCTCACCCACCCACCCACTCACCCACCCGCCCACCCACTCAATCACTCACCCACTCATCCACCCACTCACCCACTCACCCACTCACCCACTCACTCACTCACTCACACCCACTCACTCACTCACTCACTCACTCAATCAATCACTCACCCACTCACCCACCCACTCACCCACCCGCCCAATCACCCACCCACTCACCCACCCACCCACTCACCCACCCACCCACACACTCACCCACCCACTCACCCACCCACTCACACACTCACCCACCCACTCACTCACTCACCCACTCATCCCACTCAATCAATCACTCACCCACTCACCTCACCCACCCACTCACTCACCCACCCACTCACCCACCCGCCCACCCACTCACTCACTCACTCACTCACCCACTCATCCACCCACTCACCCACTCACTCACCCACCCACTCACTCACCCACTTAATCAATTACTCAATCACTCACCCACTCACCCACTCACCCACCCACCCACCCACTCACCCACCCACCCACCCACCCACCCACTCACCCACCCACCCACCCACCCACTCACCCACCCACCCACCCACTCACCCACCCACCCACCCACCCACTCACTCACCCACCCACCCACTCACTCACTCACTCCCCCACCCACTCACCCACCCACCCACTTATTCAATCACTAACCCACTCACTAACCCACTCACTAACCCACTCAATCACCCACTCAATCACTCAATCAATCACTCACCCACTCACCCACCCACTCACTCACCCACCCACTCACTCACCCACCCACTCACCCACCCACTCACCCACCCACCCACACACTCACTTACCCACCCACCCACCCACTCACCCACCCACTCACTCACTCACCCACTCACCCACTCATCCCACTCAATCAATCACTCACCCACTCACCTCACCCACCCGCTCACCCACCCACCCACTCACCCACCCGCCCACCCACTCAATCACTCACCCACTCATCCACCCACTCACCCACTCACCCACTCACCCACTCACTCACTCACACCCACTCACTCACTCAATCAATCACTCACCCACTCACCCACCCACTCACCCACCCGCCCAATCACCCACCCACTCACCCACCCACCCACTCACCCACCCACCCACTCACCCACTCACCCACTCACCCACCCACCCACTCACTCACCCACTCACTCACCCACTTAATCAATTACTCAATCACTCACCCACTCACCCACCCACTCACCCACCCACCCACCCACCCACTCACCCACCCACCCACCCACTCACCCACCCACTCACCCACCCACCCACTCACTCACCCACCCACCCACTCACTCACCCACCCACTCACCCACCCACTCACCCACCCACCCACTCACCCACCCACTCACCCACCCACTCACCCACCCACTCACCCACCCACTCACCCACTCACCCACTCACTCACTCACTCAATCAATCACTCACCCACTCACCCACTCACCCACCCACTCACCCACCCGCCCACTCGCTCACCCACCCACCAACTCACCCACCCACCCACCCACTCACTCACTCACCCACTCACCCACCCACTCACCCACTCACTCACCCACTCACCCACTCACTCATCCACTCACTCACCCACTCAATCAATCACTCACCCACTCACCCACCCACTCACTCACCCACTCACCCACCCACTCACTCACTCACCCACCCACCCACCCACTCACCCACTCACCCACCCACCCACTCACTCACCCACTCAATCAATCACTCACCCACCCACTCACCCACCCACCCACCCAACCAATCACTCACTCACCCACCCACCCACCCACCCACTCACTCACTCACTCACCCACCCACCCACTCACTCACTCACCCACCCACCCACCCACTCACTCACCCACCCACTCACTCACCCACCCACCCACTCACTCACCCACCCACCCACTCACTCACCCACCCACTCACCCACTCACCCACCCACCCACTCACTCACTCACTCACTCACCCACCCACTCACTCACTCACCCACCCACTCACTCACTCACACACCCACCCACCCACCCACTCACCCACTCACCCACCCACTCACTCACTCACCCCACTCACTCACACACCCACCCACTCACTCACTCACTCACCCACTCACCCACTCACTCACCCACCCACTCACTCACTCACCCACGCACTCACTTACTCACTCACCCACTCACCCACCCACTCACCCACTCAACTCACCCACTCAACTCACCCACTCACCTACTCAACTCACCCACTCACCCACCCACCCACCCACTCACTCACTCACTCACCCACCCACCCACCCACTCACCCACTCACTCACTCACTCATCCACTCACTCACCCAATCAATCACTCACCCACTCACCCACCCACTCACTCACCCACTCACCCACTCACTCACTCACCCACTCACTAACTCACTCAACCACCCACCCAACCACTCACCCACCCACTCACCCACCCACCCACTCACCCACCCACCCACTCACCCACCCACCCACCCACCCACTCACCCACCCACCCACCCACTCACCCTACCACCCACCCACTCACCCACCCACCCACCCACTCACTCAGTCACCCACCCACCCACTCACCCACTCACTCACTCACTCACTCACCCACCCACCCACCCACCCACCCACCCACCCACCCACTCACTCACTCACCCACTCACTCACCCACTCACCCACTCACCCACCCACTCACCCACCAAACCAATCACTCACCCACCCACTCACCCACCCACCCACTCACACACCCACCCACTCACTCACTTACCCACTCACCCACCCACTCACTCACCCACCCACTCACTCACTCACCAACCCTCTCACCCACCCACTCACTCAATCACCCACCCACCCACCCACCCACTCACTCACTCACCCACCAACCTACCCACTCACTCACCCACCCACACACCCACCGACCCACTCACTCACCCACCCACCCACCCACTCACCCACCCACCCACCCACTCACTCACCCACCAACCCACCGACCCACTCACTCACCCACCCACCCACCCACTCACCCACCCACCCACCCACCCACTCACTCACCCACCCACCCACTCACTCACCCACCCACCCACCCACCCACTCACCCACCCATTCACTCACCCACTCACCCACTCAATCAATCACTCACCCACTCACACACTCACCCACCCGCTAACCCACCCACCCACTCACCCACCCGCCCACCCACTCACTCACCCACTCATCCCACTCAATCAATCACTCACCCACTCACCTCACCCACCCGCTCACCCACCCACCCACTCACCCACCCGCCCACCCACTCACTCACTCACCCACTCATCCACCCACTCACCCACTCACTCACTCACCCACTCACTCACTCACTCACTCACACCCACTCACCCACCCACTCACCCACTCACTCACCCACTCACTCACCCACTCACTCACCCACTTAATCAATTACTCAATCACTCACCCACTCACCCACCCACTCACCCACTCACCCACCCACCCACTCACTCACCCACCCACCCACTCACCCACCCACCCACTCACTCACCCACCCACCCACTCACTCACCCACCCACCCACCCACTCACCCACCCACCCACCCACCCACTCACTCACCCACCCACTCACTCACTCACTCACCCACCCACTCACTCACTCACTCACCCACTCCCTCACACACCCACCCACCCACCCACTCACCCACTCACCCACCCACTCACTCACTCACCCACTCACTCACCCACTCACTCACTCACTCACCCACCCACTCACTCACCCACGCACTCACTTACTCACTCACCCACTCACCCACCCACTCACCCACTCAACTCACCCACTCACCTACTCAACTCACCCACTCACCCACCCACCCACCCACTCACTCACCCACCCACCCACCCACTCACCCACTCACTCACTCACTCATCCACTCACTCACCCAATCAATCACTCACCCACTCACCCACCCACTCACTCACTCACCCACCCACCCACTCACCCACTCACTCACCCACTCATTCACTCACTCACCAACTCAATCAATCACTCACCCACTCACTAACTCACTCAACCACCCACCCAACCACTCACCCACCCACTCACCCACCCACCCACCCACCCACCCACTCACCCACCCACCCACCCACCCACTCACCCACTCACTCACTCACCCACCCACCCACCCACCCACCCACTCACTCACTCACCCACTCACTCACCCACTCACCCACTCACCCACCCACTCACCCACCAAACCAATCACTCACCCACCCACTCACCCACCCACCCACTCACACACCCACCCACTCACTCACTTACCCACTCACTCACCCACCCACTCACTCACTCACTCACCAACCCTCTCACCCACCCACTCACTCAATCACCCACCCACCCACTCACTCACCCACCCACCCACTCACCCACCCACCCACCCACTCACCCACCAACCCACCGACCCACTCACTCACCCACCCACCCACTCACTCACCCACCCACCCACTCAACCACCCACCCACCCACCCACTCACTCACCCACCCACCCACCCACTCACCCACTCACCCACCCACCCACTCACCCACCCACCCACCCACTCACCCACCCATTCACTCACCCACTCACCCACTCAATCAATCACTCACCCACTCACACACTCACCCACCCGCTAACCCACCCACCCACTCACCCACCCGCCCACCCACTCACTCACCCACTCATCCCACTCAATCAATCACTCACCCACTCACCTCACCCACCCGCTCACCCACCCACCCACTCACCCACCCGCCCACCCACTCACTCACTCACCCACTCATCCACCCACTCACCCACTCACTCACTCACCCACTCACTCACTCACTCACACCCACTCACCCACCCACTCACCCACTCACTCACCCACCCACTCACTCACCCACTTAATCAATTACTCAATCACTCACCCACTCACCCACCCACTCACCCACCCACCCACCCACCCACTCACCCACCCACCCACCCACTCACCCACCCACCCACTCACTCACCCACCCACCCACCCACTCACCCACCCGCCCACTCACCCACACACTCACCCACCCGCTCACCCACCCACTCACACCACCCACCCACCCACCCACTCACTCACCCACCCACCCACTCACTCACTCACTCCCCAACCCACTCACCCACCCACCCACTCATTCAATCACTAACCCACTCACTAACCCACTCACTAACCCACTCAATCACCCACTCAATCACTCAATCAATCACTCACCCACTCACCCACGCACTCACTCACTCACTCAGTCACCCACCCATCCACTCACCCACTCACTCACCCACTCACTCACCCACTCAATCAATCACTCACCCACTCACCCACCCACTCACTCACCCACCCACTCACTCACCCACCCACTCACTCACCCACTCACCCACCCACTCACCCACCCACCCACTCACCCACCCACCCACCCACTCACTCACTCACCCACCCACTCACTCACTCACTCACTCACCCACCCACCCACACACTCACCCACCCACCCACCCACACACTCACCCACCCACTCACCCACCCACCCACTCACCCATCCACTCACCCACTCACCCACTCACTCACTCAATCAATCACTCACCCACTCACCCACTCACCCACCCACTCACCCACCCGCCCACTCGCTCACCCACCCACCAACTCACCCACCCACCCACTCACTCACTCACCCACTCACTCACTCACTCACCCACTCACCCACTCACCCACCCACTCACTCACCCACTCACCCACTCACTCATCCACTCACCCACTCACCCACTCACTCACTCAATCAATCACTCACCCACTCACCCACTCACCCACCCACTCACCCACCCGCCCACTCGCTCACCCACCCAACTCACCCACCCACCCACTCACTCACTCACCCACTCACTCACTCACTCACCCACTCACCCACTCACCCACCCACTCACCCACTCACCCACTCACCCACTCAATCAATCACTCACCCACTCACTCACCCACTCACTCACCCACTCACCCACCCACTCACTCACTCACTCACCCACCCACTCACCCACTCACCCACCCACCCACTTACCCACTCACTCACCCACTCAATCAATCACTCACCCACTCACCAACCCACTCACTCACCCACTCACCCACCCACTCACTCACTCACCCACCCACTCACCCACTCACCCACCCACCCACTCACCCACTCACTCACCCACTCAATCAATCACTCACCCACCCACTCACCCACCCACCCAACCAATCACTCACTCACCCACCCACCCACCCACTCACTCACCCACCCACCCACCCACCCACCCACTCACTCACTCACCCACCCACTCACTCACCCACCCACTCACTCACCCACCCACTCACTCACCCACCCACCCACCCACCCACTCACTCACTCACCCACCCACCCACTCACTCACCCACCCACCCACTCACTCACCCACCCACCCACTCACTCACCCACCCACCCACTCACTCACCCACCCACCCACTCACCCACCCACCCACTCACTCACTCACTCACCCACCCACTCACTCACTCACCCACTCCCTCACACACCCACCCACCCACTCACCCACTCACCCACCCACTCACTCACTCACTCACCCACTTACTCACACACCCACCCACCCACTCACTCACTCACTCACCCACTCACTCACCCACTCACTCACCCACTCACTCACCCACCCACTCACTCACCCACGCACTCACTTACTCACTCACCCACTCACCCACCCACTCACCCACTCAACTCACCCACTCAACTCACCCGATCACCTACTCAACTCACCCACCCACCCACCCACCCACCCACTCACTCACTCACCAACCCACCCACCCACCCACCCACCCACTCACCCACCCACCCACCCACCCACCCACTCACCAACCCACCCACCCACTCACCCACCCACTCACCCACCCACCCACCCACTCACCCACCCACACACCCACCCACTCACTCAGTCACCCACCCACTCACCCACTCACTCACTCACTCACTCACCCACCCACCCACCCACTCACTCACTCACCCACTCACTCACCCACTCACCCACCAAACCAATCACTCACCCACCCACTCACCCACCCACCCACTCACACACCCACCCACTCACTCACTTACCCACTCACCCACCCACTCACTCACCCACCCACTCACTCACTCACCAACCCTCTCACCCACCCACTCACTCAATCACCCACCCACCCACCCACCCACTCACCCACCAACCCACCCACTCACTCACCCACCCACACACCCACCGACCCACTCACTCACCCACCCACCCACTCACTCACCCACCCACCCACCCACTCACTCACCCACCAACCCACCGACCCACTCACTCACCCACCCACCCACTCACCCACCCACCCACCCACCAACTCACCCACCCACCCACCCACCCACTCACTCACCCACCCACCCACTCACTCACCCACCCACCCACCCACTCACCCACCCACCCACTCACCCACCCATTCACTCACCCACTCAATCAATCACTCACCCACTCACACACTCACCCACCCGCTAACCCACCCACCCACTCACCCACCCGCCCACCCACTCACTCACCCACTCATCCCACTCAATCAATCACTCACCCACTCACCTCACCCACCCGCTCACCCACCCGCCCACTCACCCACCCGCCCACCCACCCACCCACTCACCCACCCGCCCACCCACTCACTCACTCACCCACTCATCCACCCACTCACCCACTCACTCACTCACCCACTCACTCACTCACTCACACCCACTCACCCACCCACTCACCCACTCACTCACCCACTTAATCAATTACTCAATCACTCACCCACTCACCCACCCACCCACCCATCCACTCACCCACCCACCCACCCACTCACCCACCCACCCACTCACCCACCCACCCACTCACCCACCCACCCACTCACCCACCCACCCACCCACCCACCCACTCACCCACCCACCCACTCACTCACTCACTCACCCACCCACCCACCCACTCACCCACCCGCCCACTCACCCACACACTCACCCACCCGCTCACCCACCCACCCACTCACACCACCCACCCACCCACCCACTCACTCACCCACCCACCCACCCACTCACTCACTCCCCCACCCACTCACCCACCCACCCACTCATTCAATCACTAACCCACTAACTAACCCACTCACTAACCCACTCAATCACCCATTCAATCACTCAATCAATCACTCACCCACTCACCCACCCACTCACTCACTCAGTCACCCACCCATCCACTCACCCACTCACTCACCCACTCACTCACCCACTCAATCAATCACTCACCCACTCACCCACCCACTCACTCACCCACCCACTCACTCACTCACCCACCCACTCACTCACCCACTCACCCACCCACCCACCCACTCACCCACCCACTCACTTACCCACCCACCCACCCACTCACCCACCCACCCACTCACTCACTCACTCACTCACTCACCCACCCACCCACACACTCACCCACCCGCTCACCCACCCACCCACTCACCCACCCGCCCACCCACTCACTCACTCACCCACTCATCCACCCACTCACCCACTCACTCACTCACCCACTCACTCACTCACTCACTCACACCCACTCACTCACTCACTCAATCACTCAATCAATCACTCACCCACTCACCCACTCACCCACCCACTCACCCACCTGCCCAATCACCCACCCACTCACCCACCCACCCACTCACCCACCCACCCACTCACCCACTCACTCACCCACCCACTCACTCACCCACTTAATCAATTACCAATTACTCAATCACTCACCCACTCACCCACCCACTCACCCACCCACCCACCCACCCACCCACTCACCCACCCACTCACTCACTCACTCACCCACCCACTCACTCACTCACTCACCCACCCACCCACACACTCACCCACCCACCCACACACTCACCCACCCACTCACCCACATACCCACTCACCCACCCACTCACCCACTCACCCACTCACTCACTCAATCAATCACTCACCCACTCACCCACTCACCCACCCACTCACCCACCCGCCCACTCGCTCACCCACCCACCAACTCACCCACCCACCCACTCACTCACTCACTCACTCACTCACACCCACTCACTCACTCACTCAATCACTCAATCAATCACTCACCCACTCACCCACTCACCCACCCACTCACCCACCCGCCCAATCACCCACCCACTCACCCACCCACCCACTCACCCACCCACTCACTCACCCACTTAATCAATTACCAATTACTCAATCACTCACCCACTCACCCACCCACTCACCCACCCACCCACCCACTCACCCACCCACTCACTCACTCACCCACCCACTCACTCACTCACCCACCCACCCACACACTCACCCACCCACCCACACACTCACCCACCCACCCACTCACCCACCCACCCACTCACCCACCCACTCACCCACTCACTCACTCAATCAATCACTCACCCACTCACCCACTCACCCACTCACCCACCCGCCCACTCGCTCACCCACCCACCAACTCACCCACCCACCCACTCACTCACTCACCCACTCACTCACTCACCCACTCACCCACCCACTCACTCACCCACTCACTCATCCACTCACTCACCCACTCAATCAATCACTCACCCACTCACCCACCCACTCACTCACCCACTCACCCACCCACTCACTCACTCACCCACCCACTCACCCACTCACCCACCCACCCACTCATCCACTCACTCACCCACTCAATCAATCACTCACCCAACCACTCACCCACCCACCCAACCAATCACTCACTCACCCACCCACCCACCCACCCACTCACTCACCCACCCACCCACCCACCCACTCACTCACCCACCCACCCACCCACCCACTCACCCACCCACCCACCCACTCACTCACCCACCCACCCACTCACTCACCCACTCACCCACTCACCCACTCACCCACTCACTCACCCACCCACCCACCCACTCACTCACCCACCCACCCACTCACCCACCCACCCACTCACCCACCCACCCACTCACCCACCCACCCACCCACCCACCCACCCACTCACCCACCCACCCACCCACCCACTCACCCACCCACCCACCCACTCACCCACCCACCCACTCACTCACTCACTCACCCACCCACTCACTCACTCACTCACTCACCCACTCCCTCACACACCCACCCACCCACTCACCCACTCACCCACTCACCCACCCACTCACTCACTCACCCACTCACTCACACACCCACCCACCCACTCACTCACTCACTCACCCACTCACCCACTCACTAACCCACTCACTCACCCACCCACTCAC
Organism: Lampetra fluviatilis; assembly: GCF_964198595.1. Lineage (NCBI taxonomy): Eukaryota > Metazoa > Chordata > Hyperoartia > Petromyzontiformes > Petromyzontidae > Lampetra > Lampetra fluviatilis. The sequence goes on from NC_136339.1 coordinate 13,193, forward strand.
TCACCCACGCACTCACTTACTCACTCACCCACTCACCCACCCACTCACCCACTCAACTCACCCACTCACCTACTCAACTCACCCACTCACCCACTCACCCACCCACTCACTCACTCACCCACCCACCCACCCACTCACCCACTCACTCACTCACTCATCCACTCACTCACCCAATCAATCACTCACCCACTCAGCCACCCACTCACTCACTCACTCACCCACCCACCCACTCACCCACTCACTCACCCACTCACTCACTCACTCACCAACTCAATCAATCACTCACCCACTCACTAACTCACTCAACCACCCACCCAACCACTCACCCACCCACCCACCCACCCACTCACCCACCCAACCACCCACCCACCCACCCACCCACTCACCCACCCACCCACCCACCCACTCACTCAGTCACCCACCCACCCACTCACCCACTCACTCACTCACTCACCCACCCACCCACCCACCCACTCACTCACTCACCCACTCACTCACCCACTCACCCACTCACCCACCCACTCACCCACCAAACCAATCACTCACCCACCCACTCACCCACCCACCCACTCACACACCCACCCACTCACTCACTTACCCACTCACCCACCCACTCACTCACCCACCCACTCACTCAATCACCCACCCACCCACTCACTCACTCACTCACCCACCAACCCACCCACTCACTCACCCACCCACCCACCGACCCACTCACTCACCCACCCACCGACCCACTCACTCACCCACCCACCCACCCACTCACTCACCCACCCACCCACCCACCCACCCACTCACTCACTCACCCACCAACCCACCGACCCACTCACTCACCCACCCACCCACCCACCCACTCACCCACCCACCCACCCACCCACCCACCCACTCACTCACCCACCCACCCACCCACCCACCCACTCACCCACCCACCCACTCACCCACCCATTCACTCACCCACTCACCCACTCAATCAATCACTCACCCACTCACACACTCACCCACCCGCTAACCCACCCACCCACTCACCCACCCGCCCACCCACTCACTCACCCACCCACCCACTCACTCACTCACTCACTCACTCACCCACCCACCCACTCACTCACTCACTCACCCACTCCCTCACACACCCACCCACCCACCCACTCACCCACTCACCCACCCACTCACTCACTCACCCACTCACTCACACACCCACCCACCCACTCACTCACTCACTCACCCACTCACTAACCCACTCACTCACCCACCCACTCACTCACCCACGCACTCACTCACCCACTCACCCACTCAACTCACCCACTCAACTCACCCACTCACCTACTCAACTCACCCACTCACCCACTCACCCACCCACCCACCCACTCACTCACTCACTCACCCACCCACCCACTCACCCATTCACTCACTCACTCATCCACTCACTCACCCAATCAATCACTCACCCACTCACCCACCCACTCACTCACTCACTCACCCACCCACCCACTCACCCACTCACTCACCCACTCACTCACTCACTCACTCACCAACTCAATCAATCACTCGCCCAATCACTAACTCACTCAACCACCCACCCACCCAACCACTCACCCACCCACCCACTCACCCACCCACCCACCCACCCACTCACCCACCCACCCACCCACTCACCCACCCACTCACTCACCCACCCACCCACCCACCCACCCACTCACTCAGTCACCCACCCACCAACTCACCCACTCACTCACTCACTCACCCACCCACCCACCCACCCACTCACTCACCCACTCCCTCACACACCCACCCACCCACCCACTCACCCACTCACCCACCCACTCACTCACTCACCCACTCACTCACACACCCACCCACCCACTCACTCACTCACTCACCCACTCACCCACTCAATAACCCACTCACTCACCCACCCACTCACTCACCCACGCACTCACTCACCCACTCACCCACTCAACTCACCCACTCAACTCACCCACTCACCTACTCAACTCACCCACTCACCCACTCACCCACCCACCCACCCACTCACTCACCCACCCACTCACTCACTCACCCACCCACCCACTCACCCACTCACTCACTCACTCATCCACTCACTCACCCAATCAATCACTCACCCACTCACCCACCCACTCACTCACTCACCCACCCACCCACTCACCCACTCACTCACCCACTCACTCACTCACTCACTCACTCACCAACTCAATCAATCACTCACCCACTCACTAACTCACTCAACCACCCACCCACCCAACCACTCACCCACCCACCCACTCACCCACCCACCCACCCACCCACTCACCCACCCACCCACCCACTTACCCACCCACTCACCCACCCACCCACCCACCCACCCACCCACTCACTCAGTCACCCACCCACCCACTCACCCACTCACTCACTCACTCACCCACCCACCCACACACTCACTCACTCACTCACCCACTCACTCACCCACTCACCCACGCACCCACCCACTCACCCACCCACTCACTCAATCACCCACCCACCCACCCACCCACTCACTCACTCACTCACCCACCAACCCACCCACTCACTCACCCACCCACCCACCGACCCACTCACTCACCCACCCACCCACCCACTCACTCACCCACCCACCCACCCACCCACCCACTCACTCACCCACCAACCCACCGACCCACTCACTCACCCACCATACCCACTCACCCACTCACCCACTCACCCACCCACCCACCCACTCACCCACCCACCCACCCACCCACTCACTCACCCACCCACCCACCCACTCACCCACCCACCCACCCACCCACTCACTCACCCACCGACCCACCCACTCACCCACCCACCCACCCACTCACCCACCCATTCACTCACCCACTCACCCACTCAATCAATCACTCACCCACTCACACACTCACCCACCCGCTAACCCACCCACCCACTCACCCACCCGCCCACCCACTCACTCACCCACCCACCCACCCACTCACTCACCCACCCACCCACCCACTCACTCACTCACCCACCCACTCACTCACTCACCCACCCACCCACCCACTCACCCACCCACTCACCCACTCAATCAATCACTCACCCACTCACTCACTCACCCACCCGCCCACCCACTCACTCACCCACTCACTCACCCACCCACCCACTCACCCACCCACTCACCCACCCACCCACTCACTCACCCACTCACTCACTTACCCACTCACTCACTCACCCACTCATCCACCCACTCACTCACTCTCACCCACTCACTCTCACCCACTCACCCACCCACCCACCCACCAACCCGCTCACCCACCCACCCACCCACTCACTCAGTCACCCACCCACCCACCCACTCAACCACTCACTCACTCACCCACTCACTCACCCACTCACCCACTCACCCACCCACTCACCCATCAAACCAATCACTCACCCACCCACTCACCCACCCACCCACTCACACACCCACCCACTCACTCACTTACCCACTCACCCACCCACTCACTCACCCACCCACTCACTCACTCACCAACCCTCTCACCCACCCACTCACTCAATCACCCACCCACCCACTCACTCACTCACTCACCCCACCAACCCACCCACCCACTCACTCACCCACCCACCCACCGACCCACTCACTCACCCACCCACCCACCCACTAACTCACCCACCCACCCACCCACTCACTCACTCACCCACCAACCCACCGACCCACTCACTCACCCACCCACCCACCCACCCACTCACCCACCCACCCACTCACCCACCCACTCACTCACCCACCCACCCACTCACCCACCCACCCACCCACCCACCCCACCCACTCACTCACCCACCCACCCACTCACCCACCCACCCACTCACCAACCCACCGACCCACCGACCCACCCACCCACCCACCCACCCACCCACTCACCCACCCACCCACCCACCCACTCACCCACCCACCCACTCACTCACCCACCCACCCATTCACTCACCCACTCACCCACTCAATCAATCACTCACCCACTCACACACTCACCCACCCGCTAACCCACCCACCCACTCACCCACCCGCCCACCCACCCACCCACTCACTCACCCACCCACCCACCCACCCACCCACCCACTCACTCACTCACTCACCCACCCACCCACTCACTCACTCACCCACCCACCCACCCACTCACCCACCCACTCACTCACTCACCCACTCACCCACTCAATCAATCACTCACCCACTCACTCACTCACCCACCCGCCCACCCACTCACTCACCCACTCACTCACCCACCCACCCACTCACCCACCCAACTCACCCACCCACCCACTCACTCACCCACTCACTCACTTACCCACTCACTCACTCACCCACTCATCCACCCACCCACTCACTCTCACCCACTCACTCTAACCCACTCACCCACCCACCCACCCACCAACCCGCTCACCCACCCACCCACCCACCCAATCACTCAGTCACCCACCCACCCACTCAACCACTCACTCACTCACCCACTCACTCACCCACTCACTCACCCACTCACCCACCCACTCACCCATCAAACCAATCACTCACCCACCCACTCACCCACCCACCCACTCACTCACACACCCACCCACTCACTCACTTACCCACTCACCCACCCACTCACTCACCCACCCACTCACTCACTCACCAACCCCCTCACCCACCCACTCACTCAATCACCCACCCACCCACTCACTCACTCACTCACTCACCCACCCACCAACCCACCCACCCACTCACTCACCCACCCACCCACCGACCCACTCACTCACCCACCCACCCACCCACTCACCCACCCACCCACTCACCCACCCACTCACTCACCCACCCACCCACCCACCCACTCACTCACTCACCCACCAACCCACCGACCCACTCACTCACCCACCCACCCACCCACTCACCCACCCACCCACTCACCCACCCACTCACTCACTCACCCACCCACCCACCCACCCACCCACCCACCCACCCACCCACCCACTCACCCACCCACCCACCCACCCACCCACCCACCCACTCACTCACCCACCCACCCACTCACCCACCCACCCACTCACCCACCCATTCACTCACTCACCCACTCACCCACTCAATCAATCACTCACCCACTCACACACTCACCCACCCGCTAACCCACCCACCCACTCACCCACCCGCCCACCCACTCACTCACCCGCCCACCCACTCACTCACCCCCCCCCCGCCCACCCACTCACTCACCCCCCGCCCACCCACTCACTCACCCACCCACCCCACTCACCCACCCACCCACCCACCCACCCACCCACCCACCCACCTACCACCACCCACCCACCCACCCACTCACCCACCACCCACCACCCACCCACTCACCACCACTCACTCACTCACCCACTCACCCACTCAATCAATCACTCACCCACTCACTCACTCACCCACCCGCCCACCCACTCACTCACCCACCCACTCACTCACCCACCCACTCACTCACTCACCCACCCACTCACCCACCCACCCACTCACCCACCCACCCACTCACTCACCCACTCACCCGCTCACTCACTTACCCACTCACTCACTCACCCACTCATCCACCCACTCACTCACTCTCACCCACTCACTCACTCAATCACTCACCCAGTCATCCACTCACCCACCCACTCACCCACCCCCCCACTCACCCACCCGCTCACACCACCCACCCACCCACCCACTCACTCACCCACTCACCCGCTCACTCACTTACCCACTCACTCACTCACCCACTCATCCACCCACTCACTCACTCTCACCCACTCACTCACTCAATCAATCACTCACCCAGTCATCCACTCACCCACCCACTCACCCACCCCCCCACTCACCCATCCGCTCACACCACCCACCCACCCACTCACTCACTCACCTACCCACCCACCCACTCACTCACCCACCCACTCACCCACCCACCCACTCACCCACCCACCCACTCACCCACCCACCCACTCACACACTCACCCACTCAATCAATCACTAACTCACTCATTAACGCACTCACTAACCCACTCAATCAACCACTCACTAACCCACTCAATCAACCACTCACTCACCCACCCACTCACCCACCCACTCACCCACCCACTCACCCACCCACCCACCCACTCACCCACCCACTCACTCACTCACCCACTCACCCACTCAATCAATCACTCACCCACCCGCCCACCCACTCACTCACTCACCCACTCACCCACCCACCCCACCCACTCACCCACCCACTCACCCACCCACCCACTCACTCACCCACTCACCCGCTCACTCACTTACCCACTCACTCACTCACCCACTCATCCACCCACTCACTCACTCTCACCCACTCACTCACTCAATCAATCACTCACCCAGTCATCCACTCACCCACCCACTCACCCACCCCCCCACTCACCCACCCGCTCACACCACCCACCCACCCACCCACTCACTCACCCACTCACCCGCTCACTCACTTACCCACTCACTCACTCACCCACTCATCCACCCACTCACTCACTCTCACCCACTCACTCACTCAATCAATCACTCACCCAGTCATCCACTCACCCACCCACTCACCCACCCCCCCACTCACCCATCCGCTCACACCACCCACCCACCCACTCACTCACTCACCTACCCACCCACCCACCCACTCACTCACTCACTCACCCACCCACTCACCCACCCACCCACTCACCCACCCACCCACTCACCCACCCACCCACTCACCCACCCACCCACTCACCCACCCACCCACTCACCCACTCACCCACCCACCCACCCACTCACACACTCACCCACTCAATCAATCACTAACTCACTCATTAACGCACTCACTAACCCACTCAATCAACCACTCAATCACCCACTCACTCACCCACTCACCCACCCACTCACTCACTCACCCACCCACTCACCCACTCACCCACCCACCCACTCACCCACTCACTCAATCACTCACCCACCCACTCACCCACCCACCCAACCAATCACTCACTCACCCACCCACCCACCCACCCACCCACCCACTCACTCATTCACTCACTCACCCACCCACCCACTCACTCACCCACCCACCCACTCACCCACTCACTCAATCACTCACCCCACCCACTCACCCACCCACCCACCCAACCAATCACTCACTCACCCACCCACCCACCCACCCACTCACTCATTCACTCACTCACCCACCCACCCACTCACTCACCCACCCACCCACCCACTCACTCACCCACCCACCCACTCACCCACCCACCCACCCACCCACCCACTCACTCACCCACCCACCCACTCACCCACCCACCCACCCACTCACCCACTCACCCACCCACCCACCCACTCACCCACCCACCCACCCACTCACCCACTCCCTCACACACCCACCCACCCACCCACTCACCCACTCACCCACCCACTCACTCACCCACCCACTCACTCACACACCCACTCACTCACTCACCCACTCACCCACTCACTCACCCACTCACTCACCCACACACCCACTCACTCACCCACGCACCCACTCACCCACCCACTCACCCACTCAACTCACCCACTCAACTCACCCACTCACCCACTCACCCACTCACCCACCCACCCACCCACTCACTCACTCACCCACCCACCCACCCACTCACCCACTCACTCACTCACTCATCCACTCACTCACCCAATCAATCACTCACCCACTCACCCACACACTCACTCACTCACCCACCCACCCACTCACCCACTCACTCACCCACTCACTCACTCACCCACTCACTCACCAACTCAATCAATCACTCACCCACCCACCCACCCACTCACCCACCCACCCACCCACCCACTCACCCACCCACCCACTCACCCACCCACCCACTCACCCACCCACCCACCCACCCACTCACTCAGTCACCCACCCACCCACCCACTCACCCACTCACTCACTCACTCACTCACCCACCCACCCACCCACTCACTCACTCACTCACCCCCTCACTCACCCACTCACCCACCAAACCAATCACTCACCCACCCACTCACCCACCCACCCACTCACACACCCACCCACTCACTCACTTACCCACTCACCCACCCACTCACTCACCCACCCACTCACTCAATCACCCACCCACCCACCGACCCACTCACTCACCCACCCACCCACCCACCCACTCACCCACCCACCCACTCACTCACCCACCAACCCACCGACCCACTCACTCACCCACCCACCCACCCACTCACCCACCCACCCACCCACTCACCCACCCACCCACCCACTCACCCACCCACCCACCCACTCACCCACCCACCCACCCACCCACCCACTCACTCACTCACCCACCCACCCACTCACCCACTCACCCACCCACTCACCCACCCATTCACTCACCCACTCACCCACTCAATCAATCACTCACCCACTCACACACTCACCCACCCGCTAACCCACCCACCCACTCACCCCCCCGCCCACCCACTCACTCACCCACCCACCCACCCACTCACTCACTCACTCACCCACCCACCCACCCACTCACTCACTCACCCACCCACTCACCCACCCACTCACTCACTCACCCACTCACCCACTCAATCAATCACTCACCCACTCACTCACCCACCCGCCCACCCACTCACTCACCCACTCACTCACCCACCCACCCACTCACCCACCCACTCACCCACCCACCCACTCACTCACCCACTCACTCACCCACTCACTCACTTACCCACTCACTCACTCACCCACTCATCCACCCACTCACTCACTCTCACCCACTCACTCTCACCCACTCACCCACCCACCCACCCACCAACCCGCTCACCCACCCACCGACCCACTCACTCAGTCACCCACCCACCCACTCAACCACTCACTCACTCACCCACTCACTCACCCACTCACCCACTCACCCATCCACTCACCCATCAAACCAATCACTCACCCACCCACTCACCCACCCACCCACTCACACACCCACCCACTCACTCACTTACCCACTCACCCACCCACTCACTCACCCACCCACTCACTCACTCACCAACCCTCTCACCCACCCACTCACTCAATCACCCACCCACCCACTCACTCACTCACCCACCAACCCACCCACCCACTCACTCACCCACCCACCCACCGACCCACTCACTCACCCACCCACCCACCCACCCACTCACCCACCCACCCACCCACTCACTCACTCACTCACCCACCAACCCACCGACCCACTCACTCACCCACCCACCCACCAACTCACCCACCAACCCACCCACTCACCCACCCACTCACTCACCCACCCACCCACTCACCCACCCACCCACCCACCCACTCACTCACCCACCCACCCACTCACCCACCCACCCACCCACTCACCCACCCATTCACTCACTCACCCACTCACCCACTCAATCAATCACTCACCCACTCACACACTCACCCACCCGCTAACCCACCCACCCACTCACCCACCCGCCCACCCACTCACTCACCCGCCCACCCACTCACTCACCCACCCACCCACCCACTTACCCACCCACCCACCCACCCACTCACTCACTCACCCACCCACTCACTCACCCACCCACTCACTCACCCACCCACTCACCCACCCACCCACCCACCCACCCACTCACCCACCCACCCACCCACTCACCCACCCACCCACTCACTCACTCACTCACCCACTCACCCACTCAATCAATCACTCACCCACTCACTCACTCACTCACCCACCCGCCCACCCACTCACTCACTCACCCACTCACTCACCCACCCACCCACCCACCCACTCACCCACCCGCCCACTCACCCACCCACCCACTCACTCACCCACTCACTCACCCACTCACCCGCTCACTCACTTACCCACTCACTCACTCACCCACTCATCCACCCACTCACTCTCACCCACTCACTCACTCAATCAATCACTCACCCAGTCATCCACTCACCCACCCACTCACCCACCCCCCCACTCACCCACCCGCTCACACCACCCACCCACCCACCCACTCACTCACCCACTCACCCGCTCACTCACTTACCCACTCACTCACTCACCCACTCATCCACCCACTCACTCACTCTCACCCACTCACTCACTCAATCAATCACTCACCCAGTCATCCACTCACCCACCCACTCACCCACCCCCCCCACTCACCCATCCGCTCACACCACCCACCCACCCACCCACTCACTCACCTACCCACCCACCCACTCACTCACCCACCCACTCACCCACCCACCCACTCACCCACCCACCCACTCACCCACCCACCCACCCACTCACACACTCACCCACTCAATCAATCACTAACTCACTCATTAACGCACTCACTAACCCACTCAATCAACCACTCACTCACCCACCCACCCACCCACCCACTCACCCACCCACCCACCCACTCACCCGCCCACCCACCCACTCACCCACCCACTCACTCACTCACTCACCCACTCACCCACTCAATCAATCACTCACCCACTCACTCACTCACCCACCCGCCCACCCACTCACTCACTCACCCACTCACTCACCCACCCACCCACCCACTCACCCACCCACTCACCCACCCACCCACTCACTCACCCACTCACTCACCCACTCACCCGCTCACTCACTTACCCACTCACTCACTCACCCACTCATTCACTCTCACCCACTCACTCACTCAATCAATCACTCACCCAGAAATCCACTCACCCACCCACTCACCCACACCCCCACTCACCCACCCGCTCACACCACCCACCCACCCACCCACTCACTCACCCACTCACCCGCTCACTCACTTACCCACTCACTCACTCACCCACTCATCCACCCACTCACTCACTCTCACCCACTCACTCACTCAATCAATCACTCACCCAGTCATCCACTCACCCACCCACTCACCCACCCCCCCACTCACCCATCCGCTCACACCACCCACCCACCCACCCACTCACTCACTCACCTACCCACCCACCCACTCACCCACCCACCCACTCACCCACCCACCCACTCACCCACCCACCCACTCACCCACCCACCCACTCACCCACCCAGCCACTCACCCACCCACCCACTCACCCACCCACCCACCCACCCACTCACACACTCACCCACTCAATCAATCACTAACTCACTCATTAACGCACTCACTAACCCACTCAATCAACCACTCAATCACACACTCACTCACCCACTCACCCACCCACTCACTCACTCACCCACCCACTCACCCACTCACCCACCCACCCACTCACCCACTCACCCACCCACTCACCCACCCACCCACCCACCCACCCACTCACTCACTCACCCACCCACCCACTCACCCACCCACCCACTCACCCACCCACCCACCCACCCACTCACCCACTCACCCACCCACCCACCCACCCACTCACCCACCCACCCACCCACCCACTCACCCACTCCCTCACACACCCACCCACCCACCCACTCACTCATTCACTCACTCACCCACCCACCCACCCACTCACTCACCCACCCACCCACCCACCCACCCACCCACTCACTCACTCACTCACCCACCCACCCACTCACCCACCCACCCACCCACCCACTCACTCACCCACCCACCCACTCACCCACCCACCCACTCACCCACCCACCCACCCACTCACCCACTCACCCACCCACCCACCCACCCACTCACCCACCCACCCACCCCCTCACACACCCACCCACCCACCCACTCACCCACTCACCCACCCACCCACTCACTCACCCACTCACTCACACACCCACTCACTCACCCACGCACCCACTCACTCACCCACGCACCCACTCACCCACCCACTCACCCACTCAACTCACCCACTCACCCACTCACCCACTCACCCACTCACCCACCCACCCACCCACCCACTCACCCACTCACTCACTCACTCACTCATCCACTCACTCACCCAATCAATCACTCACCCACTCACCCACCCACCCACTCACTCACTCACCCACCCACCCACTCACCCACTCACTCACCCACTCACTCACTCACTCACCAACTCAATCAATCACTCACCCACTCACTAACTCACTCAACCACCCACCCAACCAATCACTCACTCACTCACTCACTCACTCACCCACCCACCCACCCACTCACCCACCCACCCACCCACCCACCCACTCACCCACCCACCCACCCACTCACTCAGTCACCCACCCACCCACTCACCCACTCACTCACCCACCCACCCACTCACTCACTCACCCACTCACTCACCCACTCACTCACCCACTCACCCACTCACCCACCCACTCACCCACCAAACCAATCACTCACCCACCCACTCACCCACCCACCCACTCACAGACCCACCCACTCACTCACTTACCCACTCACCCACCCACTCACTCACCCACCCACTCACTCACTCACCAACCCTCTCACCCACCCACTCACTCAATCACCCACCCACCCACCCACCCACTCACTCACTCACTCACCCACCCACCCACCCACCCACTCACTCACTCACTCACCCACCAACCCACCCACCCACTCACTCACCCACCCACCCACCGACCCACTCACTCACCCACCCACCCACCCACCGACCCACTCACTCACCCACCCACCCACCCACCCACTCACTCACCCACCCACCCACTCACTCACCCACCAACCCACCGACCCACTCACTCACCCACCCACCCACTCACCCACCCACCCACCCACTCACTCACTCACCCACCCACCCACTCACTCACTCACCCACCCACCCACTCACCCACTCATCCACTCAATCAATCACTCACCCACTCACACACTCACCCACCCGCTAACCCACCCACCCACTCACCCACCCGCCCACCCACTCACTCACCCACCCGCCCACTCACTCACTCACCCACCCACCCACTCACTCACCCACCCACCCACCCACTCACTCACTCACCCACCCACCCACTCACTCACTCACCCACCCACTCACCCACCCACCCACTCACCCACCCACTCACTCACTCACCCACTCATCCACCCACTCACTCACTCTCACCCACTCACTCACTCAATCAATCACTCACCCACTCATCCACTCACCCACCCACTCACCCACCACCCCCCACTCACCCACCCGCTCACACCACCCACCCGCCCACTCACTCACTCACCTACCCACCCACCCACTCACCTCACCCACCCACTCACCCACCCACCCACCCACCCACTCACTCACCCACCCACTCACACACTCACCCACTCACTCACCCACTCACTCACCCACTCACCCGCTCACTCACTTACCCACTCACTCACTCACCCACTCATCCACCCACTCACTCACTCTCACCCACTCACTCACTCAATCAATCACTCACCCAGTCATCCACTCACCCACCCACTCACCCACCCCCCCACTCACCCACCCGCTCACACCACCCACCCACCCACCCACTCACTCACCCACTCACCCGCTCACTCACTTACCCACTCACTCACTCACCCACTCATCCACCCACTCACTCACTCTCACCCACTCACTCACTCAATCAATCACTCACCCAGTCATCCACTCACCCACCCACTCACCCACCCCCCCACTCACCCATCCGCTCACACCACCCACCCACCCACCCACTCACTCACTCACCTACCCACCCACCCACTCACTCACTCACTCACCCACCCACTCACCCACCCACCCACTCACCCACCCACCCACTCACCCACCCACCCACTCACCCACCCACCCACTCACCCACCCACCCACTCACCCACCCACCCACCCACCCACTCACACACTCACCCACTCAATCAATCACTAACTCACTCATTAACGCACTCACTAACCCACTCAATCAACCACTCAATCACCCACTCACTCACCCACTCACCTACCCACTCACTCACTCACCCACCCACTCACCCACTCACCCACCCACCCACCCACCCACTCACCCACTCACTCAATCACTCACCCACCCACTCACCCACCCACCCAACCAATCACTCACTCACCCACCCACCCACCCACCCACTCACTCATTCACTCACTCACCCACCCACCCACCCACTCACTCACCCACCCACCCACCCACCCACTCACTCACTCACTCACCCACCCACCCACCCACCCACTCACCCACCCACCCACCCACCCACTCACTCACCCACCCACCCACCCACCCACTCACCCACCCACCCACCCACTCACCCACCCACCCACCCACCCACTCACCCACTCACCCACCCACCCACCCACCCACCCACTCACCCACCCACCCACCCACCCACTCACCCACTCCCTCACACACCCACCCACCCACCCACTCACCCACTCACCCACCCACTCACTCACTCACCCACTCACTCACACACCCACTCACTCACCCACGCACCCACTCACCCACCCACTCACCCACTCAACTCACCCACTCACCCACTCACCCACTCACCCACTCACCCACTCACCCACTCACTCACTCACCCACCCACCCACCCACTCACCCACTCACTCACTCACTCACTCATCCACTCACTCACCCAATCAATCACTCACCCACTCACCCACCCACTCACTCACTCACCCACCCACCCACTCACCCACTCACTCACCCACTCACTCACTCACTCACCAACTCAATCAATCACTCACCCACTCACTAACTCACTCAACCACCCACCCAACCAATCACTCACTCACTCACTCACCCACCCACCCACCCACTCACCCACCCACCCACCCACCCACCCACCCACCCACCCACTCACCCACCCACCCACCCACCCACTCACTCAGTCACCCACCCACCCACTCACCCACTCACTCACCCACCCACCCACTCACTCACTCACCCACTCACTCACCCACTCACTCACCCACTCACCCACTCACCCACCCACTCACCCACCAAACCAATCACTCACCCACCCACTCACCCACCCACCCACTCACAGACCCACCCACTCACTCACTTACCCACTCACCCACCCACTCACTCACCCACCCACTCACTCACTCACCAACCCTCTCACCCACCCACTCACTCAATCACCCACCCACTCACCCACCCACCCACCCACTCACCCACTCACTCACCCACTCACTCACCCACCCAATCACTCACCCACTCACTCACCCACCCAATCACTCACCCACTCACTCACTCACTCACCCACTCACCCACCCACCCACCCACTCACCCACTCACTCACCTACTCACTTACCAACTCACTCACTCACTCACCCACTCACCCACTCACCCACTTGCTCAATCACTCACCCACTCACCCACTCCCTCAATCACCCACCCACTCACCCACCAAATCACTCACTCACCCACTTACTCACCCACCCATCCACCCACTCACTCACTCACTCACCCACTCAATAAATCACTCACTCACCCACTCACCCAGCCACTCACTCACCCACTCACCCACCCACCTACTCACCCACCCATTCACTAACCCACTGACTCACTCACCCACTAAATCAATCACTCAATCAATCAATCACTCACTCACTCACTCACCCACTCACCCACCCACCCACCCACTCACTCACCCACTCTCTCACCTACTCACTCACCCACTCACCCACCCACCTCTTGTATCTATACCTTTTTTAAAAATTAATATTAAGAATAATTAGAAAAAAAAATTGTCTTTTTTTTAATCTAGATATTATTTTTTTAATTAAATAATGAAAACAGCCCCTACTCCTCACAAGCACACCAGGAATCTGTGAAACGGGGAGGGCCATTAAACGTCAAGATTTCGGAGCACAGAGAGGTCAGAGACATCCATATGGACAAAAGGTCGATGGCCTAACCTTCCCAAGACGTCTGGAGATGCACGGATAAGGTGCAGAGCAGAGAAAAACAACTATTGCAACTCGCGTTTTCTTTAACGTTTACCTTAACGAAAAGTAGAAACTTAACAAAAATAATTAACCATCAAACAATAGGGGCTTGTTATTAGATATTCTCTTATATTACTCGTATTCACCGCATATATCTTAATTTGTATTGTATGTTTCTATCTACATGACCTTACCAAAAACTAAAGAATACGAATTCCAGAAAGCTTAAGTGGAAACTTAGTTACACATAACCTCAGGACATTAAAATATAACTCAGAATAAAACACCAATTCCCTGGAGACAAACGCTTAACCAAACTTGGCAAAGCCCTCAAAATAATGATGTAACGAGGATCATTACGAATATTCATTAAACATAGACCGAATAATAACCACGATATACTAAGACCGAGGGAACTCATAAGAAATATCAAGAATAAATGTAACACACAGGACCACATAAAATGTAGTCAAAAATCTCCTCAGCCACCTTTGTCTCCAACGGTCCAGCACAAACAGATGGCCCCATAAATACTTACGGGGTTAGAAAGGGTCGCGAGGAGGGGTCGTGAGGGTGTCTGGTTCTTTTCTCTCGGTTTGTTGTTTGTTTTCCTCTCGCAAGAGACGCGCAGAGAGGAGAGGGTGTTCACGTTTAGAGTTTTAAGCACAAGCGCACATCACGAATGGGCAGTCTGGTTCGAGTCGCGCTCAGTCTTGCAACTCGGCTTGCGACGCGGCGTTGCGATGGGGCTCGCAAGGGAGCTGGGGCAGATCGTGCCTCGAGGAGAGATGGGACAACGAGGGGTCGTTAGAGTGACAGTCTGAGTGCAGTCTGAGTGCAGTCTGGTTCGAGTCGCGCTCAGTCTTGCAACTCGGCTTGCGACGCGGCGTTGCGACGGGGCTCGCAAGGGAGCTGGGGCGGATCGTGCCTCGAGGAGAGATGGGACGACGAGGGGTCGTTAGAGTGACAGTCTGAGTGCAGTCTGGTTCGAGTCGTGCTCAGTCTTGCAACTCGGCTTGCGACGCGGCGTTGCAACAGGGCATCGCAAGGGAGCTGGGGCGAGTCGTGCCTCGATGAGAGATGGAACGAGGAGGGGTCGTTCGAGTCGCAGAAATCTGAGTTCAACCTGGGTCGAGGCTGGGTTTCAGCCGTGCTCCGGCTGGCGGAGCGTCGTGAGGGAGCAAACACCAATACCGATGACAGGTGTCGCTTCTCGCAGAACGAAGTGTTGAGGTGTGGTTAAGTGCGAGTGAAGCTGGCAGCTGCACGAACAAAGGAAAGCACGGAGAAGAGAGAGTGACGAGTGACATCAAGCAATCAACCTGTAGAAGGGCTGAAATCGCCAAGCGTCGACCAAGCGAGCATCGAAAAGGACGAGCAGCAGCGGATGAGCAACAAGAGCCATCGTTCATCGCCAGAGCGCTCCAAGCCGGTGAGCGCGCACAGCCGCGTCGTCCAGAGCCTGAGCCAACACAGCCTGAAGTAAGGGCGGGTGTCCGTGTGAAGTTGGCAGCGATCAAGGAGAGAGCGACGATGATATCGCGCACCGCCGAAGGCGAGCATCGTGCCGACTCAACAATCATCCAGCAGTGGAGAAGCCTGGAGCTGCCACCAAGAGAGAGAGAGCGCCATCAAAAGCGCCGTGTGTTTGATACACACACACACCGACCAACACCCAGTGAGAACAGACAAGACGTCCAGCAGCGACGACGGAATCATCGCGCACCACGTCGGCGAGCGCCGTACCGACGCCACTCATCTAGCAGTAGAGAGAGAGCGCACGAGCAGCACGACTCGGGCGTCACCGAGCGTCGTGCCGACTCGTGGAGGAGCTGCGCGCTATCCGACGACGGAATCATCGCGCACCACGACGGCGAGCATCGTGCCAACGCCGCTCAATCGAGCAGTGGAGAGAGGGAGCAGCACGGGCTCGCTGCGGCCACGCCCAAGCGAGAGGAACCTCTCTGGCCACTGGTTGTATCTCCCCTTCCCCACCCCACAAGCTAACTACACAACTCCCGGCTCTAAGAAAAATTTAACAAATTTTACAAGGGGACATAGCACACACAACACGCACACGAATAAGACTTTCAAAAAGTTATCTTTGTGTTTCAAAAAGGGTGGCCATTTCAAGGTGGTGCGTTCAATATCAACTGATCGTGCAAAGCAGTTGCTGCCGTCGAGTTACATGAATAAGAATGTTTTAGTCATTTATTTTCGTTAATTGCATAACCTTGCTGATTAATCTAATGACGTATACTTTTGCCTTTGCATCTTAGAGGTCGTATGTTTGTTTAGAATTAAAATTGCTTAACACCAAGTGTTCGAGTGCTTCTTTCCCAGTCCATGCAAAACTGTCTTATTCATAAGAACTGTTACCTGCGATGAGATATGAATTTGGAGACCTAACATAACATAAACACACTAAGATAATCAAGAAATGTTTAATCAAAGATAATCGTGTTATCCTGATTGATACAACTCTGGATAAACGAAACTAAGCTTAATTATCCTAACTGCACACATTAACATAATCGCAAGCATTCGCATAAATTACTACGATTATCTCAGTGATTATCATAATTTATGCATATAATTACATACATTAACATAATTTATGCGATTTACACATTTTTCTAAAGTTTCATTAATTTTAATTATTTTGATCAAAATTTCATAATCCGGCATATACAACATAATGGGTGGCTCGCCGGGATTTCTCGCAGACAGTGTTTTGCATGGATGAAGGAACGAATCACTACGTGTTAACCAGAATATTGTGATCCAACATTGCCTGTGATTGTAAACGGGCGTAAAACAAAAAAACGCCCTCTGAGGCGAAACTGCAGAATATCAGGTTGGAACAAATACAGCGGGATTAAGATAATATCATATCGAACTGATTGCATTCTGTGATAAATGGTGTTAGAAATACGCACTCTGAATCGGAAAATAACAGATTAGCTCGAGGCAAACTGACTACACTCTGTGAGATAATTGTTTTATATGCACTCTGAAAGGGAATGTCAAGGTAGCTCCTGCCACACTGGAGATGCTAGGATTAATAATAATTTTTGGATTGCGGAATACTGGGAACTCGTATTAAAACGTACCGACCGATCTGCTACAAAGCAGGACAGCCAGAGAGACATATGGGAAGGGAGTTATGACACTAAGACACTCCGTGGGAAACTAATTGACTGGATAAAATGTAACGAAGGCGAACACAATGCAAAAACTGCAGAGAAGGCAAGACATGAATCATGCCTTCCCACACAGGCATACAGACAGGGATTGTGGAATGAGGAAAAATTTGTAAAGGAAACGGGAGAGAAATCGTCTCTAATAAACGAGGAAAAATGTCCCCACACCCTCGTAAGGGAGGAGAAATCAGTGCTCGCGACACCAGCGAAACTCACAGACGTTGAGCCACAGAATAAATATGAAAGTAACAGTAAATCACACTCTTGGGTACGTGGCCATAGTCCAGGTACAGATCGCACAAAAATTATGGGTATCGAACAAAATATCCTTGACAAAGGAAATCCCTCACAATTCGAGAGAAGGGATGGAGAGATACAGATAACTTCACAGCTATAGGGAGGCAAAATGTTAAAGTAAAGTCGCCAGGATATGCTTCACTAAGGGCAGAGGCAAAAACTGCAGGAAAATGGCAACACGCCCGACACAGCACAGATCAAAGTGACAGCTTGTCTGATGATAATTCGTCTGCCGATGACTCTGACGACGACCAACTTTATGAATACTCGTTCAACAGTAAAACCCTTAAATTGATGGACAAAGCTCTCGTCAGAATTCCCGATTTTGACCCACACAACAAGAACATGGACATACACACACATATCGCAACAGTAGAAGAGGAGGCAATGATTAGAGGGCTGATGAGACGGGATGAAAAAGCGAGTCTGTTGAAAAGGAGTTTACATGGTGAACCATGGGTAAAGTCGCTACCATACAAGATTAGGAATGATTTCAAACAACTGAGCCTGGCAGTGATTCGTAAGTTTGGAGAATATTCGACACTCACTGAGAGGTTTAATGCTGTAAAATCAATGACCCAGGGCATGGATCAGGATCCGCGAGATTACCTCCTCCGATTTTAAAGAGCGTATTACGCAGGCGATGTGAATCGGTACCACGAAGGGGACCATATGTTCAAAATTATGTTTTTTGAATCCTTGAGCCCAGAGATTACAGAAAGTGTGAGAATGGTTTTGAACCCAGAAACAGCTTCCTTACACCGCATAGAGAGCAAGGCGTACATGGCATGGTTATACAGAGCTAAGAATCATAATTCGGATCCAGAACACAGGGAGAGGGATAATGAACCCAGCCTCTCAGGGAGAAATAAAAATCACCAAGCAGTCCCACAATGCAGAGAGGAGCGAACACGCACGCACATATGGCAAAATAACCCAGAGAGAGGTTGGCACACAAATGAGAGCGGCACAAAGCCGAACATTCAGGGGAATCGCAGAATGTGGAGGCCAAGGGCAGAACCATATCAGCACCCCATGCCCCGACACACGCAAGGTCAAAATTACACACACAGATGGCAAGGTGACAATCCAGGAAAAAGGTGGCACATGAATCGGAGAAACACGGGGCCAAAAATGTACGAAAATCGCAGGATGGGAGGTCAAACACAATCGGTCCAATTCCGACCGATTCCCCCACCGACTATACCAGGAGGGAATAGAAAATTGAGAGCGAGCTGCCCATACGCGCCCCACCCACTGAGTGGAAGCGAAATCCTGGCCTCATTGGAAAATGCAAGCAGGCTGCAAGTGACAGGGAGGACAAATACCACCACGATCGGGAAACATTATGCATACGATGCGGTAGGAAACGCGAGCATTGCTCCAGTAAATGACGCGCAGATCGAATGCAAGGACAGGACTGCCTTGAAGTGTGATCGGACAGTAGATAACAGACAGCAGAGACAAAGAGGACAACCAGAGCGCTCAGGAAAAACAGTGCAGCACGTCACAGGAGCGCGCGATGGTGGTGCAGGGAGATGGAACACAGAGACACGCCCTGAGGAATGCAGGCGTGAGCCTTTGAATGGAAAACATCCCAATGAAACCAAATATTACGTGGATCGGAGTGCTAAAATGGAAACGAATGTTCATGACATATCGGGAATGATGTTGAGATCCAACCTACTCGTAAAAACAAAAAGGGCAACATTACGAGGCACGGAATTAAATCGACACACTGACTCGGCAAATGTGCAGGTTGTCGCAGAGGGAGCGAGTGCCACTGATAACGGAGTGCAGAAGTTGGTTGTGTGCGCAAATTCTGATTATGTGCAGCACAATTTTACACCACACACTCCCACGACGCGAGAGAGTGATAGAGGAAATTACAAAAACGAACCTGAAAACCGTGATCGAAAGATCAAAGCGATAAGCACTACGAACCAAGTTAATGATGTTGGGAGATTGCATGAAAGAGTAAAAGGTTACTCTAAAATATATGGTCATGAGAATATTGTTAATGGACAGGAAAAGGCTATGGACGAACCAAGTCTGAAGGACAATACATGGGAAGCAGCATGTCCACATAAAACCAAAAGTGGCAAACCAGATGATAATAACTTGGTAAAAAGATGGCAAGGAGGTAACAGGAGGAAAATAACGCATAAATGCGTTCGAAACCGCTACCTAGCGTTTCCCAGGATTTAACAAAAACAAAAGTTAATATTCGTCGTAGGTATGATGGATAAGAACCGATGTAACATGTGGTATCGATGTTTAACATTTGTTTTCTTTTCTTTGCTTATTTCAAATGTAACTATGCTAAGATTGTGATACGACGCGGGCATTGAAAAATTTAACAGCCGAAACACGAGGGCGGCTGATGGGTTCATAACAAAAAAAGGGGCATTTACTTTGTTTGAAAATTCGCCAGTGGCCAAATCGACCCCTGATAATTTTCAAAAGGGCGGATTGTTGTATCTGTGCCCCTTTTCTCAAAAAAAATTAATATTAAGAATAATAAAAAAAATGTTTTTTTTTTACATATATATATATTTTTAATTAAATAATGAAAACAGCCTCTACTCCTCACAAGCACACCAGGAATCTGTGAAACGGGGAGGGCCATTAAGTGGCAAGATTTCAGAGCACAGAGAGGTCAGAGACATCCAGATGGACAAAAGGTCGATGGCCTAACCTTCCCAAGACGTCTGGAGATGCACAGATAAGGTGCAGAGCAGAGAAAAACAACTATTGCAACTCGCGTTTTCTTTAACGTTTTCCTTAATGAAAAGTAGAAACTTAACAAAAAGAATTAACCAGCAAACAATAGGGGCTTGTTATTAGATATTCCCTTATATTACTCGTATTCACCGCTTATATATTATTTTGTATTGTATGTTTCTATCTACATGACCTTCCTAAAAACTAAAGAATACGTTCCAGAAAGCTTACGTGGAAACTTAGTTACACTTAACCTCAGGACATTAAAATATAACTCAGAATAAAACACCAAGCCCTCAAAATAATGATGTAACGAGGATCATTACGAATATTCATTAAACATAGACCGAATAATAACCACGATATAATAAGACCGAGGGAACTCATAAGAAATATCAAGAATACATGTAACACACAGGACCACATAAATGTATTGCAAAAATCTACTCAGCCACCTTTGTCTCCAACGGTCCGGCACAAACAGATGGCCCCATAAATACTTAGGGGGTTAAAAAGGGTCGCGAGGGGGGGGTCTGTGTTTTCCTCTCGCAAGAGATGCGGAGAGAGGAGAGGGTGTTCACGTTTTTGAGTTTAAGCACAAACGCGCAGAAGAGTGAGCAGTCTGGTTCGAGTCGTGCTCAGTCTCGCAACTCGGCTTGCGACACAGCGTTGCGACGGGGCTCGCAAGGGAGCTGGGGCGGATCGTGCCTCGAGGAGAGATGGGACGACGAGGGGTCGTTAGAGTGACAGTCTGAGTGCAGTCTGGTTCGAGTCGTGCTCAGTCTTGCAACTCGGCTTGCGACGCAGCGTTGCGACGGGGCTCGCAAGGGAGCTGGGGCGAGTCGTGCCTCGAAGAGAGATGGAACGAGGAGGGGTCGTTCGAGTCGCAGAAATCTGAGTTCAACCTGGGTCGAAGCTGGGTTCAGCCGTGCTCCGGCTGGCGGAGCGTCGTGAGGGAGCAAACACCAATACCGATGGCAGGTGTCGCTTCTCGCAGAACAAAGTGTCGAGGAGTCGTTAAGTGCGAGTGAAGCTGGCAGCTGCACGAACAAAGAAAAGCACGGAGAAGACGAGTGACCACAAGCAATCAACCTGTAGAAAGGGCGGAAATCGCCAAGCGTCGACCAAGCGAGTATCGAAAAGGACGAGCAGCAACGGATGAGCAACAAGAGCCATCGTTCATCGCCAGAGCGCTCCAAGCCAGTGAGCGCGCACAGCCGCGTCGTTCAGAGCCTGAGCCAACACAGCCTGAAGTAAGGGCAAGTGTCCGTGTGAAGTTGGCAGCGATCAAGGAGAGAGCGACGACGATATCATCGCACACCGCCGAAGGCGAGCATCGTGCCGACTCAACAATCATCTAGCAGTGGAGAAGCCTGGAGCTGCCACCAAGAGAGAGAGAGCGCCATTGAATGCGCCGTGTGTTTGATACACACACCGACCAACACCCAGTGAGAACAGACAAGACGTCCAGCAGCGACGACGGAATCATCGCGCACCACGACGGCGGACATCGTGCCAACGCCGCTCAATCGAGCAGTGGAGAGAGAAAGCAAGACGGGCTCGCTGCGGCCACACCCAAGAGAGAAGGAATCTCTGGCCGCTGGTTGTATCTCCCCTCCCCCACCCCACAAGCTCCGACACAGCGCCCTGCCTCTACTTAAAATATTAATTATCAAGGGAACAATACAACGCACACACAACACGCATACGAATAAGACTTTCAAAAAGTTATCTTGTTTCAAAAAGGGTTGCCATTTCAAGGTGGTGCGTTCAATATCAACTGATCGTGCAACGCAGTTGCTGCCGTCGAGTTACATGAATATGAAGTGTTTTAGTCATTCATTTTCGTTAATTGCATAATCTTGCTCATGAATCTATTGACGTATGCTTTCGCCTTTGCATATTAGAGTGTCATATGTTTGTTTAGAATTAAAATTGCTTAACACCAAGTGTTCGAGTGCTTCTTTCCCAGTCCATGCAAAACTGTCTTATTCATAAGAACTGTTACCTGCGATGAGATATGAATTTGGAGACCTAACATAACATAACACAAAAGCACTAAGATAATCAGTAAATGTTCAATCAAAGATAATCGTTTTATCCCGATTGATACAACTCTGGATAACGAAGCTAAGCCTAATTATCTTAACTGCACACTAATTTTAGATTTGAAGCTTTCGTGACTGCAATGATTCATATTCTCAGGTTTTTTCGGTAAAGTCACGTAGGTAAAACATTAAAAGTAATGAAAGTAAAATAAAACAAAACAAAAATAAAAATAAAATTCACGACGTTTCGGAGGCAACACAAGTCTCCGTCATCAGGTAGGACCGTCACAGCCAGATTAGCTGCATCAAGTGAAGCAATGATTCAAAATGTAATCCCTTATAAGCAAGTTGAAGGGGGGGAGGAGAGGGGGGGGGAGTTCATCAGAATGTGGTAGCCAATGAATGGAACGTATCGGGAGGGAGGGGGGTGGGAGGGGGAGGGAGCCAACAAAACATTTGGCGACGGCTTGGACGCGGCTGCTGCGCACGCCAACACAATGGGCAGAAAGGGGGGAGGGGAGGTCTGATACACATGATAGAACAAAGGAACGAAAATGCCCATGTTTATACCAATGCAGGCTGAAAAATGAAGAGAGTACTGTTAAAAATAACTGGGGATGTTAACACTCGGTGAAGTAAATTAAAATAGTGCCTGTCAGATAAGATGGTCCAAAAAGTGTAATTAAGTCTTTTTTGCGTGGTTAATAACATCTTTCCAGTGATTACTGAGTTTGTACCCATCATCACGGTTGAAATTATGTCTGTGTTTGTATATTTGTATGGCTTCGTGTACAAACCTTTGATGGTAGCCAGGAGGCTTGCAGAGAACCTTGGTCTCGGAAAAGACAATATCATGAGAGCCCGCCGAGTTGTAGCAATGATCGGCAACGGCCGAAGAGTCAGTTCTGCCGTGTTTCAGATCTGACTTGTGCTCGCGGACACGATCAGCAACATGACGTTTTGTTTCTCCAATGTAGCAATCACCACAAATGCAACTCAATTTGTAGACTCCAGGATACTGTAAGTCAGGAACGACATCCTTCACAGATGGAATCAGATCACGGATTTTATGCACTGTGCTGAATCGGACTTGGATCTTATGTTTGTTTAGAATTTTGGAGATCACGTTACCATACATAGCAGGCGTGACCAAAAAGATCTCCAAAATTCTAAACAAACATAAGATCCAAGTCCGATTCAGCACAGTGCATAAAATCCGTGATCTGATTCCATCTGTGAAGGATGTCGTTCCTGACTTACAGTATCCTGGAGTCTACAAATTGAGTTGCATTTGTGGTGATTGCTACATTGGAGAAACAAAACGTCATGTTGCTGATCGTGTCCGCGAGCACAAGTCAGATCTGAAACACGGCAGAACTGACTCTTCGGCCGTTGCCGATCATTGCTACAACTCGGCGGGCTCTCATGATATTGTCTTTTCCGAGACCAAGGTTCTCTGCAAGCCTCCTGGCTACCATCAAAGGTTTGTACACGAAGCCATACAAATATACAAACACAGACATAATTTCAACCGTGATGATGGGTACAAACTCAGTAATCACTGGAAAGATGTTATTAACCACGCAAAAAAGACTTAATTACACTTTTTGGACCATCTTATCTGACAGGCACTATTTTAATTTACTTCACCGAGTGTTAACATCCCCAGTTATTTTTAACAGTACTCTCTTCATTTTTCAGCCTGCATTGGTATAAACATGGGCATTTTCGTTCCTTTGTTCTATCATGTGTATCAGACCTCCCCTCCCCCCTTTCTGCCCATTGTGTTGGCGTGCGCAGCAGCCGCGTCCAAGCCGTCGCCAAATGTTTTGTTGGCTCCCTCCCCCTCCCACCCCCCTCCCTCCCGATACGTTCCATTCATTGGCTACCACATTCTGATGAACTCCCCCCCCCTCTCCTCCCCCCCTTCAACTTGCTTATAAGGGATTACATTTTGAATCATTGCTTCACTTGATGCAGCTAATCTGGCTGTGACGGTCCTACCTGATGACGGAGACTTGTGTTGCCTCCGAAACGTCGTGAATTTTATTTTTATTTTTGTTTTGTTTTATTTTACTTTCATTACTTTTAATGTTTTACCTACGTGACTTTACCGAAAAAACCTGAGAATATTAACTGCACACATTAACATAATCGCAAGCATTCGCATAAATTAATACGATTATCTCCGTGATTATAATAATGTATGCATATAATTACACACATTAACATAATTCCTGCGATTTACGCATTTTTCAACATTTCATTAATTTTTATTATTTTTATAAAAATTTCATAATCCGGCATATACAACACCACCCATCATCATCATCATCACCACCCATCATTATCATCAATACCCATCATCATCATCAATACCCATCATCATCATCACCACCCAGCATCATCATCATCATCACCACCCATCATCATCACCACCCATCATTATCAGGACCATCCATCATTATCACCATCACCCATCATTATCACCATCACCCATCACCATCACTACCACCCAACATGACCACCACCCATCATCATTACCACCCATCATCATTACCACCCATCATCATTACCACCCATCGTCATTACCACCCATCGTCATTACCACCCATCGTCATTACTACCCATCGTCATTACCACCCATAATTATCAACACGCATCATCATCACCACCCATCATCATCAGCAGCACCCATCATTATCAACAACCATCATTATCAACATCCATCACCATCATTACCACCTATCATCATCACCACCCATTATCATCAGGAGCACCCATCATCACCAACCATCAACTTCCATCGCCATCATCATCCATCATAATCAGCACACATCACCATCATTACCACCCATCATCATCAACCACCTATAAACACCACTACCCATCATCATCACTACCATTCATAATCACCACCCATCATCACCAACTATTATTACCACCACCCATCATCATTATCACCGATCATCACCATCCATCATTACCCATAATCACCACCCACCCATCATAACCACCACCCATCATCATTACCACCCATCACCACCACCCATGATATTCACCATCACCCATCACCACTATCCATCATCATCACCACCTATCTTCTTCACGCATCATCATCACCACCATCCCGCATCATCACCATCCCGCATCATAACCACCCCACATCATCATTGCCACGCACCATCATCACTACAAGCCATCACTATCACCACCCATCATAATCACGTCCACCCATCAATCACGTCCACCCATCATAATCACCACCCATCATCATGACCACCCATTATCATCACCATCAGCATCATTATCAAACATCATCACCATCATTACCCATCATCACCACCACCAACCACCCAACATCACCAACACCCATCATCATCACCACCCATTATAATCACCATCTCTTATATGAAAAAAAAAAGTCTCCGCGCGCACTTGCGAGGAATTTGGCTCTCGGACGGTGGGGTATAGGTACAAAATAATTTGCCAAGTAGTACTAATCGCATATCTGCATTTCCCATAAATATGCTAAATTCCTCTTGATATGCAAATTCTTTTGTCAAGGCGCTCTCCCCCCCCTCCAACCCAGCTTAAAAAAGACGCTCCATGCCTGGGGTTGTCATTCAGAC
This sequence comes from Lampetra fluviatilis, assembly GCF_964198595.1. Lineage (NCBI taxonomy): Eukaryota > Metazoa > Chordata > Hyperoartia > Petromyzontiformes > Petromyzontidae > Lampetra > Lampetra fluviatilis. The sequence continues at coordinate 40,918 of NC_136339.1, forward strand.
TCTGTCTTCTCGACAGACCTGTTCTTCACCTGAGGACGGCTGCTTGCGTTGTGGCCGAAACGTCGTGAGAATTATTGTATTGTTTTATTTTTATTATTTTATTATTTCCATTCTACGTGACTTTACCGAAAGAACCAAGAAGATTTACCCTGATGTGTTGATACATTCGCAAAGTCAAGGATTGCGACAAGTGGTAGAGGCTCGCTGAGTAGCGACATGCTAAACAAAGCAAGAGTTCAGCGCCAACAGAAGAAGTATTGCTCCACTGAGCTGCTGCAGTGCGATTGAAGCTGGCGAAAATTCCAGCTATCACTCTCGTGAAATAGCAGAAAGCGCCCAACGTCGATCAAACAACGAACGAGAGCATCGTTCATCGCCAGAGAACCCGGAGAGCGCGCACAGCCGCCTCGCCCAGTGCCCAGAGCACAGGTGCCAGCCTGCCAGCGCACCGTGCGCACGAGCAAACGAGCGCCGCCAAGCGCCGCCAGGCACCATCGGGGCCACCGGACGCCACCTAGCGACCGAGCCTCTCCAAGGACAGCATCGGGCCGACGCTGCTCATCTAGCAGTGGAGAGAGAAAGCCGGCGGCTCACTGCAGACACGCCACGTGCGAGAGAAAACTCCAAGCCGTTCGTGTCCCCCCCTCACACTCACAAACCCACGACGCGCCCGGCGTCTGCTTAACACAAGAATTTACCAACGAGACAATCCCACACACACAAATGGAACCAACCCTAGCCAATCATAAGAACACTAATTATAAAAGTGCATGAACCATCAGCTGGCCGTGAAGGCATCGCGGCTCATCGAGTAATAAGAATACGTCGTTTATAAGTACATTAGTCGTGTTTTTTTCTCATTTTGTTTAATCTTGACAATGAATTAATCGACATATACCTTTGCCTTCGGGACATGTCTCTTTATTGCCGTTCATATGAATATCGTCACATTAATTTTTAAGGACTTTTTCCTATCGCCGTATATGCTCGCGTTACTCCGAGGAATTAATCGATTGTTACCCAGTTTGACAACGTAATCACTGAGGGTTAAATGTACGGATCAATGAGAACATCTCCAGAAGTACTGTGTTAACAATTCCAAGCATGAGAGTTCGCATATTAGAGTGTCATGTTTTTGTTTAAAATTGCTTAACACAGATGTGTTTGAGTGTTTCTTTCCTGAGTTCATGCATAACAATCTTATTTATAAGAACTGTATCCTGCGTTGAGAATTTAATTTGGAGACCTAACATAAGCACACTAAGATATAATCAATAAATGTTTAAGCAAGCATAATTGCAGTATCCCAATTGATAAATACGATCCTGGACAACGAAGCTAAGGCTAATTATCATTACTACCCACATTAGCATACCGGCATACATTAGCATCAATTAATACAACTCTCCCTATTTAGCATAATTTATGCACACAAGTACCTAAATTAGCATAATTGCCGATAATTACACGTTTTATTAATCTTCATTTATTTTTATTATTTTTATAAATTTTTCAAAACCCGACATATACAACAGATTACTGTGCACGTCGATGTGTGCGAGTCGATGTGTGCGTGTTTGAGTCGATATGTGTGTGCGTGTAGGTCCATGCGTGAGTTGAAGTCCATTTGTGTGTCTGTCTTTTTCACACGGACAACGCCCGATGTGTGTGTACGTCAAAGTGTTTGTGTCAGTCCAAGCGTGCGTGTCAGTCCATTTGTGTGCGTATCAGTCGCTGTGTTAGTCCATGTGTGTGTGTTCGTCGACGTATGTGCATGGCTCCATCTCAGTGTGTAAGTCAATGTGCGTTTGTGTGTCTATGTGTGTCAGTCGATGTGTGTGTGGTGGTCGCGGGTTGCTGAGGAGATGGAATCTGCCTCAGTGGCCTGCGATCACAAATCACTATTTAACTCCATCAAAAAAGTAACCTGCAGCGCCACACCTATTACCATCATTAGGGGAAAAAACGGTGATCCAATCTCCGACCCCCAGGAACAGGTTTGCAGATTTGCTGAGCATTTCTGTGAGGTCCTGGGGGAGGGAAAATCTCTCAGCCAGGAAAACATCATGGCACAAAGTGGGGATAACCCTGCTGAGGCTGCGGTGCCTCAAATATTGGAGGTCACCCCTTGTGAGTGGCTGGCTGAGGTGCCATCTGTTGAGGAAGTACTGAAGGCGATCCGGAGTCTGAGACCAGGAAAGGCACCGGGCAGAGATGATCTCCCAAGCGAAATGCTGAGGGAGGGTGGCACTTGTGCACATACTGCCCTATATGACATCATAACAACAGTCTGGACCGCTGGATGGGTACTGCAGGATTGGAAGGATGCCCTGGTGGTCCCCCTCTTTAAGAAGGGGGACCGCACAGACTGTAACAACTACAGGGGCATCTCACTCCTCAGTGTGCCGGGTAAGGTCCTGGCAAGGATTATTCAACATCGCCTTGCTAGGCACGCTGAGGAGAGGCTTGCGGAACCCCAATGCGGTTTCAGGAAAGGGCGGTCCTGTACAGATGCCATATTTTCTGTCCGTCTGCTACAGCAGAGGTGTAGGGAATTCCAACAAGACCTACATCTCTGCTTTATTGACCTGGTCATGGCCTATGATACCATCAGTAGGCCTGGGCTCTGGGTTGTTCTTCGTGCTTTCGGAGTCCCTGACCCTCTGCTCACGATCATTAAGGACCTTCATGATGGTGAGCGGGCCCGGGTAAAACTACGTGGCCAGGAGTCGGAGCCTTTCCCTGTACACCTTGGGGTGCGACAGGGATGTCCTCTGGCTCCCACATTATTTAACATCTATTTCGACTGCGTAGTTCGTGAAGCCTTCAATAGCTGTACCGGGGGAATTTCCATTTGGCACAGATATAATGGGAGGCTGATCGACGCCCGGGTGCGATCAAGGGATGGCTCCCTATTGGTCAACCACGTTATGTATGCCGATGATTTGGTAATAGCTGCTCATTCATAAGAGGAGTTGGAGACACTGATGGTAAGGTGGGGCCTTACCATCAGCCCCACCAAAACTAAGCACCTGCCTGGGTATTTTGTACCATCATACACTCCACCCCCACAACTCCCAATCGGTGATGGGGCAGTTGTGGAGAGAGTGGAGAGTTTCCCATACCTGGGCAGTGTGCTTATGACCGGCTCCAGTGTATCAGCAGAGGTCTCACTCCGAATCAGTCGAGCGGCAATATCTTTTCATCGGTTGCGTAATGCTGTGTGGAAGCTACCTGGTCTGTCGCTCCACACGAAGCTTCAGGTCTTCTCGGCCACGGTCATTCCCTCCCTTCTCTACGCTTGCGAAACGTGGACCCCCCTAATGGAGCATCTTCGCCGGTTGGAAACATTTCGGTTGGCCTGCCTACGATCCATCCTGGGTTTAGCCAGGCTGGATTGTGTGAGGAGCTCACAAATCCTTGAAAGAGCTGGGCAAAGTCCCATCGGTGAGCTCCTCCGGCAGGCAAGGCTGCATTGGCTGGGCCATGTAGCCCGCATGCCCAGCTACCGCATGCCTAAACAGCTTTTGTTCGGCCGGATCGAGGGGGCTAAACGGGCGCGGCACGGGCTAGAGAAGAGATGGAGTGATGTGGTACAGGAGGACGTGGAGCTGAGTGGACTTGCCGATGACTGGTACCAGCGGTGTCAAGATCGACCTCAGTGGAGGAGGCTCGTGAAGGACGCTACTGGGCAGTTGGAGGCAGTCGCCCTTCAACAACAACGGAGGGCGGAGGAGCGACACTCACAACAACGGGCGGAGCGCCACCCGGCGCTCCGCTCGTTGGTACAGTAGGGGGCACAGGTGGTGCATCAGCCAGTCATCTCGGTCATCTCGGTCAGTCGACCCATGGCACCTGCTGGGTCTGCCCCGTGACCTGCCAACGGGCGTTCGACACTTCACGTGGCCTCAAGGTGCACTTGGCCTGGCACAAGCATCGTGGTGACGTCACCACCACTTAGTGGCGAATGGCGGTTGTTGTGTGTACGTCCATGTGTATGTGTGTGTCAGTCAATACGTGTGTAAGTCTGTGTCTGTTCATCCATGTGTTTGTATCTAAAGTAGATGTCTGTGTGTGAGTGTCCATATGTGTGTGTAGGGCAACGTGTGTGTAAGTCTGTGTGTGTGTTTTAAGTGGATGTATATGTGTGTGTGAGTCCATATGTGTGTGTGTAAGTCGATGTGTTTGTGTGAGTCGATGTGTGTGTGTCTCAGTCCATGTGCGTGTGTGTTAGTCGCTTTGTGTGTGTGACTCCATGTCAGTCAGTGCGAGTCCATGTTTTTGCATGTCTGTAGGTCCATGTGTGCGTGTGAGTCCATGTGTGTGCTTTATTGACCTGCTCAAGGCCTATGATACCATCAGTAGGCCTGGCCTCTCGGTTGTTCTTGATGCTTTCAGAGTCCCTCACCCTTCGCTCACGATCCTTAAGGACCTTCATGATGGTCAGCGGGCCCGGGTAAAATTACGTGCCCGGGAGTCAGAGCCATTCCTTGTAGACCTTGGGGTGCCACAGGGATGTCCTCTGGCTCCCACATTATTTAACATCTATTTTGACCACATAGTTCGTGAAACCTTCAATGGCTGTACCGGAGGAATTACCGAATGGTACAGATACAATGGGAGGCTGATCGATACTGGGGTGCGGTTTCGAGGGATGGCTCCCTATTGCTCAACCATGTTATCTATGCCAAATGCTCTGGTGATTGCTGCTCACTCAGAGGAGTTGAATGCACTGCTGCTGAACCTGGAGCTTGCCACTATGAGGTGGGCCGTTACCAATCAGGCCCACCAAAACTAAGCACCTGCCTGGGTATTTTGTACCATCGGACAATCCACCCCGACAACTCACAATTGTGGAGAGATTACAGTTTCCCATACCTGCCCAGTGTGCTCATGACCAGCTCCCGTTTAACAGCAGAGGTCTCCGAATCAGTCGAGCGCCATTATCTTTTCATCGGCTGCGTAACGCTGTGTGGAAGCTACCTGGTCTCTCGCTCCGCATGAAGCTCCAGGTCTTCTCGGCCACGGTAATTCCCTCCTTCTCTAAGCTTGCGAAATGTAGACCCCCCTAATAGAACATTTTCGCCGGTTAGAAACATTAGGCTGGCCTGCCAATGATCCATCCTGGGTTTAATCAGGCTGGATTGTGTTAGGAGCTCACAAATCCTTCAAAGATATGGACAAAGTCACATTGGTGACCTCCTACGGCAGGCAAGGCTGCGTTGGCTGCGCCATGTAGCCCGCATGCCCAGCCACCGCATGCCTAAACAGCTTTTGTTCCGCCGGATCGAGGGGGCTCAATGGGCGTGGCAAAGGCTAGAGAAGAGATGGAGTGATGTGCTACAGGAGGATGTGGAGCTCAGTGGACTTGTCGATGACTGGTACCAGCAGTGTCAAGATCGGCCTCTGTGGAGGAGGCTCATGAAGGACGCTACTGGCCAGTTGGAGACAGTTGCCCTCCTACAACAACGGAGGGCGGAGGAGCGACGCTTAGAACAACGAGCGGAGCGCCGGGTGGCTAAAGCACAGCAAGTTGCCATAGTAGGGAGCACAGGTGGTGCATCAGCCAGTCATCTCAGTCAACCCGTGCCACCTGGGTCTGCACCGTGACCTCCTGCCAGGGGGCGTTCAACACGTCACGTGGCCTCAAGGCGCACATAGCCTGCCACGAGCGTCGTGGTGATGTGAACCGCACTTTGTGCCGAATGCCGGTTGTTGCTGTGTGTCTGTACATACATGTCTGTGTTTGTGTGTGTGCGTAAGTCAATGTTAGTCCATGTGCATGTGGCTCTATGTGCGTGTGTGAGTCGATGTGTGTTTGTGTGCGAGTCTGTGTGTCGGTCGATGTGTGTACGACAATGTATGTGTGTGACAGTCCATGTGTGTGTGTACATCCATGTGTGTGTGTGTGCCGGTCCATGTGTGTGTGAGTCGATGTGTGTGTGTAAGTCCATGTGTGGGTATGCCTATTTCGCCCGGGCAACGCCGGGTACTTACCGCGAGTCCATTATAATTTACACCCATCGTCATCACCACCCATTATAATCACCACCCATCATAATCAACACCCATCATCATCAACACCCATCATCATCACCACCACCCATCATCATCGCCACCAACTTCACCAACACCGATCACTATCACCATACATCAGTATCACCATCCATTATCATCATCATCAACCATCATCACCCTTATCACCAATCATCACCCATCCTTACCACCACCACCCACCTATAATCACCACCACCTATAATCACCACCACCCATCATCACAATCATCATTGCCACCAACCACCCAACATCATCACCACCCATTATAATCACCACACATTATAATCACTACACATTATAATCACCATCCATTATAATTAACACTCATCGTCATCACCACCCATCACAATCAACAATCATCATCAACACCCATTATACTGGTAGGAACGAAGTGAACCAGCCTACAATAGATATCGTCCGTCCGTCCGTCCGTGTAGCAACATCGCCCCCTACTGCAAACACTTGGCATGACCCTACAAAAACCTTTAGACTCAGTGACGCTTTCCTGGCTAAACAAGTGTAACATTCCCTTATAATTCCCTCAGATAGCTTTTAATTAAAACTTTTAAATTAAAATTTAACTCACAGCGGCCTAAAGCCTACAGCTAGGCCTAAAGCCTCAAACTACGCCTCAAACTCTCCCTTCGTATTGTACCCCCGCGTGTGTGCAAGGGAGTTAATGTTTAACAATGTTACATTCCCTGATGCTTTTAAATAGAAACATTTAAATTTAAAGCTTTAACATAAATAATAAAAACATTTAAATTAAAAATTAACTCACGGCAGCCTAAAGCCTACAGCTAGGCCTAAAGCCTAGAACTAGGCCTCAAACTCTCCCTTCGTATCGTACCCCCGCGTGTGTGAAAGGGAGTTAATGTTTAACAATGTTACATTCCCTGATGTTTTTAAATAGAAACATTTACATTTAAAGCTTTTACATAAATAATTAAGACATTTAAATTAAAAATTAACTCACAGCGGCCTAAAGCCTACAGCTAGGCCTAAAGCCTAGAACTAGGCCTCAAACTATCCCTTCGTATCGTCCGATTAGGTGTAGCAACATCGCCCCCTACTGAAAACACTTGACAGGACCCTAGAAAAACCTTTAGACTCAGTGGGGCTTTCCTGGCTAAACAAGTGTAATAATACATTATGTTTATATTCTTTGGTTATTCGTTCCTACCAGCCCACCCCGCAGGGTCCTGTTCATCACCACCAACCATCATGATCACCATCATTAACCGTCATCACCACAACCCACCACGCATCATCACCACCCCACATCATCACCACCCATCATGACCACCCACACTAATCACTACCACCCATACTAATCACTACCACCCATACTAATCACTACCACCCATACTAATCACTACCACCCATCATCATGACCATCCATCACCATACAACACCATCAGCACCATCATCGCCATCACTACACACCCATCATCACCAACACCACCCATCACCACCCATCACCCATCATTATCATCCATCATTACCACCCATCATCACCACCCATAATCATCACTAACCACCCAACATCACCACCACCCAACATCACCACCACCCATCATCACCACCATCCATCATCACCACCATCCATCATCACCACTATCCATCATCACCACCATCCATCACATCACCACCCATTATCATCGTCATCACCACCCATTATCATCGTCATCACCACCCATCATCAACACCACCCATCATCAACACCAACCATTATCATCACCCATTGTAAACTAAGACACACACAGTTACACACAGACACACATAACAGACGCAAAAATATACCTCTTTAAAGACTGATCAACAATAAAATAAACCCATATTAACCGTGCCAGGCTAGGTGCACACAGACAAATCCATTGCACAATAATTGACATGAAACTCAAATTACACTGACTACTACCACCTCAGTCACCTAAACATAACTACATAGGTTAATAATAACACCTTGAATTTAAAAGTAAATACACCAATGAGATGTTATTCATAAACTTCAAATTAAATGCATGAAACACAAGTTAATAATTCCAAACTAGATTCGAAGCTTTCGTGACTGCAGGAATTATTCTTTGCTTCTTTCGGTAAAGTCACGTAGAAAGAAATAAAATAATAATAGAATACGGCGATTCGATTGCAACACAAGCAACCATCTTCAGGTACAAATCAATGAGAAAACAAACATAGTAAACTTGGAAATATAATGCAATACAACACAGTCGGCCAACACAACAGTCAACACCTCATCTGGTTGATTACGTTCCTCCAAAGATTGCTAAATTGAGAGAGAGACAAACATATCTCTGCTTGTGTCTGTGTGTCTATGTTTTGTCTCTCTCAAATGTAGCAATCTTTGGAGGAACGAATATGAAGCCGGAGGCCTAGGTGTATACCAGACCTGACAGCCAGGCCTCTCTAAAGTCCTCGCCGCTGGAACGCGGACATCAAAGACAGCCCAACGCGAGGGGAATTTTTTTTATTTGTTGTGCGAAAATGTGGAATAATTAATTAGAGACCTTAAACACGACGTACACACAGCTATACAACGCGCGCACACACACACGCCACACTTTCTCTACAGAACACAAACCGCACTCACTCTGCCACACTCACTTACTCTCTCTCAATCACTTTGCCACACTCACTAACTCACTCTGCCACACTCATACTCACTCAAGCTCACTCTTCAGAACGGAACACAAACACGCTCTCTCCCACTCTCATCCCACTCTCTCTTACACTCACCCACGCGGTGTAGAACAGGAAGACAATGCACAATCTCCACCACTCACTCACCCACGCTGTGTCGACCACGACCGGAGTCTGGATTCGAATTCAGGCCACTGCTGTTTCCGGTCACGCCCGCCAACACCACTGCACCACGTGGGCAGCCAGCCGGGCGCATGGGGGAGGAGCCTCGCGGTAGTGACGTCACGCCTGTTACGTCACAGCCACGTCTCCGCTCATCGTCCAGAGGAATGCGAACGAGGCAGCGGCAGCAAACACCTTTTGATAGCGAATCTTCAACGAGGTGAGCGTCATTCTCTTTGGTTTTTTCGGTAAAGTCACATAGGTAAAAAATAAAATAAATTAAAATGAAAACTAAATTTAAAAAATCACGACGTTTCGAAGGCAACACAAGCCTCCGTCATCAGGTGGCTGCTCCTGCAAAATTACTGTAGCGTATGAAGAGAGCTATTTCTGAGAAGCATGTTTATATGGGACTAGCGGTAAGTACCCGGCGTTGCCCGGGCGAAAAAGGCAGACGCATGTAGTTACACACACAAATCGACTCTCACACACACACAGTTACACAAATGCACTCATACATACATAGACTGAACAACCGCCATTCGCCATTAAGTGGCGGTCACGTCACCACAACGCTTGTCCCAGGCTATGTGCACCTTGAGGCCACGTGAAGTGTCGAATGCCCGCTGGCAGGAGGTGACGGGGCAAACCCAGATGGCACAGGACGACTGAGACGACTGGCTGATTCACCACCTGTGGCCCCTATTGTGACAACTTGCTGTGCTTTAGCCACCCGGCGCTCCGCAAGTTGTTGTGAGCGTCGCTCCTCTGCCCTCCGTTGTTGTTGGAGGGCGATTGCCTCCAACTGCCCAGTAGCGTCCTTCACGAGCCTCCTCCACTGAGGCCGATCTTGACACAGCTGGTAGCAGTCATCAGCAAGTCCACTCAGCTCCACGTCCTCCTGTACCACATCAGTCCATCTCTTCTCTAGCCTGTGCCGCGCCCGTTTAGCCCCCTCTATCCGGCCGAACAAAAACTGTTTAGGCATGCGGTGGCTGGGCATGCGGGCTACATGGCCCAGCCAATGCAGCCTTGCCTGCCGGAGGAGCTCACCGATGGGACTTTGCCCAGATCTTTCCTCATACAATACAGCCTGGTTAAACCCAGGATGGATCATAGGCAGGCCAGCCTAAATGTTTCGAATCGGTGAAGATGTTCCATTAGGGGGTTTCACGTTTTGCAAGCGTAGAGGAGGGAATGACCGTGGCCGAGAAAAAATGAAGCTGTGTGCGGAGTGACAGAGCCGCTCGACTGATTCGGAGTGAGACCTCTGCTGTTAAACCGGAGCCAGTCATGAGCACACTGCCCAGGTATGGGACACTCTCCACTCTCTCCACAACTGCCCCATCACCGATTGGAAGTTGTGGGGGTGGAGTATCCGATGGTACAAAATAGCCAGGCAGGTGCTTAGTTTTGGTGGGGCTGATGGTAAGGCCCCACCTCTTAGTGGCACACTCCAGTTTCAGCAGCAGCATCTCCAACTCCTCCTCTGAATGAGCATCAATTACAAAATCATCGGCATACATAACGTGTCTAGATTTGAAGCTTTCGTGACTGCAAGGATTCATATTCTTCGGTTTTTTCGGTAAAGTCACGTAGGTAAACAATTAAAATTAATAAAAGTAAAATAAAATAAAAATCACGACGTTTCAGAGGCAACACAAGCTTCCGTCTTCAGGTGAAACCGTCACAGCACGATAGCTGTATCAAGTGAGAGAAATTCCAAGAACACAGTCCTTGTATATATACTGGTTGAGAGTGGGAGGAGCCAAGGTAGGCCCTGAATATTATTTTTGTGAGGTTCGGTGCGGCTGAAGTACACTGTTAGGAATGGGCCTTTGTTGTGTAGAATGGTTGACTGAGCCTATTATGTAGAGGTGTTGCGGCTTAAATCGCTGTCAGGAAATTAGTCTTTGTTGTGTAGAATGGTTGACTGAGCCTATTATTATGTAGAGGTGGTGCGGCTTAACTCGCTGTCAGGAAATGAGTCTTTGTTGTGTAGAATGGTTGACTGAGCCTATTATTATGTAGAGGTGGTGCGGCTTAACATAAGCCGCACCGAACCTCACAAAAATAATATTCAGGGCCTACCTTGGCTCCTCCCACTCTCAACCAGTATATATACAAGGACTGTGTTCTTGGAATTTCTCTCACTTGATACAGCTGTAATACCGTTGAGGACTCTTGGACACCCGGGGTTGAGGCACACGTATTTATTCCGCAACAGTTGTCACAACCGCGGACATACAATACTGGAGGGGGTATCGGCCCCCTCACCCGGCTAGCTGGGAATACACTGCTAGCTATCTCTGACCTACCTCCTAGTCCTCCACTAACGGGCTAGGGGAGGCTGTCTGGCCCGACACTGGTAAGTCGGGCTACGGTACCCGGAGTCCCAGAGCACTAGCTCTGGTTCTCGGGACCACGCCGCTGGCTCGGTCCTGCGCGGCCCTGACAAGGGCGGCGTCCCAGGGGAGTCCAGGGCTCTAGCTAGACGATCTTCGGTCTTCACTGGTTTAGCTTTAACATTCTGCCCCGAGCCCTCTGACACATCCCCCTTTATACTCAACCCCCGCTGAGGGGTGGGGCCCCGGGCTGCCTGGTGCGGACGTCGTTGAGAGCACCCCCCCCGTGCACTCACGTAGCCCCGCCCACTGTGTTTGTTTCCCATAAGCTGCCATGCATAACGGCTCTCTCTCTAACACCCCTACATCACCCCCCCCCCGCCGCATAGCTTGCAGCCGTCCCGGCTGCCAACATACAAAAAAAACAATAAAAGCGCATTTACCCCCTGACCGCGCGTGTGCCTCACTATTTTTCAACAATAACAAGAACAACACAACAAGAACGCAACAGCAAGAAGAGAAAACAACCCGACGCACCCCCCCGATTAAATACGAATTCCGTAAAAACAGTCTATACACAATTTGCAGGGAACCCACCACACACACAACACGCAATGAACACAACCTATGTACATATCTTCCGGCCTCACAACAGTCTGCGCATTTTAGCGCGTGTCCGTGCAGCGGGCCCCTCACACGGGGTAACCCCGGGTGGTGGACCGTCAGGTGGCAACTGTCCGTCTCGGAGTGAGTCCTCATCCGACGCCGCGTGACCCTTGGCATCCCCAGGAGGGGTGATCGGGCGTGAGCCCGTCATTCCTGATGCACCTGGAGGTGGCACAGCCGGCAAGGCATTAGGTGAGCGCGACGGAGACGGACCCAGTGAGTCGGTCGACCCCACATGTTTGGCCACGCATGTGTGAAGTGGGGATGTGTACCGCAACGAAGGGTTTTAATCTAGAGGGGTGGACGAACCACCGCCGCTTCCCCCATTTGATGCGCACGCACTGCGGTCGCAAAACCTCGACCACCTCCACAGGGCCCCGCCACGGCCGCACCAGCTTAGAGGAGGTTGCGAGTGGCACCTGGGGACAGTGCAGCCATGCCTTGTCCCCCGGCTTCCACTGCAGCATGTGCGCCCGACCCAGTCTGAGCCGCTCATTCGCTTTCTGACGGAGATCAGAGTTTTGCATGGCAGCATCCCGTGCCTCTGTCAATTTGGCCAAATTAAATTTTACATGGTCAGCCAATTTAGTTTTTCCCTGAGGCGCGGGGATCTGCAGCTGGGCACGAACAGGCGGGTCAGGTTCGCGGCCGTACATGAGGTAGAAGGGTGAAAATCCCGTAGCTGCGTGGGGGGCCATCCGGTACGCCGCCAATACCCCTTGAATTTGCAAGTCCCAATCGGTCTGTGAGTCCGACACCTGCTGTGACAACATTGACGCGATGGTCCGATGCAGACGCTCGACCATCCCGTCAGTCTGCGGGTGATACGGGGAGGTACGAATTTTCTTCGTGCCCAGGAGCTCACAGACTTCTTTGAGCAATTTACCGGAAAATGTTTTGCCCTGGTCGGTCAGCAGCCGCTCCGGAGCACCTTTGTCCAGGACATAACCCTGAACAAAGGCCTCCACGATGGCTGCTGCCGACTGGTTGGCAAGGGGCCAGGCCATAGGCCAGCGTGTAAAATACTCCACACCAGTTAACAAATATCTATTGCCCCTGGGTGTGGCGGGGAATGGGCCCAAAATATCCAGCGCGACGAGTTCGTTAACTCTGGACACTTTGATTGACTGCAAGGGTGGGTTAGACACACGTGCTGGCGGTTTTCGTTGCGCGCACCGAGGGCATGACCCCAGTAAATCCCCGACATCCTTCGTCATGCCTGGCCAAAAATAATCGAGTTGGAGTAAGGCGAGGGTCTTTTGGGTCCCCAGGTGTAGGAGGCGCTCATGTGCGGCCCACACCGCCTTGCCCCGCAACCCCGAAGGGACCACCAGCCGATGTCGATGGGATTTTCCGTCCCAGTGCATCCGCAGACCATGCACCAATTCCCATGCGTCGGCATCACCCCTGCCCTGCCCAGCACAGCCGACGCGACGACGCAACCCGAGGAGAGAGGTATCCTCCATCTGGAGGCGCCCCCATTCATTGACGGGCATCCCCAACAGGGAATCTTTTCCCTGTTGTGCGATTGAATTTGGAACCAATGTTTCGTCGTGGCCGGCGGCCGCCAGGACCGGAACCGGTATGTCCCCTGCTGGCCTGCAACGTCCCGATCCCAGGAGGCATGCACATTCGGAGGTGGTTGGCATGCGCAACAGAGCGTCAGCATTTGTGTGGCGAACGCCCTTACGGTAGGTGGTTTCAAAATCAAAATCCTGGAGGATCTCCAACCATCGGGACAATTGTCCCGATGGCTGTTGAACTCGCAGGGCGTACTGCAGTGCCGCATGATCTGTGCGGACGGTGAAATGCCGACCGTACAGATATGGGCGATACTGTTGGATGAAATAGACAATTGCCAACAGTTCCCGATGGGTGACACAATATCTTTGCTCCGCCGGAGACAACACCCGACTGCCGTACGCAACCACCCGTTCCACGCCGTCAACCACCTGGGAAAGCACGCCCCCAATACCTGTGTTGCTCGCATCGGTGTCGAGCAAAAAAGGCTTAGAAAAATCGGGGTAACTCAAGGGAGGAGCTTTTACCAGGGCATCTCGAAGGGAGCAGAAAGCAGCCTCGTCCTCCTGACCCCAGTGGAACCGAACTCCTTTTGATGTTAAAGCGTGTAGGGGTTTCGCAATCGTCGCAAAATCTGCGACGAAACGTCGGTAATACGACGCGAAGCCAATAAAACTCCTGACCTCTCCCACCGAGGTGGGAGTCGGCCAGGAGCTGACGCACTGCGTTTTGACGGGATCGGTAGCAATACCTGAGCGCCCCACGATGTGTCCCAAATAACGCACCGAATCGCGTAACAGATGACATTTTTGGGGTTTGAATTTCAAATTAGCAGCCCGCATCTTTAGGAAAATCGCCCGCAACCTCTGGAGATGTTCGTCAAAAGTTTTACTAAAGACGATAACGTCATCCAAATAAATCAGGCACGAATCCCATTGCAATCCAGCCAAAACCAATTCCATCAAACGCTGGAAAGTTGCCGGCGCTGAGTGGAGTCCCATCGGCAACCGGTTGAATTGGAACAGGCCGTGCGGTGTACGGAAAGCAGTTTTAGGCTTTGAATCATCGTCCACAGGAAGCTGCCAGAATCCCGAAAGTAAATCCAATGTGGAGAAGAATCGCGCTCCCGCCAAGGCGTCCAGCGATTCGTCCATCCGTGGGAGCGGGTATGCGTCGGCAACCGAAATTTTGTTAAGGCGCCGAAAATCAACGCAAAACCGCAACGAGCCGTCCTGCTTTTTAACCAGGACGATCGGCGCTCCCCAAGGGCTGGTGGAAGGAGAAATGATGTCGGCGGCTAACATGTCATCAATAGCCGATTTGACATGGTCCTTTTCGGCGGGACTTAACCGAAACGGATTCTGGCGTATTGGCGCGCTGTCACCCGTATCAATATGGTGACGCAGCAGATGAGTGCAACCCAAATCGTATTTGTCCCGACTGAAAACGTCAGAAAATTCCCGCAGTAGCGTTTTAAGCTGTTGACGCTCTGAATTTGACAGGTCCTTCGATCCCGCACAAAGCGCCTCGAGCCACCCTTCATCGCTGTCCGAATGTGGTCACGGCGCAGGGACAGCACTCACGTGATTCGCGACGGGTTCCTCACAGGGCACCGGCGTTGCGTGAGCAAGCACGGTCCCCTGCGGGACCACCACCGTCTGCGAGCCCACATTGAGGACCGCGATGAAGGGGTCTCCGTCCCCTCTTACTATGGTCTGGGCCGGAAGTAAATGAGGTCCACTAACCCCGGCCCTAGATGGCCCCAGCAGAACCCCTTGGGCCCCAATGCCCTTAGCGAAGGGCCGCCGAAGTTTCAAAGGAACCAACATTTGTGCCCCCGGAGGAACGCGCACCGTTCTATCTACAAACGCCGGCACCGTTGCGAACGCCGTCCGACTCGTACCGGGGGATGGCAGAAACGCCATGCGTCGGCCCGACGGGAGCTCAATGCATCCCTGGTCGATTAATATCCTAATCGGCATTTTGGCCAGGAAGTCCGTCCCCAGCAGGCACGGAACCGCCAGCGAGGAGGAAACAAAAATCGGCCCAGACAATTTAATATCCCCGATACAAATTAGGGCTCGAATCTGTCCGATGATGCCAAGTGAGCCCCCGTTAGCAGCAAAGAATGGCACGTTAACAGGCATCAAAGGACGGCTCTGGGCAGGGAGAATATTGTGAATTAACTCCGAAATAATGGTCGCCGATGCTCCCGTATCGACCAGGATGCGCACCTCGACCCCGTCGATGTGCCCCACAACGGCCGACGACCCCGACGACGCGGCTACAACACGATGGGCCAACACGGACCACTGGCTGGGTTCAATCTGAGTACCCAGAGCGGTGCGTGTTGGTGCGATGGTGCGCGATATTGGCCCCCCAATCGGTGCGGTGTATGAGTGTGTGGCGGGTGTGTGCGTGGGCCAAACATGTGAGGTGCCGCGACTCGCCGGGTTATGATGATGGAGCTTGGGAAGAGGGCCGGCGTCCCGTCGAGGTGTCGTCCCGCGCTGCCGAGGAGAGCGGCACCCCGAGGCGACATGGCCCCGGATGCCGCAGTTGTAGCAGCGCGGGAGCGCTGGTGACGACGACGGATGATCGGGATGGCTCGAGCCGCCCAGGTCCGCCCGTAATCCCGCTCCCTGCCGCCGTTGATGGTCGATGGCGCAGATCTCCTCCGCCGGGAGGGTGGCTGCGGCCACGGTACGCCCGCTCGCCGCCTTGCTGGCCTTGCGTCGTTGCGCGAGCAGGTTTGCGTGGAGGAGTCGTGCTGCTTGGAGGGAGCACATCTCCGTGTCGTCCTGTGCGACGATGACGATCTCCAAGTCGTCCGCCAGCAGGAGTATCTTCTCTGTAACCATGGCGTCGACACCTTCGTTGTCCATCCGTGGAAAGGCCACTTTTGCCAGTGCCAGGAGGCTTGTGCGGTACGCCAGAGGCGACTCCTTTGCCCCCCGCTGGTGATCGTAGAAGAGTTGGCGACAGTCTGACGGCGGACCGTAAACTGCAGCCAGCACCTGCATCGCCGTCTGCAGCGTAGAGCGCCTCTCCTTCGGTGCCGATGTTAAAGTGGCGAGGGCGTCGCTGTCGAGGAGTGCTGGCAGCGCGCGGAGAGCCTCGGCGTCCGTCCACTTCGCCATCTCCTGGTGAGCGAGGAAGCGCCGCTGGAAGCCGCCCCAGTCGCCTTCCTCGCCCACAAATTCTTTGAGTGGAGGCAGTCGCTGATGTAGCGCAGCGGCTGCCGCAGAAGGTCGCCCTCCCTCGTCCCCCTCACCCGGCTCTGCTTCGGCGCGCACGACCGATGGCATCGCCGGTCGCACCCGTGGTGACGTCCTGTCCGTTGGCGATGACGCGGCAGGTACTGTATGCCCGCCGTTGGACGCGATGCTCAGGCCGGCCACGCCCTCAACTGCAGCTGCGGTGATGGCGGGATTTTCAAATTGGTGTTCTGCCGAAATGGCGGGAAGGCGCTGTGGTCGTCGGCTTTCGTCGCCCCGTGGCGGTCCAGCAGCCCCCAGCTGAGTGATGTGGTCCAGCATGCTGGCAGCGGCGTGCAGCAGCTCCATCAGCTTGGTGTGCGCCTGCCTCAGCCCCTCTGCCGACACCTCTCCACCCTCCTGTTGCTGCGGCGTAGCCGTATCTGGCCCCGACTGCTCCGTGCTCTCTTCACCCGTCCCAGGCTCTCCGACTGCAGCGGTGTCCTCCGCCCCCGGTATCCTGATCCGAGCTGACCGGCGCGTGTCCATGTTCATAGATTTTTACTTCTGACACCAGATGTAATACCGTTGAGGACTCTTGGACACCCGGGGTTGAGGCACACGTATTTATTCCGCAACAGTTGTCACAACCGCGGACATACAATACTGGAGGGGGTATCGGCCCCCTCACCCGGCTAGCTGGGAATACACTGCTAGCTATCTCTGACCTACCTCCTAGTCCTCCACTAACGGGCTAGGGGAGGCTGTCTGGCCCGACACTGGTAAGTCGGGCTACGGTACCCGGAGTCCCAGAGCACTAGCTCTGGTTCTCGGGACCACGCCGCTGGCTCGGTCCTGCGCGGCCCTGACAAGGGCGGCGTCCCAGGGGAGTCCAGGGCTCTAGCTAGACGATCTTCGGTCTTCACTGGTTTAGCTTTAACATTCTGCCCCGAGCCCTCTGACACATCCCCCTTTATACTCAACCCCCGCTGAGGGGTGGGGCCCCGGGCTGCCTGGTGCGGACGTCGTTGAGAGCACCCCCCCCGTGCACTCACGTAGCCCCGCCCACTGTGTTTGTTTCCCATAAGCTGCCATGCATAACGGCTCTCTCTCTAACACCCCTACACAGCTATCGTGCTGTGACGGTTCCACCTGAAGACGGAAGCTTGTGTTGCCTCCGTAACGTCGTGATTATAATTTTATTTTAATTTTACTTTTATTAATTTACATTTTTTTACCTACGTGACTTTACCGAAAAAACCTAAGAATATACATAACGTGGTTGACCAATAGGGAGCCATCCCGTGACGACACCCGGGCATCGACCAGCCTCCCATTATATCTGTACCAAATGGAAATTCCTCCAGTACAGCTATTGAAGGCTTCACGAACTACGTGGTCAAATCTTCTTGGTTCTTTCTGCAAAGTCACGTAGAAGGGAAATAATAAAATAATAAAAATAAAACATAACGTGGTCAAAATACATGTTAAATAATGTGGGAGTCAGAGGACATCCCTGTCGCACCCCAAGGTGTACAAGGAATGGCTCTGACTCCCGGCCACGTAGTTTTACCCGGGCCCACTCACCATCATGAAGGTCCTTAATGATCGTGAGCAGAGGGTCAGGGACTCCGAAAGCACGAAGAACAACCCAGCGACCAGGCCTACTGATGGTATCATAGGCCTTGACCAGGTCAATAAAGCAGAGATGTAGGTCTTGTTGGAATTCCTTACACCTCTGCTGTAGCAGACGGCCAGAAAATATGGCATCTGTGCAGGACCGCCCTTTCCTGAAACCGCATTGGGGCTCCGCAAGCCTCTCCTCAGTGTGCCTAGCAAGGCGATGTTGAATAATCCTTGCCAGGACCTTTCCCGGCACACTGAGGAGTGAGATGCCCCTGTAGTTGTTACAGTCTGTGCAGTCCCCCTTCTTAAAGATGGGGACCACCAGGACATCCTTCCAGAGGCGTAGCTAGGATATTTTGCGCCCGGGGACGAACTATAAAATTGGCGCCCCCCCCCCCCCCCCCCCCCCCGTTTAATCACATTTTCCTATTACATCGAATAAGGAATAACAATTTAAATTTTAATGAAACATTGTATTTAAAGAAGCAAATGTATAGAAATTATATTACATGGCTCACTCAGTCACTGTCGTAGACTGGTTGACATAGTCTACAAAAGATTAATTTTTCTTGATTTCACTGTCGCAAATTGGTCAATCACGTAATCAAAATCTGTTTTTTCCAATGTTTCTCTTTCAACGCTAAGAAGAGCAAGATTGCTGAGACGATCTTGTCCCATTGAAGCACGCAAATACGACAAAATAAGTTTCAATTTGCTGAACGACCGCTCACAGCTTGCAATTGAAACTGCTATTGTTAATAAATTTTGCAGTAAAATTCGCAAATTCGGAAATGTCGTCTCCATAAAACACAATAAAACTAAGAAGATCCAAAGAAGTTTCTGGTAGAACTTCATTCCGGTTACTGAGCAGCATTTTGCAATCTCCAATTTTTGTGAAAAGTTCGTGGCCATTGATGTCGGTGTCATAGAAATTTCCAAAATCTGCAATTTCGGCGAATTGCATCGACATCTGTGTCGGATAGAAGAGTTTTGACGTCCAGCAGAAATCCATATTTTGTGTTCATGTCTTTTAGTCGTAAAAACCGTGTTGACATCTCCTGTTGAAGTCGATAAAGTACGCTCTTCATAACGCGCACAATTTCTTCTTCTGCTGAAAGTCCTGCATCTCTTGCCAGTTTTCATGGCATCTTCTTCTGTCCACATCTGTAGTATTCTTGAATGAGACAGAGACGTCGTAGAGGCCACACGCTTTTATTCCAATAACACTAGTCCTCCGGACTCACTGGGGGGAACAGCCCAACCACACAACCTAGGGAGGTACAGCCTCCGGCTCTATTCTCATTACTCTCCTTCCCTAGCCTACAGCTACTCAATTACTCAGCTACTCAGCCCACTCAGTCCCAGCGGGGCGGCATCCTCGAGGCTTGGGGTCCAGGATCTCCGGCCGCACCTCCTTCAGCTTCTCCTGAGATGGACCCCCTCCGCTTTCCGGGAGCCGTCTTATATATCCCCTCTCTCTGAGGGGCGGGGGTGTCTCGGGGCCCTGGCTCTCGCCAGCCCCCTCCCCTCAGAGCGGTTCCAACCACCTCTCGTCCCTGCCGGTCCGGACCGGACCAGACCGGTACGTACCTCTCCCCTAGCTTGTGTGACCTGTGTGACCTGTGTGACCTGTGTCAACCTTGGTGTCAACCTTGACCACCACACATCTATCCCCCAGGCTGTGCATCTTGTTTTGGCGTTTTCTACAGCAACTTGGCTCAAATCATCACGAAGCTTGACAAATTCATGCTCCAAAGATTCAAGATCAGTTGCTGCTTCCTTGAAGTTCATAGTAGGATCCTGTTGTATCTATGCCCCGTTTTCCAAAAATTCCTGTAAGCGCTTCTGAACACGATACATTTTTCCAAGAATGACATTCTAGAAATGTAATAAAACTATGAAGTTAAAATTTAATACGCATGCCTGTAACTGTTTTGCATCGCTTCTGGTTTCAGGCGTCTAGTTACATCCTCCGATAATTTGTCTAGCAGCCCTACTAGTTCATCCAGTCCTTCATAGATAGCTTTAACAGCTTCTGATCATGCACTCCAGCATGTTTCAGACTGCCCGCTTTACTGTGATGGGCACAGCTTTTTTTAACTCTTCCCAACGAATTGTTGAACGAGAGAAAAACAAATATATACTTTCAACTGTTCCAAAAAATGTGACGAAATGTGGATCCTGTTTGGCTGAGTGTACTCCTGCTAAGTTTAAGCTGTGGTTGTCACAGTTGACAAACAATGCTCTGCGATTTTTGTCACATATTCGTTGTTGAAGGCCGGATATATGCCCAGTCATCACAGCAGCATTGTCATAACATTGTGCCCGACAGTCGGCTAGAGGTATGTTGTCAGATTTCAGTCTTTCGACGATGACTCTTTCTAGGCTTGCTGCTGCATCTTTTGCATGTATATCGATATAACCTAAAAAAAAATATTTGATAGTTACTTTTTTAGTTTGAAAATCCACATCCACAAATCTTATGACCTGAGAAAGCTGTTCCCGATGTCCTAGATCAGGAGTTGAGTCAAGTAAGATACTGTAGTACTTGTTTTTCCTGATATCACTCAACAATTGGTTCTTTACAGTCGACGCAAGTATGTGGATAAATTCATTCTGGATTTCCGGTGACAAATAAGAAACTGATCCCGGATTTTCTCCTGCGTGCTGTACGTGTTTTGCTAACAATGGGTCATACTGCGCAACGAGTTTGATCAGCGCGATAATTTTTCCAACATTTTTATCCTCATCCGCATTCAAATTTTCCTCATGGCCACATAGTGCCTAATTTTGTGAAACCAGAAACTTAATACAGGTGAGTATTCTTTGCAATATATCTCGCCAACGTTGTTTTTCCAAATGAATCTGAGCTTGAACCACTGCGTCAATTCCAGTACCATCAATTATCCTTCGTTCGGCTTCCTTCCATGCAGTAAAAGCTGTGCGGTGGCTAGGATTGTTTTCATGAGAATTTAGTTTTTCTGGCTTTCTCCACTTGTTGAAACCGTTTGTTAACTCAAACGAAGCTCGTGAGTTTGAACTCGATGATGTAAATAATAGACAACAAAAACAGTAAGCAGCTTTATTGATTGGTGAATATAATAGCCACGAACGATTCACTTCCTCTCCGTTCGCTAGTCGGCGTTTAAACCATGATGATGTAATTGAACGTGCGTGGGCTGCTCCGGCTGCTGCAGCCGCCTGGAGCGTGGTGTCACTAATAAGAACTAAAAATAGGCCGTCGTAGTTTCTGCCACCAAAAAACAGGCCAGTGACTAAGGCTGAAAGACTGCGCCTGTCTGTTGTTTGGGACGTTCTTCCATGTAAGTTCTTAATAGGCGCGTGTACCAAAATGTAATTACATGAAATGTAGGCTGTGTGTAGCGGCATATATAAAAGTTTAGGTTGAGGTGTAGATTTGTGCAGTAGTTTCAGGCTGCCGCGCCCGCCGCAATAAGTTATAATGTTACGTTGTAAGCCTCATTTTGGCGCCCCTTTACCTTGGCGCCCGGGGACATATGTACCCCCCTGCCCCCCCCTAGCTACGCCTCTGCATCCTTCCAATCCTGCAGAACCCGTCCAGTGTTATGATGTGATGTAGGGCAGTCTGTGCACAAACGCCACCCTCCCTCAGCATTTCGCTTGGGAGATCATCTCTGCCCAGTGCATTTCCTGGTCTCAGACTCTGGATCGCCTTACATACACACACACACGGACGCACACACACACACATCGTGGTCGACACGCAGATGGACTCACATGCACACAAGGACTTAGACACAATCATAGATTAATATTCACCAAGTAAATTTAGAAATATTAGTTGTCTGCACACAAACATTAAAAATGAAACATTTTCAAGGTGATTATTGTATTAATTATATTATTTACCAAGTAAATTTATAAATATTACTTGTCAGCACACAAACTAAAATATTGTAATATATAAAATAATAGGTTTCTATGTACGTGATTTAGCGAAAGACACAAGAAATAGAAACATAAGTTTTCTACACACAAACATTATTAATGTAATATTTGTAAGGTGATTATTTAAATAATAGGTTTCTATCAACGTGATTTAGCGAAAGAAGCAAGAAATAGACATATAAGTTGTATGCACAAAAACATTATTAATGTAATATTTGCAAGGTGATTTTTTTAACAATATGATTCTATCAATGTGAGTTTAGCGAAAGCAATAAAAAAAGTACTTAACATTGGCTTGGTGAGGCCTAGTCCCGTGCAGAGCCCCCAGCCTCGCCTAGATTGCTCAGCCGGCCGAGGTGCCACCTTGGCAGGCTGGGGGCTGGGCCGCCACCCCTGCCCCCCCATCCCCCCACCCGCGCTGCAATACTATCGAATCGCTATAATATTAATATCTACGGACTCTATAGTAGTAAGTGCACACATTGGGGTGGGGGGGGGGGACATGAAACTTTGAAGACTTTATCTCAGCGTTTAATTGCATTATCAAGGCGAAAGAAAAATCCCCCCCCCTCCACCGATGACGCCCGTGCGTTGCCAGGGGCAAACCCCCGGGCAACCGAGTGGCGTAATAAATAAATAAAGATAATTCGCACTAAATCGCTCATTTAACTAATTTAAAGTTGACGGATGTGAAAAAGGAATAGCGCTTGCTCACTGCGGGGCTTACGGCGTGGTACCTGGCTATTTTTTTTTTTCACAAGCGCGCGTTCACACACACACAGACAAAAATGACTTTTATATATAAAACTAAGCCTAATATAATGGAGTGCACTTTTTAATGAAAATTAAAGTAAGGAACATTTGGCAATTTTGGCTAAAAACAGCAGTATGTAGATTTTCTTTTTGTGAGGTGGAAATTTATTTTTTAAAATTCCCACTTTCAATGTAATATATAGCACTAGCGGAAGTACCCGGCTTTGCCCGGGTGAAAAATATATTTCTTAAAAACCTTACATATAAATACACAGATACTAAGGTATTGTCAAAGCCCGGTGGGCTGTTTGTACATTTCTCCACCAACAAATATATAAGAGGCTTTCACAAGTCCAAAAAGTTTTAGAAAGTGTGGGGTAAATAGTTGATGTCAAAAGGTTTCCGAAAATTGTGGTCTCCCCCCCCCCCCTCAAAAAATATCTTTACCCCTCGTAGGTATATATACTAACAACACCTTACATACAACAGAGGAAGTGGTATCTATTGACTGTAGTAGTATCTACTGACTGTACCGTAGTATCTACTGAGCCAGTAGTAGCTACTGACTGTGTAGTAGTATTTAGTGACTGTAATAACTACTGACCATAGTAGTATTTACTGGGCCTACAGTAGTATCTACCGACTATATACTCGTAACGACTAACTGTATAGTATCTGCTGACTCTATAGTTGTATCCACTGACTATAGTAGTAACTACAAAATCTATAGCAGTATCTACTCACTCTATAATAGTATCTACTGACTCTAGTAGCTACTCACCGTGGTAGTATGTACTGACTGTTTAGTAGTATATACTGACTGTAGCAGTATTGACTGACTGTAGCGGTATATACTGACTGTTTTAGTATTTACTATAGCGGTATCTACCAACTCGATAGCAGTATCTACTATCACTACAGCAGTGTATACCGACTGAGGTCGTACCTGCTATCACTACAGCAGTGCATACTGCTGTGTTGGTACCTGTTATGATGACAGCAGTGCATATTGTGGTGGAACCTGCTATGATTACAGCAGTGCATACTGCTGTGGTGGTATCTGCTATGATGAGAGTACATATTGTGGTGGTGGTACCTGGTATGATAACAGCAGTACATACCGAGTGTGGTGGCACCTGCTATAACGACAGCAGTACATACTGTGGTGGTACCTGCTATGATGACAGCAGTACATTCTGTGGTGGTGGTACCTGCTATGATTACAGCAGTGCATATTGACTGTACTCATCATTCACCCTCACCATTCACCACTCACCCTTACCACTCATCCTCACCACTCACCACTCCCACTCACTATTCACCATTCACCCTCACAACTCACCAATCTCCCTCACCAATCTCCCTCACCAATCTCCCTCACCCTCACCACTAACCCTCACCACTCTCCCTCACCACTCACCACTCACTCTCACCATTCACCCTCACCATTCAGCCTCACCCTCACCACTCACCGTCACAACCACCACTCACCCTCACCACACAACCTCACCCTCACTACTCACCATTCATCCTCACCAATCACCACTGACCAATCACCACTCTCCACTAACCCTCACCACTCAACCTCACCACTCACCCTCAAAACTAACCACTCTCTCACCACTCACCCTCACCACTCACCCTCACCACTCACGCTCACCACTCACCACTCACCCATCACCACTCACAACCGCCACTCACCCTCACCACTCACCCTCACAACAACCACTCACCCTCACCGCTCACCACTCACCCTGACCACTCACCACTCATTCTCACCAATCACACCCTCACCAATCACCACTCACCCGCACTGCTCACCCTCACCGCTCACCACTCACCCCTCACTAATCACCCCTCACTAATCACCACTCATAACCGCCACTCACCCTCACCACTCACCCTCACCACTCACCCTCACCACTCACCCTCACTACTCACCACTCATCCTCACCAATCACACCCTCAACAATCACCACTCACCCTCACCACTCACGCTCACCACTCACTCTCACCACTCACCACTCACCCTCATAACAACCACTCACCCTCACCGCTCACCACTCACCCTCACTACTCACCCTCACCACTAATCCTCACCAATCACACCCTCACCAATTACCACTCACCCTCACTGCTCACCCTCACCGCTCACCACTCACCCTCAACACTCAACCTCCCCTCACCACTCAACCTCACCCTCACCACTCACCCCTCACTAATCACCACTCACAACCGCCACTCACCCTCCCCACTCACTACTCACCACTCATCCTCACCAATCACACCCTCACCAATTACCACTCACCCTCACTGCTCACCCTCACCGCTCACCACTCACCCTCACCACTCAACCTCCCCTCACCACTCAACCTCACCCTCACCCCTCACTAATCACCACTCACAACCGCCACTCACCCTCCCCACTCACCACTCACCTTCACCATTCACCCTCACCACTCTCCCTCACCACTCACCAGTCATGCTCACCACTCACCATCACTACTCACCACTCACCCTCACCACTCACCCTCACCACTCACTACTCACCCTCACCACTCACCCTCACCATTCACCCTCACCACTCACCCTCACCACTCTCCCTCACCACTCTCCCTCACCACTAACCAGTCACGCTCACCACTCACCCTCACTACTCACCACTCACCCTCAACACTCACCCTCACCGCTCACCACTCACCCTGACCACTCACCACTCATCCTCACCAATCACCACTCACCCTCACTGCTCACCCTCACCACTCACGCTCACCACTCACCCCTCACTAATCACCACTCACAACCGCCACTCACCCTCACCACTCACCCTCACCACTCACCACTCATTCTCACCAATCACACCCTCAACCATCACCACTCACCCTCACCACTCACTAATCACCTCTCACAACCGTCACTCACCCTCACCACTCACTCTTACCACTCACCCTCACAACAACCACTCACCCTCACAACAACCACTCACCCTCACTACTCACCCTCACCACTCATCCTCACCAATCACACCCTCACCACTCACCCTGACCAATCACCACTCTCCTTCACCACTCTCCCTCACCACTCTTCCTCACCACTCACCAGTCACGCTCACCACTCACGCTCACCACTCATCCTCACTACTCACCCTAACCACTCACCACTCACCCTCACCACCACCACTCACCCTATTCCCGTTTTAAAAACTTACTTACGTGTCGCCAAGTATGCTTGAGGGTGATTGGTGAGGGAGAGTGGTGAGGGTAAGTAGTGAGGAATAGTGGTGAGGGTGAGTTGTGAGGGTAAGTGGTGAGGGTGAGTGGTGAGTGGTCAGTGATAGTGAGTGGTGAGTGATAGTGAGTGATAGTGAGTGTTGAGGGTGAGTGGTGATGGTGAGTGAGGGAGAGTGGTGAGGGAGAGTGGTGAAGGTGTATATATTTTTACCTATGATGACAGCAGTACATGCTGACGTTTTGTATGTTAAATGTAAAAGCTAAATGTGTGAATGTGTGTGTGGGAAATGTTAAGCAAACGTGGCAGGAATAGGGCGATTCTAAAGGAATCTACAACCTTCGATGATTCCTTTGCGCGATTCAAAGAATCGATTCCTGGCGCGTAGGAGGTTTCCATATTTAATTACAGAGTTTTATTTTCATTGGTATGTTATGTTTTAAAGTTTTCAGGAGTTTTTAATTATATTTTTTCCCCGGTCAACGCCGGATATTTCCCATTCGTAGCAGTTTACATTGACTCTATAACAAACTTATATTAAACTGGAACAGGTCGATTCTAAATGAATCTACAACCTTCGATTCCTTTTCGCGATTCAGAGAATCGATTCTTGGCGCGGTCGGGTTTAGAATTTTAATTACACAGTTGTATTTTCATTGGTATGTTATGTTTTAAAGTTTTCAGAAGATTTTAAATGTATTTTTCCCCCGGGCAACGCTGGGTATATCGAGTTTATACCACAAAGTCGTCGCCTGACAGAGTTGCGTGTCGAGGCCTAGTACCGTGCAGAGCCTCCGGCCTCGCCTAGATTGCCCATCCGGCTGAGGCTGGGTACTGGGGCCGTTACCCCCCCCCCCCCCCCCCACGCTACAATAATACTGTCTAATCGCTATAATTTTATTATCTACCGACCTATAATAGTAATTGCACATATTGGGGTGGGGGGGGAGTGAAGAGTCGCGTGTTAATGCGTGTGCATATTTTTAACGGGACTTAAAAATGGCGTCCACCCCGCAGCGACAGAGTTGCTGCCCGTTTCCAGGGGCAACTGCCCGTTGCCAGGGGCAACCGCCTTCCCGCATGCACAACGGCGTGCTTCGTTACATGCTGGTCGGCAATAGTAAATAAATAAATAAAGAGAAATCGCACTAAATAGATAATCGGTCCGATTTAAAGTTTAGAGACGAAAAATCGGAAATGCCTAAGTTTACCGCAGGGCCGGGGACGTGCCCACCTGCAAAATGTAATCTCGGCGAACCCCACGGTCCGAGAGCTACATCCCCCGGTAGGGAGCGTACGCAGACGGACGGAGAGACAGACAGACAGACAAAAAATGAATTATATAGGTTAGATACTATGGCTAAACACAATGGAGTGCACTTTTTTTTTATAGTAATGAACATCTGGCCAATTTTGACCAAAACCAGTAGAGTATGTCGATTTTCTTTTTGATGTGAACATTTATTCTTGAAATGTCCCACTTTTAATGTAGCATTTAGCATACTAAGGCTAAACACAATGGAGGAGTGCACTTTTACTTGAAAATCAAGTTATGAAAAATGGGCCAATTTTGGCCAAAAACGGCATAGAATGCCGATTTTCTTTTTGTGACTTAAAATGTAATCGTGAAATTTCCCACTTTTCATATAACATATAGGATATTAAGGCTCAACACAATGGAGTGCACCTTTCGTTGAAAAGTTACTTTTTGAAATAGTCCAATTTTGGCTAAAAACGGCATAGTATACTGGTTTTCTTTTTGTGACGTGAAAATTTGATCTTGAAATTTCCCACTTTTAATGTAATATATAGCATACTAAACCTAAATACAATGGAGTGCACTTTTTGTTGAAAAAGAAAGTTGTGAAAATTGGCCAATTTTGGCTAAAAAAGCAGTTTGCCGATTTTCTATTTGTGACGTGAAAATGTCATCGAAAAATTTCCCACTTTTAATGTAATATGTAGCATACTGAGGCTAAACACAATGGAGGAGTGCGCTTAAAAAAAATAAAGTCATGAAAATTGGGCCAATTTTGCCAAAAATAGCATAGTATGCCGATTTTCTTTTCGTGACGTAAAAATTTCATTTTGAGATTTCCCACTTTTAATGTAACATATAGCATACAAATGCTAAACACACTTTGTGTTGAAAAATGACGTTTTGAAAGTCCAATTTTGGCTAAAAACGGCATAGTATACTGGTTTTATTTTTGTGACGTGAAAATTTGATCTTGAAATTTCCCACTTTTAATATTTTAGCATACTAAACCTAAATACAATGGAGTGCACTTTTTGTTGAAAAATATAGGTCTTGAAATTTCGTCCAGTTTTGGCAAAAAACGGCATCGTATTCCGATTTCCTTTTAATGACGTGAAAATGTCATCGAGAAATTTCCAACTTTTCATGGAATATGTAGTATACAGAGGCTAAAAACAATGGAGTGCACTTTTTGTTGAAAAATAAAGTTAGGAGTGAATGGGGTTTATGTTCTCCCCCTGTTCTGCAGTGTGAGTGAGGGGCGTTTGTCTGTTCTCCCTTGTTCTGTAGTGAGTGGAATTTGAATGTCCCCGTGTTCTGTAGAGTGAATGGAGTTGTATGTTCTCCCCCTGTTCTTCAGTGCGAGTCGAGTTTGTATGTTCTTCCCCTGTTCTGCAGTGTGAGTAGAGTTTGTATGATGTCCCCTTGTTCTGTACAGTGAGTGGAGTTTGTATGTTCTCTCCCTAAAACCACCCATAATGTAACTGATATTGGCCAAGTATCCCAATGCTGAAACATTTTCTTGCCAATTATTTACTTGGGATTTAGCCAGTTACCTAACTAGTTTCAGCAGCAATGGCCCACAGCCACTAATAAGTTATTGTTGAGGCTAGGAACTGGCCAAGTACACAACTCACCAGTGTGCCCGTAATGCATTCTCAACGTCACAATCGTTTTACTTAAAAAATTACAGCGGACAGCCCCGAGACATGCACGTGTACATCCCCCTTTCACAATAATGTCCCGCTCCACACCAACAAAAGAAATGTTGTGATGAAAATATATACAAAATACATGTATTAGAGATTTACACAGGCTTTCGTTACAATTCACATTCTAACTTAATCTACCGAATCAAGGGCCCCACCGTGTATCTGAAAAGAGGCAGGGTCTAAAGAAGGGGCATGGTCTAAAAAGGTGCTTAGCCATAAGACGAGACATGGAGTCCTAATACAGGAAGTGATGTGGCCAAAAAACAGGAAGGGGTGGGGTCTACTCAAGGAGTGAGGAAAAATACAGGAAGAGGTGGGGTCTTATCAATAAGGGGTGGGGTCTAAAGAGGGATGGGCCTACAGAGGTTGGATTTCCTTGTTGATTTAAGGTAATAAAAACATAACATCTAAATACATGCAGTGGGTAGCAGCATACCTTTAGTGCCACAGATGCGGCCACAGGGCAACGAGTAATAATTATTTGTTGACAGAGCGCCTCTTATGCTTGAGGCATCTCAACAGCACTTTACATCTCATATCAACAAATGAATGAAGTCATGTGCAGTGTATGAATTGTGTTCAGGTATGACTGCGTGTGAATTCATTACCGGAAGAGTTAGAATATAAATTGTGCACAAGTGGGTAGAGAAATCACTAAAATAAAATTAAGTGTAATGCATCAAACTGTGTGGGGTGGGGGGGGAATCTGCTTCTCGATTCGTGTCTCACACCAGCTGCATTTCCTTATTAAACAAGGGCAACCTTGTCCCGGTTTCAACTTCACTAGCTTGGCAACGAGGCACACATTCCCTGCTGATGAAACTCGGTTGAGTGAAAATTATTTCGCTGTTGACCGTATATTCCAGATATACCAATGTCCCAGATATTCTGGATATACAAATGTCCTGGATAGTCCAGATATTGTTCTTTTTTTTTTATAATCGGGGAAATAGAAAAATGACACTTTACCAACGTTTAAAAGCTCCACATCACACAAAGCAAATGTGCCGACTTGCCGTCAGCCACCATCGCCATGCTGCGCAGAAAATGGTGTGCGCCAGCCAGCCCCAGTTTTGGCATTGCGCAATTACTGTGGCATTGTGCTGATGCGTTCCAAAATTGGCTTGCTGCTTTCCGTGATGGGTTTATTTTTCACTTCATACATTTCATATTTGCTTTTTTTACATATATATTCGGAGACAATAAAAAGCAATAGAATTTACATTTCAAGCTGTAAACGGCATAAATTTGGTCTTCACGGAAATAACAGCGGGTTTTGTAAAGAGAATGGATATACCAGGGAAGAACAGTGTTTCGAGGTTTCCCACATGACAGCAAACTCACTCTGTGCCTCGCATTCCGGCAACATTCTTCAAGGGTTGATCTTGCCGACAAACTACCAGGCAGCGTGTCGCAGGCAACCCAACCGTGCGCAGAGGGTGGAACAATCCACCTCGACTCATGCCAAGAGAATCTGTAATGGAGGGCTCACATCACCTACATTTGGTCCCCTAACCGCCTGCCTCGGTGTCTCCAACACAGCCATTATGTCCCCCAACCCTCCACCCCATTTGTGAGACACCCACACACAAAATTTACGATTTCTCATCTATTAACATCCAAATCGACGATGTCCGTTTCAGGAAAACAATACAAAAAAACACATCACAAGACACAAGATCATTCTCGCTGGAATTCTTTTCAGCAGAGTCCGATAGGGGGGGAAATTAACCAGATGGAAAAATTAAGGGAGATACTGCAGGAGGGAGCAAGTGGTGATTGGGCACACGCTAGGCAACACCTCATCGCCACCACCATCAGCGCCACCATTGCCACGGTCATCAGCACTGCCTTCTAACAGTAGAACCAGCCAGTCAGAGTGACCCGCACCCACATCACCACTCACAATCCAAAGGTTGCGCAAGTTTGAATTGCCAGTCTGGGGAGGGGGGGGTCAACGTAAACCCATCACAAGATAAAAACGTATTTCTTTTAGATAAGGCCGCGTTATCCATTTTTATTTTTGCATCGTCACCAACCGACTCTTCATCGGCATGTTGAAAGTATGGCCCAATGACTATGGCGCGGGGGGGGGGGGGGGACTCGTTCATCCAGCAATGAACTGACAAAAAGGGGCTCCGTGTGCACCCGTGCATAAAATTTTTTGACCATGCGAAGGTCACTTCGCTGCGTCAACATCCGCTAATTGCAGCACCACCAACATTAATGAACACGGGGTTTGCATGCATCCTTCGAAATAATTAAAAGGCGTACCTCCCGTACGTCATTAACACGTGCGGTTTTTCTAGCCACGCTGAGCTCAATATGCTTCTACGGGCTCTCCACTTACAGAGCAGGGCCGACGGTGCCCACATCATAGCCGGCTTCGCGCTTCAGTTATATAGGCAGTGTCTGCGGACCGAGGCGGTGAAGTGTTCGTCATTTCATCTCACCTAAAACCGTGGGCTTTCACAAACAATATTACAATATTACGATTCATAATTGACTTTTTAACCCAAATTGCCAATGAAAGAAGTTGTCACACGATGAGAAAAAAAGTGGCCAATTTATTGCAGCTGCTCCTGCAGCACACGCCTAGCATGGAGAGCAATCCACACCACATTTAATAATTGGAGACGGACTTTTTGTACTGATAAACACAACCAGCGTTATGATTTATGCAAATGTATAACCTCTCGGCATCACTTCTTGCTTCCTTTCTGAGAACACATTGATGACACAACATCTCCAACCTATTTACTGCCCAAAAACGGAGGAGATATTTTTAAAATTCTGGAAACTGCCTCATGATGCCAATTGTAACTACCAGCAAAATGTTAGACTACCCAATTGTTAAATGTGTGGATCGCACTCCGGCTTTACCGGTGTAGTGCTTGATACACACCACTGTGACAACTTTATGAATTGCCTGTTTTGGCTGGAGGAGCACTATACAACATAAAATTTTACTCACGTGGCGATCCGAATCAGAAAAATCAATGATGAATTACGTAAAACAGGTTTAACAGACCTAACATTGGTCGCGACCGCCTTGACATGGACACAATGATACCAAATCCACAATCCTGCCACTCCCTCATGTTCTGCCCCCCACCCTTCCCCCGCCATGTGCCCCGTACTCCTACTCCTGCTCCTTCTCTTCCTCCTTCTCTTCCTCCTTCTCCTCCAAGGGGCACACGTCACCCGTCACTTGAAGGAGGCGAGGTTGGGCACCTTGATGTTGATGTCCCCGATGTTGATGTTGCGCGGCATGTCCGGCAGGTTCATGTTCTTCACGGCCGACACGGCTCGCGCCGGTGCCGCCGCGAGGCCGGCCTGGAGATGAAGGGAGGGAGGGATGGCGGAATGGAGGGAGGGAGGTGGCAGGCCGCGGGCAAGGAGAGGGATCAGGATTTGCATATGTGCGTATTTGCAGTACACTGGTGCATTATAACACACCAGTCTAAAATCTAAATTTGAATCAGAAAATCTGTTTTTATCAGTCTCGAATTGACCCTGTCGCCAAGTTTGATGTAATTCGAAGGTTTATTCCGTTTGAGACTTTCTAAAAAAGGTCAACATTGATCTTCTTGGTTCTTTCGGTAAAGTCACGTAGAAGGGAAGTAATAAAATAATAAAAATAAAACATAATAAAATAATTCTCACGACGTTTCGGCCACAACACAAGCAGCCGTCCTCAGGTGAAGACAGGTCTGTCGAGGCGACAGTGTCTAAAAGAAAAACACCACCACGCTTGGAGCGTCTATTTAAGCTGGGTTGGAAGGGGGGGGGGTTAATGCGCATTGACAAAATAATCTGCATATCAAGAGGAATTTAGCATATTTATGGGAAATGCAGGAATGCGATTAGTGCTATTTGTGAAATGCTAATCCTGCATAATGCCCATGCATTATGCAGGATTAGCAGCATCAAAGGGAGGGGGATAGGGGTAGCATTAATAAAGGGAAGGAATGTTAATAGTATGTAGCTGCAGTAACTAAACAACAACGTAAAACGCTAAAGTATAAACTACATAGTATTAAATTGTATACTGTATTACTATACACTACCCTATGTCTTAGTGTAATATTACACTATGTATTATTCTACCCACCCAACTGTATACCACACTGCTGTATAGTCACTAAACAATTTCTACCCTATGTCTTAGAATAATACATAGTGTAATATTACACTATGTATTATTCTACCCACCCAACTGTATACCACACTGCTGTATATTCACTATACAATTTCGATACTATATATTACCTTATACATTGTATTAAACATTACACTTTAATACTATTTATTATTATACAATATGCTATACACAATACCATTGACCGTCGCGTGAACGGAGCAAAGAATATATTCCCTGCGGAGAATACAAGATATATAGTCAATGTCAGTGAGTGGAACGCGGTCTGAAAGTCACCGTAAACGTGGACACAATCAGTTAAGATCCGAAATGGTTAATTACGTCCTTCCAATGATTGCTAAGCCGGAATCCATCTTCTCGGTTGAAATTGTCTCTGTGTTTGTCTATGTGGATCGCCTCATGAACGAATCTCTCATGGTAGCCAGATGGCTTGCAGAGAACCTCTGTCTTAGAGAAGTCAATGTCATGTGAGCCCACTGAATTGTAACAGTGATCTGCCACGGTTGATGAGGTGTTTGTCCTACCGTGTTTCAAGTCTGCTTTATGTTCACGGATGCGGTCCGAGACATGTCGTTTGGTTTCTCCAATGTAACTGCTACCACAGAGGCAACTTAGTTTGTAGACGCCAGGGTACTGTATGTCTGGAACCACATCTTTTACAGACGGGACCAGATCACGGATTTTATGTACTGTGTTGAATCGGACCTGGATCTTGTGTTTAATCAGGATTTTGGAGATCTTTTTTGTGACCCCAGCAATGTAGGGTAAGGTGATGGTCTTGAGAGGCTCCTCAACAGGATATTTCTTGATGGTTGGAGTGATGGCTTTGCGGATTGTGTAGTCGGAGTAACCATTAGCCTTAAGAGCTTGGCGTACGTGTTTGAGTTCACTGGCAATGTGTTCCTGGTCGGAAATGCATTGGGCTCTATGGTAAAGAGTCTTGATGAGGGAGTTCTTCTGGGATGGATGGTGGTGGGAATCCGGTTTTAGGTAAGCAACATTGACTGTTAATTTTGGTCCGGGGCACACTTTTTTGGCCCGACCAGGAGGGCGAGCGTCTGGAACAGCAGCAGCTGCAACTCTCTTGCATTGCTTCATGCAAGAAAGCCAATCATCAGGCTGGGTGCTACTAGATGGCAACAGACCGTGAAGCTTTGAATTCAACTGCTCATAACATTCTTCTTCTGACCACTTTGACATCATGGGAACTAATTCTGACACACCACCCCACAAGATTTTCTGACTGGGGTTACGCATCGTGGGAAACTCAATAATTATTGCACAAAAATTAGCTTACCGCACACCACCGGTGTACCGCCAAAAGCTTCATTCATGGCGGTGGTGCCGACACACGTTCTGCGGCAATAGCATGCTCTCTCGCCCGTCTGTTGCCGAGTTTACGCTGTTTGGATTGGCTAGGCCGCCCACCGGTTAATACTGCGGTAGGGTGTGTGGTAACACGAGAAATACTATGACTACGTACAGTCTGCTTCGCTCGCAGTGGACATTAAAGCAATCGCTTGGAAGTCATTCCAAAACCGGTAGTAAATAGGCCGGCCATAGTACCTCCAAACGGTCCAAACTTTACAGATGTAATATCGTTGAGGACTCTTGGACGCCGGGGTTGAGGCACACGTATTTATTCCGCAACAGTTGTCACAACCGCGGACATACAACACTGGAGGGGGTATCGGCCCCCTCACCCGGCTAGCTGGGAATACACTGCTAGCTATCTCTGACCTACCTCCTAGTCCTCCACTAACGGGCTAGGGGAGGCTGTCTGGCCCGACACTGGTAAGTCGGGCTACGGTACCCGGAGTCCCAGAGCACTAGCTCTGGTTCTCGGGACCACGCCGCTGGCTCGGTCCTGCGCGGCCCTGACAAGGGCGGCGACCCAGGGGAGTCCAGGGCTCTAGCTAGACGATCTTCGGTCTTCACTGGTTTAGCTTTAACATTGTTCCCCGAGCTCTCCGGCTCATCCCCTTTTATACCAAAACCCCCCCGCTGAGGGGTGGGGCCAGCCCCCCAGGCTGCCCTGTGCGGACGTCGTTGAGAGCACCTCCCCGTGCACTCACGAAGCCCCGCCCACTGTGTTTGTTTCCCGTGTGATCCTATGTATACAGCCCCTCCGTAACACCCCTACATCACCCCCCCCCCTGTACAGCTCGCAGCCGTCCCGGCTGCACCAAACGACAATAAAAGTTTATTTACCCCTCGACCCCGCGTGTGCCTCGCAATTTTTTCAACAATAACGCGAACGAGAACAACAACAAGAACCAGAAAAGCAAGAAGGGAAAATAACCCGACGCACAGCACCCCCGAATAAATACGAATTCCGTAAAACCAACGTATATACAATTTGCAGGGAACCCCAGCACACACACAGCACACAGTGAACCCAACATACGTACAATCCAATGTGCCCGGAACACACCACCGACGCCGCACACAGTGAACATAACATGTGAAAAATATATATATATTTTTTGTGCATCACAAGAGCCTGCGCATTCTTGTGCGCGTCCTCGCAGCAGGCCCGTCACACGGGGCAACCCCGGATGGCGGGCCGTCGGGCGGCAACTGTCCATTTCCAAGTGAGTCTTCTCTCGATGTCGCGAGACCCTCGGCATCCCCCGTAGGGGTTGTCGGGCGTGAGCCCGTCATTCCTGGTGCACCTGGGGGCGGGACAGCCGGCAACACGTCAGGCGAGAGCAGCGGAGACGGACCCTTTGAGTTGGTCGACCCCCCACATGTTTGGCCACGCGTGTGTGGAGTGGGACTTCGCACCGCAACGAAGGGTTTCAATCTGGAGGGGTGCACAAACCACCGGCGCTTCCCCCATTTGATGCGTACGCACTGAGGCCGCAAAACCTCAACCACCTCGACAGGGCCCCGCCACGGCCGCACCAGTTTAGAGGTCGCGAGTGGTACCTGGGGACAGTGCAGCCATGCCATGTCCCCCGGCTTCCACTGTAGCACGTGCGCGCGACCCAGTCTGAGCCGCTCATTAGCTTTCTGACGTAGGTCGGAATTTTGCATGGCAGCATTCCGTGCCTCTGTTAATTTCGCAAGATTAAATTTAACATGGTCGGCCAATTTAGTTTGACCCTGCGGCGCGGGGATCTGCAGCTGGGCCCGAACAGGTGGGTCAGGTTCGCGGCCATACATGAGGAAGAAGGGGGAAAATCCCGTTGCCGCATGGGGGGCCAATCTGTATGCTGCCAGGACCCCTTGAATTTGCAGGTCCCAATCGGTCTGCGAGTCCGAAACCTGCTGTGACAACATGGACGTGATGGTTCGGTGCAGACGCTCGACCATCCCGTCAGTTTGCGGGTGATAGGGAGGGTACAAATTTTTTTTGTGCCCAGGAGCTCACAGACTTGTTGGAGCAGTTT
Source organism: Lampetra fluviatilis (assembly GCF_964198595.1). Taxonomy (NCBI): domain Eukaryota; kingdom Metazoa; phylum Chordata; class Hyperoartia; order Petromyzontiformes; family Petromyzontidae; genus Lampetra; species Lampetra fluviatilis. Next base: position 77,594 of record NC_136339.1, read on the forward strand.
GCCGGAAAAATGTTTGCCCTGGTCGGTCAGCAGCCGCTCGGGAGCACCTTTGTCCAGGACGTATCCCTGGACAAAGGCCTCCACGATGGCTGCTGCCGACTGGTTGGCCAGGGGCCAGGCCATAGGCCAGCGCATAAAGTACTCCACCCCGGTCAACAAATATCTATTGCCCCTGGGGGTGGCGGGGAATGGGCCCAGAATATCCAGCGCGACAAGTTCGTTGACTCTGGAGACTCTGATAGACTGCAAAGGCGGGTTAGACTCCCGTGCTGGTGGTTTCCGTTGCGCACACCGAGGGCATGACCCCAACAGATCTGCGACATCCCTTGTCATGCCCGGCCAAAAAAAATCAAGCTGGAGCAAGGCGAGGGTCTTTTGGGTCCCCAGGTGGAGGAGGCGCTCATGAGCGGCCCACACCACCTTACCCCGTAACCCAGAAGGGACCACCAGCCGGTGTCGATGGGATTTCCCGTCCCAATGCATCAGCAGACCCGTGACCATTTCCCATGTGTCGGCATCACCCCTCCCCCGCCCAGCATCCCCGACGCGACGACGCAACGCGAGGAGGGAGGTATCCTCCATCTGTAGGCGCCCCCATTCAGTGACAGGCAACCCCAACAGGGAATCTGATCCCTGTTGTGCGATCGAATTCGTCATTGACGCTGCGTCGTCTGCGGCCGCCAAGACCGGAACAGATATTTCACCCGGATGCCTGCAACGACCCGACCCCAGGAGGCATGCGCATTCGGGGGTGGTTGGCATGCGCGACAGAGCGTCCGCATTGGTGTGGCGGACGCCCTTACGGTACGTGGTTTCAAAATCTAAGTCCTGGAGAACCTCCAACCATCGAGACAATTGTCCCGATGGTTGTTGAACTCGCAGGGCGTACTGTAGTGCCGCATGATCTGTACGGACGGTGAAACGCTGACCGTAGAGATATGGGCGGTACTGTTGGATGAAATAGACAATTGCCAACAGTTCCCGACGGGTGACACAATATCTTTGCTCCGCTGGAGACAACACCCGACTACCGTACGCGACTACCCGTTCCACGCCGTCAACCACCTGGGAAAGCACGCCCCCAATACCTGTGTTGCTCGCATCGGTGTCGAGCACAAAGGGTTTAGAAAAATCGGGGTAAACCAAGGGAGGAGCTTTAACCAGAGCGTCCCGAAGGGAGCGGAAAGCAGCCTCCTCCTCCTGTCCCCAATGAAAGCGGACCCCCTTTGACGTCAAAGCGTGTAGGAGCTTTGCAATTGTCGCAAAATCCGCGACAAAGCGTCGGTAATACGACGCGAATCCAATGAAACTCCTGACCTCTCCCACAGAGGTGGGAGTCGGCCAGGAGCTGACGCACTGCGTTTTGGCGGGATCGGTAGCAATACCTGAGCGTCCAACGATGTGTCCCAAATAACGCACAGATTCGCGTAACAGATGACATTTTGGGGTTTAAATTTCAAATTAGCAGCCCGCATTTTGAGGAAAACCGCCCGCAACCTCTGGAGATGCTCGTCAAATGTTCTGCTAAAGACAATAATGTCATCCAAATAAATTAAGCACGAGTCCCATTGCAATACAGCCAAAACCAATTCCATCAATCGCTGGAAAGTCGCCGGCGCCGAGTGGAGTCCCATCGGCAACCGGTTGAATTGGAAGAGACCCTGCGGTGTACGGAATGCAGTTTTAGGCTTAGAATCATCGTCCAGAGGAAGCTGCCAGAATCCCGAAAGTAAATCCAATGTGGAGAAGAATCGCGCTCCCGCCAAGGCGTCCAGCGATTCGTCAATCCGTGGGAGCGGGTATGCGTCGGCAACAGAAATTTTGTTTAGGCGGCAAAAATCGACGCAAAACCGCAACGAGCCATCCTGTTTCTTAACCAGGACGATCGGCGCTCCCCACGGGCTGGTAGAGGGAGAAATGATGTCGGCGGCTAACATGTCATCAACAGCCGATTTGACATGGTCCTTTTCGGCGGGACTTAACCGAAAAGGATTTTGGCGTATTGGTGCGCTGTCACCTGTATCAATATGGTGACGCAGCAGATGGGTACAGCCCAAATCGAATTTGTTGTGACTGAAAACGTCGGAAAATTCACGCAGCAGTGTCCTAAGCTTTTGACGCTCTAAATCCGACAGGTCCGTCGATCCCGCACAAAGCGCCTCGAGCCACCCTTCATCGGTGTCCGAATGTGGATGCGGCAGAGGGACAGTGCCTACGTGATTCGCGACAGGTTCCTCACAGGGCACCGGCGTTGCGTGAGCAAGCACGGTCCCTTGAGGAACCACCACTGTCTGCGACCCCACATTGAGGACCGCGATGAAAGGGTCCCCGTCCCCTTTTACGATGGTCTGGGCCGGAATCAAATGAGGTCCGCTAACCCCGGCCCTAGATGGCCCCAGCAGAATTCCCTGGTCCCCAATGCCTTTAGCGAAGGGCCGACGAAGTTTGAGAGGCTCCAACATTTGTGCCCCCGGCGGTACGCGAACCGTTTTAACGACGAACGCCGGTACCGTCGCGAACGCCGTCCGAGCCGCAGTAGGGGACGGCAGAAACACCATGCGTCGTCCCGACGGGAGCTCAATGCAGCCCTGGTCTATTAAAATACGAATCGGCATTTTGCCCAAGAAGTCCGTCCCCAGCAGGCACGGAACCGCCAGCGAGGAGGAACAAAAATCGGGCCGGACAATTTGATATCACCGATACAAATTTGTGCTCGAATCTGTCCAATGATGCCAAGTGAGCCCCCGTTAGCAGCATAGAATGGGACGTTAACCGGCAGTAAAGGACGGCTCTGGACAGGGAGAATATTGTAAATCAGTTCCGAAATGATGGTCGCCGATGCTCCTGTATCGACCAGGATGCGCACCTCAACCCCGTCAATGTGCCCCACCACGGCTGACGACCCCGACGATGCAGCCACAACGCGATGGGCCAACACGGACCACTGCCTGGGTTCGATCTGAGTCCCCATAGTGGTGCGTGTTGGCGCGACGGTGCGCAATGTCGGCCCCCCGTTCGTTGCGGTGTGCGAGTGTGTGACGGGTGTGTGCGTGGGCCAAATATGAGGGGTGCCGCGACTCGCCAGGTTATGTTGATGGAGCTTGGGAGGAGGGCCGGCGTCCTGTCGAGGCGTCGTCCCGCGCTGCCGAGGAGAGCGGCACCCCGAGGCGACATGGCCCCGGATGCCGCAGTTGTAACAGCGCGGGAGCGCAGGCAGCGATGACGGATGGTCGGAGCGGCTCGATCCATCCCGGCCCGCCCGTACTCCCACCCTCTGCTGCAGTCGATGGTCGATGGCGCAAACTTCCTCCGCCGGGAGGGTGGCTGCAGCCACCGTACGCCCGGCCGCTGCCCTGCTGGCCTTCCGTCGCTGCGACAGCAGGTTGGCGTGGAGGAGCCGCGCAGCCTGGAGGGAACCCATTTCTGTGTCCTCCTGTGCAACGACGGCGATGTCCAGGTCGTCCGCCAGCAGGAGGATCTTTTCCGTTACCATCGCGTCCACGCCTTCGTCGTCCATTCGTGGGAAGGCCGTCTTCGCCAGCGCCAGGAGACTCGTACGGTACGCCAGGGGCGACTCCTTTGCACCCCGCTGGCGATCATAAAAGAGCTGCCTGCATTCCGACGATGGTCCGTAGACCGCAGCCAGCAACTGCAGCGTGGAGCGTTTGTCCTTCGGCGCCGATGTAAGAGCGGCGAGGGCGTCGCTGTCGAGGAGTGCCGGCAGCGCGCGGAGAGCCTCGGCGTCCGTCCACTCCGCCATTTCCTGGTGAGCGAGGAAGCGCCGCTGGAAGCTGCCCCAGTCACCTTCCTCGCCCACAAATTCTTTGAGTGGAGGTAGCCGCTGATGTAACGCGGCGGCTGCCGCGGAAGGTCGCACTCCCCCGTCTCCCCCACCCGGCTGTGCCGCGACTCCGTCTCCCCCACCCGGCTGTGCCGCGGCTCGAATAACCGATGGCATCGCCGGTCGCACCCGTGGTGACGTGCCGTCCGTTGGTGATGACGCGGCAGGTACTGTATGCCCGCCGTTGGACTCGATGCCCAACCCGGCCACGCCCTCAACAGCAGCTGCGGCGATGGCGGGATTTTCAAAGTGGTGCTCCGTCGAAATGGCGGGAAGGCGCTGTGGTCGCCGGCTGCCGTCGCCCCGTGGCGGTCCAGCAGCCCCCAGCTGTGTGATCTGGTCCAGCATGGCGGCAGCGGCGTACAGCAGCTCCGCCAGCTTAGCGTGCGCCTGCCTCAGCCCCTCTGTCGACGGCTCTCCATTCTCCTGTTGCTGCGGTGTGGACGCATTCGACCCCGACTGCTCCGTGTTTTCTTCAGCCGTCCCGGGCTCCCCGACTGCAACGGTGTCCTCCCCCTCCGGTACCCTGACTCGAGCTGTCCGGCGCGTGTCCATGTTCGTAGATCTTTACTTCTGACACCAGATGTAATATCGTTGAGGACTCTTGGACGCCGGGGTTGAGGCACACGTATTTATTCCGCAACAGTTGTCACAACCGCGGACATACAACACTGGAGGGGGTATCGGCCCCCTCACCCGGCTAGCTGGGAATACACTGCTAGCTATCTCTGACCTACCTCCTAGTCCTCCACTAACGGGCTAGGGGAGGCTGTCTGGCCCGACACTGGTAAGTCGGGCTACGGTACCCGGAGTCCCAGAGCACTAGCTCTGGTTCTCGGGACCACGCCGCTGGCTCGGTCCTGCGCGGCCCTGACAAGGGCGGCGACCCAGGGGAGTCCAGGGCTCTAGCTAGACGATCTTCGGACTTCACTGGTTTAGCTTTAACATTGTTCCCCGAGCTCTCCGGCTCATCCCCTTTTATACCAAAACCCCCCCGCTGAGGGGTGGGGCCAGCCCCCCAGGCTGCCCTGTGCGGACGTCGTTGAGAGCACCTCCCCGTGCACTCACGAAGCCCCGCCCACTGTGTTTGTTTCCCGTGTGATCCTATGTATACAGCCCCTCGGTAACACCCCTACACAGACACACCGAGGCTTTATTGGCAGCCGGGGACGGATTGAATCGCAAACCCTTGCAACAAGCAGCAAACACGGAATGTGATCACATCACTGCTGCAAGTTCATCACTATCAAGCTTACACTGCACCAGAGGGCAGATGGAATAAGCCTGTAGGTAGTCTGCCATGAACTATGAATCCCTTTGTTATTACTATGTGTGTATGTATGTTGAACTTCTTTCGCACACCCCACGTAGCCAACCGTGCGGGATATCCGAGACATTGGTAGATGCAGAATTACCAGGGCATTGGGTAGATCAGAAATATCCTGGAGATATTACACCCGTTGAAATAGGTCGTTAAGCCCCTGCATTCGACACCCCAGTGGCTCCCTGCCACGCTCTGCACCAAGCATGGTGAAGTAGGGCCAAAGCCCCATGACCCGCACGGCATGGGAAAGCCCTCTTCCAGCAGTGGATTGACCTAAGGTCAATGGGGGCTGTGTGGCTGTGCAGTGTTAACACTCATGCCTCGCAGAAACAAAGGCCTGGGTTTGAATACTGTGCATGTATGTGTAGTGGTGATACGCGCTGGGGGTATACGTCGTGTGCCAGCGCGTATGTACGGGTGTGTGTGTGGTGACGCGCGCTGACGGGGAGGAGCAGGCGTCAGCGCGGGTGGGGGTAGTGCTGCTGATTGGCTGTGTGCCGGTGACGCGCTGAGAGGGAGTGATCGGGTGGCAGCGCGGTGTGATTGGTCGAGGAGTGGAAACACGCGCTGGGCGGAAACGGATCGTAGAGATAGCGCATGGTGATTGGGTAACTGAGGAGCGGTGCCGACGTTGAGGTCCGCATCCGCTCCGTCTCCCGGGAGGAAGGGGTATATAAGGTGATGCACAGAGGAGTAGAGGGGGGAAGTGGAACCATCTAGGAATGAAGACGAAGGTGCAGAGATAGAGCCCGGAGAGGAGAGTAAGGGAGAGTAATGTAGAGTAATGGAGAGTAATGTACAAGGTGTAGCCAGAGAGAGAGAAAGGTCTACACGAGCCGAGTAATGTACAGGGTGTAGCCAGAGAGAGTGTAAGGTCTACACGAGCCGAGTAATGCATACGGTGTAGCCAGAGAGAGTGTAAGGTCTACACGAGCCGAGTAATGCATACGGTGTAGCCAGAGAGAGTATAAGGTCTACACGAGATAGGTACTGAAGAGTGTGTAGCCGGAGTTGTAAGGTCTACACGAGACAGGTACTGAAGAGTGTGTAGCCAGATGTGTAAGGTCTACACGAGACGAGTAAAGAGTGTAGCAGAGGCGCAGAGTCTACACGAGACGGGAGAAGAGTGTAGCCGAGGCGCGGAGTCTACACGAGGCACAGAGAGCCAGCAGCACAGAATCTACGGGAGTCGAGAGAAGTGTGGAGCGGAGAGAAGAGGTCACGAGTTGTATCGTTGTATGGTGACCGTACTGTGAAGAAGAGAGGCCACGCGTTGTATCGTTCAAGTCAAGATTTAATAAAAGAAGTGTGTTCCCGTCAAAGGAGTTTCCTGCCGTCATTTCCAATACTTCATATGTACGTAGGTTGAACTTCTTTCGCACCGTACGTAGCCAACCGTGCCAATCGGAGGTGCAAGTAAGGACAACAAACTAAACACACAAAGCAGTTTTAAATACGTTTTCAATCCAGATTTGAAAGTGCATAGCTACAGTGGCTTACTAATGTCGGAAGAGCATTCCAGACAGCTGCAGAAGTGCATCTGAAAGCGTGTGATGTAGTGACCATCTTTGACCATCAGTGACTATGCTCGTTAACCTCAGAAAGCCTCACCGAGTCTCAAGACTTATTTTCAAGAGGGTCCTGTTAAGTTTTCACAATTAGGAGGGTGATGTTGCTGCTTTGTGTAATCCCAATTGAGTAATTTGCAGGTATTTTTTTCCAGCAGTTGGACGTTTTTGGTCAACACCAGTTACACTGTGTCTTTGTTCAGCTAAGGGAGGAAACGAGAGAATCCAGAGGAGACCAATGCAGAACAGGGGGAGACCATACAAAAACTGTATTCACATGGGGAGAACCAACTCACTCATCACACGGGGAGAACAAACCACACGCACAGAGTGGAGCGCCTGAGTGCGGGAATCTAACCCAGGCCATCTTCCTGTGCCCATCAGATCATGTCAGCTCTTGTCAGCTCGTCAATTCACTACTACACGAGGGCCCGGATACTTAAACTGCACACAGGGTAGTGTGGAGGAAAGGGGATGGGGGACATCACCTCGGACTTCTCCAACTTGTTCTGCGCCTCGATCTGATTGACGATCTCATTCATGTTCGTCTCCAGCACCATGCCGCCCATCACCATCTCATTCAGAATGTAGTGCACCTAACACAGAGATACAAGAGATCCTCCCTGTTTGTAGTCTTTAACATAGAGACGCACATATACAGGGCAGTCATCGATTTACGAATATAATTCGTTCCTGAGGCCCCGTTCATAAGTAGTAACGGTTCGTAAGTCAGAATACAACAATGTACTGTATTTAAATATCCATACCTTCAGTGTTATCAAATGCGTGACATTTCAACAAAAAAGGGAAGCATTTTTAAACTCGCAAGAAATATTGTACACTTGTATGCAACACTGTAAAAAATACTGTATAGTAAATAAAACATAAAATAAAGTAACATAAATAGAGGGGAGATCTTATGGTTTCTAGCAGCAGCTACGACATTGCATTTCTCCTTAAGTCCTGGATTTTTTGCAACATGGTAGAAAATTGGAATCCGTTCGGCAAAGTATAAACGTGTATATATCAGGTATGGCAGTTTAATTAACTTTAATGTCACCAGCATTTGATCATACACACGTGGCTATTTTCACCATCAAAGGTCGTGTCTGTTTGCACCAGATCCCCCAACTTTAGCTCTTCCCTACTGTGTACCAATATTTTATCCCAAGGATCCTCTCAATTATTTTTATTGGTAAATATCTCGCTCTTTGAGCCGTGTCCTTTCTCAAAGTTGTTGGCGATCGTGGCCTTGCTAACATTTAGCTCTGTCCATATTACTCAGGAACCTGTTAGTCTATAGGCAATATTAGTCTATGTAAAATGTTAGTCTGTGGGCAATGGAAGACTGGGCAATGTTGGTCTATGGGCAAGGAAATCATTGTTATTCTATCTCTCTCTAAATGAAGTTGACGAGCGTGGCGTTTCTTCCATTTTAGCTCTGTTCATATTGGCTCAAGAACGTTTGTTTCTGATAATTCCAATTGTTCAAATGTATAATATAAATATGCATCCAGTAACATGTTAGCAAACAAATCTGACAAGTGAAAAGATTATTGTCAATAGCCATCGTTAATTCACTCACCAATGTGCAGAATTATAATCTTTGGGAAAATTATCCAGACACCCAATGATAACGGTTTTCTGAGAAAGGCAACTATATATAAAAAAATTGTTTTTTAAGTACACAGTTAAATAACTGCAAAAAAAATCTATATCCAAAAACAATAGTCTATTTGTTTATAGTCTAACTTAGACATGATAAGACATCCCCCCAAAATTCTCAACAGTCATTCCGGCTGAAATTTTTCGGCCTATAAAAGTGGAAAAAACTTAACTCCGCAACACGACAAAGATCCATCCCAAGGCCATACCCTAGCGCACATGGTGCGAATAAGATCCCCCGTATTGCCTGCATAGGCTGTTAGGGCAGGTGTTGTTAGTGAGGGGGAACTATGAAGGTCAGCATGGCACAAAGGGGTGGGTGGCCACCACCACGTCCGACCGCCTTTGTTTCCCCAGTGGCAATGTATACTACACACCATATACTCATTTGAGGCTAAGTCGACCTAGGGGAGGCCCACGACCGGTTCAGATAATCGTAACTGGTGATGGCCGTGAACTCGGGTCGCCAGGTTTGTAGCGTAGCACACTAACCGATACTCAACAGCTTCCCACTCCGCGTTGCAAAGAGAAAGATCCCCCATATAGCCTTAACAGACTGTTGGGGCAAGTGCTGTTAGCGAGCACCTATGAAGGCCGGCACAGCACACAAGGGGGTAGGTGGCCAGCACCACGCCCGGCTGCCTTTGTCTTCCTAGTGGCAATATTTACGACACACCACACCAGGTATGTGTTTGAGGCTGAATCGACCTATGGGAGGCCCAAAACCGGTTCATAAAATTGTCACTGGTGGTAGGCTTGGGCAGCAATTAAACTCGTATCGCCAGGTTCATAGTGTAGAATCCTAACCGCTACACCAATACCTGCTATTCGCATCTAAGTGATGATGATGAGGTCACCACCGCGCAAGTGCCAGGCCAGGTGCACTTTGAGGCCACGTGAAGTGTCGAAGGCTCGCTGACAGGAGGTCTCGGGACAGACCCAGGTGCCATGGGTTGGCCGACTGAGATGACCGGTAGCTGCACCAGCTTTACCTCGCACTGTGTCAACTTGCTGCATTTTAGCCACCCGGCGCTCCGCATCGCTCCTCTGCCCTCCATTGTTGCTGGTAGACGACTGCCTCCAACTGTCCAACAGTGTCATTCATGAGCCTCCTGCATAGAGGCTGATCTTGACACCACTGGTACCAGTCGTTGGCAAGTCCACTCAATATTCTCTTATTCCGCATCAGTCCATCTCTTCTCTAGCCCATGTCGTGTCCATTTCACCCCCTCTTTGCGGCCAAACAGAAGCTGCTTGAGCATGCGGGGGCTGGGCATGTGGGCTACATGACCCAGATAATGCAGCCTTGCCTGCCGGAAGAGCTCACTGATGGGAATGTTTCGATTTAAAGCTTTCGTGACTGCAGGGATTCATCTTCTTGGTTCTTTCGGTAAAGTTACGTAGTAATAGAATAATAAAAATAAAACATAATAAAATAATTTTCACGACGTTTCAGCCACAACGCAAGCAGCCGTCCTCAGGTGAAAACCAGGTCTGTCGAGGCGACAGCGTCTGAATGAAACAGCACCATGCTTGGAACATATATTTAAGCTGGGTTGGAAGGGGGGGAAAGGGCGCCTTGATAAAATAATTTGCATATCAAGAAGAATTTTGCATATTTATGGGAAATGCAGGTATGTGATTAGTACTACTTATGCCCGTGCATTATGCAGGATTAGCAGCATCAAAGGGAGGGGATAGGGGTAACATTAATAAAGGGAAGGAGTGTTAATAGTATGTAGCTGCAGTAACTAAAACCACCACGTAAACAACTAAAGTATAAACTACATAGTATCATCAGTATACTAAATATACTCTACAATAAGCTGAGTTACTAACAGTAAGTAATACATTACAATTCTACATCGTAAAAATATAATATGCTTCCATCTAAACTTTATTCTCTTATATCACACGAGTCTACACCGTACTATATACTGCCATAGACAAACCCAACATTAAATTATATACTGTATTGCTATAAACCACCTTATACATTGTAATATTACACTATGTATTATTCTACCCAACCTAATGTATATCACACTGCTGTATATTCACTATACAATTACGATACTATATATTACTTTGTACCTTGTATTAAGCATATAAATTTTATACTATTTGTTATTATACACTGTACCAATGACCGTCGTGTGAAAGATACTAAGAGGAAGCAACGAAATATGTCAAAGGGAGAGTAGCAGGATGAAACTTGCAGCGGAGCAAAGAATCCAATCCCTGCGGAAAATACAATGCCAGTGAGTGGAACGCGGTCTGAAAGTCACCGTAAACGTGAACATAATCAGTTAAGATCCGAAATGGTTTATTACGTCCTTCCAATGATTGCTACGCCAGAATCCATCTTCTCGGTTGAAATTGTCTCCATGTTTGTATATGTGGATCGCCTCATGAACGAATCTCTCATGGTAGCCAGATGGCTTGCAGAGAACCTCTGTCTTAGAGAAGTCAATGTCATGTGAGCCCACTGAATTGTAACAGTGATCTGCCATGGCTGAGGTGTTTGTCCTACCGTGTTTCAAGTCTGCTTTATGTTCACTGATGCGGTCCGAGACATGTCGTTTGGTTTCTCCAATGTAACTGCTACCACAGAGGCAACTTAGTTTGTAGACGCCAGGGTACTGTATGTCTGGAACCACATCTTTCACAGACGGGACCAGATCACGGATTTTATGTACTGTGTTGAATCGGACGTGGATCTTGTGTTTTATCAGGATTTTGGAGATCTTTTTTGTGACCCCAGCAATGTAGGGTAAGGTGATGGTCTTGAAAGGCTCCTCAACAGGATCCTTCTTGATGGTTGGAGTGATGGCTTTGCGGATTGTGTAGTCGGAGTAACCATTAGCCTTAAGAGCCTGGCGTACGTGTTTGAGTTCACTGGTAATGTGTTCCTGGTCGGATGTGCATTGGGCTCTATGGTATAGAGTCTTGATGAGGGAATTCTTCTGGGAAAGATGGTGGTGGGAATCCGGTTTTAGGTAAGCATCCGTATGGGTGGCTTTCCTGTAGACAGAGTGGCTCATTGAACCATCAGGTCTCCTTTCAATTAAGACATCCAAAAAGGGTAGCTTGCCATCTTTTTCAACTTCCATGGTGAATCTGATGGCTGGGTGTATGAAATTGATGTGGTCGAGAAATTGGTCGAGAGCAGGCCGGCCATGTGGCCAGATGACAAAAGTGTCATCTATGTACCTCTTCCATCAGGTCGGGCGTAGAGTGGCAGTCTGGATGGCGTCAGTCTCAAATTTCTCCATGAAAACGTTGGCTACAACCGGAGATAGGGGGGAGCCCATTGGGGTGCCCTCAGTTTGCTTGTAGAACGTTCCATTCCAGGTGAAGTATGTATTTGTTAAGCAGTGTCTCACCAGGGGGGGTACCCCAGTATTCAGTCCTTGATGAACCAAGTCTTCAATGATTGCGATGGTGTCAGGTACAGGAACTTTGGTGAATAAGGAAACCACATCAAAACTAACAAGCAGGTCATCTGGGGACAGGGAAATCCCCTTGATTGTCGATACCAGGTCAGTAGAGTTTAGTACCGCAGAGGTGGTTTTTCCAGTGAAAGGCCGTGGAAGTCGAAAAAGATGGCAAGCTACCCTTTTTGGATGTCCTAATTGAAAGGAGACCTGATGGTTCAATGAGCCACTCTGTCTACAGGAAAGCCACCCATACGGATGCTTACCTAAAACCGGATTCCCACCACCATCCATCCCAGAAGAATTCCCTCATCAAGACTCTATACCATAGAGCCCAATGCATATCCGACCAGGAACACATTGCCAGTGAACTCAAACACGTACGCCAGGCTCTTAAGGCTAATGGTTACTCAGACTACACAATCCGCAAAGCCATCACTCCAACCATCAAGAAGGATCCTGTTGAGGAGCCTTTCAAGACCATCATCTTACACTACATTGCTGGGGTTACAAAAAAGATCTCCAAAATCCTGATAAAACACAAGATCCAGGTCCGATTCAACAGTACATAAAATCCGTGATCTGGTCCCGTCTGTGAAAGATGTGGTTCCAGACATACAGTACCCTGGCGTCTACAAACTAAGTTGCCTCTGTGGTAGCAGTTACATTGGAGAAACCAAACGACATGTCTCGGACCGCATCCGTGAACATAAAGCAGACTTGAAACACGGTAGGACAAACACCTCAGCCGTGGCATATCACTGTTACAATTCAGTGGGCTCACATGATATTGACTTCTCCAAGACAGAGGTTCTCTGCAAGCCATCTGGCTACCATGAGAGATTCGTTCATGAGGCGATCCACAAATACAAACACAGAGACAATTTCAACCGAGAAGATAGATTCTGGCTTAGCAATCATTGGAAGGACGTAATAAACCATTTCGGATCTTAACTGATTGTGTTCACGTTTACGGTTACTTTCAGACCGCGTTCCACTCACTGGCATTGTATTCTCCGCAGGGATTGGATTCTTTGCTCCGCTGCAAGTTTTCTCTCTCTACGTTCTCATTGACATATTTCGTTGCTTCCTCTTAGTATCTTTCACACGACGGTCAATGGTACAGTGTATAATAACAAATAGTATAAAATTTATATGCTTAATACAAGGTACAAAGTAATATATAGTATTGTAATTGTATAGTGAATATACAGCAGTGTGATATACATTAGGGTGGGTAGAATAATACATAGTGTAATATTACAATGTATAAGGTGGTTTATAGCAATACAGTATATAATTTAACATTGGGTTTGTCTATGGCAGTATATAGTACGGCGTAGACTCGTGTGATGTAAGAGAATAAAGTTTAGATGGAAGCATATTATATTTTTACGATGTAGAATTGTAATGCATTACTTACTGTTAGTAACTCAGCTTATTGTAGAGTATATTTAGTATACTGATGATACTATGTAGTTTATACTTTAGTTGTTTACGTGGTGGTTTTAGTTACTGCAGCCACATACTATTAACACTCCTTCCCTTTATTAATGCTACCCCTATCCCCTCCCTTTGATGCTGCTAATCCTGCATAATGCACGGGCATAAGTAGTACTTATCAAGTACCTGCATTTCCCATATCCCCTCCCTTTGATGCTGCTAATCCTGCATAATGCACGGGCATAAGTAGTACTAATCACATACCTGCATTTCCCATATCCCCTCCCTTTGATACTGCTAATCCTGTATAATGCACGGGCATAAGTAATACTAATTACATACCTGCATTTCCCATAAATATGCAAAATTCCTCTTGATATGCAAATTCTTTTGTCAAGGCGCCCTTTCCCCCCCTTCCAACCCAGCTTAAATATATGCTCCAAGCATGGTGCTGTTTCATTCAGACGCTGTCGCCTCGACAGACCTGGTTTTCACCTCAGGACGGCTGCTTGCGTTGTGGCCGAAACGTCGTGAGAATTATTTTATTATTTTTATTATTTTATTACTTCCCTTCTACGAGACTTTACCGAAAGAACCAAGAAGATGGGAATGTGTCCAGATCTTTCGAGGGTTTGTGAGCTCCTGACACAATCCAGCCTGGTTAAACTCAGGATGGATCACATCTGGGTCCCAACCATGTGACCACCCCTTGCCCCCACTTGGGGCCCCTTTGTAGACTTAACTGGTCACGTGTCCTCCCGGGTCAACCAGTGCCATGACCTTTAGTAACCTCATCCTTCGGCCGGCACTCACACACCCTGTCCTGTAGGGTTGGTACTGCACGTCAAGCGTGGTGCCATCTAGCGCTATTAATCAGCGCTCACCGGGTCCCTCTAGGGCCGGTACTACACCCACACCATTGTGGTATCCGCGATGTTGTGACACTGCACCTCTCTAGGGCAGGCACCGCACGTTGACATCCCGCGATGTCATTACATTTGTACCAGATGGAAATTCCTCCGGTACAGACAATGGAAAGCTTCTCGAACTATGCGGTCAAAGATGATGTTAAATAATGTGGGAGCCAGAGGACATCTCTGTCACATCCCAAAAGTGAACAGGGAAAGGTTCCAACTCCTGGCCACATAGCTTTACCCGGGGCTGCCCACCATCATGAAGGCTCTTAATGATTGTGAGCAAAGTCAAAGACTCCGAAAGCACGAAGAACTGTCCACAGCCCTGGCCTGTTGATGGTATCAGAGGCCTTGACCAGGTCAATAAAGCAGAGATGTAGGTCTTGTTGGAATTCCCTACACCTCTGCTGTAGTAGACGGACAGAGAATATGGCATACATACAGGACTGCCAAAGTCTGAAACCACATTGGGGTTCTGCAAGCCTCTCCTTAGCGTACCTGGCAAGGCGTTGTTGAATAATGCTTGCCAGGATCTTTCCCGGCACACTGAGAAGAGAGATGTCCCTATAGTTGATATAATCAGTGCGGTCCCCGTTTTTAAGAGGGCATCCTTCAAATCCTGCAGAACTCGTACTGTGGTCCAGACAGTTGTGATGATGTCATGTAGGGCAGTCTGCACACAGATGCCGCTCTCCCTCAGCATTTCACTTGGAAGACCATCTCTGCCTGGTGCTTTTCCTGGTCTAAGACTTCAGATCGCACCTCACCCTTCCTCCACAGATGGCACCTCAGCCAACCATTCAGATGGGGTGGCTACTTCTGTGAGGCACCGCAGTGCTAGCAGAGTCGCCCCCATCTTGCCCCATGTTATCTTGGTTGAGGGAATTCCCCTTCATTAGCCACAGTCCTGAACCTCATTCCCCTCGGCATCAGGAGGGGGGCACAATGCTAACCCCAGCTGCAAGTGATGTTGAAATTCCTGCTTGCAAATATCCTTAGCTAGCTGAGACCAGGCCACTGGGTTTGAATTGGGTTCTAGATGGACACCCACCACCGCAATGTGATAAAAATTAACCCGTAAAAACAAAGTTTTTCACTATAAATCCTTTATATGCGTGGCATCGAATTTATTTTATTATTCATTTCTGTTTTTCTTGAGTAAGAGTTTTATTTTTATCACATTGGTATTTTAAATTAAATATAAGGAAAGTCGTATATAAGGATTATAAGGTTTTCAGTTTTTGTATGATTGTTTACATTGTACATTTTTGTTGTTTTCTTGAATAATTTTCTGTGTTTAGGAAAAATATATGATTGTGTTAGTGTAATTTTTTTTTTCCTAAAAAGTGGAAAATTTTGGAATTTTTTGTTTTTCCTAAAAAGTGGAAAATTTGGAAAAAAATTTTCACGAAAATAAATTGTCACGCACAACGAGTCTGTGTGCAAAATGTCAGCTCGATTGGATCACGGGAAGTGGGTTAAAAAACGACCAAAAGATTTGCACGGTCTTAAGCGCGTAAGCAAGCAAGCAAGTGAACTTAATATAAAGGATTTAATAAAAATGGCAGGCGCATCTGACAGATGACAAGTAGATGGTCAGTGGGCAGATCAGCTCCACGGTAGGTCCTGGTGTCAAGGACATGGGCCCGCATCCGCTGGTCCATAATTAAAAAGTCTATCAGATGTTCTTGCTTGGCCCCGGCGTGCATCCATGATGTTTTGTGGATGTGCCAATGCAGGAACAGCGTGTTCGTAATTACAAGCCCATGGGCTACACAGAAGTCTTTCAGCCTCCTTCCGATATTGTTGAGCTGATCAGGCCCATGCCTTCCGATCACTCCAACCCAGGTGTCTGCGTCATGAACCACTCAGGCATTAAAGTCACTTAACAGGATGACTCTATCCCGAGGAACCACTTTAGCTAGCACCTGGGACAGGTTATAGAAGACATCTGACTCATCAACCTAGTCTGCATCCCTCCACTGATGTTCATCTTTGGTGGCGGAGTAAGCAACCACCACCACACTTGATGGGGAGGTGAGCCCGCAATAGCCTGGGATTTACAGCTTCCCACACTTCACTGCAAAATAAGTGCCACTCCCCCCTGTTTGGTAGTTTCCTGCCTTAAGTGGAGAACTGTCCATCCCTCATGATGACTGGAACCAGAACCGGTCCACTGGACCTCCTGTATTCCACGAAGGTCCAAGCAGGACCAGTCCATCTCTTGACGAAGGAGTGGCAGCCTCTCCTCCGCAAAGAGAGTCCAAACATTCCACGTGGCCAATCTCAGTGTTTTCCTGTTCCTGGATTTGCCAGATGGAGTTTGGCCAAAAGGTGTCATGAATGTCTATCCCCCTTGGTCTCTAGCACGGGCTCATGTTGGTGTTTCCACCCTGGTGCTTGGTAGGAAAAAAGTGCCAGGTGGAGGGTTTACCAGGCCCTCACACGCACCAATCTATCTACATACACATCCCCCACTCACACCAATACGGCCCACACACACACATAGCCTGCAACACTTACACGTTCAGCCTGCACCACACACACAACCGCCATTCGCCATGAAATAGCGGTGACGTCACCACGACACTTGTGCCAGGCTATGTGCACCTTGAGGCCACGTGAAGTGTCGAATGCCCTCTGGCAGGAGGTCACGGGGCAGACCCAGGTGCCACAGGCCGACTGACTGAGACGACTGGCTGATGCACCACCTGTGCCCCCTACTGTGCCAACTTGCTGTGCTTTAGCCACCCACGACTACACACACACAGCCTCTACCACATGCACACCACCTGTGCCGCACGATGCTATACAAGCCACAATGCATCATAGACTAGAGTACACACACACTATAGTATAAATGCTACAGTACACCCCACTCTACAGTACACGCACCACAGTACACCACACTACATACTACAGTACACCATGCACTACGGTACACCCCATACTACAATACACCGCATGCTACAGTACATCCCACGCTATTTATAAACATACGCAGACAACACACAGACACGGGGATACAGATAATACACAGATACAAATAATACAGGTACTGTACACGCACGGTTGGAAAGAAAAAAAAGCGTGGCAAAACAAAACTGCTGAGAAAAACGTTAAAACAAAAACGTTAAACAATTTAAAAAATCGAGAAATGCGACTAATCCACCGAGATACATACACATACACTCACTTTAAAACTCAATCACACAAAAAAGCACACTCTCACACACAATCACGTGATCGCCCATCCCTTCAACCGCCTTAGCTGCTCAGCTGCCACCGCGGCACACACATGCACAAACACACACTCGGGCTCGCTCGATCTTCGTGGCACACTGAACCAAAAAAAACAAACTCCAACTGCGCGAACATGCGACCGAGGGAGTCCAGAGGGCCGGGGTCAGGGGCTGATGGCTAACGTCTGCTCCTGAACTGCTGGAGCACGCACGGCCAATGGAGAGAGGTGGGGGGAGGCAGGGGCTGGATCGACCACAGAACGGAGATTTCTCGTCTGTCCTAGCTTACGAACAGCAACTGGGGATTCTTTGCTTTTCCTATAAACCTGAAAATACCTTCAGCGGGCACACCTGGGATATGTTTGCAATGTGCCACACCTGTTGCCAATTGCTATGCTGCAGCATAAAAAAAACCCACGAAGAAAAGTATAATATATATGAACGTTTTGGCGGTACTCCAGTGGTGCGCAATATAAGAAATATTTTTTGCGCAAAAATGATTTATTTTCCTGCGATTCTCAACCCCCGGTCCAAAAACTTGCAGGGTGTGCATCAAAATCAGTTCCCGTGAAGCAGTCGGAAGACGAATGTCAGTTACATTTTTGATTGCAGACTGTTTTATGAAGGACCAGTGTGTCATGCTGCACCGGTGTAGCGCCAATACGTCCATGTGGAGATTCTAGAAGGGTTCGTGCTGATTATCTTGGTGATTTGCCAGGAGATTAATGACCCAGAAAGCACAGGGCTTCTGCCCCATCATCAACACCGCCCGGACCTTGTCAACGTGGAAGATGAGGTCCAGCTCACAGACGTTCTCAAAGCACTTGTCCAGAGTCTCCACGAACACCTGGTCCAAAACAAGACAATGTCAACACCACAATGAATTGCCATCGCCACCAACGTCTGTCAACGATGAACCGCCGTCAAACAATAACAAACATCACCACCACCGCCATCAACACAATAACAAACACCACCACCACCGCCATCAACACAAAAATCAAACATCACCATCACCGTCATAAACACAAGAACAAACATCACCACCACCGCCATCCACACAATAACAAACATCACCACCACCGCCATCAACACAATAACAAACATCACCACCATCGTCATCAACACAATAACAAACATCACCACCACCGCCATCAACACAATAACAAACATCACCACCACCGCCATCAACACAATAACAAACATCACCACCACCGCCATCAACACAATAACAAACATCACCACCACCGCGGTCAAACACAATAAGAAACATCACCACCACTGCCATCAACACAATAACATCACCACCAACACCATTAAATACAATAACAAACATCACCACCAACACTGTCAATGCTGAACCACCGTCAAACACAATAACAATCACCACCAATGCAATCAAACACAATAAAAACATCACCACCAACACTGTCAACGCTGAACCCCTGTCAACACAATAACAAACATCCCCACCACCATCGTTAATGCTGATCTGCCATCAACACAATAACAAACATTGCCACGGACACCGCCATCAACGCAATCATCAACACCATCACACAAACACCTTCAACACTGCACGACAATCAAAGTCATTATGAACACCATCATTACCACCAAACACCACGATCAACACCAGGAACATAACAACATCATCACTCATTTCTTTAGAAGTGTTTTTTGTGTTTAGTTTGTTTTCCTTCCCCCGCACCTCTGAATAGCAAGGTTGGCTACATACGGTGCGAAATACGTTCAACATACATGTTAACATCACCAACAAACACAGCCATCAAGCACCATTACAAACATCATCAACTAATCTCCACCAACACTACTGACAACACCATCAACGCTATAACAACCGCCATTCGCCACTTAAGCTAGGCTATGTGTACTTTAAGGCCACGTGAAGTGCAAACGCTCACTTACAGGAGGTCACGGAACAGAACCAGGTACCATCGGTTGAATGACTGAGATGACTAACAGATGCACCACCTGTGCCCCCTATCGTGCCAACTTGCTGTGTTTTAGCCGCCCGGCGCGTCGCTCATTGTTGCGGGCGTCGCTCCTCTGCCTTCTGCTGTTGTTAGAGGGTGACTACCTCCAACTGCCCAGTAGCAAGCATCCTTCATGAGCCTCCTCCGATCTTGGCACTGCTGGTACCAGTTACTGGCAAGCCGACTCAGCTCCATATCCTCTCACACCGCATTATTCCACATCTTCTCTAGCATGTGCCGCACCTGTTTAGCCCCCTCTATCCAATCTACGTGTTAAACCAAATAAAAGCTGTTCAGGCATTCGGTGGCTGGGCAAGCCAGCTACATGACCCAGCCAATGCAGCCTTGCTTGCTGGAAATTACTGATGGGACTGTGTCCAGATCTTTCAAGGATCTGTGAACTCCTCACACAATCCAGTCTGTGTTAACCCAGGATGGATCGTAGGCAGGCTATCCTGAATATTTCTAACAGGCGCAGTTGTTCCATTAGAGGGTCCACATTTTACAAGCATAAGTGAGGGCATGCCTGTGGCCGAGAATACCCGAAACTTCGTGCGGGAGCAATAGACCAGATAGCTTGCACACAGCATTGCGCAGCCGATGAAAAGATCATGCCGCTCTACTGATTTGGAGCGAGACCTCAGCTGCAAAACTGGAGTTTGTCATGAGTGTACTGCCCAAGCTCATAAACAAAGATCCCCCGTATAGCCTTAACTGGATGTTGGGGCAAGTGCCGTTAGCGTGCATCTATGAAGGACGGCATGGCACACGAAGGGTGGGTGGCCAGCACCACGCCTGACTGCCTTTGTCTCCACAGTGAGATTAGTTTTTACACACAGCACCAGGTACTCATTTAAAGCTGAGTGGACCTAGGGGAGGCCTAGGACTGGTTCAGATATTCGTCACTGGTGTTGGTGGCCGTGAGTGGGAATCGAACTCAAGTCTCTGCCGGGTTCGTAGCGCAACGTGGCGCTAACCACTACTACACTAGCGCTCAAACACCACCAGCACCCAACGAATGACTGCCAGTGTGTGTGGTGTGCGTGTGTGTGGCCATGCCTGGATGAGGTCGAGGATGCCGAGTTCGCTCTCGCACGAGTCCACGCAAAACACGAAGTAGAGCGTCGCGTAGTGCCTGTAGATGAGCTTGTAGTCCGAGCCACCTATCAGCCTGCACCCATGGTTACTCAGCACAAAAGGCTACGGTGGCAACATGGCTCGCTGCTCACACAGCCGAGCAAGTATGTGACTCAGCAAATTGCAAGAGCAAACATCCACGGCAGCAGACAAGTGGAGTTCGCACGTTCCACCAGAATACACGCGTTGTATTGGGGTATTCACAATAAAGTTTTTTTTGGGTTAGATCGCGTAAATATATGTGTCGTTAAAACCCGCCACCACCCGACACAGCCAACTAGTAAGGGTTGTCACGTAAACAGAACATGACAATTCGTCACTAATACAGCACACCGGTGTGTTGGAGAGCCAGGCCACAACATTTACAATAGACAGGAAGGACAAGTTCAAAGGGCTTGCATAATGCATAATGTACATTGCCTCAGTAATCCCCCCCCCCCCCCACGTGGCGCAAGAGTGGAAAAGCGTGGTCACCACATCTACGCCTCTATATAAGGAAAAAAATAGTAAGACTTCTTCACAAATCTGGCTGTCACCTGATGAAGCCAGTTGTAATTACTTGCGGAACGTCGTACTCAGATTGTAAATGTTGTGGCTCGGGTCTCCAACACACCGGTGTGCTGTACTAGTGAGGAATTGGCATGTTCTGTTTACGTGACAACCCTTACTAGTTGGGTGGTGGCAGGTTTTAACGACACATTTATATATTTACGCGATCTAACCCAAAAAACCTCAATTATGGATGATATTGGTCGCGAAAGCTTAGTATAAAACTATTGGGATATTGTCAGTCATCTGTGATATCGGCAAGATGGTTTGCACCACACCGCACCACATTTCTAGTTTGTTGATTCCTCGATTTTCGATTGTAACACTTTCCTAATGTAACCATACATTATTCTTATTTAACTTGTTTACCCACAAAAGCCTCACCGACTCTTTTTTCAGGAGGATGCTGCAGAAATCAAACCCAAGCCTTTGTTGCTGTGAGGCACGAGTGTGTTAACACAGCATTGCCATGCTGTTCTTACAGCCCTTAGATCAATCCACTGCTGTAAGAGGGCTTTCCCATGCCGTGCGAGTCTTGGGGTTTGTTTGACCACACTTCACCATGCTTGGTGAAGAGAGTAGCAGGGAGCACGGGGGTGCTGGATGCAAGGGCGCAATGACCTTTTTCAACGGGGGGCGATGCAAGATACGACTGTGGCCCCCCCTACTTTCTCCTGACTCAATGTTACTGAAAAAGCTACGGATGTTTTAACCCATATACAAG
This sequence comes from Lampetra fluviatilis, assembly GCF_964198595.1. Lineage (NCBI taxonomy): Eukaryota > Metazoa > Chordata > Hyperoartia > Petromyzontiformes > Petromyzontidae > Lampetra > Lampetra fluviatilis. The sequence goes on from NC_136339.1 coordinate 99,435, forward strand.
AATATGTAGGTTATAACTATATATTCGATTGTTCTCATTTTTTAAAATACATTAAAACATATTTTTTTTTTAAACTTGTTTATCTGTTAATTCGGGCCTGCCAAGTGGTCGACTGGGCCCCTATGTGTTGCATACGCTGCATACCCCGTGGTTGGATGGCCCAGGACCGGTTATGATATGAACTTGCCACTGTTGTTTAGCCTTGGCCGGGAATAAAACTCATGTGGCCGGGTTCACAATGCCGCATCGCGCTTTCTGCCGTCACAAGGCAGTTGGTGGGGGTTTGACCTCATGGTCTCTGGACTGGTGATCGCTCCGACCGAATACGGAGATGCTTGGACACCCCCCGGTGGGGCTGGAGTCCCGCCGGGGGGAGGGGCGCAGGGGTGAGCCGAGGGTGCGACGCTCACGTTCCCCCCTCCAGGAAGTTGCAGACATTGTCGTCTCGCTTGGACACAAGGTGGAATGTCTCCCGGATGATCTGCTGCTGCATGTCCTCGCTCTGAACAAAGACAAAGATCCCCAAATAGCCTCAACAGACTGCTGCGGAAAGTGCTGTTAGCGAGCACCTATTAAGATCGGCACGGCACACGATAGGAGTGGGTGGCCTTCACCACGCACGGCCGCCTTTGTCTCCCCAGTGGTGATGCTTACTATACACCGCACTAGGTACAAATTTGAGGCCGAGTCGACCTAGGGAAGGTCCAGGACCGGTTTGCGTAATCATCACTGGTGTTGGCCGTGAGCGTGAATCTAACTCGGGTTGCCGGGTTCATAGTGCAGCGTAGCGCTATCCGCTACACCACCGCACATCCACGCGCCCGGTCAAACGCACGTGTAATCGGGCACACGGCTAGCTAGTCACACACGCACGCAGTCATACCAAGTCATGGCACAGTGTCACGCAGTCATTTACACACACGCAAAGCCAAAGTCATGTACACAAATGTTATCGTCACGAACCAAGTAACCCGTCATCAAGCAATTTGGGGCCGTCCATAAATGACGTCACGCGATTTTGGACGATTTTTGACCCCCTCCCCCCCTAGTCACACAGAGTCACAAATAGTCAGACCCCCCCCCCCCCGAAAAAAAGCATGCTTCAAATCGCTTTAAACTATTGTCATTGTAGTGCGTATTTAATGTGGCGCTGCACTCTGGTGTTGTAGGAGAAAACATATTTAAAAAGTTTATTTAATTAAGTAGAACGTGTTTATTTTTATTTAAAGTTGCGAATTTTGATGTGACGTCACATTTCTCACCCCCCCCCCATTCGTCACATCGTCACGAATGTCTGACCCCCCCCCTAGGTGCGTGACGTCATTTATGGACGGCCCCTTAAGCAGGCATGCACTGATAGTCACACATACAGCAAGTCATGCGCACAGCTGCGGTCTTTTTCGCAAACACGCACCAGCGGTCGTTGTCGGTATTGCATTTATACCGTAATGGGCTTCTTCCAACATCGGACGTGATCAATCCACTGCTGGATGAAGGTCCTTCGATGGTAACCAATCCAAGCTGGTCCATGCAGGCGAGGTGGCTGTTCGTGTTTGTTGCCGTCTCACATTCGTTACGTTGTATTAATATGATTTTCATTATTTCATGAATGGCAATGTTTTATATATTTAGGCTATTGTTGGTGTTATTGCATTACATTAGGTTTAATTATGCAATGCAGCAGAATCATATGATTCTACTGTATTGTACTATGCTCCCAGGCTGTACAAGTTGACCAGAGTGGCGAAGTATGTTCAACCGCACCCTGGGCTGTCCCTCATCCAGCATTGGAGTGTCCAAAAGGGACTGTATATACAACTGTGTATGCACACTGTAAGGCAATTCAAGCTTGGTACATCACTTAATGTTATTTGGCCACGTTTGTACGTTTTACACTGCGGTTGTGTTAAATTAATAATCACTTAAATGCTGGTATGGTATTGTATACATGTGTATGCTGTATTTACATATAATACGTATGCCAAGTTCACATCAATTATTGTGTACACTTGTATCAATGTTAATCTGTTCCAGAAACCTTAAACACCCCGCGGGGGCCTAGTCGCAGACGCGGAGCCACAGCATTTGCCTGAGCAGCCGCGGCATTTGCCTGAGCGGCCCCGGCGGGAAGATCCCGCACCCAGTACCCTCCCGCCCCCGCAACCCCAACTGCGAACTCACGTAAAACTTGTAGAACTTGGAGAGGCGCGGCTTGCCGTGGTTATTGAACACGAGGATTGCTTTAATCATGGCGAGAGGCCGGGAGGAAACGAGAATAATAGAGAAGGGGGAGAGAGCCTCAGGGAAGGCAGGCACGACGAGAGGGATGAGAGCGAGCGACGCACGGGTGGGTGCCAGGGCAGAGGTTTTACCTCCACTTTTGCCTCGCTCGTTTCCCAATCCCTCGAGCAGCGGCTGCAGCGCTCCACCCCTCCTACCCCACACCCCCCTCTCTATCTCTCCTCCCTGGCTCCTCCCCCCTCTCACCGATACTGAATAGCCTCTTGTCGTCGTCACAGCAGCCCTTTTGCCCACTTCAGCAATTGTTTCTTGCTGTGGTTGTCCCACCTGATGACGGTCGCTTGTGTTGCACCCGAAACGTCGTGATTTAATTTATTTTATATCTACGTGACTTTACCGAAAGAACCAAAGAGTATGGTTTAACATGTAGTCGTAGTGGGCTTTCGCGACCAATGTTATTCATAATACTTCAAATCCAGTGGCGGCTCCTGCAAAATCTCTCAGGGGGAGCAAATGTCTGGATGATTGATAAGGATAAGGTCCACCCATGCAATGGATAAATTAACAGCTTAAGCATGTAAAGGCAACTTCACTTCTTTAATATTAATGAAAAATAAAGTGACTCTTACAATACATCTTGTTTGTTTCTATACTCACTATTAAAACAAACCACTCAGGTTTATTTTATTAAAGATTCCACTAGGTGGCGACAAATTATATTGGTTGGATGAAACGTGCTTACGTATGATGACGTAAGCACGTATGATGACGTAAGCACGTTAGTGCATGCCCTCCCGGAAGCCATAGAGAATGCATTGCAGCGCCCCCGTTCGAAAAAAACATCTTTGAATGTAAGTCTATGGGACCACTCGGGGCGATTCTCAGCTGGAGGGAAATCGCCCAAAAAGAGTCGGTACTCCACAGAACGTAGCATGACGCTGATTGGACTATATCCAGAGGCACAGTGACGGCTAGCGTGACTCTGTGGTTGAATGACATTGGTGGTGCGTCGCCCAATCGCCCTAATGAAGAAACCGCCCCTGTTCAAATCTAGAATAATACATCCTTTTTTGGGGTTATATCGCGTAAATATAGACGTGTCGTTAATCCCACCACGACCATACAGAGCAAAATCAATAAGGTATGTCACGTAAACAAAACGTACCAATTAGTTGCTACTTCAGCACACCATTTATATTTTGGAGAGTAAACCCACAACATTTACAATTTGAGAAGTAACGTTTTGCCGGTAATTATTAGAACGAGCTTAATCAGCCGGTGGGCTGACGTAGTAACGAATTGGCGCGCTTTATTTACATGACAAACCTTGCTGATTGGCTGAGTCGGGTGGTGGTGGGTTAACGACACATTTACGCGATCGAACCCAAAATGTATTTTATTGCATGGGTACCATGATTTTCGGATGAAATACAATTCGGAATTTTGGAATGTATTTGGGCAGTGGATTTACGTTTGGTGGAAATGTCCGTGAGTTAATAGATTAAGATAGATTGATCATGTATTCACAATCGATTAATGGAAATAATAGCAATCATACCAATACCCTCACCGCTACCTAACCTTAAATCCACTCCTAACACTGACCTTACACCTACCTCACACTAACCAAACCCCTACCTAACACTAACTCTACCCCCCCTATCCCTACAGTAATGCTATCATTATTATTCCGCTTGTTTACCCAGGAAAGCCTCATCTAGTCTCAAGACTCCCATTTCAAGAGGGTCCTGCCAAGTTTCTTTGCAGTCAAGGAGAGGAGCAAATTTGCTGCTGCTGTGTGTAACTCCCATTGAGTAATTTGCATGAAATCTTTCAATATTTGGGATGTTTGGGGAAACACAACTTATGTGATTTTAATTTATGGTTAGTTACAATCAGTACTAATCGATTTTGCGATTACGAATGCAATAGAGTATATCATATTTGATTATTCGATTAAAATGAATGTGTCACATTTGCTCTGTGTGTATCAATTAACACCCTGGATACCCATTCAAATAGATGTTCCTTCTCTAGTCTGGGTTCATCCAGGTGTAGTGCCATAAGAGGGGAGGGGCTGCTGGGGGCTCTGGGATCCTAGGCAGATAAGCCCTCGGCGCCAGGCGCTAGGATCCCAGGCAACCCAGACGCTTAAGCCCTTTGGCACCACCAACGGGGGGGGGCTGTGTGTGCTTTGTGGGATATCTGGGGGCGCACACAACCCCACCCCTCGTTGGGGACGAGGCATAAAAGGGCAGCTCCCTGGCCGATCGGGGCCAGTCGCAGCTCAAGACCCAAGACCCACCAGCCAGCCAGCTTAGGACCCTGGACCCCCTCGTCCCGCTTGTCCTTGTAAGGGCCGGGACGCTGTGAGGGCCAGTGGTGGGACTCTGGGACTCCTGGCTCTACGTCCTTGTAAGGGTGAGTTCCGAGGAAGCCAGAGTCCAGACCCGCACCTTGGCTCGGTCGGGTCAATTAGCCTCCCCTAGGGTAATTGTAGCCGGAGGACCCCAGAGCGTAGCCAGAGTAGTGTATCTAGGCTGTGTACCTAGGCTGTGTACTTAGGCTGTAACAGAGTATCAGGACTGTTGGAGTGTTGTATTGTAATAAAGAAGTTACCTCTACAAGTGTCTCCGGAACCCATTACACAGGTAAACTATTGTAATACATTACATTTTTTTTTTATATACACAGGATTTGACGACCAACATTTTTCATACTTGCTTTCTTTTCAATTAAATCGCCACGTAGGCATGTAAACACCCGGCAGAGCCAATAAAATCAAGTTGTTACATGGACAAATGTGCCAATTGATTCATTAATTTTTTGTTCCAGAAAAACTGGAGGAATATTGACAATATTGTTATTTTTAATTTATGATAGAATATAGTATTACAAGTTTGCAGTCGATACCACATTGGGAAGTGGGTTAAAATTGAGTTACAATATTTGAGGATACGACAACAACAACAGAGTGAGTTCAGTAAAAGCGTGTAAAACAATGAATGAAGGAATGAACGCTGCACCTCGTGCGCTGTCAACACGCGTCTTGTGGGGGACGGGAGGTGCCGATTGGAACAGCACGTACCACGTGGAATGGGGAGCGCTGTAGTGCAGCTCACGGCCACCAGCACCCAGTGCTAGCGATTATCTGAGCCGGTCCTGGGCCTCGACCTAGCTTTAGGGGTCGACTCAGCCTCAAATGAGTACCTGGTGCGGTGTGGAGTTAAATATCTCCACTGAGGGAGACGTAGGCAGTCGGCCGTGGTGCTGGCTACCCAATCCCTTGTGTGCCGCAGTGCCGGCATGCGTTAGGTGCCGCTCGCTAACAGCACTTGCCCAAGAAGAAAAACTAATTTGTTGAGCTATCATGTGGCCAGTTCGCTTCTAAAAAATAATTGAATACCTCGGACTTTGCCCTGGAAGGATGGAGACGGGTTAGTTGTATTTGTATGCATTTGGGTTATTTGTTTTACTTTTCCTGTGGGGCCGTCCATAAATGACGTCGCGCGATTTTAGACGATTTTTGACCCCCCCCCCCTATTGTCACACGGCGTCACAAAAAGTCAGACCCCCCCTTCAAATAAGACGTCAAAAAGCTCTGCCCCCCCCCCCCCCAAATATAAAACATGCTTGAAATCGCTTTAAACTATTGTCATTGTTGTGCGTTTTTAATGTGGCGCTGCACTCTGGTATTGTAGGAGAGCGTGTTGTCTATATTTATTTAAAGTTGCGCATTTTGATGTGACGTCACATTTCTCACCCCCCCCATCGTCACACATCGTCACACATCGTCACAAACGTCTGACCCCTCCCCCCCCCTAGGTGCGTGACGTCATTTATGGACGGCCCCTGTATATTCTGATTGATTCTGATGAGGCCCGCTCGCTCACTGCACTTGCCGCGTGAGGCTACACAGGCCACCTTTGCATTTGCCTTATTCGCAGTCACGTGCCCTCGGGGCGTGGCTTCTGGCCCCGGCTCGCGCGGTGCCTTGTGGGTACACGTTGAGCTTCGGTGACGTGCCACCCGAATCGATTAATGGCATTCTTAAATTAAAGTAATCGATTAAAACGTAACACTATCTGCATTGCTTTCATCGCTTATTGTTACTTCTGACAGAATAAAAACGTATTTGAAAACCGTAATTTCCACCGTAATGTTCAACGTGGGCATTTGTTTAGGTGTCCGCAAACACAATTCACCGACCGCCGCGTGAGGATCGGATAACGCGATTTCATGATGGTGAATCGATTCCTTTTGGTGGTAGGACAGTCGACGTGGTTCCTCCGTCCATGTTGAGAGAGACGCCGGTGAGACGCAGGGAGACACGGAGAGGAGACACAGTGAGACGCAGGGAGACACGGAGAGGAGACACGGTGAGACGCAGGGAGACACGGAGAGGAGACACGGTGAGACGCAGGGAGACGCCGGATAGGAGACACGGAGAGACACAGGGAGACGCGGAGAGGAGACACGGAGGGGATACAGGGAGACGCCCGCGAGACAATGCTGACCAAGTTCGAGACCAAGTCCGCCCGCGTCAAGGGTGAGTGCCGCGGATATTCGGGGGCCTGTCATGCGAATGTGGACATGTGTTCGTCGCAGACCTCTTTTTCCGGACGAGCGCCAGTACGTTTGAGTAGTCTTGGGGGAGGGGCGGGGCTGGTCAGCGCAAGTTGGTGAAGGTGGTGGACGTAGAAGTATAGTACAGCAAATGGATCGTGTTGCACAGTGGTCTATGCTGCTGCTGCCTGCCACGTAGCGCCCGACATGGGAACGCGGAATTTCCACCAACTAGCTCGGTGATTTGCGCGTGGCTGGGCTCGGTAGTGCTGAACTCTGCTCGCCTCGTATAAGTTCAAACCCACATCAGCATCATCAGTCGAAACTAAATCACGAAACTGTATATTTTTATTTTACCAGCTAAGGCCAACTGAGCGATCGATATAGCTATTTTTCAAAAGCGACCTGGACACAAATGATAGCCCAACGAAGTGCCTTTTCACGTGGAAGTGTATAGCCGCCAAATAGCTCTAAACGCGTGATGTTCATTCTAAATGTGGAGGGAAAACCCGGAGGACCCGGAGAAAAATCTTTAAGCGACTACAAATATACAGCAGGCGTCAGGTTCGGAATCGAATCCACGATCTCCTGCATACCAGTTGGTCATCCACTGCCGGATGAAGGCCGCTAAGCCATGAGCTCATTTCGTCACCCCTACCTCCCGCGGTGAGACGGAGTCTCGGGCGTGTTTCCCTTCACACAGTTGGGAGCACGGGCGGTCTGCCAATCTCGACAATCTTGGCCATTATCTGGATCTATATACGCTCTTTGAAACTCTTTTTATTTTATCATGTAAGGCCCACTGAGCTCTTCTTCAGAAAGGACCTGGCCGCAAATAATAGCTCAACGACGTGGCTTATCATGTGAAAATTTATAGCAGCCAGATACTCTAAACGCACGTTTGTAAATGTGGAGGGGAAAATCGTAGGAGCCGGAAAAAAAATCCACGCGACCACGGGAAGAGAGACACGCAAATTATAAATATACAGACGTCAGGTTGGGATCAAACTCATGGTCTCCTGCATACCAGGCGATGGAGTTTTAACATCTCGCCACCGTGACCTGTTGCCAGCAGCGAGAGCTTTCCACATGACTTTTGATGGCCTCAACGTGCACCTAGCCTGGCACAGTGGCTGTGGCTGACGTCACCTCCACCTTGGTGGTGAATGGCGACTGTCGATCCCTTCCTGTTTGGCTGTCGTTACTGTATTCTCGACTTTCATGCCATCTCCCTCTTCTCGCCATGACGCTGTCCTGCCACCCAAAGGCCACTGACGATCCGTCTACTCACAAAAACTAATAAAGCATTTATCAGACAACCTGCAAGGCCTTCGTTCTGGAATTACATAATTTCAGCAGCATTTGTTGAGACAAAACGAAAACACTGCACCTGTTTAGACCTTCAGTGTCTCATCAGCTGTCATGCTTGTTTGAAGCGATGCTGGTGAACTGAACTTATTTTTAAGGAGAGATAGTGTGTGGAGATGAGTAGAGTAAGATGAGAAAGAGAGGAAAGAGGAAAGTGTGTGGAGGGGAGCACATTAGCACGGTTGGCTGTGTATGGTGCAAAATAAGTTCAACACATACATACAGAGTGAGATGAAAGGGGAGAGGCAGGATATTTGAGACAAGAGGTAGGCAGGAGCAAGTCCATGTATAGATTTTGAAGACTGAGTGTGAATTATGTAGTTGATCCAGGACTGGATTGGGAGCTGGTGGAGGGATTGGCGTATTTAGCTGAGGTTGTTTTGCTTACGGGTGCCGATGAGAAGTCTGGCATCGGCGGCGGCGTTTTGGATCGTCTGGAGTTTGGTGATCGAGGATTTGGGGGGCAGGCTGTGAGGAAGATTTGTGAAGGTTGGGTCAGGATGTCATGAAGTCATGGGTGACGGTCTCGGTGGCAGTATCCTAAGGACGTGGTACGTGAATACCGTATTTTCCCTGCATATAACCCGCAGATGCATATACCCCGTAAAAATAGCGTTTTGTGTAAAACAAATTTCAGATAGCCCGCACCTCCATATACCTTGCATGCATTAATATCCTTAACGTCATTACCGCAGCTTAATTCCATCATATTAATACAAAGTTTACATTTGCAATACATTCCACTATCAATTGTTAACATTAATTTCATAACGTGTACAAAGAAAACAAACTAACCAGAAACGAGTGAACTTAAAACAGTAAATAAGTAACAAAAGTAAATATCCAATAAATAAGTAACACATAACTGGTAGATAAGTAAGTAAGCGTACTGTTAGGCTTACCATCATTCGACCTCATTACAGCTACTACACAGGTAGTTACCCCTGTATAGTTTTAGCACTGGTAGATTGCTCACTGCACAGACAATAGCGGCACTACGGTAACGCCATTGCCTCCTGGCAACAAAGCCATTGGAAGTTTGAAACAAAGTTCATGGTCGCGACTGTATAGGGCTCAGCCAATAGCAGCGGCCTAAGGGACTCGGAAATTATGATTCCGCGTTTGGTAGACGCTTGTTAAGGCCCTTCCCATTGTGCAATCCATAGACTCAGCTCAAACTTTCGCACCTCCCTACAGCCACTGAAAGTATTACGGTAAACAAAGTGCGCCCACTTCAAACATTGTCGTTTTATTGTACAAACAATTCGAATAATCTCAAATGTGATAACGTGCAATATTAGTGTGAGTCGTTTATTCAGCAGTGCTTTAGTCAAAGCTAAGTGTTGCATAGTGGATAGTCCTACCATGAAAAAATTAAACGAGTTATGACATGTCACACGTGTAAAATATTTTTGGGATAGCCAGCACCTCCATATACCCCGCAGGGTCTTGTTTTGTTTGTAAAAAGTGGTATACCCCGCGTCTTATATGCGGGAAAATACGGGACAGTACTGTATACATCTGTATGTGCCAGTCATCTCCGTTAACCCATGGCGCTTGGGTCTGTTCCGTGACCTATTGGCGAGCCTTTGACAACTTCACGTCGCCTCGAGTGCACCTAGCAAGGCGCGCAAGCGTTGTGCTGACATCACCGCCGCTTAGTGGCGGTGATGTCAGGCTGTTGTTGTGTGTGTTTTCTTGTGGGCGAGCGGTTGATGAAGTGGTTAATGCCACACAACGCTAAGAACCTTGCAACCCGAGTGAAGTTCCCGCTCGCAATCACTCTCAGTGGTGGGAAATGTCTGAACTAGTGTGCTATGCCGGCCTTCATGGGTCCTCACGGCACTTGCCCCAACAGTCCATTAAAGGTCACGGTGGGGTCTCTTTTTCCTTTTTGTGCAGGGCTTTGCTTCCACTCGAAGCGGCCCTGGGTGCTGGCGAGCTTGCACAGTGGCGTCATCCAGCTGTGGGACTACCGCATGTGCACGCTCATCGACAAGTACGACGAGCACGATGGTATGCTGCGCACTCCAACCGGGCGCGCGCGTGTGCTTGCGACAACATGCGTAATGCATGTGGGATGTGTGGTGCACGTGTTCTGTCCGTGGTGTGTGTGTCCCGTTCCCTCTTGTGTTGTATGTTTGTATGTTTTTATGTATGTATACCTCATTCCTATGTGTGTGTGTTGTATGTGTGTATCATTCCCATTTGTGTATTGTATGTGGTGTGCATATGTATGTTTTGTATGAGTGGGGAGCAGTGGCGTAGCGGTTAGCGCATTAACGTACAAACCCAGCGACTAGTTCAATTTCCGCTCACTGTCAACACCAGTGACCATTATTTGAGCCGTTCCTGGACCTCCCCTAGGTCGACTCAACCTAAAATGAGTATCTTGTGAGGTGTGTAAAAACATCACCACTGAGAAGACAGGCGGTTTGTGTATGTGTTAACTCATGGCACCAGCGTCTGTTCCGTAACATGTCAGCGATCCTTCGACACTTCACATGGCCTGAGAGTGCACCTAGCACCTATCCTGGTGATGTCACCGCTACTTAGTGATTGATGGCCGTTGTTGTGCGTGTGTTTGCATATGTAGATTTGTGTGTCTCATTCCCCTGTGTATGTGTGCATGCGGCGCTGCAAGGATGAGTCGTGGGAGCGGGTTGCTTAGGACATGGATTCCGCCTCCGTAGCCCGCAATCACAAATTAATATTTAATTCCATCAAAAAAATTACTTGCAGCGCCTCACCTATCACCATCCTGAAGGGAAAGAGTGGTAATCCGATCTCTGACCCCCAGGAAAAGGTCTGCAGGTTTGCAGGCATTTTTGTGAGGTCTTGGAGGGGAATTCCCTCAGCCCAGACAACATAATCGGGCAAGGTGGGACGACCCTATAAGTAGCCACCCCTTGAATGGTTGGCTGAGGTGCCATCTGTGAAGCAAGTGTGAGGGGCGATCTGAAGTCTGAGACCAGGAAAAGTGCCGGGTAGAGACGAGCTCCCATTCGAAATGCTGAGGGAGGGTGGCATCTGTTTGCAGACTGCCCTACATGACATCACAACTGTCTGGACCACAGGACGGGTTCCGCAGGATTGGAAGGTGCCCTGGTGGTAACAACTATAGGGGCATTTCTCTTCTCAGTGTCCCGGGACCGGTCCTGGCAAGGATTATTCAATATCGCCTTGCAGGCACGCCGAGGAGAGGCTTGCAGAGCCCCAATGTGGTTTCAGACAAGGGCGGTCCTGCATGGATGCCATATTCTCTTTCCGTCTGCTACAACAGAGGTGTAGGGAATTCCAACAAGACCTACATCTCTGCTTTATTGACCTGGTCAAGGCCTGTGATACCATCAACATGCCATGGCTGTGAGCAGTTCTTCGTGCTTTCGGAGTGCCTAACTCTGCTCACAATCATTAAGGGACTTCATGATCGTGGGCAAGCCCGGGTTAAGCTACGTCACCATGAGTCGGAGCCATTTTCTGTTCACTTTTGGGTGCAACATGCATGTCCTCTGGCTCCCACATTATTTAACATCATCTTTGATCACGTAGTTTGATAAACTGTCCATGGCTGTATGAGAGTGATTTCCATCTGGTACAGATACAACGGGAGGCTAATCGATGCCAAGGTGCGGTCGAAGGATGACTGCCTATTTGTATGCAAATGATCTGGTGATTGCTGCTCACTCAGAGGAGGATTTGGAGATGCTGCTGCTGAATCTGGAATGTGCCACTAAGAGGTGGGGTCTTGCCGTCAGCCCCAAAAAAACTAAGCACCTGCCTGGGTATTTTGTGCCACCAAACACTCCATCCCCTCAGCTTCCCATTGGTGATGGAGCAGTTGTGGAGAGTTTCCCATACCTAGTCAGTGTGTTTATGACCAGCTCCGATTTGACAACAGAGGTCTCACTCCGAATCAGTCAGGCGGCATTATCTTTTAATCGGCTGCGCAATGCTGTCTGGATGCTACCTGGTTTGTCGCTCCGCATTAAGTTTCGGGTTTTCTCGGCCACAGGCATGCCCTCCCCTCTCTATTCTTGTGAAGCATGGACCCCTCTAATGGAACATCTGTGCCGGTTAGAAACATTCAGACTGGCATGCCTATGATCCATCCTGGGTTGTGTGAGGAGCTCACAAATCCTTGAAAGATCTGGACACATTCCCATCAGTGAGCTCCTCCGGCATGCAAGGCTGCATTGGCTGGGTCATGTAGACCGCATGCCCAGCCACCGCATGGCCAAGCAACTTCTGTTTGGCCACATAGAGGGGGCTAAACGGGTGCGACGTGGGCTGGAGAAGAGGCGGACTGATGTGGTACGGGAGGATTATGGAGCTCGGTGGACTTGTCGACGACTGGTACCAGTGGTGTCAAGGTCAGCCTCTATGGAGGAGGCTCATGAAGGACGCTGCTGGGCAGTTGGAGGCAGTCACCCTCCAGCAACAAAGGAGGGCAGATGAGCGACACAACAACGAGAGGAGCACTGGGTGACTAAAATGCAGCAAGTTGGCACAGTGGGCGGTACAGATGGTGCATCTACCGGTCATCTCAGTCAGCCAACCTATGGCACCTAGGTCTGTCCCGAGACCTCATGGCAGCGAGCCTTCGACACTTCACATGGCCTCAAAGTGCACCTGGCTTGGTAAAGGTGGCGTTGTGATGTCACAGTCGCTTAGTGGCAAATGGCAGGTATTGGTTATGTGTGTGTGGTGTATGGGTGTATGGGTGTGTGTTTGTATGCGTCTGATTCCTGTGTGTTGTATGTATGCATTGTCTCATGGCTCTACATGTGTGTGTGTGTTGGGGGGTGTGGTGCTGGGGGGAGCGGTAGTGTAGCGGTTAGCGCGCTGCGCTATGAACCTGGCGACCCGGGTTCGATTTCCGCTCACGGCCAACACCAGTGACGATTATCTGAACCGGTCCTGGGCCTCCTCTAGGTCGACTCTAAATTAGTACCTGGTGCGGTGTGTAAACATCGCCACTGGGGAGACAAAGGCATGGTGCTGGCCACCCACTCCCTCGTGTACCGTTCCGGCCTTCATAGGTGCTCGCTAACAGCACTTGCCCCTACAGTCTGTTAAGGCTATACGGGGGATCTTTGGTGCTGGCAACCCACCCCCTTCGTGTGCCAAGCCGGCCTTCATAGGTGCTCGCTAACACCACTTGGCCCAACAGTCTGCAAATGCTATACTGGGGATCTTTGTATTGGCTGGCCACCCACCCCCCTTCATGTGCTGTGCTGACCTTCATAGGTGCTACTCGCTCACAGCACTTGGCTCAACAGTCTGTTCAAGGCTATACTTTTGGTGTGAGCAGGTCCTGTTCGGGGTGTGGACTTCCACAAGCAGCAGCCACTGTTCGTGTCGGGAGGAGACGACTACAAGATCAAGGTGCCCAGCGGGGTCACATGCGTGGCTTTGCGAGCGGGGCTTCACGCCCATAGACTTATATTTCCCATAGATTTACATTGCTCATAGACTAAGATCGCCCATCGAATAACATTATACATAGACTTACATTGCCCATAGACGAACATTGCACAGACTAAGGTCGACCATAGAATAACATTGCTCAGACTATGATCGCCAATAGAATAACATTACACATCGACTTACATTGCCCGTAGAATTAACACTGCATGTAGATTAACAATGTACGTACATAAAAATTACACCTAGACTAAGAGTGCATGTAGACCAACAGGTTCTTGAGTAATATTATGGATGGAGCTAAATGGAAGAAAGGCAATGGTTGCCAACGTCTTTGGGAAAGGAGACGACAGAGTGATGGGATATCACACGCGAGTGGCAGGTCATGTGTGTTTGCTGTGTGCAGGGTAGTGTGTGTGTGTGTTCCGATGGAAAACCTGTCACGGCTATGGTGGTGTGTGTCTTTCACCAGGTGTGGAACTACAAGCTGCGTCGCTGCCTCTTCACCCTTCTCGGTCACCTAGACTACATTCGAACTACGTTCTTCCACCATGTAAGTGTGTCTGTGGGTGTGCGTGTATTATATCGGAGGGCGGTGGCGTAGCGGTTAGCACGCTGGGTTACGAACCCGGCAACCCGAGTTCGATACCTGGTCTTGGCCAACACCAGTGATAGCGATTATTTGAACCGGTCCTGGGCCTCCCCTAGGTCGACTCAGCCTCAAATGAGTACCAAATGTGATGTGTAAACATCGCCACTAGGGAGACAAAGGTGGCCGGGCATGGTTTTGGCCACCCACCCCCTCGTATGCCGTGCTGGCCTTCATAGGTGCTCGCTAACAGCACTTGCCCCAACAGTCTGTGAAGGCTATACGGGGGATCTTTGTCTGTGTGTGTATGTATTGTATGGGGAGTAATTGTGTAGTGGTAAGCCGACTACAAACCCAGAAATCTAATTTCTGATTCCGACTCACGGCCAATTAGTGCCAAATATCTGAACCTGTCCTGGGTCCCTCCGAGGCTAACTCGGCATACTGGGTGCAGTGGGTGAACAACATCAGTGCTGGGGAGACAAATGTGGCTGGGCATCGATTTGGCCACACCACACCCTCTAATAGGTGTGCCATGCCGGCCTTCATAAGTGCTACTCGCAAACAACATTTGGCAAAATAAAGTCTGTTTTAATGGTTATCGGCAAATTGTTGTCTTTGTCACACACCACGTTGAGCTGTCCTGGCGTGTTTGTGTGTGAGCAGGAGTACCCGTGGATCATCAGCTGCTCGGACGACCAGACGATCCGCATCTGGAACTGGCAGAGCCGCACCTGTGTGTGGTGGGTGCTTACACGAACCCCAATACTCATACTATCACTAATCTTATCCCTATAGCTAATCCGAACATTGATCCTAAACCTATTATATTTTTTGGGTTTTTTGGTAAAGTCACGTAGATAGGTTAAAAGAAAATAACAAAAAAATAACTAAAAGCTACAACGTTTCGATCACAACACAGGCGATCGTCATCTGGAGGATAAAAAGAGGGGGAAAGTTCCCGATGACGATCGCTTGTGTTGTGATCGAAACGTCGTAGTTTTTTTGTTATTTTTTTGTTATTTCTTTGAACCTATCCACGTGACTTTACCGAAAGACCCAAAGAATATGAATTCCTGCAGTCATGAAAGCTTTAAAACCTAAACCTACTCTTAATCTTAACCCTTTCACTCATCCTAACGCTGATCCTACCACTATCACCTCCGATTAGCATGGTTGGCTATGTACGGTGTGAAAGAAGTTCTACATACGTGCATCCTTACACAAACACTGATTCTAACACTAACACTGATCCTAACACTTATCCTACCCTATCACCTATCCTACCCCAATCACTAATCGTAACACTGATCCTAACCCTATCACTGATACTAATGTAGCATCATATGGGATATCGCTATAGAGAAGCAGTACCTGGTAAGGGGGGTACTGTATGTGTGGAGCCCCTCCTCGCGTTCGGGGGCTGGGGCGCGGTGAAGGGGGGAGCGGGGCCAGGCCGGAAGGGGTTGAGGGCGGGGGCCGGAAGGGGTTTGGGGTTGTTGGTGGCGGAGCGAGCGGGAGTGAGCTGGGAGCCGGGGTGCGGGACTCGGGGCTCGAGGAGAAGATCGTAAATTTTTATTTAAAGCTTTCGTGACTGCAGGGATTCATATTCTTGGTTCTTTCGGTAAAGTCACGTAGAAGGGAAACAATAAAATAAGAAAAATATAAAACAATATGTATTGTTTCCCTTCTATGTAACTTTACCGAAAGAACCAAGAATATGAGAAGATCGTAGTTTCCGACAAAGGGTGTAGATATAGTTAGCCGGGACTCACCCCTGCCTTAGGTTATTTCCATAAACGTGTTGCCTCCAGACAAGGTGTGCTTTTCCATCAAACCACTACATTAACACGTATCCTTATCCTATCAGCACTTGACCCAACAGTCCGTTAAAGGCTACATGGAGGTTCTGTGTCTTTGTGTTGCAGTGTACTGACGGGACACATCCACTACATCTTGTGTGTGTTGTACATATTGTGTGTGTGGGATTCAGAATGCTGTTTGTTGGCTATATGTGTGTGTATGTTTTGGCTAATTGTGCTGTGTGTTATATACATATGTATATCTGTGTGTGTCTACGTGTGTGGTGCAGCGTGCTGACGGGGCACAACCACTACGTGATGTGCGCCCAGTTCCACCCCACGGAGGACCTGGTGGTGTCAGCGAGCCTGGATCAGACCGTACGCGTCTGGGACATTTCCGGTGCAACGTCTCACTCACCACCTCCTCCTCACCAGCAACACATCTTCTCACAACCTCACCAAATGAACACCTCACCTTCTCGCTACTCCATCTCACCATATATGTTTGTATGTACCCATGTGATGCTTGTGTCTGTGTACCTATGTGTGTGTGGAGAGCGGTAGTGGAGCGGTTAGCACGCTGCGCTACATACCTGGCGGCCCGAGTTCGATTCCCACTCATGACCAACACCAGTGACTATTATCTGAATCGGTCCTGGGTCTCCCCTAGGTCGACATGGCCTCAAATGAGTACCTGGTGCAGTGTGTAGTTAAACATTGCCGCTGGGGAGACAAAGGTGGTTGGGCATGGTGCTGGCCACCTACCCCCTCATGTGCCGTCCCGGCCCACAGAAGTTGCCTCAACAGTCTGTTGAGTCTATACGGGGATCTTTGCCTTTGTTTTGTGTATGTACCCCTGTTTACCCATGTATTTGTATGTACTCCATGTGTACCCCTGTGTTAGTATGTATCCATGTGTTGCTGGTATTTGTATCTACCCCTGTGTATCTGAGTATATGTATCCGTATGTAATATGAGAATATATCCGGCTCACTGACGTATCACAACTTGTCAGGGTGATTGGCTCTGCCGGTCCTGGTTTACAGCCAATGGGGGGAAGCCTGGGGGCATGGCCCTGACATGATGGAAGGGTGACAGCTATGGAGATTGGTTCTGCTGGCTTTGGCCTCAGCCAATGGGGAGATGAGTCAGGGGCGTGGTCCCGGGAGCTGACGAGGGAGCCTTGAAGATTCGATGCAGGCTAACGAGGATTGGCGGAAGCGTACCACGTGACCGGGGTATTAAATAGGGGTAGAGAGTAACGACACGTGGTCAGAACGGGAACGAACGGAGGAAGGGGCCACGCGGGAGCGGGGCTCCGAGTTGCCACGTGGTAGTGCGTCTCTCTCGGTCTATCTGTTCCCTTCACGTTGCCTATCAGCAGCGTGAAGTAACTGTAACCTAAAGTGAATAAAAGACGGATTCCAGAAGTCGTCTCAAAGAGCTTTATTACACATATATACTCCTGTGTGCTAGTATGTACCCATCTGAACCCGTGTTTGTGTAGGGGTGTTACGGAGGGGCTGTATACATGGGATCACACGGGAAACAAACACAGTGGGCGGGGCTACGTGAGTGCACGGGGAGGTGCTCTCAACGACGTCCGCACCGGGCAGCCTGGGGGGCTGACCCGGAGTTGTGATCCCCCGGGGCCCCACCCCTCAGCGGGGGGTTTTGGTATAAAAGGGGATGAGCTGGAGAGCTCGGGGCATAATGTTAAAGCTAAACCAGTGAAGACCGAAGATCGTCTAGATAGAGCCCTCGACTCCCCTGGGTCGCCGCCCTTATCAGGGCCGCACAGGACCGAGCCAGCGGCGTGGTCCCGAAAGCCAGAGCCGGTGCTCTTATCAGAGCTGGTCTGGGACTCCGGGTACCGTGAGCCCGACTTACCAGTGTCGGGCCAGATAGCCTCCCCTAGCCCGTTAGTGGAGGACTAGGAGGTAGGTTAGGCATAGCTAGCAAGTGTATCCCCAGCTACCCGGGTGAGGGGGCCGATACCCCCTCCAGTGTTGTAGGTCCGTGATTGTGCCAAATATCTCGGAATTAATACGTGTGTCTCCAACCCCGGCGTCCAAGAGTCTTCAACTATATTACATCTGTAAATATACGTGTGACCCGGTGTTTGTTTTTACCCGTGTGAACCCGTGTTTGTGTATACCCGTGTGAACCCGTGTTTGTCCCCTTGTGAACCCGTGTTTGTATGTACGCATGTGAACCCATCTTTGTATGTACGCATGTGAACCCATCTTTGTAGGTACGCATGTGAACCCATCTTTGTACGTACCCATGTGAACCCGCGTTTGTACATACCCGTGTGCACCCATGTGAACCCGCGTGTGCGTCAGCTCATGTGCCGCTGCTCTGCTGCTCTCTCCCCTGGGGCTGGCCCAGGCCTCCGCAAGAAGAACCTGAATCCCGGATCGTCGGGCGACGCGGAGCTCCGCTCCATCTCCGGGGTCGACCTCTTCGGCGCCGCTGATGCCGTGGTGAAACACGTCCTGGAGGTGCCGCTCCCCTTCCCCTCACCTGGTATACAGGAGGTCGTGGGTTTGATTCCAACCTTGACGCCTGTATATTTTGAGTTTGCGTTTTCTCCCCGTGGTCGTGTGGATTCTTCTCCAGGTCCTCTGGTTTTTCTCTCCACGTTTAGAAACATACTTTTAGAGTATTTGGCTGCTCTAAATTTCCACGTGATACAGTGAGGGAAAAAAGTATTTGATCCCCTGCTGATTTTGTACGTTTGCCCACTGACAAAGAAATGTTCATTCTAGATTTGAAGCTTTCGTGACTGCAAGGATCATATTCTTAGGTTTTTTTCGGTAAAGTCACGTAGGTATCACTTGATACAGCTATCGTGCTGTGACTGTTCCACCTGAAGACGGAAGCTTGTGTTGCCTCCGAAACGTCGTGATTTTTATTTTTATTTTACTTTTATTAATTTTTATTTTTTACCTACGTGACTTTACCGAAAAAACCTTTAGAAAAAGAAATGTTCAGTCTATAATTTTAATGGTAGGTTTATTTGAACAGTGAGAGACAGAATAACAACAAAAAAATCCAGATAAACGCATGTCAAAAATTTTATAAATTGATTTGCATTTTAATGAGGGAAATAAGTATTTGACCCCCTCTCAATCAGAAAGATTTCTGGCTCCCAGATGTATTTTATGCAGATAACGAGCTGAGATTAGGAGCACACTCTTAAAGGGAGTGCTCCTAATCTCAGCTTGTTACCTGTATAAAAGACACCTGTTCACAGAAGAAATCAATCAATCAGATTCCAAACTCTCCACCATGGCCAAGACCAAAGAGCTTTCCAAGGATGTCAGGGACAAGATTGTAGACCTGCACAAGGCTGGAATGGGCTACAAGACTATCGCCAAGTAGCTTGGTGAGAAGGTGACAACAGTTGGTGCGATTATTCGCAAATGGAAGAAACACAAGAACTGTCAATCTCCCTCGGCCTGGGGCTCCATGCAAGATCTCACCTCGTGGAGTTGCAATGATCATGAGAACGGTGAGGAATCAGCCCAGAACTACACGGGAGGATCTTGTCAATGATATCAAGGCAGCTGGGACCATAGTCAGCAAGAAAACAGTTAGTAACACACTACACCGTGAAGGACTGAAATCCTGCAGCGCCCGCAAGGTACCCCTGCTTAAGAAAGCACATATACATGCCTGTCTGAAGTTTTCCAATGAACATCTGAATGATTCAGAGGACAACTGGGTGAAAGTGTTGTGGTCAGATGAGACCAAAATGGAGCTCTTTGGCATCAACTCAACTCGCCTTGTTTGGAGGAGGAGGAATGCTGCCTATGACCCCAAGAACACCATCACCACCGTCAAACATGGAGGTGGAAACATTATGCTTTGGGGGTGTTTTTCTGCTAAGGGGACAGAACAACTTCAACGCATCAAAGGGATGATGGACGGGGCCATGTACCGTCAAATCTTGGGTGTGAACCTCCTTTCCTCAGCCAGGGCATTGAAAATGGGTCGTGTATGGGTATTCCAGCATGACAATGACCCAAAACACACGGCCAAGGCAACAAAGGAGTGGCTCAAGAAGAAGCACATTAAGGTCCTGGAGTGGCCTAGCCAGTCTCCAGACCTTAATCCCATAGAAAATCTGTGGAAGGAGCTGAAGGTTCGAGTTGCCAAACGTCAGCCTCGAAACCTTAATGACTTGGAGAAGATCTGCAAAGAGGAGTGGGACAAAATCCCTCCTGAGATGTGTGCAAACCTGGTGGCCAACTACAAGAAATGTCTGACCTCTGATTGCCAACAAGGGTTTTGCCACCAAGTACTAAGTCATGTTTTGCAGAGGGGTCAAGTACTTATTTCCCTCATTAAAATGCAAATCAATTTATAACATTTTTGACATGCGTTTTTCTGGATTTTTGTTGTTATTCTGTCTCTCACTGTTCAAATAAACCTACCATTAAAATTATAGACTGAACATTTCTTTGTCAGTGGGCAAACGTACAAAATCAGCAGGGGATCAAATACTTTTTTCCCTCCCTGTAAGTCACTTGGTTGAGTGATGATTTGTGGCCATGTCGCCTCTGAAAATGAACTATATAGCTCAGTGGGCCTTACCTGGTAAAATAGCAAAATAGTTAGATAGTTTACTTTGATGTAGAGCAACGGCTATAATTTTACATTGAAGTGGTTGATGAGCCAAATAACTGCATCAGGAGTAGCGGAGTTGGTGATCACCGTTGTGTTGACGCCTCCTTCATATTTTTGAATCGGGTAAATTGAGTCTTAAGTTTTCTTCTCATTATTTTCTCCTTTGGTGACCACAGTCCTCCGCACACTGCCCCACCGAGTTTTTTAAGCTCCCATTTCTGCTTCGTCGTCGAGTGTCTGCTGCCACTGCCGCAAGCCACGCTTTATGCCAATGCGGTTCATGGGTCAGGATCCCGTGAGCTTCGGGGGGGGACGGTTGAAGCCCAGGGGATCTTTTGCGTGGGGGTCTTAGACGAGGGGCACGTGTGGAGTGGCATTGGCCACCCTAATGTGCATGTTGTGTGTGTTGTTGGATGTTAAGTTTTTGGTGCGCTCGTCGCGTGTAATTTGCGTGTTCGTCGGCAGGGCCACGACCGCGGAGTGAACTGGGCGGCGTTCCACCCCACTATGCCCCTCATCGTGTCCGGGGCTGACGATCGCCAAGTCAAGCTGTGGAGGATGAACGGTGTGTGGAGAGCTCGGCGGTTCACTCATTCATTCACACGTCATTCATTCACTCGTTAATTTGCTCTTGTTTATTAATTTAGTCATTCAATTATTTGGTCATTCAGTTAATTAATTCGCTCGCTCATTTGCTAATTCATTCATCAATTTGCTCATTCATTCTCTCATTCATTAATTAGTTAATTCGTTGGTCATTCATTATTTGGGGCTGGAGAAGAGATGGGCTGATGCCGTTACGGGGGGATTTGGGGTTGAATGGACCTGCCAATGGCCAGTACCAGCGGTATCAAGATCGGCCTATGTGGATTAGGCTCGTGAAGGACGCTACTGGGCAGTTGAAGGCAGTCGTCCTCCAGCAATAGCGTAGGGGCAGAGGAACGATGCTCACAACAAAGACGGAGTTCCGGGCAGCTTAAAGGCAGCGAGTTGGCATAGTGGGGAGCACAAGTGGTGAATCTGTTAGTCACTTCAGTCAATAAACCCATTGCACCTGGATCTGTTCCATGACCTGCCGGAAGTTTGCCTTCAACACTTCACATGACAGCCAAAAGGTGCACTTAGCCCGGCACGAGCACCGTGATTACATCACCGCCACTTAGTGTGTGTGTGCATAAATATGTCTTGGTGTGTATTGTACGTGTGTGTGCATGTGCGTGTATATGCCGTTGTGTGTATTGGACGTGTGTGTGTATGCGTATTTATGTATTTGTCTGTATGTGCTTGGGCGGCACGTATTCTTGCGCGTGTACAGACTCAAAGGCATGGGAAGTAGACACTTGCCGTGGACACTACAATAATGTTTCCTGCTGCCTCTTCCACCCGCGTCACGAACTCATCCTCAGCAACTCCGAGGACAAGAGTATCCGCGTGTGGGACATGTCCAAGCGGTGAGGACATGCACACACACACAGACAAATATCACCCTGTGGAAGCCTCTCAACAGGGCGTTTGGGCCAAGTGCTTTTAGCGAGCAAAACCCAAGAAGGCTGACACAGCTCACACCTCTTCTCGGTTCTTTCGGTAAAGTCACGTAGAAGGGAGATAATAAAATAATAAAAATAATACATAATAAAATAATACAATTCTCACGACGTTTCGGCCACAACGCAAGCAGCCGTCCTCAGGTGAAGAACAGGTCTGTCGGAAAGACAGCGTCTGAATGAACACCACCAAACTTGGCAGCGTATATTTAAGCTGGGTTAGGGGAGGAAGAGCGCCTTGACCAAGGAATTTGCATATCAACAGAGGAATTTAGCATATTTATGGAAAATGCAGATATGCTTGCGTTGTGGCCGAAACGTCGTGAGAATTGTATTATTTTATTATGTTTTATTTTTTATTATTTTATTATCTCCCTTCTACGTGACTTTACTGAAAGAACCAAGAATATGAATCCCTGCAGTCACGAAAGCTTTAAATCGAAATTCAGCTCACACCTATGAGGGGTGTGGTGTGGCCAGCATTGCCAAACCTACCCAGCAATCCTTTGTCTCCCCATTGCTGCTGATGTTTTACACACACCGCACCAGGGACTCATTTAAGGCTTAGTCTAACTAGGGGAGCCCTAGCTCAGATTCTGATATTCGCTGCCACGGATGTTGGCCGTGAGCAGGAATCGAACTCGGGTTGCCGATTTGGTAGCACAATGCAGCGCTAACCGCTGGTGGTGTGACGGTCAGAGCAAGTGAGTGGCCTTGACAAAGCTGTGATGTTTCTCAAACACAGTGCACTTAGTCAATAAGCATCATCACCATTATCACCATCGTGACCATCGTCATCGATGTTCCAAGGCAGTGGTGGCTATGCGCGTGGCCTGTAATCCAACAGTGCTCTGGAAGCAGCGAGGATTGGCGGATCATGCACAAAAGTAGTGAGATTCCCCATGGGCATGGAGGTGCCATGTTCTGGCTCGCCAGGAGAAGGGTGAAGGGTGGTACACCAAGTGGACTAATTGCTATCTCGTTTCCATCGGTACGGTAAGAGTGTTGCTTCCTCGCATGCATGGGTTCTCTCCAGGTGCTCCTGGTTTCCACCCACATGTGAAGTATTGGAAAATGACGGCAGGAAACTCCTTGACGGGAACACACTTCTTTTATTAAATCTTGACTTGTAACGATACAACGCGTGGCCTCTCTTCTTCACAATGCGGTCACCATACAACGGTACAACTCGTGACCTCTCCTCTCCGCCCTACGCTTCTCTTGACTCTCGTAGATTCTGTGCTGCTGGCTCTCTGTGCCACGTGTAGACTCCGCGCCTCGGCTACACTCTTCTCTCGTCTCGTGTAGACTCTGCGCCTCTGCTACACTCTTCACTCGTCGCGTGTAGACCTTACGCCTCGGCTACACTCTCTACTCGTCTCGTGTAGACCTTACATCTCTCTCTGGCTACACCGTATGCATACTCGGCTCGTGTAGACCTTTCTCTCTCTCTGGCTACACCGTATGCATACTCGGCTCGTGTAGACCTTTCTCTCTCTCTGGCTACACACTATACATCGCTCAGCTCGTGTAGACCTTTCTCTCTCTCTGGCTACACACTATACATCGCTCAGCTCGTGTAGACCTTTTTCTCTCTCTGGCTACACACTATACATTACTCAGCTCGTGTAGACCGTTCTCTCTCTCTGGCTACACACTTATACCTTACTCTCCTCTACTCTCCATTACTCTCCATTACTCTCCTCTCCGGGCTCTATCTCTGCACCTTCGTCTTCATTCTTAGATGGTTCCACTTCTCCTCTCTACTCCTCTGTGCATCATCTTATATATCTCTTCCTCCCGGGAGACGGAGCGGATGCGGACCTCAACGTCGGCACCGCTCCTCAGTTACCCAATCACCACGCGCTATCTCTACGATCCGTTTCCGCCCAGCGCGTGTTTCCACTCCTCGACCAATCACACCGCGCTGCCACCCGATCACTCCCTCTCAGCGCGTCACCGGCACACAGCCAATCAGCAGCACTACCCCCACCCGCGCACTGACGCCTGCTCCTCCCCGTCAGCGCGCGTCACCACACACACACGTACATACGCGCTGGCACATGACGTACACACCCAGCGCGTATCACCACTACATCACCCCCTCCCACATAGCTCGCAGCCGGCCCGGCTGCTAACAACAACCAACCGCTACGATAAGATGACAACCAACCAAAAAAAACCCCGTAACCCCCCAGTGTGCCCCGTAACATAACAACAAGAACAACAACAACAAGAACAACTATGTACAAATTGACAATGAACACGAAAAGTCAACAACAACACAATACAAGCAAATTCCAGAAAACGAACGCGCCCCGCGCCCCTGCGACTACACGCAGTGACGAGGCGCACCAACAGCCCCGACTCCTCACGAGGCGGGTCGCGCAAAGTAGCACGACTTGGCGCGAGTCCGTCTGGCTGGTCCGTCGTATGGGGCGGGACACTGACGACCGTCCGACGGTTCCGGCTGCTCCAGACGGCGCGGAACGGGCCTGAAAGGGCCGGCCCCGCCGCGGAGATCCGGCCGCCGGTGGTCGGCAGCTGTCAGATCCGAGACACCTGGGAGCAGATCAGGCGAAAATACGCGTGGATCAGGCAGAGACATTTCCCCCTGTGGGTCGCCGGTCACGTCACACGCTCGGCCATGACGACACAAGGGGAGGCCATATGGAGGCGAGAACGGTTTCAGTCGGGAGGGGTGAACGTACCAACGGCGCTTTCCCCACTTTATCTGAACGCACTGGGGTCGTGCAACGCGCACGACCTCCACGGGTCCCCTCCACGGTCTCAACAATTTAGGCGACGTAGCCAAGGGTGCCTGAGGGCAATGCAGCCAGGCCCTGTCACCTGGTTTCCAATCGTGCCCGGACACCTTCCGTGCCCGCAACCGTTCATTAGCAATTTGGCGAGCCCGCGAATTAAGCCGTGCGGCCTCCCTCGCCTCTGTCAGCTTGTGAATATTAAACTTAATATGTTCTGCCAATTTAGAATTAGTTCGTGGAGCGGACAGGCCAAGTTGCGTTTCCATTGGCGGGTCAGCTTCCCGACCGTACATCAAATAGAATGGGGAACCCCGTAGCTGCATGGGGGGCCATTCTATACGCGGCAAGGACTCCCGGGACCTGCAGGTCCCAATCTACATGTGCCTCGCACACCTGCTGGCACAGCATGGAAGTCAAAGTTTTGTGGAGTTTCTCCACCATCCCGTCTGTCTGCGGGTGGTACGGGGAGGTACGCACCTTCTTGGTACCCAACAGATCGCACACCTCTTGCAACAATTTACTCGAAATTTTTTTACCTTGGTCGGTCAGCAGGCGTTCGGGAGCCCCCTTGTCCAGGACATAGCCCTGGACGAAGGCGTCCGTCACAGCCGCTGCCGACTGGTTAGCGAGAGGCCACGCCATAGGCCATCGGGTAAAGTATTCGACCCCCACTAACAAATATTTATTCCCTCTCGGCGTGACTGGGAAGGGCCCCAAAATATCGAGTGCAACGAGCTCGTTAGTACGCGAGACCTGAATAGATTGCAGCGGTGGATTAGCTGCCACGGGCGGTGGTTTACGCCTGGCGCACTCAACGCACCCCTTCAGAATATTTACCACATCACTTCCCATTCCCGGCCAGTAATAGTCACGCTGAAGCAGGGCAAGCGTCTTGTTAACTCCCAAGTGCAAGAGGCATTCGTGTGCCGCCAAGACAACCCTCCCCCTTACAGCGGAAGGCACCACGAGTGCGTTCCGCCGGGACAAACTGTCCCATCTCAATAACATGCCCTGCTCAAGTACATAGGAGCCGGTACGCTCCTGGTCCCCCTCGGGACCCCCAACCTTGCGGCGCAATGCTAGCAGCGAGCTGTCCGCCATCTGGAGACGGCCCCATTCGCTGAGCGACAACGAGAGCAGCGAGTCCCGACCCTGAGAGGCAGTGGAATCATCCACGATCGGTGCGCCCGCTGTCGCAGCCAGTGCCCCCATCTCCCCCGCAAGCGTCGGTTTACAGCGCGCCGATCCCGACAAACACGCGCATTCATCACAAGGCAACAACCGCGACAAGCAATCGGCATTTGTGTGTCGCAACCCCTTACGGTACGTAGTCGTAAACTGATAGTCCTGGAGGACTTCCAACCAACGCGACAACTGGCCCGAGGGTTGGGCGACCCTCAATGAATACTGTAGCGCCGCGTGGTCCGTTCGGACCGTAAAGTGACGACCATAGAGATATGGCCTAAACTGCTGCACAAAAAAGACAATGGCAAGCAGCTCGCGACGGGTGACGCAGTAGCGCTGCTCCGCCGGAGACAACACCCTACTACCGTAGGCGACAACTCTTTCGACACCCCCAACGACTTGGGATAGCACCCCCCCAATGCCCGTGTTGCTAGCATCCGTGTCCAGCAAAAAGGGACTCGCAAAATCGGGATAACACAAGGGTGGGGCACCCACCAAGGCGTCCCGGAGGGAGCGAAACGCGGCCTCCTCCTCCGGTCCCCATTTGAACTTCACTCCCTTCGCCGTTAGAGCGTGCAAGGGTTTTGCAATAGTGGCGAAGTGCTCAACGAACCGCCGATAATAAGAAGCAAACCCGATGAAACTACGCACGTCGGAAACGGACGTAGGTGTCGGCCACGAACCGACACAATCCGTCTTCGCGGGATCGGTGGAGATCCCCGAAGAATCGACAATGTGACCCAAGTATCTAACCGACTTCCGAAGGAGGTGACATTTGGCCGGTTTAAATTTCAGCTTAGCCGATCGCATTCGCAAGAACACCCCTCTCAATCGCTGGAGGTGTTCTTCAAACGTTTTACTGAAAACAATGACATCGTCCATATAAATCAAGCATGTATCCCACTGCAAGCCCGACAAAACCAACTCCATAAGTCGCTGAAACGTCGCTGGAGAGGAGTGAAGTCCCCTGGGTAACCGGTTAAACTGGAACAGCCCCCCTGGAGTCCGAAATGCTGTCTTAGGTTTCGACTCTTCGTCGAGCGGCAACTGCCAAAACCCCGATAACAAATCAAGAGTCGAAAAATATCGCGCACCAGACAATGCATCGAGGGACTCATCCATCCTGGGGAGCGGATACGCGTCAGCCACAGAGATCTTATTCAGGCGACGGAAATCAACGCAGAATCGCAGGGACCCGTCCTGCTTCTTAACCAGCACAATAGGCGCTCCCCACGGGCTAGAGGAGGGCGAAATAATATCGGCTTCTAGCATTTCGTTAACAGCCGACTGAACATGTTCCTTCTCCACGGGACTCAGTCGGAAGGGATTTAGCTTGACCGGCGCCGCATCGCCCGTTTCAATGTGGTGGTGCAACAAATCCGTGCACCCAATGTCATACTCATGTTTACTGAACACATCAGAGAATTCTATGAGCAACTCGCGCAGCGCACCCAACTGCGCCGCCGACAAATCGTCCGAGGCGGCGCATAGCGAATGGACCCACTCAAGGTCTTCCCTTGGCTCAACGTTCCGCGCGGGGCTCGAGCCCACCTGCGCAACCAACCCATCATCCACAGGGACCCGCGCCGCGTGAGCCAGCACGGTGCCCTGTGGAATGACAGCTGGCCGCGACCCCGCGTTCAAAACCATCACAAACGGATCCCTGTCAGCCCGCACCAAAGTGTGAGCCACCGATAAATCAAGACCCCCGACAGCCTTGTTAGAAGGACCCAAAAGCATACTTTGTTCCGAAGCCTCCCTCACCCATGGTTTCCGCAACCGGAGGGGAATCAACATCTGTGAACCCGGGGGCACATGCACGGTCTGTGTCGCCACCGCTTGTATCGTAGCGCACGCCGTCCGAATGTCAGTAGGGCTCGTCAAAAATGCAATCCGGCGACCCGATGGCAGTTCAATGCATCGTTGATCGATAAGAATTTTAATGGGCATTTTAGCCAAAAAATCAGTGCCCAAAAGACACGGAACCGCCAAAGAAGACGAAACGAAAACGGGTCCCGACAATTTGATATTTCCAATGCAAATGGACGCCCTAATCTGACCGATAATGCCCAACGATCCCCCATTAGCGGCGTAAAATGGCACCTCCACTGGAAGCAGTGGACGACATTGGACTGGGAGAATATCATAAATGAGGTCCGATATAATAGTTGCCGATGCCCCCGTGTCCACTAACACCCTAATCTCGACCCCATCAATAGATCCCGTAACAACGGACGAACCCGCCGAAGCAGCCACAATTCTATGCCCCAATTCCGCCCATTCAATGTCTCCCTGGTCCCGGCCGAACCCCCCTCGCCGAACCGAATCCCCGAACCTTAACCGGCCCTCCTCCGCCGCAACGCGGCGTCCCATGTGTGCCGAATAAACAGGCCGAGCGTGTGAGGTGCCGCGACTTGCCGGGGATTGTAGAGATGACTTGGGATCTCGGTCGTCGTCCAGCCGAGCACCCATGGCGCGCTGACGCGGAGCGCGGCACCCGGACGCCACGTGGCCCCGGAGGCCGCAGTTATAGCACGTGACGAGGGTCGGAGTAGATCTTGGTTGCTCCGACTTTCGGCCCGATCGCAGAGGCGACCGAGCCCCCGGCCTCCAGTCCCCTGGTCGTCCCGTGGTGAACGCCTCCTCTCGTGGGCTGACGACTTGGGGTTCGGTGACCACCGAACCCGGAGCTGCGACGACAGCAGCGTTGCAACCAACTCCTTGTTTCCGTTGTAGGGCCTCGTGCGCTTGAATACTCGTGGCGACTCTCAAAGAAGAAATATCAATCTCGTCAGCTGTGTTGATAGGGACCCCCAGGTCCTGCGCCAACTTAAGCAGCTGCTCCAAAACCATCGCGTCTTGGCCCTCCTCGTCCATCCGAGGGAACGCAGCATCAGCAAGAGCCAGCAACGCCGTGCGATAGGCCAGCGCGGTCTCCGTGGCCGCTTTCCGTCTTGCGTAGAAATGATGGCGGCACGCCGAGGGAGGTCCGTAGACCCTGGCCAACAAACCCAGCGCATCCTTCAGCGTGGAGCGGTCCGACTTCCGTGCAGACCTGAAGGCCGCGAGCGCGTCGTCGTCCAGCAGGGCAGGCAACGCCCGCAGCGCCGTAGCATCGGACCACGCTGACATCTCTTGATGCGCCAAAAACCTTCGCTGAAATTTGCCCCAGTCTCCGCCTTCCGCCTTGAAGGCTGACAACGTGGGCAGACGCTGCTGAAAAATGAAGTCATCCGCCTCGTGGTTCCTCTCCGCCTCTCCGTCGGTGTGTAAGATGGCGGCTCCAGCGGCAGACGTAAAATGGCGGACCCCCTCGCGCGCTGATGACGTCGATGCGCGCGCTTGGGAACCCACCACCACGTGGCGCTCGCTGTTCCCGCCAAAAGTAGGCCCAGGCGCAATGGCGGGAATCCCCCATTCGTTTTGGCGGGAATCTGCGGGGCGACCTTGTAAAATGTCCCCCACCGTCCCCGCTCCTCCCGACGAGCTGATCTCCGCCAAGATGGACGCGGCGGCGAGCAGCAGCTCCGCCAGTCGGGAGTGCGCCTCACGAAGCACGGCCTCGGTCCCCGGTCGCTCGGCCGGCGCCGTCGACGGATCCTGTAGCGTGGGCAAGTCTTCCTCCTCGCCCCCCGCCACCAGCGGCCCCGAGTCGTCCAGGTTTTCCTCGCGGTCAATCCCTTGGGTCCTACGGGTCTTCCTTGTCTCCATGCTTGGAAGCCCGTTTCACTTCTGACGCCAGATGAAGTATTGGAAAATGACGGCAGGAAACTCCTTGACGGGAACACACTTCTTTTATTAAATCTTGACTTGTAACGATACAACGCGTGGCCTCTCTTCTTCACAATGCGGTCACCATACAACGGTACAACTCGTGACCTCTCCTCTCCGCCCTACGCTTCTCTTGACTCTCGTAGATTCTGTGCTGCTGGCTCTCTGTGCCTCGTGTAGACTCCGCGCCTCGGCTACACTCTTCTCTCGTCTCGTGTAGACTCTGCGCCTCTGCTACACTCTTCACTCGTCGCGTGTAGACCTTACGCCTCGGCTACACTCTCTACTCGTCTCGTGTAGACCTTACATCTCTCTCTGGCTACACCGTATGCATACTCGGCTCGTGTAGACCTTTCTCTCTCTCTGGCTACACCGTATGCATACTCGGCTCGTGTAGACCTTTCTCTCTCTCTGGCTACACACTATACATCGCTCAGCTCGTGTAGACCTTTCTCTCTCTGGCTACACACTATACATCGCTCAGCTCGTGTAGACCTTTCTCTCTCTCTGGCTACACACTATACATTACTCAGCTCGTGTAGACCGTTCTCTCTCTCTGGCTACACACTTATACCTTACTCTCCTCTACTCTCCATTACTCTCCATTACTCTCCTCTCCGGGCTCTATCTCTGCACCTTCGTCTTCATTCTTAGATGGTTCCACTTCTCCTCTCTACTCCTCTGTGCATCATCTTATATATCTCTTCCTCCCGGGAGACGGAGCGGATGCGGACCTCAACGTCGGCACCGCTCCTCAGTTATCCAATCACCACGCGCTATCTCTACGATCCGTTTCCGCCCAGCGCGTGTTTCCACTCCTCGACCAATCACACCGCGCTGCCACCCGATCACTCCCTCTCAGCGCGTCACCGGCACACAGCCAATCAGCAGCACTACCCCCACCCGCGCACTGACGCCTGCTCCTCCCCGTCAGCGCGCGTCACCACACACACACGTACATACGCGCTGGCACATGACGTACACACCCAGCGCGTATCACCACTACACATGTATAAACACTCATCAGTTGGCTGAAAACATCTTGAAATATTAACTCAATGCAGCACCATCTTGAAAAAGTCTGACAACTCAGTGTGGCTCTACAGGCTAAATAAATAAATATAAAACATTGTTAAATCCCCACACATAAGAATCCCTGTGTCCCCACTCGCCCCATCTAGAGCTCACAGCACACTCACATCTGCTTCAAAATCAATCACAACAAAACATCAACTGGCCGATGCGCACACATATACACCTTCAAACTTAGTTTCCCCATCTTGCCTTTAACAGTCTGTTGGGGTAAATGCTGTAAGCGAACAGTACTTATGAAGGCCAGCATGGGGGTAGGTGGCCACCACCATGCCCGGCCGCCTATGTTTCCCCAGTGCCAATGCTTGTGTCGTGAACTACTCCCGACACACGTCTAGTAGAAGGCTTCTTGTTTATTAAGAGCACATAGGCCGATACACTTGGTAACGCGGCTACACCCAGGCTGCTCTAAACACATAGCCCCTCTTCGTCCTGCGCTACGCTGGCTGGTTGATGAGCGTAGCGGTGAAAACGGAGCAGGTCTTGCAGAAGAACAGCCACGTGGTTAAGACGAAGATGACGGCGATCAGCAACGCAACTAGGACCCAGACCCCACGCTAACAGCCCCAAAGCTCTGGTTCGGTGCTCCTTATATTCGCCTGGCGTGGCCAAGCTCCTACTCTGGTCACGCCCCCTTTCTAGAACCTACTAGACCCTTCTGGATGGTTCCCGGAGCTTCTCGACTGACACCGCCCTTAACCTTTACCCCAGATATGCTTTATGTAATGCAGCTATAACCGTAATGACCCTTACAGGCCGGCAGGTGTCACCCTGTCATTACACTTGTATACACCTCTCAAGGTACTTATTTAAGTACGCTCCCATTGTTATCGGTCATGAGTGGGAGTTGAATTGGTTGCCGGGTTCGTAGCGCAGTGTCCGAACCACTGCACCGCCATTGACCCACTACTGAGTGGGTGTGCAGGTTCACACACACCCCCACCTGGACAGATGAACAACGCACGGGTCATGTTCATGTCCTCTTGTTTGTGGTATATATTATATTAGTAGCATTGGTATTTTGCATTCATGTGTAATTTGTCTCTACGGTATTACTTGTTATATTCACAAACTTGCTATCTATGACTTTGGCTATCTGCGAATTGCATCTGGAACTCTAAATGACTGCATCGAGAGAGAGAGAGATAGAAAGTGATGAGAGAAAGTGATGAGAGAGAATGTAATGAGAGTAAATGATGAAAGAGAATGTAATGAGAGAAAGTGATGCGAAAAAGTGATGAGATAATTTTCACATATTTAGTAGCTTATTTACCTATTTATTTTAAGGTAATTCATTAAAAAGATGGGTTTTCGTAGGCCAATATCATTTTCCGCGAAATTTGCTCTCATCGAGCATCTCCGGAACGTATCCCTCATGAATAACAAGGGAATTATGTGTTTTTTATTGGCTGTGGTTGTCTGTTCATATCCCCTCTGCTCTGATTCTCCCCTTGCAGCACGGGAGTGCAGACGTTCCGCAGAGACCACGACCGCTTCTGGGTCCTCGCTGCCCATCCCTCCCTCAACCTCTTCGCTGCAGGTGTGTGTCTTGTGGGGAGCGGTAGTGTTGCAGTTCGCGCACTGGACTACAAATCTGGTGACCTGAGTTCGATTCCCGCTCAAGGCTAACACCAGTGACAATTATCTGAACCGGACCTGGGCCTTCCCTAAGTCGACTCGGCCTCAAATGAGTACCTAGTGCTGTGTGTAAACATCACCTTTGGGGAAACAAAGGCAGTCGGGCATGGTGCTCGCCACCCACGCCTTGGTGTGCCGTGCCAGCCTTTATAGGTGCTCGTGAACAGCACTTACCCCAAAAGTATCTTAAGGATATGCGGGGATCTATTGTCTTGTAAATAAGAGTGTGGATGCAGTTTGGTGAGTGTGTGGGTGGCACAGGATAGAGAAGAGGTTGCCTGATCTGGTAGAGGGAGAATGGTTAGCTTAGTGGATTTGTTGATAACTGGTACCAGCGGTGTCAAGATCGGCCTCTGTTATCGAAGCTCATGAAGGACGCCATTGGGCATTTAGAGTCAGTCACCCTCCAACATGAACGGAGGACAGTGGAGTGACACAACAATGAGCGGAGCGCCGGGTAGCTAAAATACAGTAAGTTGGCACAGTAGGGGGCAGAAGTCGTGCGTCTGCTAGTCATTTCAGTGAGTCAACCCATTGCACCTGGGTCTGTACCTTGACCTCTTGTCGGCAGGCGTTAAACACTTCACGTGACCTTAAAGTGCATCTGGCCTGGCACAAGCGCTGTAGTCATATCACCTCCACTTAGTGGTTAATGGCGGTTGTTGTGTGTATAATTACGTGTCTGGCTTGTTGCAGGCCACGACAGCGGCATGATCGTGTTCAAGTTGGAGCGCGAGCGGCCTGCTTACGCGGTGCACGGGGGGCTGCTCTACTATGTCAAGGAGCGCTTCCTGCGCCAGCTTGACTTCAGCTCCTCCAAGGACGTCGCTGTCATGCAGCTGCGCGGGTATGCAAGGTGCACACGACACAGCGTGAACCACACGCTACACACGATAGATACAACATGATACAGATAACATGAGAACACGATACAGACAACATAATACACACAACAGAGACAACACGAAGCATTCAACTCGAACTGCACGGTATATACATCTCTCAGAACGTTGCCGTTATACAGCTTGCGTGGTTGTGCCGTCAGTAGACACGGCAACTGCACAATATGTACACAATACACACTGCAATACATAATGACGCAAACCACACAATGCAGACATCCAGCACAAACAACAACAGACAATTTTTTTTATTTAAAGCTTTCGTGACTGCAGGGATTCATCTTCTTGGTTCTTTCAGTAAAGTCACGTATAAGGGAAATAAGAACAGGTCTGTCGGGAAGACAGCGTCCCATTCAGACGCTGTCTTCCCGACAGACCTGTTCTTCACCTGAGGACGGCTGCTTGCGTTGTGACCGAAACGTCGTGAGAATTATTTTATTATGTTTTATTTTTATTATTTTATTTTTTCCCTTATACATGACTTTACCGAAAGAACCAAGAAGAACAACAGACAACGCGAACTGCATGACATTAAACCACATGGCACAGCTGCTGTAGTGACGGCCGTGGTGTGGTTCTGTGTTCCTCCCTTCTCCCATTCCCACAGTGGCTCCAAGAACCCGGTGTTCAGCATGTCGTACAACCCAGCAGAGAACGCCGTGCTCCTGTGCACCGTGAGTCCCCTTGCAGCCGCACGTGACGGTCACATCACCATTAGCTCGATCCCGCGGATGGGTAATGGATGCCCCACCTCGTCATCGCTTTTTTCTTTCTGCCGGATCTGACAGTGGGTTATCCCGCCATCCAAACTCCTCTGCTTTCGCAGTGCCATCTGCCCCCTAAAGAAAGAGATCCCCCATATAGCCTATTAGCGAGTAGCACCTATGAAGGCCCGCACAGCATTCAAAAGGGGGTGGGTTCCCAGCACCACGCTCAGTCACCTTTGCCTCAATCAGTGGCGATGATATTACACACCGTACCATGTACTCATTTGAGACCGAGTCGACCTGGAGGCCAAGGACCGGTTCAGGTAATCGTCACTGGTGTTGGCCGTGAGTGAGAATTGAACTCGCCTCGTCGGGTTCGTAGCGCAGCACGTTAACTGCTACACGACCGCTATACTACTGTAGAGGTGTTACGGGAGGGCGAACAAACACACCGGGGGTGGTTATGCACGCACGCGGAAGGATGCTTACATCCACGTCCGCACCGTTTAGCCTGGGGGGCTAAAACGGCGCTGGGATCCCCCACGGCCCCACCCCTCGGAGGGGGAGTTGCTATATAAGGCGGTGAGCCGGTGGGCTCGGGGTTCAGTGTTTAGCTTAAACCAGCGAAGAAAGAAGGCCAGCTAGATACGCCCTGGGACTCCCCTGGATCGCCGTCCTTCTCAGGACCGACCAGGGCAAGCCAGTGGCGTGGCCCCGAGAGCCCAGAGCCGATGTTCTTATAAGAGCCGGTCTGGGGACTCGGTGCCGTAATCCCAGCTTGACCAGAGCTGGGTCAGCTAGCCTCCCCTAGCCCTGTAGTGGAGGACCTGGGAGTAGGCTAGCCGGGATAGAGATTGTGGGATCTCCCTGTTAGGCGGGTGAAGGGGCCGATACCCCTTCGAGTGTTATATATCTCGGCCTGTATATACAACTGAAGTTAAATAAAGAAGTGTGCCTCCGACTACGTCGTCCAAGCCTCCTTGAACCTACTACACTACCGTTCCCTTTCGTTTTTGCCATCCGCCTCACCACCATCACCTCCGTTTTGGGGTCAATGGACTTCCCGATTGTTGCACCAGTTGGCGCAGCATTCTTACCATGACCGCTGTCCCAGTCTCGTTACCACTTGGGCGGCAAAGTTTTGCGCTGCAGTGATACTAACGCTGTGGTACTAACGCTCGTGTCTTGCAGCAAGAAGGGGCCTGGATAAGATTCCTGTTTCTGTATTGAGTCTATTTCTGCATGGAGTCTGTAGGTTTTCCTGTTCTGCATTTGGTTTCCTCTGGATTCTCTAGCTGCCTCCCATAGTTAAGAAAAAAAACACTGACAATGTATTGGCCAAAACATCTCAAAGGCTGAAAGAACTTCACCTGCGAATGACTCAATTGAGATAACAGACGGCAACAACATCTCCCTCCTGCAAAAAGGAGGCAGGATTCTCCTGAAAAGGTCTTGAGAATCAGTGAGGCTTTCCTGGATAAAACAAGCAGAAATATAATGAGAATACTTACCCCTTGTTACACGGTGGACATGGTGTGGCGTGTAAACATCAGCACAGCGGAGACAAAGGGGGCTGGCCATGGTACTGGCCATGCCACCCCTTTGTGTGCTGTGCCGGCCTTCATAGGTGCTGTTCGCTAACAGCGCTTGCCGCAACAATGTTAAAGGCTGCAACGGGGGATCTTTGTCATTGTTTTTTTAACAGCGCGCGTCTAACCTGGAGAACAGCACGTACGACCTATACAGCATCCCTAAGGACAGCGACTCCCAGAACCCCGACGGTGAGCATGGCTCGGACACACATACAGACATGGCAAGCACATGTGGACACGTACAGACACGCAGACACAGCACACGACACAGCACGCAACATACACGTATAGACACACAGACACGGCAAGTGACACACACGTATAGACACCCTGATACGGCACACTACTCACGTTTAGACATGTACAGACATGGCATGCACATGTGGACACATACAGACACGCAGACACGGCTCACACACATGTACGGCATACCTCAGTATGCATTTAGGTTGCTTTCTTGAAAACCTGAACACAATGTAAAAAATAATCTAGCGAAGCATTTCTCCTAAAGGTCAAATGCGTCCCTGGAAAAAGGCAACGTTTAGCGATCTGTAAATCGAAAGTTTTTTTTACCATTGAATTAACTATATAAATTTCGGATACGTTCCTAGGGGGGCAATTTTTGGGTAAAGATTTGCAGAAAGAAATAAAACATTAACTACCAAAGAAATAACAAAAGGATACCAAAAATATATTACAGTACAGTAGTCCCTTGGTTAAAGTTAATTCGGTCCACGAAACCTGTAAACCGAAATAACTGTTATTCAAATTCACATTTGAATAACATATTTTCTGTCCGTCTGCTACAGCAGAGGTGTAGGGAATTCCAACAAGACCTACATCTCTGCTTTATTGACCTGGTCAAGGCCTATGATACCATCAGTAGGCCTGGGCTCTGGGTTGTTCTTCGTGCTGTTCTTTACAGCAGCCGCACCTTAACAACTCTTGAAACCTCCCAGTTCAACCAGTCTACACAACAAAGGCTCATTCCTAGCAGCGGTTTCAGCTGCACCACCTCTACATAACAAAGGCTCAGTCTCATTTACAGCAGCCGCACCTTTACATCAGCCGCACCTTAACAACTCTTGGAACCTCCCAGTTCAACCAGTCTACACAACAAAGGCTCATTCCTAGCAGCGGCTTTAGCCGCACCAACTTCACAATAATAATAATATCCAGGGGCCTGCCTTGGCTCCTCCCACCCTCAACCAGTATATGTACAAGGACGGTTTTTTTGGAATTTCTCTTGATACAGAAATCGTGCTGTGACGGTTCCACCTGAAGACGGAAACTTGTGTTGCCTCCGAAACGTCGTGATTTTTATTTTATTTAACTTTTATTAATTTAAATTTTTTACCTACGTGACTTTACCGAAAAAACCTAAGAATATTGTTCTTCGTGCTTTTGGAGTCCCTGCCCTCTGCTCACGATCATTAAGGACCTTCATGATGGTGAGCGGGTCCGGGTAAAACTACATGGCCGGGAGTCAGAGCCATTCCCTGTACACCTTGGGGTGCGACAGGGATGTCCTCTGGCTCCCACATTATTTAACATCTATTTTGACCACGTAGTTCGTGAAGCCTTCAATAGCTGTACCGGGGGAATTTCCGTTTGGTACAGATATAATGGGAGGCTGATCGATGCCCGGGTGCGGTCAAGGGATGGCTCCTTATTGGTCAACCACGTTATGTATGCCGATGATTTGGCAATTGCTGCTCATTCAGAGGAGGAGTTGGAGACACTGCTGCTGAAACTGGAGCGTGCCACTAAGAGTTGGGGCCTTACCATCAGCCCCATCAAAACTAAGCACCTGCCTGGGTATTTTGTACCATAGGACACTCCACCCCCACAACTCCCAATCGGTGATGGGGCAGTTGTGGAGAGAGTGGAGAGTTTTTCATACCTGGGCAGTGTGCTCATGACCGGCTCCGGTTTAACAGCAGAGGTCTCACTCCGAATCAGTCGAGCGGCATTATCTTTTCTTCGGTTGCGTAACGCTGTGTGGAAGCTACCTGGTCTGTCGCTCCGCACGAAGCTTCGGGTCTTCTCGGCCACAGTCATTCCCTCCATTCTCTATGCTTGCGAAACGTGGACTCCCCTAATGGAACATCTCCGCCGGTTAGAAACATTTAGGCTGGCCTGCCTACGATCAATCCTGGGTTTAACCAGGCTGGATTGTGTGAGGAGCTCACAAATCCTCGAAAGATCTGGACAAAGTCCCATGGGTGAGCTCCTCCGGCAGGCAAGGCTGCGTTGGCTGGGCCATGTAGCCCGCATGCCCAATCACCGTATGCCCAAACAGCTTTGTGTTCGGCCAGATCGAGGGGGCTAAACGGACACGGCACGGGCTAGAGAAGAGATAGAGTGATGTGGTACTGGAGGATGTGGAGCTGAGTGGACTTGCCAATGACTGGTACTAGGGGTGTCAAGATCGACCTCTGTGGAGGAGGCTCGTGAAGGACGCTACTGGGCAGTTGGAGGCAGTCGTCCTTCAACAACAATGGAGGGCGGAGGAGCGACGCTCACAACAACGAGCAGAGTGCCGGGTGGCTAAAGCACAGCGAGTTGACACAGTAGGGGGCCCCGTGACCTCCTGCCAGCGGGCGTTCGACACTTCACGTGGCCTCAAGGTGCACATAGCCTGGCACAAATGTTGTGGTGACGTCACCGCCACTTAGTGGCGAATGGCGGTTGTTGTTGTGTGAGTTGATGTGTGTGTGTGTAACTCCATGTCTGTGTAACTAAAGTCGATGTCTATGTGTTTGAGTGTGTGGGTCAATGTCTGTAAGTGTGTGTAAGTCACTATGGGAACCTCATTTGCCAGTAAAAATATGATAATTGGTTTTTTACCCTTCTATCTGGCAACAAAACTGACACCTTTTTACAAGGAGTCATGTTTGCATAGACCGCAATACCTGCAGTCATATTACAAACAAAATAACATAACTCTGATAATGTGCACTGTCCTTGAAGTTGATTGGTCCACACCCGAGACAGCTTTCCTTAGAGCCTAGTCTCACATGGGTTGGACCAGATGACGCCAAAAGGCGCACAACTCAAAGACAATGCACCATCAGAGTATGAGAGCTCGGGGCAAGCATCTACACTATGGGAACCTCATTTGCCAGTAAAAATATGATAATTGGTTTTTTACCCTTCTATCTGGCAACAAAACTGACACCTTTTTACAAGGAGTCATGTTTGCATAGACGGCAATACCTGCAGGTTCCCATAGTGTAGATGCTTGCCCCGAGCTCTCATACTCTGATGGTGCATTGTCTTTGAGTTGTGCGCCTTTTGGCGTCATCTGGTCCAACCCATGTGAGACTAGGCTCTAAGGAAAGCTGTCTCGGGTGTGGACCAATCAACTTCAAGGACAGTGCACATTATCAGAGTTATGTTATTTTGTTTGTAATATGACTGCAGGTATTGCGGTCTATGCAAACATGACTCCTTGTAAAAAGGTGTCAGTTTTGTTGCCAGATAGAAGGGTAAAAAACCAATTATCATGTGTGTAAGTCGTTGTGTGTCTGTCTTTTTCGCCCGGGCAATGCCGGGTACTTCCCGCTAGTTGGATCTAAAACGATCGAGTGAACGGAACTACGTCACGCGAGTAGGAATAAGCTGTTGTACGACTGCCTCGGCATAGCATCGCACACGGCGGGATGCTGCTGGATGCTTACAGATGCTACCCACGCACCTCACTCTTTGTTCAGTCTGTGTACGCATCTTACATGTGTAAGGACAGTACGGGGTGATGTAAGGACAGCACGAGGCCGTGGTTACTAATTAACGTGCCGGGAACAGACAGGGTCACGTAAGGGTGATATGGGACCTAAGTAGTCGTTAATAATGATTGATGCGACGGGCACTGACCGCGGCCTAAAAGGATCGTAAATAGTAATTGGGAGGAGACAGACAGGGCCAGGTGCGGTGAGAGAGTGTTCGGGCGTGGCCTGGTCATGAGGGGGATAAAAGCCGGCGTGGAACAGGGCTCTGGGCTGCTGGTGTGAGGGAACCAAGGAACTGCCGTCGCCGTCGTCATCTTGGAGCGGGTCATCTTCATCATCAGGGATCGGGCACCTTGTAGTCTTGGAAGACTAGAGTTATATTGTCCCCCGTGACTACTACGCGTCCACTCCGGTGTAGCCAGCCAGCTACATGGGGAGCGTCGCGTAGAGTCACATAAGTTACCAAGTGTATATAGTCACTCGCGGTTACTCGTTAAGTTATCAGTGATTTGGTGGACTTTATTCACAATAAATATACATATAACTGAACAAGACGGTGTCTCTGGAAGCACGTTATCGCAGACTATGCTTTACCCTATATTATTTATTAAAACACGATTTTTCCATAATGCGGTGTTCTTCGGAAACGTAACTACCCCGTTATATAAACAGACTGTCATATATATTTTTTTCAACCAAAAATATATAATTTAGCATTTTAAGAACCCTTAATGACACAAACGAGTCGTAAACCGAAAAAAGTGATAATTAATAATGAACGTAATAATTAATCGTCATGAATCGAATTAATGTACTTCGAGGTAAACCTCGATCTGTGTCTGTGAGGAAGACTATCTGTGTAACCGTGTATATCTCTGTATATGTGTGTGTATCTCTGTGTAACTGTATCTGTATGTGTGTATCCCTGTAATTGTGTACAGGCATGTCTCGCTTAACGAGTGTTCTTTTTTGCGCGGATTCGCTATGAGGAACAATAAAATTTAGCCCAATCTGTTTGTAAAACGAGGAAAATGTTGGCGTAACGAGTGGAGACCGATCAATCGAATGTGCCCGTGGCGGCAGGGTGTGCCCCACTGCCTACAGTCGTTTACCAGCTGTGCTGTGCTACGTGAGCGTGTGGTTCTGGTAGGTGCGTGGGTGAGGTGTCGGTGGCAAGTTGGGGGGCCTTTGTGGTGGCACTCTTATTGGTGGGTGTGGGGTGCGGTGGCACAACAGTTAGCGCACGGTGCTTCGAACCCGACGATCCCGAGTTCGATTCCCGCTCAC
The DNA here is from genome assembly GCF_964198595.1 of Lampetra fluviatilis. Lineage (NCBI taxonomy): Eukaryota > Metazoa > Chordata > Hyperoartia > Petromyzontiformes > Petromyzontidae > Lampetra > Lampetra fluviatilis. The sequence continues at coordinate 140,277 of NC_136339.1, forward strand.
GACCAATACCAGTGATGATCTGGAACCGATCCTGGGCCTCCCCTAGGTTGACTCGGTCTCAAATGAATACCTGGTTGCGTTGTGTAAACATCACCTCTGGGGAGACAAATGCGAGTGGGCGTGGTGCTGGTCACCCCATCCCCTAGTGTGTTGTTCCGGTCTTCATAGGTGCTACTCGCTAACAGCACTTGCCCCAACAGTCTGTTAAGGCTATATGGGGGGATCTTTGTATCTCTCTGTGTAACTGATTGTGTTGTATATGCTACTGCTGCTGCTGTCGCCGTAGCTCCGGAAGGGAAGCGGTCGTCGGGACTCACCGCCGTGTGGGTCGCCCGCAACCGCTTCGCGGTGCTGGACCGCATGCACTCGGTGAGAGAACAGCGCCGCCTCAGTTGCACGCAAGCTGAATCTCTTTACACGTGGACATCTCTGCAACCAGTAACACAACCAGTTTCTCACGTAGCCGAGGTATTATACCTGCAGTATTAGACTAAAAACTAAACTATTTTTTATTTTACCAGGTAAGACCCCCTGAGCTATATAGCACTTTTTCAGAAGCAACCTGGCCACGAATAATAGCCTACCTATACCCAACCACCCTCTTTGTTACCCCCACCGTCTGCCTGCGCGCATGTCGCAGATCCTCATTAAGAACCTCAAGAACGAGATCACTAAGAAGGTGCAGGTACCCAGCTGTGAGGACGTCTTCTACGCAGGCACGGGGAACCTGCTGCTGCGCGACGCCGACTCGGTCACTCTATACGATGTGCAGCAGAAGAGGTACGATGACTCCGACGCTCACGGTGGTGGGGGGGAGCGGTGGGGCGCTGTGGTAACAATAAAAGCGGAACTACGACGGAATCACCGATGTTTGCTGATATTAGCCAATCAAATAAAGGGGGTGGGGGGGGTGTCGCCTGACTACTCGATTATAGTGTTTCTTGCCAATTAATCGTTTGCCAGGGAATCGATTGCCAAGGAATGGCCACGAATGAATCGCAATGAATCGACGTTTTCAATAGGCTGCCCGATCAAATTTGAGCTGGGTGCCGGATCGACTGAGCGGGAATCAATACGATTAACCTCTTTTCACAATCCACACATTGCACCAGGTGTAGACACCCCAGTTTGTGTGGTGTTGTGTGTAGACACCCCGGTTTGTGTTGTGTTAGACACCCCAGTTTGTGTGGTGTTGTGTGTAGACAACCACATTTTGTGTGTCGTTTGTAGACACCCCCAGTTTGTGTGTTGTGTGTAGACAATTCTGGCTGTCGCCTGATGAGGCTTGTTGTAATCACCGGCGAAACATCGTACTCGAATTGTCAATGTTGTGGGTTTACTCTCCCAATACACTGGATAGTGCTGAACTAGAAACCAATTGGCATGTTTTGTTTATGTGGTAAATCTTACCAATTGGCTGTGTCGGGTGGTGGTGGGTTCTTACGACACGTTTATATTGACACGGTCTAACCCAAAAAGAACCCCTCTATTGTAGACACCATGAGACCGAGATGTGCAAGATGCGGTCAACTGCTTGTTGTTGTGTTTAGTTTGTTGTCCTCTGCACTTCCGATTAGCACAGTTGGCTACGTACGGCACAAAAGAAGTTCAACACATGTAACATACATACGTGTAGACGCTGAAACGCGGCCCAGCGGGAGTTCTGTTGTATGTCGGGTTATGAAATTTGGATGAAAATAATAAAAAATAATAATTTTCCGAAAAATGCGCAAATTGCATTAATTATGTTAATGTGTGTATTAACATGCATAAATTATGATAATGTGTGTGATTAAATGCATAAATTATGATAATCTCGGAGATAAGCGTAGTAATTTATGCGGATGCTTGCGATTATGTTACTGTGAGCAGTTATGATAATTAGGCTTAGCTTCGTTTATCCATTGTTATATCAATCAGGATAATACGATTATCATCGATTAAACGTTTACCGATTATCTTAGTGTGTTTTATGATATTTTAGGTCTCCATTTTCATATCTCATCGCAGGATACAGTTATCAAGAATAAGATAGTTTTGCATGGACTTGGAAAGAAGCACTCGAACAGTTGGTGTTAAGCAATTTTATTCTAAACAAGCACATGACACTCTCTTATCCGAAAGCAAGTATACGTCAATAAATTCATGGACAAGATTATGCAGTAACGAAAATGAATGACTAAAAATACTTCTTCATTGGCGTGATTATGCAGTCAACGAAAATGAATGACTAAAACATTTCTTATTCATGTAACTCGACGACAGCAACTGCTTTGCACGATCAGTTGATATTGAACGCACCACCTCGAAATGGCAACCCTTTTTGAAACGCAAAGACAATTTATTTTTTTGTCTTATTCGTGTGCGTGCTGTGTGTGCGTTGTCCCCTTGTAATATTAATTAATTCTTAGAGCCGGGAGTTGTGTCGTTAGCTTGTGTGGTGTGGGAGGATACGAACAGCGGCCAGAAGTTTTCTCTGGGTTGGGCGTGGCCGCCGCTCTGCTCCTGCTGCTCCCTCGCTCTCTCTCCACTGCTGGACGACGAGTTGGCACGACGCTCGGTGACGCCCGGTGACGTCCGAGTCGTGCTGCTCTTGCGCTCTCTCTCCCTCTACTGCTAGATGACGAGTTGGCACGATGCTGTCCTTGAAGATGCTTGGTCGCTCGTGGCGCTCGGTGTCGCTCGGTGTCGCTCAGTGGCGCTCGGTGGCGCCCGGTGGCACTCGGTGGCGCCCGGTGGCGCTCGGTGGCACTCGGTGGCGCTCGGTGTCGCTCGGTGGCGCTCGGTGGCGCTCGTTCGGAAGACTTTGACTCTTTTTCTCCACCGCGGGATGACGAGTCGGTTTTGGTTGATGCTGGTTGATCTGGGTGTGTATTAGACACACGGCGCATTCGATGGCGCTGTCCTCTTCCTCACAGTCGTTTGACCAGGCTTTCTCCACTACTTCGCGCTCTCTGCTTTGCTCGCTTGGTCGACGCTTGGCGATCTCCGCCCTTTTACAGGTTGATTGCTTGTCGTCGCTCGTCACTCTCTCTGCTCCGTGCTTCCCTTGTTCGTGCAGCTGCCAGCTTCACTCGCACTTAACTTCGTTCTGCGAGAAGCGACACCTGCTATCGGCATCGGTGTTTCGTTTCCTCACGACGCTCCGCCAGCCGGAGCACGGCTGAAACCCAGCCCCGACCCAGGTTGAACTCAGACTTCTGCGACTCGAACGACTCCTCCTCGTTCCATCACTTCTCGAGGCACAACCGCCCCAGCTCTCTTGCGAGCCCCTGTCGCAACGCTGCGTCGCAAGCCGAGTTGCGAGACTGAGCACGACTCAACCCAGACTGACTGTTCGCTGTCTGCGCCCGTGCCTAACTCAAAACATGACTCCCCTCTACGCATTCCTTGCGAGCGGGCAACAAAAAACACAAAGAGAGCGAGAAGAAGCAGACACCCCCGCGACTCCTCCTCGCGACCTTTCCTAACCCTCCAAGCATTCATGGGCCATCTGTTTGTGCTGCGGGGAGACAAAGACGGCCGTGTTTAACTCAAAACGTGAGCACCCTCTCCTCTCTCCGCGTCTCTTGCGAGAGAAAACAAACAATGTCAGCACAAACCCCCCCCCCTTGTGACCTTTTTGCTCCCTCCTTGCTTGCCAGACCCCGCTGGAAGACAAAGGTGGCTGAGGAGATGTTTGTAATACATTTATGTGGTCCTGTGTGTTACATTTATTCTTGAATTATATTTTATGAGTTCCTTCGGTCTTAGTATCGTGGTTATCATTCGTCTATGTTTAATGAATATTCGTAATTATCCTCGTCACATTATTATTTTGGGGCTTCGCCAAGTTTAGTTCTCCAGAGATTGGTGTTTTATTCTGAGTTATATTTTAATGTCCTGAGGTTAAATGTAACTATATTTCCACTTAAGCTTTCTGGAATTCGTACTCTTTAGTTTTTCGGAATGTCATGTAGATAGGAAACATATAATTCAAAATAATATGTATGCGGTGAATACGAGTAATATAAGATAATTACGATTTAAAGCTTTCGTGACTGCAGGGATTCATCTTCTTGGTTCTTTCGGTAAAGTCACGTAGAAGGGAAGTAATAAAATAATAAAAATAAAACATAATAAAACAATTCTCACGACGTTTCGGCCACAACGCAAGCAGCCATCCTCAGGCGAAGAATGAAACACCCCAAGCTTGGAGCGTATATTTAAGCTGGGTTAGAAGGGGGGGAGGTGGGAAGAAGAGCGCCTAAACAAAATAATTTGCATATCAAGAGGAATTCAGCATATGGAAAATGCGTAGGAGGTGGGCGGGGGGGGTTCCAAATCAATACTATGCCCGTGCATTATGCAGGATTAGCAGCATCAAAGGGGGGGGGGGAAGGGGGGGAGCATTAACAAAGGAAAGGAATGTTAATAGTATGTAGCTGTAGTTACTAAACAACCACGTAAAAAACTACAGTATAAACTGCATGACAAACTAAAGTATAAACTACATAGCATCATCAGTAAACTTACTATACTCTACAATAAGCTGAGTTACTAACAGTAAGTAATACATGAAAAATTCTACGTTGTAAAAAATTATATAATATGCTTCCATCTAAACTTTATTCTCTTACATCACACGCGTCTATACCGTACTATATACTTCCATAGGCAAAACCTATGGAAGACCATCACCTTACCCTACATTGCTGGGGTCACAAAAAAGATCTCCAAAATCCTGATTAAACACAAGATCCAGGTCCGATTCAACACAGTACATAAAATCCGTGATCTGGTACCGTCTGTAAAAGATGTGGTTCCAGACATACAGTACCCTGGTGTCTACAAACTAAGTTGCCTCTGTGGTAGCAGTTACATTGGGGAAACCAAACGACATGTCTCGGACCGCATCCGTGAACATAAAGCTGACCTGAAACACTGTAGGACAAACACCTCAGCCGTGGCAGATCACTGTTACAACTCAGTGGGCTCACATGACATTGACTTCTCCAAGACAGAGGTTCTCTGCAAGCCATCTGGCTATCATGAGAGATTCGTACATGAGGCGATCCACATTTACAAACACAGAGACAATTTTAACCGAGAAGATGGATTCTGGCTTAGCAATCACTGGAAGGACGTAATAAACCATTTTGATACACATTAGGGTGGGTAGAATAATACATAGTGTTATATTAAAAATGTATAAGGTATAGGGTGGTTTATAGCAATACAGTATGTAATTTAATGTTGGTTTTGCCTATGGAAGTATATAGTACGGTATAGACGCGTGTGATGTAAGAGAATAAAGTTTAGATGGAAGCATATTATATAATTTTTTACAACGTAGAATTTTTCATGTATTACTTACTGTTAGTAACTCAGCTTATTGTAGAGTATAGTAAGTTTACTGATGATGCTATGTAGTTTATACTTTAGTTTGTCATGCAGTTTATACTGTAGTTTTTTACGTGGTTGTTTAGTAACTACAGCTACATACTATTAACATTCCTTTCCTTTGTTAATGCTCCCCCCCTTCCCCCCCCCCCTTTGATGCTGCTAATCCTGCATAATGCACGGGCATAGTATTGATTTGGAACCCCCCCCGCCCACCTCCTACGCATTTTCCATATGCTGAATTCCTCTTGATATGCAAATTATTTTGTTTAGGCGCTCTTCTTCCCACCTCCCCCCCCTCTAACCCAGCTTAAATATACGCTCCAAGCTTGGGGTGTTTCATTCTTCGCCTGAGGATGGCTGCTTGCGTTGTGGCCGAAACGTCGTGAGAATTGTTTTATTATGTTTTATTTTTATTATTTTATTACTTCCCTTCTACGTGACTTTACCGAAAGAACCAAGAAGATAAGATAATTACTAAAAAAACGTATGGTTTGTTGGTTAATTCTCTTTGTTAAGTTTCTACTTTTCGGTTAGGAAAACGTTAAGAAAACGCGAGTGGCAACCGTTATTATCCTTTACTCTGCTCTGCACCCCCTCCGTGCATCTCAAGATGTTTTGGGAGTTCAGGTCATCGATCTTTGTCCATCTGGATGTCTCTGACCTCTCTTGTGACCGACTTCTTACCAGTTTAATGGCCGTTTCACAGATTCCTGGTGTGCTTGTAGTGGGTTGTTTTAATTATTTAATTTAGAAAAAAATATATATATAATAAAAAAAAATATATATTTTTTTTTATTATTCTTAATATTAATAACGGAAAACAGGGCATAGATACAACAGTTCGTTTTTCCACTCGTTGTAGTTCTAATCCGGCTGGCCGCCTTGGTCATTACTGCGGCGGTGCGTACTTGCTGTACAAACCCAACCACACCCAGTTCGCCTCTTGAAGATCCCGTGGGAGCCATTTCGAAATGAGCGCGGGGGGGGGGCATTGGGTGCGGTCGGCGTCGCAAATACAAATTTGCCAAGTTAGAAATGTACCGGCCAATTACCTATTTGGTATCACACAGCAGCAGTAATGTCGCCCCCTACTGTGAAACTGCCACAGACCATGTGAAATGGCGGTGCCTTCTTTCAGCAATGCTCATGCTGCGCCATGAGAAAAACAGCACCACAACCACATACACTGGATTATTATTAGTAGTGTTATAATCGTGTAGACGCTGTGCGACTGCCATCTGTGTTGTAGAGTGCACCCTCCCTCCGCATGTGCCAATGAGCCACACGTTGGTGCGGTGGCGCGTTGGGCTAGCACTGCACTATGCTACGAACCCGGCAAGCCGAGTTTGATTCGAGTTTGATTCCTGCTCACGACAGCCAACATCGGTTCTGCAACTTCACCTACGTCAACTTGGCCTGAAATGAGTACCCGGTGCAATGTGTACACGTCGGCGTGGCGGTGTTGGCCACCCTCCTCCGTGCGCCTCCATAGGTGTCGCTCACTCGTAACACTTGACCCTGACAGTCTTGTTAATGCCCGCGTGGGGTGGGGGTGGTGGTTTGTCTGTGGCTTCTCCCTCAGGTCTCTAGCGTCGGTAAAGATCTCCAAGGTGAAGTACGTGGTGTGGAGCGCCGACATGTCCCACGTGGCCCTGCTCGCCAAGCACAGTGAGACGCGCGGGGGGGTGGGGGCGGGTGGAGACGCATGGAGAGACACGTAGATGGGGAAGGAGACATGGTGGGGTGCGTTGATACATGAAGAAAGATGTGGGGGAGATGCTTGGAGAGAGACACGCGGGGGGGGGGGGAGGAGACATGGTGGTGGGGGGGAAACATGCTGATCGGACATGGAGGAGAGATATGGGGAACGACACTCTGGGTGGCACGCGGGGGGTAGAGATGCACGGAGGGGGGGACGTGGTGGAGAGACGCACGGGGGGTGAAACATGGGGGGAGAGACTCACGGGATGACGCAGAGAATCGGACACCAATGGGGAGACGTGGTGATGCGCAGGGAGACACGGGGAGAATTAGATGCCGGGACAGGCGAGGCAATGTGTCGAGATAGGGGGTGCGTGGGGAGATCCGTGTGGTTTAAGGGAGGCAACAGAAGGCGCAGGGGTTCAGTGGGGAGAAAAGTAAGGCGTGCAGAGGGGGAGGGGGGGGTGCATGGTTATATCGCTTGACTCCCTGTGACGTCGCATGTGCCCCCCATGGTGCAGTGATCATGATCTGCAACCGTAAGCTGGAGTCGCTGTGCAGTGTCCACGAGAACATCCGCGTGAAGAGCGGAGCCTGGGACGAGAGCGGAGTCTTCATCTACACCACATCCAACCACATCAAATACACGCTCACCAACGGGTACGTTGCCCACTATACTGCTCACTATGCTGCCCACTCTACTATCAGAATCAGAATATTTAACCTGGAGGAATCCGATGAGCTATAAAGTTCTTTTTCACAGATGTCCAGTAGGGGCTGGTAAGAACGTTACAACATCAATACAAAACCATGATAGTCGTGCAAAGTACAAGAAAGGTAAACGTCACCCAAACACATACAAATAAAACAACCATCCCCATCCTGCCAGGCAAAGCCCACTGAGGTTTTCACTTATTTTTCAGAAGCAACCTGGCCACAAACGATAGCTCAACAAAGTGACCCATCATTTGGTCATTTATAGCACCAAAATAATCAAAATAATACTCTTTGGTTCTTTCGGTAAAGTCATGTAGGTAGAAAAAAAATAGATCACGACGTTTCGATCGTAACACAAGTGACCGTCATCAGGTGGAACAGATACAGCAGGAGAAATAATCTCAATGCATGTTTCCACATGTGGAGGGAAAAAACAGGACCTGGTGAAAAAATCCACATGACCACAGGAAGAACATGCACACTCTAAACATGCAGGAGTCACGGTCAGGATCAAACCCCTGACCTGCATACCAGGCGAGGAAAATAACATCTCACCACCTTGGTGCCCCTTGAATACATAAATAAAAGTAAGTTATAATTGCATTATCAATTCCCAAGCTTCAGAAAAGCAGTAAAACGACAGGAAAACAAGTCCCAGACCACACCAAGACAACACACAGTCCCTCAATAACCCTGCACTGGCCAGTACACTACACTGCGTGTCTCCGTGTCTCCCGCGTGTCTATGTCTCCGCAGGGACCACGGAATCATCCGCACGCTGGATCTGCCGATCTACGTGACGCGCGTGCGTGGGACGAGCGTCTACTGCCTCGACCGCGACAGCCGCCCCCGCGTGCTGACCATCGACCCCACCGAGTTCCGCTTCAAACTCGCCCTTGTCAATCGCAAATACGACGAGGTGCGGGGGGGGCACTCGGGAGGGGTGGAGAGGCTCGGGATTAGGCTTCGTCTCAAGCGAGCCCATGAGCTCAAAGCCACCGCACACTTTACTTGCTGAGCCAGCTCTGAGCCAACTCTGAGCCGTGGTCCCGCCTACACTCAGGATTTCCACAAGCCTGAGCTCGAGTCACGAGCTAAAACTGAGCCTTCGCTCAGTTTTAGCTAGGTGGGAGGGACCAGAAGAAGGAGAAACGGGGGAGAGAAACTTTAAACTATAAAAGATTTTTATTTTTACCAGATAAGGCCCACTGAGCATTCCTAGCTCTTTTTGAGAAGCGACTTGGCTATTGCAATTGATAGCCCAATTAAGTGGCTTATCACGTGGAAATTGATAGCAGCCAAACACTCTTAAACGCATATTTCTAAATGTGGACGTAAAAACCGGAGGACCCAGAGAAAAATTAATGCGACCACGGGAGAACATGCAAACTCCAAATACGGCGTCAGAGTCGGGATTTAACCCACGACCTCCTTTATACCAAGTGAGGTAGTTAATATCTCGTCACCTTGGCGCCCCAGAACAGGGGAGCAGGGAGGTAGAGAGAGAGCGGAGAGATCGAAAAGGGGAGGAGCAGAGAGAGATGAAGGGAAAACAGAGTAGAGAGTGTGGGGGGAAGTCGGTGGTACAGTGGGTGTGTGCTGCATGTGTTTGTGTGCTACGTGATGTGTGCTGTGTGTGTACGCATGCACTGCACAGGTGCGCCAAGGGTGTGCGCTGCACACGTCACTCCATTTCCTTTCGCTTTTGTTGGCCACTGCTGCAGGTGCTGCACATGGTACGCAACGCAAAGCTGGTGGGGCAGTCGATCATCGCGTACCTGCAGAAGAAGGGCTACCCCGAGGTGGCGCTGCATTTCGTTAAGGACGAGAAGACGCGCTTTGCCCTCGCGCTCGAGTGCGGCAACATCGAGGTGCGCAGAATAACGCGAGTAATCGTCGTCGTCGTTGTCTTCATCATGATCGGATGCATTTTTTTGCGCTGTCATTTCCTATTTAGAAACGTGCTTTTAGAGTATTTGGCTACTGCTGTAAATGTCCACGTGACAAGCCGCTTCTTTGAGCTTTCATTTGTGGCCAGGTCGCTTCTGACAAAGGAGCTACACAGCAGTGGGGGTTGGTGGAGCACACACAGGTGTTGCGAAACTCCCTCCCAATGGGTGGGAAACGAGGAAGAGCCAGGAGAAGGCAGTGCAGCTAAAATGTGGATTCGCATCTTTTCCGGATTGTGTCGGGGATAAAGTGTTTCCCCCTCGCACGAATGGTGTTTTTTCTGGGTGTTCAGGTTTCCTCCCACATGTAAACATTCGTTATTTGACCAATAACACCTTAATATATATATGACTTGCAGAGCTTGTGACAGTTGTGGCTCCTCATTTTTCCTAATAATTCTCTCTTTTTACAAGTGCGAGCAAATCCTGTATGTGGCACCGTGTTACAAGTTAACGTCATTATTAATAATGATCAATCTTCAGTAGTTTCACTTCACGGGGGGCGATGATTAGTTGCTATGCATTTAATATCCAATTGAGTAATTTGAGGAATATATTTTAAAATTTGGGTTCGTGACGGAGGCACGCAATGAATAACGTCGCGGGGATCTTACGCATACGCTGCGAACCACTGCAACAAGTGGCGAACACGCTACCTCTGGGCCACGCATCGCACGCCTGCATCGTGCGTCGTGCATCTGCATGGAACGTACGGCTGCATTGTGTGGCCTGCATCTATATCATGAGTGCGTCTGCGTCATGCACCCGTATCCCAATCGTTTACAATGCACCTCTGCCGTTTCCCTTCATTTACGTTACCGCGCCCCTCATCAGATTGCGCTGGAGGCCGCCAAAGCGTTGGACGACAAGGGATGCTGGGAGAAGCTGGGCGAGGTGGCGCTGCTGCAGGGCAACCACCAGATGGTGGAGATGTGCTACCAGCGCACCAAGAACTTCGACCGCCTCTCCTTCCTCTACCTCATCACCGGCAACCTTGACAAGCTGCGCAAGATGATGAAGATCGGTACGGCCTTGTGCGTGTATCTACGCCCGTGTGTGTCTGTGTAGCGGTTAGCGTGCTTCACTACAAACTCGGCGACCTGAGTTCGATTCCCGCTCATGGCCAACACTAGTGACGATTACATGAACCAGTCCTGCGCCTCTCCTAGGTCGACTCGGCCTCAAATTACTACCTAGTGCAGTTTGCAAACATCACCACTAGTGAGACAAAGACGGCCGGGAGTGGTGTTGGCCACCCACCCCATCATGTGCTGTGCTGGCCTTCATAGGTGCTTGCTAACTGCACTAGCCCCAAAAATCTGTCACAGTCTATAAGGGAGATCTTTTTCTTTGTTTTGTGTCTGTATGTTTCTTCGTGTGTGTCAACGTACATGGGTGTACGTGCATCTCTCTGTCAGCATGTGTGTATTTGGGGAGCGGTAGTGTAGGGGTTAGCGTGTTCTACTACAAACCCGGCGACCCGAGTTAGATTCCCGCTTATAGCGAACACCATTGATGGTTATCTGATCAGGTCCTGGGCCTCCCCTAGGTCGATTCAGCCTCAAATGAGTACCTGGTGTGGAGTATAAAAACATCGCTCCTGGGGAGACAAAGGCGGTCGGGTGTAGTGCTGGCCACCCACCCACTCGTATGCCGTTCCAGCCTTCAAAGGTGCTCACTAACAGCACTAGCCCCAACAGTCTGTTAAGGGTATAACAGGGATATTTGTCTTGTGTATCTGTGCAGGGAATGGTAGTGCAGCAGTTAGCATGCTAAGCGTTAGTGCAACGGTGACCATTGTTCAATTCCTGCTCATAACCGGAAACATCGTGACCATTATCGAACCGGTCTTGGACTTCCCCTAGCGCAACTCCATTTTATATGAGCAACTGGCGCAGTGCATATTCAACATCAGCACCGGGGAGACAAAGGCAGCCCGGGGTATGGTGTTGGCCACACCATCCCCTCGTGCCTTTCCAGCTTCCATAGGTGCTACTCGCTATAACATCTTTTGCCTCACCAGTCTGTTAAAGGCTATACGGGGGGCGGGATCTTTGTCTTTGTGTCTTTCCCAGCCGAGATCCGCAAGGACGTGAGCGGCCACTACCAGAACGCGCTCTACTTGGGAGACGTGGCGGAGCGAGTGCGGGTCCTCAAGAACTGCGGCCAGAGTGAGTGTCCTTACACCCACAATCAAACTGGGCCAGAGTGAATGGTGCGTGCGGACGTGTCTATGCGCTTTTGTCATTGTGAGCATCTCGGTCCTCTACTATTGTTGAAGAGCAACTGCCTCCCCAACTGCCCAGTAGCATCCTTAATGAGCCTCCTCCATAGAGGCCGTTCTTGACACCTTCTGGTAACCGATCTCTGGCACATCCACTCCGCATCATAACGAGCGGAGGTGACGGTGCGGTAAAAACGCAGCAAGTTGGCACAGGGGGTGCAGATGTCAGTCATATCAGTCGGTGCCACCCATGTCACCTGCATCTGTCTCCGTGAACTCCTGCCAGCAGCGAGTCTTTCAACAGTTTAACGTGGCCTCAAAGTGCACCTAGCCCAGCGCCAAGCACCGTGCTGACGTTGCCGCCACTTTGTGGCAAATGGCGGCTGTCGTAACACGCGGAGCAGTGGTGCAGTGGTTAGCGGCACCACTCTACGAACCCGACGACCCGAGTACGATTTTCTGCTCGCCGTCGCTGACGAATATCTGAACCGGTTCAGGGACACCCCCAAGTCGACTTAGCATCAAATGAGTACCTGATGCAGCATGTATTAAACATCAACAGTGGCATGGTGCTGGCCACACAACCCCCTCGTGTGCCATACCAGCCTTCATAGATGCTGGCTAACGTAATGATAATATCAACTTGTAACGTGGCGCCACTGCCGCACAGTATTAACTTCACTATCGAAGGTGTGACGAGGAACCACAGATGAGCAGCAGCAGTCAGGCGGCGAAGAACCGGCGCTACCAACATATTGCCCAAGCTCTGGTTCTATATATGGACGTATTGGCGGTACATTGGTGCAGCATAAGAAACCGGTCCTCATAAAACAATCTACAATCTAAAATCTGTTTATCAGCCTTTAATTTGCCCTGTCACCAAGTTTAACACGATTCGAGGGTTTATTCAATCTACTGAGACTTGCTAAAAAATATCAATATTGAACGTTGATTTGGGTCCGTTGAATTGAGGAACCGTCTGACCAAGTCTAGGGCACGAGTCAAATCTTCCTTTTGAACATGGAGCAGCCAATCGTCATAAGGCTGGGTGCCGCTATTTACGGCAACATAATGAAGCTTTGTGTTAAGCCGCTTTTAACATTCATCTTCCGACCGCTTCCACATCATGAGAACTGATTTTGACGTACACCCCGCAATATTTTTTTACCGGGGTTGCGAATCCTCAGAAAATAAATCATTCTTTTAATTTTTTATAAATATATATATCTATAACGTGCACCACCGTTGTACCGCCAATACGTTCATATGCAGGGTGTCCATAAAGCCCCTATCTATTTTATTGAACTAATGGTATTTTTTTTTTATTTGCAGGACCTTATGAATATGAATGGTACAAGAACGTGCGATGGTAGTAAAAGTTTCAATAAGATCGGGTCTCTTGTCATTTCGCAAATATCGTGTCGGGACAACCTTTACAAATGTTTTCCAAATCGCTGGATGTGACACAGTGGCAAGAGGCCCTGGACGGCCCCATCTCTGGATTGAACACCTTCCAGATGTCTTTGCATGGGGCTTTATCAAGTTAGAGGTGTATCGAGCAAGAGTTACAGATCTGCAAGGTTTACGAGATCATGGATAGGAGCGGCAGTTACAAAAAATAACACCATAGATGTTGCAAAAGCTGTTCCGCAGTGCAGCTGATAGATTTGAGCTGTGCAAAGATATTTATGGTGCTCATGCAGAATCCAATGCTTAATTGTAATTAATACATATACCTCTGATTAATTACACTGGTCAACAAAAAAAAAGTTTTTATGGCCTGGACTTTTGCAGCTGTTTTAGACTAATTTCAGGCTGCTGATTCCAAATCTGATCTCAGATTTGCTCTATCACATCTCATTTTCATGCTATCGGCATACCCCATTTTAATTGATATTACCCGAAATTAACTCTGTCACTTATGATTGCAAGTTGTTGCGAGTCAGTGACTGCTTTAGTGTTAAAATATTGTGCTGTATTTTTAGGATAGTGTGTTTATAATATCATTTTATGTAGATATCCACCACATTTATTTAATATTTTTCTCCTGCAGGGCGTGGTCTAACAATGGCTACAACATCCAAAAGAAGGAAATGCAGTAATGACCCAGATATATTCTGCTACATCTGTGGTAGCTTCACTTTGCAGGATCAAAAGCGCAACATCAATACCTTTGTCAAGAAGGTTTATCTTGCCTACTTTAAAGTACGACTTGGAGACCAAGACAAAAATTGGGCTTCTCACAAAGTGTGTAAAACCTGTGTTGAAACTTGGCGATCATGGTCTAAAGGAAAGAATGCTAAGCTGAAGTTTGGTGTGCCAATGGTTTGGAGAGAACCTACAACCATTTGGATTACTGCTACTTCTGCCTTGTCAATGTAAAAGGTTTCAATGAGAAAAACAAACAACACTTACAATACCCAGATATCCCATATGCCAGACGACCAGTTGAGCACTGTGAGGAAATGCCTGTGCCTGTATTTACTGAGCTACCAGAGATTGATGTTGAATCCCTCAATTTACCTGCTTCTACAGATAATGATGATGATGCTCAGATTGAATATAAGCCATCTGATGCAGATTGTGATAAAATGTATCTGTTTAGTCAGCCTGAATTGAATGATCTTGTAAGAGATTTGTGTTTGCCAAAGCAGTCTGCTGAATTGTTGGCTTCCAGGCTGCAAGAGAAAGGACTACTCAGACCTGGCACTAGTGTCTCCTTTTATCGTAACAGAGAAGCAGCACTGCGAAAGTACTTCCATTCAGATGGTCAACTTGTTTATTGTAATGATGTTGAAGGGCTTCTCAATATGGGACTGCCCGCATATGATTCAAGTGAATGGAGACTTTTTATTGACAGTAGTAAAAGGAGTTTGAAATGTGTGTTACTTCACAACAGAAATATATATGGTTAAATCCCAATAGGACACTGTAAAAATGAATGAAGAGTATGCCAACATCAAGATTGTTCTGGATCAATTGGAATACCATGTTCATGGATGGCTAATTTGTGTTGATTTTAAAATGGTTAATTTTCTGCTGGGTCATTAGAACACTGGGTTAAAAAGAACTGGCCACCAAGAATCAGTTTGACGCCTGGTGACAAGAACATCAAGAATGAGCCTCTGGTTGATAGGAATAAAATTGTATTTCCCCCACTGCACATAAAACTTGGGTTAATGAAGCAATTTGTCAAAGCTCTTGATCACACTGGAGACTGCTTCAGCTATATATGTTCAACCTTTTCAAGTCTCAGTGCCGAGAAGTAAAAGGCAGGAATATTTGATGGCCCTCAAATAAGAGCACTCATCAGGGATCCACACTTTGTTACAACAATGACTGCGGCAGAGGCTAGAGCTTGGAATGCATTCTCTGATGTGGTGCGGAATTTCCTTGGGAACAGGAAAGCGGACAACTATCGAGAGCTTGTGGAGGAGCTGCTCTTGAGTTTCCAAGCACTTGGATGTAGAATGAGCATCAAGGTTCACTACTTACATAGTCACTTGGCCCAGTTTCCAGAGAACATGGGTCACGTGAGCGAAGAGCAAGGTGAACGCTTTCATCAAGACATTAAAGTTATGGAAGAACGTTACCAAGGCCGATGGGACTCAAACATGGTGGCAGATTACTGCTGGTCCTTGACAAGCTGTACATCGGAGATCGTCAAAGAAGAGGTCGTTTATGCAGATGTAACATCACTATTGTGAATGACCTTTTTGTACATATTTTTCTTATCTTCACAATTCAATTCTTACATGATAATATGCATTCACTCACATTGATATGCAGTCACTCTCACAACTGTGCTACGGCTCATTAAATGTTTGTTTCATTATTGTATATTGTATCTTATCTTATTCTTGTATGGATGTCTGTTTAGCTATTCGTATATGAGCATAAATTTGCAGTTTTTATTGAAAATGCAATATTTGATATCTCAAAAACCTGATGTGATAGACAAACACTGATGCCAGATTTGGAATCGGCACCCCAAAATTACCTTCAAACCGTTGGAATACCTTATGCCAGAAAAAGTGTGTTGACCAGTGTTATTATTCTTGCGAAATTTATCCTAAATTGCTTTGATTTCAGAAAAATAGATAGGGACTTTATGGAGACCCTTTATTAATGTGTTATCGGCCACTTAATAAGTGTTTGACACGTGGGTGGAAATCAGCGTACCCGTACAGACGGCACAGGTGGAGTCCGCCTGATTGCTGTACTGCCTCATTCTGGCAGGCCAATGTCCGGCTCCTCCTTGACCCTGATGGGAAGGGAGTTTCACAGCATCATTGTGGCGAACCACCTCAGCGCTGGAATACAGGGCATGCGTAGTCACCGCCACCTGGCCAAACAGAACTTGCTTCAACAGTCTGTCGAAGGCTATGTGGGGGATCTTGCTCTGCTGTTTGTGTGTGCCACACGCAGAGTCCCTGGCGTACCTGACGGCCGCCACGCATGGCCTGGACGAGGAGGCGGACGGCCTGAAGGCCCAGTTCGACCTGGAGAAGGAGACGGTGAGGATTTATCAGGAGAGCGCTCTTGAGAGCGAGAGTGTCCATTGAGTGTGCCTCACCACAGACTCCAGTCCCAATTCCCTCCCCTCTGCCGCCCACTTGTGTGATTCACGCTGTCACCATCTGAGAATCACACCACCCGTATCCGGAAGAATGCTGTTGCTCTGAAAACAGCTTAACACAATGTGGACATCCCAAAATAAAAATACATCATCAGACACCCAAACATAATCGTACACCCTCCTGCCTTTGGCATTCCACCTCCAAGAAGACACTGATGGCGTAACCATCGATTGCATCATCGGAGCCACAGTGGTGCGGCTGTGGCCTTGCATCACAAAGTCCCAAACTGTGGACCACGTAGTAAACTACTGTTGTCTGCACTTCTGTAATGGAGGAGTAACAACAAAACTACACGAACTTTCTCCTCTGAAACGCTCTCGTGGCTAGCAGCAGAGCTCAACATTGGCATTTAGCTTCTGAACATATTACCATCATTACCAGGAATATAATAAAATGCATTAAAATTCTTATTATTATTCCACTCGTTTACCCAGGAAAGCCTCACACCGTATGTGATGTGTGTGACGCCGTGTGTGATGTGTGTGACGCATGAGGAGCGGTAGTGTAGTGGTTAGCACGCTGTGCGACTAACCTGGCGGCCCAAGTTTGATTCCCGCTCACGGCCAATACCAGTGACGATTTTCTGAACCGGTCCTGGGCCTCCCTTTGGTCGACTCAGCCTCAAATGAGTACCTGGTGCAGTGTGTAAGAACAGCACCACTGGGGAGACAAAGGTTGTTGGGCGTGGTGTTGGCCACCCACCCCCTCGTGTGCTGTGCTGGCCTTCATAGGTGCTCGCTAACAGCACTTGCCCCAACAGTGTTAAAGCTACACGGGAGATCTTTATTTGATATGTGTGACGCCATGTGTAATGACGCGGCCTGCGTCGCGTGCAGCTGCCGGAGGTGAATGCAGATGCCGTGCTGCTGCAGCCGCCGCCCCCCGTGATGCCACTGGACACGAACTGGCCGCTCCTCACCGTTTCCAAGGGATTCTTCGAGGGCGCCATGGCTGCCAAGGGTGTGGACATACGTGGGACACGCGATGCAGAGATGCACGGAGATGACACAGAGACACGATGAGACACCTATATGTACAGGAACACCGAGACATGATGGAGACACCGACATGCAGGACACCGGGACACGATGTGACACTTAAATGCGAAATACTGAGACAAGGGGACGCTGAGATACCAGACACTGCAACAGGGGCACTGGAATACAGGACACTGAGACACAAAGACAGAAAGGGGACACAGGATTCTGACACGCTGAGGCAGACACTGAGATACAATGATACATAGGATACGGAGATACATGTGTGAATGTACACGGGTGTAAATTAACACCAGTGTGTGTGTGTATGCGCGTTAGGTGCTTAACTGAACCTGGTGACTCGAGTTCGATTCCCACTGATGGCCAACACCAGTGGCGATTGTTTGAACCGTTTATGGGCCTCCCCTAGGTCGACTCAGCCTCAAATGAGTACCTGGTGTGGTGTGTAAAAATCGTCACTAGGGAGACAAAGGCAGTTGGGCGTGGTGCTAGTCACCCACCCCCTCGTGTACAGTTCCGGCCTTAATAGGTGCTCGCTAACAGCACTTGCCCTAACAGTCGGTTAAGGCTATATACGGGGAATCTTTGTCTTTGCATGTTCCTTAGGTGCTCGCTAATAACACTTGCCCCAACAGTCTGTTAAAGCTATACGGGAGATCTTTGTCTTTTAAATGCATGTACCTGTAGGGAGTGGTTGTGCAGTGGTTTGTGTTGCGCTGTGCGGTGAACTCTATTCCCGCTCACGGCCAACATCCATGGCAGCGAATATTTGAACCAATTTTGGAGTCTCCCCTAGGTCGTCTTCACCTTAAATAATACCCAGTGCAGTGTGTGTAAAACAATCAGCACTGTCGAGACAAAGGCTGCCGGGCATGGTGCTGGTAAACCAACACCTTCATGTGCCGTGCCGGTCTGCATAGTGCTCGCTAACAGCACTTGCTTTCGGGGAATCTTTGTGAGTAGGCAAGGCAGGACAGATGGCTGCTGACCTGGACATGGAGGTGGGCGGTGGCGAGGGCTGGGGTGATGACGCGGAGCTGGTGCTGGACGAAGGTACGGGATGGACACTTCCCACGGTGCAACCCTCGTGGCTCATAGGATACTTGCCAATTACTTAGCGCATCTGCCCAACCACTACTACCGCCACCACCACCACTTCTACCGCCACCACCAGCAGTATCGCCATCATCATCACTCGCTACCACCCCTGCCAACATCATCACCACGACTACCACCAATCATCACCTGCCACCACAATCACAGCCACCACCACCGCCGAGCGAGTGAGAGAGCAAGCGGGCAACTCTTTTTCCCGCAGAGGGCTTTGCGGACGCAGTGGAGGGCACCGGAGATGACGCGGCAGTAAAGGCGGCTGAGGAGGGCGGCGGCTGGGACGTGGACGAGGACCTGGAGCTGCCCCCCGACCTGGTGGGTGATGCAGGATCAGAGAGGCAGAGATCAGATTGATGTAATATCCGTGAATGGGGTAAGCAACTTGGAGGTTGGGAACAGGAGGAGGAGGAGGTAGTGATGGGTTGGACACGGTGGGTAGGAGTGGAGGAGGATGGGGTAGGCAACTTTGAGGTTGGGAACAGGAGGAGGAGGTAGTGATGAGTGGGACAAGGTATGTCGGGTGGAAAAGGAGGTTGAGATGGGTGGGACACAGCGTGGAAGGTGGAGGATAAGGGCAGGTCACGGAGACTGGCATTGAAGTGCCACCCAGAGGTTGGTGACCAATGGAAAAAGAAGCCCTAAAGCCACACGGTGGTCATGGTGGTGTTGATGATTTTGAGACTCTTTAGGCCCACATTTTTCATCACAGCTCGGCTGTCTCAACTGAGCTGTTAGCTCAAAACTATCGCAAAACTATCGCACGCTTAACTTTCCGAGCCAGCTCTGAGCCGTGGTGGGTCCCAGCCATGCTCAGGATTTCCATGAGGCTGAGCCTGAGCCCCGAGCCACGGTTAAGCCTGAGACGCTCACTCGCACGTCTTTGATATCAGCTGAAGAGCGGTGGTGGCCCAAGCCTGAGCGGAGTCCTGAGAATTGGAAGCCAAGCCAGAGCTGAGCCATGACTTAAGAATACGGCTCTGAAACTGGTCCTTGAAGGAGGGAAAGAACTTAAAGCCAGATTGGTGGTGATGTTCATGATGAGACTCCGAGATGTCCTTGAAAGGACGTGTCACCTGTGTAACAAGGGGAAGACCTAAAGCCAGACGGTTAGCATTGATGGGACTGTGAAAGCAGACCTTGGGGGTTAGGTGGTGTCAAATGTGGAACAGCTGCCAGGGTTTGCCAGAAGGAAGTGATAGGGAGATTATCGGATGCCGCGGTGGAGAGATGTTAACTATCTGGCCTGGTATGCAGGAGGTGTGTTCGAACCTGACCCTGACGTGTCTATATTTGGAGTTTGCATGTTCTCCCCATGGTCGCGTGGATTTTTATCTGGGTCCTCCGGATTTTCCCTCCACGTTTAGAATCAACATGCGTTTAGAGCATTTGGCTACTTTTCATTTTCATATGATCAGCCGCTCGTTGGAATTCCATTCGTGGCCATGACGCTTCTGTAAAACCGACCTGGCCACAAATGGCTTCTGAAAAAAGAGTTATATAGTTATAGTTTAGATAACCCTTCGATGTTGTGTATAGGATGTGCCGTCTGGACCTCTCACCGGCGGAGAAGAGGGATTCTTCGTTCCTCCGACTAAAGGAACCAACCAGAGCCAGGTGTGTCCCACACACACACACACAAATAACTAAATACAGATCCAAGCAGCGCAATCCAACACAATGCTACATGCACAGCCTGACATCGCTGGTTCCAGCAGTATATGTGGCTATACAGGTGTAGTAAGACCGAATTAGGTGCACACACACGCAACTAGGAGGCAACACTATTTATTAAACGGTAAATAATATAACACTCTACATGAGGTGGTGACCACCTTCCTCAACTCACTAACACTCTGGAACACGACACAGACTGGACCAGGCAGGCAACGGCCTGCCTGGCCCAGGACGACGACTCGGGACTTGACGACCGAAGATGTCTTCACCTTGGAGTACAGTCCACAGCAGCCTCGCTCTGCGTTCACACCACGCTTATATTTGGTTTGGCGTGGCTGGCTCCGCCCCGGCGTGGCTGGCTCTCTTCAGGCCACGCCTCCCTTCCCAGGACACGCCTCACTTCCCCCACCTCTGGGAGGGTCCGGATCCCTCCACCACGTGACCCCCCAGGCACCCCCTTGGGGCCCCCAGCCTTCGTACGGGCCGACACAGTAGTGACCTTTCTCTGTCACTACATCACCCCCCCCTGTATAAACACACAGCCGTCCCCGGCTGTAACACAACTGTGAAACATCGAAAAGGTGTGCCTCCGAACCAACAACATCAATAAATGACCGGCGACCGATAAGAAATACAATCACGTAATATATACAGAATCGACGAGGGTAAAAGGGAACCGCATAGAAAATGGGGAATTAACAACAAATATACATGAAAACTGGCTAACCCACTTACGCTCCAGCACAGCCCCCCCCCCCGTTAGAATCACGCATGCAATGACAGTCACCCGTTAGCACCCCCCCGCCTTTCCGACGTGGCGTCACAACCAGTAGCACGCGTCGGCCATATCGGGGGGGAATTTTCATGTTACCACCCCACCGCCTTTCCGACGCGGCGTCACAACCAGCAGCACGCGTCGGCCATATCGGTGGGATTTTAACCCAGTCTCTCTCCAAGACTCGCATCGCAGCATATAGCTGTACCGACCGAGCTGGAACGACCCATCGTTCACTCACTGCACAACATGCACCCTAACAACTGAGGGATACAGTCTCAACGTAACAGGACAACTCCACCTGAACCTTACGAATCTCCAGCCCACTGTTTCAACGCGCCTCGGAGGGTCTCAACCTCCGAGCCGTCAGGTCAAGCTGTCAGCCATAGCATGACGGGACCACACTCTCTGAGCCATGTGAGCGCACAGCCCACAAGGCTAGACAAGCCACAGAGTGTCTCGATCTCCGGGCTGTCAGGTCAAGCCGTCAGCCATTGCATGACGGGACCACACTCTCGGAGCCATGTGAGCGCACAGCCCACTTGGCTAGACAAGCCACGGAGTGTCTCGATCTCCGGGCTGTCAGGTCAAGCTGTCAGACAGCATGACGGGACCACACTCTCTGAGCCATGTGAGCGCACAGCCCATTAGGCTAGACAAGCCACGGAGTGTCTCGATCTCCGGGCTGTCAGGTCAAGCTGTCAGACAGCATGACGGGACCACCCTCTCTGAGCCATGTGAGCGCACAGCCCACTAGGCTAGACAAGCCACGGAGTGTCTCGATCTCCGGGCTGTCAGGTCAAGCTGTCAGACACAGCATGACGGGACCACACTCTCCGAGCCATGTGAGCGCACAGCCCACTAGGCTAGACATGCCACGGAGTGTTTCAATCTCCGGGCTGTCAGGTCAAGCCGTCAGCCATTGCATGACGGGACCACAACGTTCATGTTAGACACGCAACACTCACTGGGCCATCCTGGTCAGGACCTGCGCCCCAAGATAGGTGACAGCCAGCAGCACAATTCCAAATCCCTGGCCGCATGTCACCATCGCAATTTAACACCATCACAACACATACAATTTGAATTATGATCCCCCACAGAACTGATCCAATGCCGAACAGGTACGCACAATTTGTGACGATCCCGAATATTCAATGGGTCACAACAATACACCTCACATCCCGTATCCGTACACATCGTCTCCGAGACTCGCATTGCAGCATGCAGCTGTACCAACCGAGTGGAGAGCAACGCAATTTGACGGCAATTAACGGAAATGCACCCCCGATCCATGTAGAACACAAGGAGCATTCTCGCACAAAAGACATCATCTGTGCAACAACGGACAGGAACCAACCAGTGAGTTTGAAACAAATCGAACCTGTCATTTCAAAATCTCCTTCAACATTAACCATGGGACTCAGGGCATTCGAATTTTGAGAGCAAAAAAACTATACACAAACCCCAAGAATCGCCAAATTGATTAATACAGTATATGCAGTATATGAAATTCGTACAGTGAATCATTTGGCGCAATGCTCCATCCAGTCCCCACATGGCAACACACACAATCAATACTCCAGACAATCCGAACATAGTAAATAATCACAAGCAAGTAGCCAACATTCCCTACACTGTTAACAATTCCAAGCAAAGCTCCATACGGTCTGTACCTTGGCAACAGTGACGATCAAAGTTTCTTACAGTTACACGTGACAATCACGAGCGAAACTCCATACAGTATACACAATAACAATGGCGATTTCGCAACAAAACGATGTAACAACACGAGTCGTTAACACGGCAACCTACAGCATATCAACGGAGCTCGGGACACCAACAACGAATTAATCATTAACTACACCCAGAAGATACCGATCTCGACGCCGTATTTAACCGTCCGCGAGGAACACAAAACCGGAGAGTCAAACTGAAAAAGTCCCTCCCAGCAGTGTCTCCAACGTCGAAACCCTCTCTTCAATCACGGGCCCCTCTCGCTCTCACCACCGATGCCCTCCCCCGCTCTTCTTACTTCAATGTGGGGAGGGAGGCCCGTAATCACAGGGCTGCAGCGGCGCGCCGCCAGGCCGGCGCAGCACACAAGGCGCAAAAGGCGGGAACGCCGCCATCGCGAAAACACTGCCACGGTGAAAATGGCGGGAACGCCGCTGTGGGAAGTGCGGGAACGCCCACACGTTGAAATGGCGGGAACGCCGGCACGTTGAAGTGGCGGGAAACCCCCGGCATGGTGCAAATGGCGGGAACGCCGGCGCTGTGAAACTGGCGGGAACGCCGCCGCAGTGAAATGCAGGAACGCCGGCACCGCCGAAACGGCGCGAACGCCACAGCTGCGTCATCTTGCAATTTCGCCATCACTCACCACACCCGGCCACTCCCTTGCCACCAGCAGCTGGTCGAGTTGACGAGCGACGTCGCTCCAACTCGCCGTCGATGGCGATCAGCCCGGGCTCGCAGCCTCCTCCCATGCAGGCTGCAGTCGCCCATCCCCCGGGGCACATCACCGGGGCCCCAGACTCCGTGGTCGTCGCAGGGAGAGGCCAGGTGCAACCCACACCCTCCATCCGCACCTCCGGTTGGGTCTTGCACTTCGCTGCCAGCTTTTACACCATGGCAGCGAAGGGTACAGCTTCTTCAAATTAATCAGCGAAAGTTCGATGACCACTTCTACACCAAATGTAGTAAGACCGAATTAGGTGCACACACACGCAACTAGGAGGCAACACTATTTATTAAACGGTAAATAATATAACACTCTACATGAGGTGGTGACCACCTTCCTCAACTCACTAACACTCTGGAACACGACACAGACTGGACCAGGCAGGCAACGGCCTGCCTGGCCCAGGACGACGACTCGGGACTTGACGACCGAAGATGTCTTCACCTTGGAGTACAGTCCACAGCAGCCTCGCTCTGCGTTCACACCACGCTTATATTTGGTTTGGCGTGGCTGGCTCCGCCCCGGCGTGGCTGGCTCTCTTCAGGCCACGCCTCCCTTCCCAGGACACGCCTCACTTCCCCCACCTCTGGGAGGGTTCGGATCCCTCCACCACGTGACCCCCCAGGCACCCCCTTGGGGCCCCCAGCCTTCGTACGGGCCGACACAGTAGTGACCTTTCTCTGTCACTACACAGGCAACGTGTATGTGCCTGTGTGGGGAAGCGGTGGCGCAGTGGTTAGCCCTGCACTGCACTCTGAACCTGGCAACCTGAGTTCGATTCCCGCTCGCAGCCAACATCGGTGACGAATTTCTGAACCTTCCTGGGCTTCCTCAACTGAGCACCAGGTGTGGTCCACGGGCACCAGGCAGCTGTGTGTGGTGCTGGCCACCCATCCTCACATGTGCTGTGATGGCCTCTATAGGTGCTTCTCGCTAACAGCACTTTTGATTAGCACAATTGCTGCGTACCGTGTAAAAGAAGTTCAGATTTACATACATTTGCCTCGACAGTCTGTTAAAGGCTACATGGGGGATCTTTGTGGGGTCATGTACACTGATCCTCTCCCTGTTGTGTCTTTGTCTTGTGTGTGCATGCGTCTGTGTGCGTGTATGTGTATCTGTGGTGTGTGTCTGCGTCTATCTGTGTGTCTGTTCTGTGTATGTTTGTGTGTATCTTGTGTTGCCTTCCAGGTCTGGTGCACAAACTCACAGCTGCCCGTGGACCACATCCTCGCCGGTTCCTTCGAGACGGCCATGCGGGTGAGTACAGCCCCCCTCCACTCACCCCTCACAATCATCAACAACAAAACGAACCCCAACACCTTCCGCATCAGTAACAACAAACTACAACAACACCGTGTGTGATCACGGGAGTGTGGCCTTAGAAGGAATATCTTACCTTTTAAAAGTCATTTTTTGTCTGTCTCTCTCTCTGTATGGGCCTTGTAAAGCTCTTAATTGACAGACTATTTTGTTTACGTTTCAAGTACACAGATACAACAAACTAAGCCCCCAAACGAACACTTGCTATTTGTTTTTGCCCTTGGTCCAATCTAAACGAAGAAAATCACACTTTGTAACAATGTACTCTGATCCTAATGATAACTGTGAGGGCACGCCAAAGCGTGCATCTGCACATGCGCGGAATGTGACTCGCGGTTGCCCCTAGCAACACAAAAAAGATTGCTGAGCAGGGACGGGAGGGAGGTTCTTTGGCATTAAAGACTTGTTGGTTATTTTGTTTACAAGATAAAATGCCTCTCCAAAACAAACCAAAGAGAATGGTGGCACTGTGGCGCGCAAAACAAACAGTGGAGGTGCAGCAGCTGTCTCAACAGCAAACAAACAACGAAGGCACCGCAGCAGCACAGGCTGAGGACTACAGAGCAGCGTGCATCAAACAAAACAAGCCAGAGATTGCACAGTTACTGCAGCAGAAGCACAGGCTGAGGAAAATCCTGAACAGCGTGATGTCCTCTTCTCCCCCCCCTACCCCAATGTGTGCAGTTACTACTATAGAGTCAGTAGACACTATTTTAGAGCCAGTCGTTACTACTGTAGAGTCAGTAGATACTACTGTAGAGTCACTAGATACAACTTATTCTATTGTATGTAGGCTGTGTAGGTATACTGTATATGCCTATTAAATAAAATAAAAATTGGGTGGGGGGGGGTCGAAAACATTTGGAACCTTTTAAATCAGTTTTTTACCCCCATTTTCTAGAACTTTTTTTTAATTCAGGACTTCTGAAAGGCTCAGAATTTTGTTGACAGACAAATGGAACGCCGGGCTTTTATAATACCTTAGTATTTGTGTATGTATATGTTTTTAAATATATTTTTCCCCCGGGCAAAGCCGGGTACTTCCTGCTAGTATAAATTTAAAATAGGTGAATTTTCAGGCAATAGCCCTTCTTGATGGCACGTAAAACCAAGTGCAGGCGGCATGGACTGTGTGTGCCGCGTTTGTGACCACGCGTGGGGAGCGGTGGCGTAGCAGTTAGCGTGCTGCACTACGGACCTGGCGGACCCGAGTTAGATTCCCGCTCACGGCCAACACCGGTGACAACAATTATCTGAACTGGTCCTGGGCCCCCCCTAGGTCGATTCAGCCTTAAATGAGTACGTTTGTTTTTTTGTGTTAATACATTGTCACTGGGAAGACGAAGGCGGCCGGGCATGGTGCTGGCAATCCACCCCCTCGTTCATAGGGACTGCTTGCTAACCGCACTTGCCCCCAACAGTCTGTTGAGGCTATATGGAGGATCCTTGTCTGCCTCTCTGTTTGTGCTCTCTCGCGTGCTGCAGCTATTGCACGACCAGGTCGGGGTGGTGGCTTTCGGGCCGTACAAGCCTCTGTTCATGCAGACTCTGTCGCGTGGGCGCACTGCGCACCAGGGCTTGCCCTCGCTGCCGCCCCTGCAGGGCCACCCGCACCGCAACTGGTATGGCGGGCGAGGGGGGAGCTGCCAACACGGTGGGAACGCGATGCTAAAGCAATGCAGAAGCTGCTCCTGCTTTTGCTGCTGCTGTTCGCGATGATGATGACGATGTTATTGCTACTAGTATTGATGTTTATGCTGCTGTTAGTGCTGACGATGCTATTAGTATTGATGATGCTGCTGATGACATTGATGCTGCTGCCATTTGTACTGATAATGATGCCGCTGCTGCAACTGGTGCTGCTGCTGTTGATCGCACTGGTGGTGATGATGCTGCTACTGATATTTATGACGACTATGCCGTTGCTAATGCTGCTGCTGCCTCTGCCGCTGATCGCAATGGCGATGGTGATAATGCTGCTGCCTCAACCACTGATCACAGTGGTGGCGGTGGTGATGATGATGATGATGATGCCACTACCGCCACTGCTGCAGGAAGGACGCGGGTGCGCGTGGGGGCCTGCCCGCGGTGGGGGTACGCCTGGCAGAGCTGATTGCACGCCTGCAGGCCTGCTACCAGCTCACCACGGCCGGCAAGTTTGAGGAAGCGCTGGAGCGATTCCGCTCCGTGCTGCTGTCCGTGCCACTCCTCGTGGTGGACAATAAGCAGGAGATCGCCGAGGTGCGTTTGCGCGTGCGGAGAGATGGAGAGGCCATGCGGGTGGGGGGAAGGCTGTGAGTGTTTGTGAGACTTTTGCATGAGAGTGTGTGTGACTGAGTGTGCGAGGTTAACGGTTAGCGCGCTGCGCTATGGACCCGGTGACCCGAGTCCAATTTCCGCTCACGGCCAACACCAGTGATGATTATTTGAATCGGTCCTGGGCCTCCCCTCAGTCGACTCAGCCTCAAATGAGTAACTGGTGCAGTGTGTAAACATCACCACTGGGAAGACAATGGATGCCGGGCATGGTGCTGGCCACCCACTCCCTCTGTAGGTGCTCGCTAACAGCACTTGTCCTAACAGTCTGTTGAGGATACATGGGGGATCTTTGTCTTTTCGAATCTGGCAACCTGAGTTCGATTCCTGCTCACTGACAACATCGGTGGTGAATATCTGATCTGGTCCTGGTCCTCCCTGAGGTCGATTCAGCCTTAATTGAGTACCTTTTGCACCGTGTAAAAACATCATTATGTGGCAGTACTGCCCACATCACCCCCTCATAGGTGTACCGTAATGGCCTTCATAGGTGCTACTCTCTTATATTAGCACCTAGTTAACATCTCGCCACGGTGGCGAGATGTTAACTACTTCACCTGGTATGCAGGAGGTTGTCGGATCGAACCAGATCCTAATGTTGAATTTCTCTGGGTCTTCTGGTTTTTCCCTCCACATTAAGAAACATACGTTTCGATTTTTTGGCTGCTATAAGTGTCCACTTGAAAAGCAACGTCGTTGAGCTATAATGTGTTGCCAGGTCACTTCTGAAAAAAAGCTACATAGCTCAGTGGGTCTTACCTGGTAAATTAAAATATTGTTTTTAGTTTACAACACTTGCCCCAACACCCTGTTAAAGGCTACATGAGGGATATTTGTCTCTGTGTGAGTTGCTTGTGTATGTAAATTCACGTTTGTGTGTGTCACTGTTGTGCTGCTCAGGCCCAGCAGCTGGTGGGAATCTGCCGTGAGTACATGGTAGGGCTCTCCATGGAGGTGGAACGCAAGCGGCTACCCAAGGACACCCTCGAGCAGCAGAAACGCACCTGCGAGGTGACGCACACAAAACAGAGATACGCACCTAGTTACAGATAGACACGCATACACAAACCTGGGCATACACCTATACGCATGTAAACACCTAAACATGCACACACCTGCATACACCTTGGTACACAGACACACGCAAACACATCTGGGCACATACAGTAAGTGGCGAATATTTTAACCGGTCATGGGCCTCCCCTAGGTCGAATCAGCCTCAAATTAGTACCTAGTGAGATGTGTAAACGTTGCTACAAGGTAGACAAAGGTGTTCGGATGTGGTGCTGCCCACCACCACCCTCGTGTGCCGTGCCGGCCTTCACAGGTGCTCGTGAACATTACTTGCCCCAACAGTCTGTTAACGACTTCACGGGGCATCTTTGTTTTTGTATTCAGGTAGCTGCACACTTCACACAACACAACCTCTGCACATGATTCTAATTCTGTATACACATGCTGTGTGTACACACATGCGTTTCCAAGGATTGTCACCTTGATGTGGTGGAAAGGCATGTGTGTTCCAATGATTCTGAGAGTGAAGCCGTCGGGAGTTATACTCCTGGCTGGGTAAACCTATGGTGGTAAGGTCGAGGGGGAGGTCCCAGACAAAGTACAATCGAATAATTCCCAGTACCCCCCCTGGGCAAGTGGGGCCTTTATAGCTTGATGCGGCAACTCACCTAGGAGAAGGCCACTCCAAATTAAAACCTACAGTTGTGTGGTTCCCATAGTCATCTTAGCTCGCTGAGCCACTGTGGAGTAATCACGAGCCATAGATTGGAATTGGTGTGCGCGAGCTGATCTGCACTTGAAACAAACTCTAGCTAAGGCGGGAGGACAAGTAAAGTTCTACAGCGATGGGAGAGGCAAAAACGGTAGGTTCAAGATGACACTGGCAGCCGCAGCTTTAAACCTGCATGTAGGCGGCTCGGCCGTTTTGGTCATTTGACTGTTGACTGGAGGCAACAACATCATACATCCTTTTCTAGGGACAGCACTGCTTGCTGCTGGTGGAGAGAGGCCTAGAAAAGTGGCCTAAACAAAGCTTGCCTCAACTCACCCGGTTGGCTTACCGCGGCCAACGGGCATCTCTTTACATGGTCAGAAAGAAATAAAAATAAAACTTCTCAATTTGCATGCTGGAACATTTGCACAATTGTAATGCGGGCGTAAACGGCCTCGCGGATATGACGTCACGGGGGGAGGAGTTAGGTCACGTGGGAGAGAGGGATCAAGTCTTAAGGGGGAGAAACCGGAAGAGAAGGGGGAGAGTTGGAGACAGAGATAGAGTGAGGCCACGCAGGGCGGAGGTTGGAGGGTGGCGAGATCGCCACACACACAGGATAAGACTCGGCACCGTCGGCCAGCGGTGACCGAGCACGGAGGAACGGGGAGCCGGGTGAGGCTGCAGTGAGGGCAGCCGGAGGCCTGCACGAGGAGATCAGCAGCGGAGCTGCATCGGAGTGGAGTGAGAGGCTACGGGAGCGACGGCAGCATCGAGCTGCCAAGCGGGGAGTCTCTGAGAGAGCCGTGTGGGACAAGTGTAAAGAACCCGAATAAAGGACAACGAAGACAGACACAGTGGTCGAGTCCTTTATTACACAATGATGGACTCGGATAAAAAGAACCGACCACAAAGATACTCGGCTCTCGTGGCAAGGGAGCTTGCCAAACTTGACATTGACATCGCAGCACTCAGCGAAGTTCACTTTCCAGAGCAGGGATCCCTTACTGAACACAGGGCTACAACCGTTTCTGTTCAGGGAAAGCCAGAGAGGAGATGCCTATCAGGCATTGGCCTCATGAAGAACATCATCGCTGGCAATCCCCTGAGCCTTCCAATTGGCCATTCAGAGACCGCCTGATGTCTCTACGACTGCCCATCCAGGGTAACCAATTTGCCAACATAATCAGTGTATATTCACCAACCTTACAGGCTGATCAAGTCGCAAGGAATAATTTTATCATGTCCTCGGAACTCTTCTCTGGGGGGGTTGACAGCAAAGATAAGCTTCTTGTGATGGGAGACTTCAACGCAAGAGTCGGTCAGAACCATGACCTCTGGTGGGGGGCCCTTGGAAAGCATGGATTTGGAAACTGCAACGACAATGATCGTATGCTACTAGAGCTATGCACAGAACACAATCTTTGCATAACATACACATTGTTCAAACAAAAATCTAGATATAAGACCACATGGAGACATCCGCGCTCAAAGCATTGGCAACTACTGGATTACATCCCTGCACGCGAACAGGACGCAAGGGACATCCTACATACCATAGTCATGCCCAGCGCTGACTGCTATACAGACCACAGATTGATCACCCTCAGGATCAAACCACCACCCAAGAAAGGTCTTCACCCCAAAAGTTCCAAGTAGAGAAGCTCCCCCTGTTAAGGGAGGAATTCCAGAAGAAGCTCAAGACCAGGCTCCGTGAACATCAAGACTCAGGCATGGATGCAGACCCTGACGAGCAGTGTAAATGTCTATAAACGGCTCTTCAGGACACAGCTGCAGAGGTGGTTGGCTTCTCAACAGGGAAACAAAGATTTGTTCGATGAGAACGATCCGGAAATCGAATCACTCCTCCAGACTATACCGCCGTGTCATTCCAGACTTCTTGCCTGTCCCAATGACCAAGTCACAAAAGCTGCATAACACCGCTGCGTGCAAAACCTTGCAAACAAATCTGAGAGTCCTCAAAAACAACTGGTGGACAGACCTTGCAGAAAGGACACAGCTGTATGCAGACATGGGGGACACAATCATTCTATGAAGCCCTACGTTCAGTGTATGGACCCTTGCACCAGACACAGGCCCCTTGAAGATCATCAGATGGCACAACACTTTAGCAGTCTCTTCGCAGATAAGCGGACAGTCCAAGAAGCATCCAAAGCCAAGATCCAACAGCGTGAAGTGAGGACTGAACTGGACACACCACCAACACGGGCAGAGATTGCATCTGTCATCAATAAACTTAAATCGCACAAGGCGCCTGGTATCGATGGGATCCCAGCCTAAATGTACACGGAGGGAGGAGATGCACTTCTGGACAGCCTCACAGACCTTTTTTCATCTTGCTGGGAGAAGAAGGGAGCATTACCCCAAGATCTCCGGGATATAGTTATCGTCTCCCTATACAAGAACAATGGGGTGAAATCTGACTGCTTATCTCTATCGCAGGCAAAATTCTGGCCAGGGTCCTACTAGACAGATTAGTGCCCACCATTACTGAAGAAGTCCTCCCTGAAAGCCAGTGCGGCTTCAGGTCAGGGAGGGGAACAGTAGACATGTTTTTTCTCCTGAGGCAGTTACAAGAAAAGTGCAGGGAACAGAACATGGGCCTCTATGCTGCATTCATTGCCTGAATAAGGCTTTTGACACAGTCAGTCGTGATGGTCTCTGGAGAATACTGTCCAAACTGGGCTGCCCCCCCCACCCCCCAAGTTCCGTAGCATCGTGCAGCAACTACGCGTCGGACAGAAAGGCTGGGTAAAACATAATGGAAGCCTCTCGGACAGGTTGCGTGCTGGCACCTACACTTTTTTTCCATATTCTTCAGCCTGATGTTCCAGGAGGCAAAGGAGGAGCTGGCAGAAGGCCTCTACATCCGATTCCGGACCAATGGCAGTCTTTTCAATCTTCTGTATCCCTTTGCCAAGACCAAGACCACGGAGCAACATGTTCTGGAACTGCTCTTTGCAGATGACTGCGCACTTCTTGCACACACGGAAAAGGCCCTAAAGCTCGTTGTGAACTTTCACTGAGGAGGATAATGCTTTTGGCCTGACCATCAGCTTCAAGAAAACAGAGGTGTTATACCAGCCCCCACCTCGTGGAGTGTACACCACACCATAAATCACCATCGATAACACCCATCTCAACACAGTGGAACAGTTCACATTACCTGAGCAGCATAATATCCAACAACTAATCCATCACCAAGGACATTGACAGACTTGCCAAGGCAAACTGCTCCTTTGGCAGGCTCCATAAGCACATCTGGCAGAGCCACTCACTTCTCACCACAAAAATACAGGTATACAGGCAGTTGTAGTAACCACCCTTCTATACAGCTCAGAATCCTGGGTCCTGTACAGGAAACAGCTTAGACTGCTGGAGCGTTTTCACCAGCTCTGCCTGCGTTTTATCATGAACATCAGATGGCAGGACTTGGTCACAAACAACATAGTCCTGGAGAGAGCTCAGACACCCAGCATGGAATCCATCCTGCTGCTTCGTCAGCTACGCTGGGCTGGCGGCCACGTCTCGCGCATGGAGCACAATAGGATGCCCAAAAGAGTCATCTACAGCGAGCTGTGTCATGGGAAGCTAGACAGGAGTGGACCTCGAAGACGCTTCAAGGACCAGCTCAAACAGCAACTGACTGCTGCGGGTATCAACATCTGAACCTGGGAGCTCAGAGCTGTGGACAAAGACCGCTGGTGCTCGAAAGCCAAGGAAGCAGCTAAAATGGCAGACTGAACAAGGCACAAAGCTTCAACAGAAAAACGGAGGCACAGAAAGACTACCACCACGGACACGTTCCCCACTCTGGCCCTGACTGGTCAAGAGTTAAAATGGACCATCTGCTATACACAAAATCTGAAAGTCAAGGATCGGCATGTATAGCCACCATCACGCCGGCCAACTACATGGAGCTCCTATTCCTCCCTGATCTTCGCCAGCGAAGAACCAGCCGACGACACGTATGCATGTATATATGTGCTATGTATACAAAAACAACTCCCTACCTCGTTGGTGCCGGACGGCAACGCTGTGGTGTGCAGTGCCCTGGGGGGAGTGCCAATTTAGATTGGCCACTTCCCCTCATGGCGTTTGTAACCACCACAGCAGCCATATGGGGGCTCTTGATGGGTGCGAGGGGCTGGTAACCCCTCCAATTAATTACCACTAAACCACGATTTAAAACTTTAATTAAGCTTCTGCCGGAGGCCCCGGGGGGACAGGCATCTATGACGTCTCCTGGCCCAACCCCATTTGGCGGAGCCAGGAGATTGAATCCTTACCCTCGGGGCTTCTCCAGAAACAACAACAAAAACACGACTGGTTGCCACGTGGAATGTTCAAACCCTCACTGCGAAGGAGAGGCTGCCACTCCTCTGTCGGGAGCTGGACCGGTACCGCCTGGATCTCTGTGGTATACAGGAGGTCCGGTGGACCGGCTCTAGCTCCTGCCACCATGAGGGGTGGACAGTCCTCTACTCGGGGCAGAAGACTGCCAAACAACAGGGAGTGGCTCTTATACTGAACAAAAAATCAAGGGAGCGTGATGGTGAGGTGTTTGAAGCTGTAAGCCCCAGGCTACTTTGGGCTCGCCTTCCCATCAACCAGAGGCGAGGAGTGGTGGTTGTGGTTACTAATGTCCTCACCGGAGACGAACATCTGTGGAGGGATGCAGGCAAGGCCAATGAATCCGATGCCTTCTGTGACCTCCTGGCACAGGTGCTAGCTTAAGTGGCCCCTTGGGATAGTCATCTTATTCTTTGGTTCTTTCCGTAAAGTCACGTAGAAAGAAATTAAGTTAAATAATAGAATACGACATTTTGATTGGAACACAAGCAACCGTCATCAGGTAGAACTAAATTTGAGAGAGAGACAAAACATAGACACATAGACAGACACACAAGCAGAGAGAGACTCACACATAGGCACACAGAAAGACAACGTCTCTGTGTCGAGGCCTTAAATAGAGGGGGGGTGGGGGGTTGGGGCAGAGGGGGAGCTGATGATGGTTGCTTGTGTTACAATCGAAACGTCTATTCAATATTGAATTACATTTCTTTCTACGTGACTTTACCGAAAGAACCAAAAAATAATTCCTGCAGTCACGAAAGCTTCCAATCTAGATAGTCATCTTGTTGGGTGACTTCGATGTCCGAGTTGGTCATGATGCTGGCACCTGCTCTGGAGTGATTGGAAGTCATGGGCCAGATCAGCTCAATAACAACAGTAGGAGGCTGCTAGATTTTTGTGCAGCCCATGGGCTTGTAATTACCAAAACGCTGTTCCGGCATCGGCGCATCCATACATCATCATGGATACATGCCGGGTCCAAACAAGAACATCTGCTGGACTATATAGTGACGGAACAGCGGATGCGGGCCCATGTCCTTGACACCAGGACCTACCGTGGAGCTGATTTGCCCACTGATCATCGACTTGTCTTCTGTAAAATGCACCTGCCATTCTTCCACTCCGGTGGTAGATGTGTAATAAGTATTCAGGAGGCTTGACGACGGGATCGGAGGCACACTTATTTATTAACACCAACTTGTGTACAGTAGCGGGTACACACAGTACTTAAGGGGTTAACGTCCCCTTTGCTCAACTAACAGGGAGACACAACATCTAACCCCGCTAACCTAAGCCCAAGTCCTCCACTACGGAGCTAAGGGAGGCTACCTATCCCAGCCCTGGTCAAGCTGGGATCCCGGCACCCTGAGTCTGGGCTCTCGGGGCCACGCCACCGGCTTGCCCTGGTCGGCCCTGACAAGGACAGCGAGCCAGGGGAGCTTCGGGGCCTATGCTAGCTGGTCTTCAGTCTTCGCTGGTTAAAGCTGATACTCCGACCTCGAGCACTCCGGCTCACCACCTTTTATAGTACTCGGCCCCCGGGAGGGGCCCGTGGGGGATGCAGGTGCGGACGTCGGTGTGAGCACCTCCTCTGTGTACGGCCCTAACCACGCCCCTTGTGTTTGTTAGCCATCCGCGCCCATACACAATTACACCTCTACAGATGTACACTCAGGACCCCATTAAACCCATATTGGAATGGTCTCAGCTAGCTGATGAAAGTTGCAAGCGAGAATTTCATCATCGCTTGCGGCTGGGGTTGGCATCGTCCCCCACTCCTCCTGATATCGAGGGGAAATGGGCTAGGTTTAGGACTGTGGCTCATGCAGCTGCAATGGCTGCTTTGGGTACATGGTCAAGACCTCCTTAGAGACCCTGGCTGACAGGAGGTGTTCAGGCTGGCTGAGAAAAAGCGACAGGCCCACTCTCATCGTCTGCTGAACCTGGAGCTTGCCAGTAAGAAGTGGGGCCTTACCATCAACCCCACAAAAACTAAGCACCTGCATGGGTATTTTGTACCATCGGACACTCCACCCCCACAACTCTCAATTGGTGATAGGGCAGTTGTGGAGAGAGTGGAGAGTTTCCCATACCTGGGCAGTGTGCTCATGACCAGCTCCGGTTTGACAGCAGAGGTCTCATTCCGAATCAGTCGAGCAGCATTATCTTTTCATTGGTTGCGTCACGCTGTGTGGAAGCTACCTGGTCTGTCGCTCCGCACGAAGCTTCAGGTCTTCTCGGCCACCGTCATTCCCTCCCTTCTCTATGCTTGCGAAACGTAGATCCCCCTAATGGAACATCTTCACTGGTTAGAAACATTTAGGCTGGCCTGCCTACGATCCATCCTGGGTCTAACCAGGCTGGATTATGTGAGGAGCTCACAAATCCTTGAAAGATCTGGATAAAGTCCCATCGGTGAGCTCCTCCGGCAGGCAAGGCTGCATTGGCTGGGTCATGTAGCCCACATGCCCAGCCACCGCATGCCTAAACAGCTTTTGTTTGGCCGGATCGAGGGGCTAAACGGGCTAGAGAAGAGATTGAATGATGTGGTACAGAAGGATGTGGAGCTGAGTAGACTTGCCAATTACTGGTACCAGCGGTGTCAAGATCGGCCTCTGTGGAGGAGGCTCGTGAAGGACGCTACTGGACAGTTGGAGGCAGTCGCCTTCCAACAACAACGGAGGGGGGAGGAGCGACGCTCACAACAAAGAGCGGAGCGCCGGGTGGCTAAAGCACAGCCAGTTGGCACAATAGGGGGCAGAGGTGGTGCATCAGCCAGTCATCTCAGTCAGTCGACCCGTGGCACCTGAGTCTGCCCCGTGACCTTCCAGCGGGCGTTCGACACTTCACGTGGCCTCAACGTGCACATAGCCTGGCACAAGTGTCGTGGTGACGTCACCGACACTTAGTGGCGAATGGCACTTGTGTTGATGTTGTTGTTGTGTACACGTATGCATGTATATGTAAGCGTGTATACACATTCTGTGTGTGTGTGTGCAGATGGCTGCCTACTTCACGCACTGCAGCCTGCAGCCTGTGCATATGATGCTGGTGCTGCGCACGGCACTCAACCTCTTCTTCAAGCTTAAGAACTTCAAGACGGCCGCCACCTTCGCCCGCCGCCTCATAGAGCTTGGACCGAAACCGGACGTGGGCCAGCAGGTGCGGGTGCCAGGAGTGTGGCGAATGTGTACGCACGTTTGATAGAGAGTACGCGCAATTGCATTCGTGTGTGTGTATGTGTGAGTCTATTTTGTGTGGAGTGGTCAGCACGCTGCTTACGAACCCGGCGACCCGAGTTAAATTCCCGCTCAGGGCCAACACCAGTGACTGTTATCTGAACCGGTCCTGGGCCTCTCCTACATCGACTCAGCTTGAAATAAGTACCTGGTATGGTGTGTAAACATTCCCACTTGAGAGACAAAGGCGGCTGGGCATGGTGCTGGCCACCCAACTCCCCCTTGTGCCGTGACGGCCTTCATAGGTACCCGCTAACAACATTTGCCCCAACAGTCTATTAAGGCTATATGAGGTATGGTTGCCTTTGTTGGTGGTATTGGTAATGATTATGGTGATATTGGTGATATTGATGATATTGATGGTCATGGGAGCGTTGGTGATGTTGGTGATGTTTATAATAATGGGTCTTTGATGTTTGTGTTGGTAATGATCATGGTGATAATGGTGATATTGATGATATTGATGGTGATGGGAGGAGCGTTGGTGATGTTTATAATGACGATGGTTGTGGGAGTGATGGTATTGATGATTATATTGTTGTTTTGGCGGCATTGATGATGATGATATTGATGATAATTATAATGATATTTATAATGATGATGGTCACGGTGGTGATGATCATGGTGGTGATGGTGTTGATGACCAATAGGAGTGATGACCATTGCAACAATGATGATGATGGCGATGACAGTGATGATGGTCATGACGATGGCGACGAATATCGATCCTGCCCCCATCCAGACACGCAAGATCCTCTCTGCATGTGAGAAGACGCCCACAGACTCCCACCAGCTCAACTATGACATGCACAATCCCTTTGATATCTGCGCTGCCACCTACAAGCCCATCTACAGGTACCCCCCCTTCTTATCTTATATTTATATAGTCTTTATCCAAGGTGCTTTACAAGGGTTATGAGCGGTACAATGAGGGATGCTAAAAGTGATGTAGTGAACTAGCCTTTTGCCCGTCCAAGGACGGGTGTATTGTAGTAAATCTTAAACTTGCAAGCGAAAATCAGACCGCGACGTGATATTAATTGCATTAATGCGTGTGGAATTTGTAAGGGCGTGGTGACACAGACTTATTTCATTTTAAGGTTATAATTCCTTGTTCATTATGACGTCCTTTTTACTTTGATGTCTCAATCGCGTTACGGAGATCGCGTGACGTGAGGGTTCTGTCTTTGTAGTGGGGATTGTAAGTTGACGCCGAGGTGGGGGGAGGAGATTATTAATGAGGGGGGCTGTTCGATGTGGACTGACGTCACTTGCGCATGATTGTTAGTGAGGGGGGGGGAGTACTCCATATTGAGTGACGTCACCCGCTCATGATTATTAATGAGGGGTGGTGTCCATTTGGAGGCTGTCAACGGCTCATGAATATGAATGAGGGTCGCTGGTCGATGTGGAGTGATGTCACGAGCGTTAAGAACAGACATTCCTGGGTGATTATAGTAGGTATAGGGATGGGGTGTGGGGAGGGAGGTTAGTAGGTACGGGAATTATGGGGGAACTTATGGATGTAGGGAAGGATGGGCCAAGTAGAAGAGGTGGATCTTGAGGAAGGAGCGGAAACGAGATAGGGGGAGGGTGCTTGCTTAATGTGGAGGGGAAGTTTGTTTCAGTGCAAGGAGGCAAATAGGGAAAAGTTGCGGAAATGGGATTGCGCACTAGGAGTGGGGGGGACAGTTAGGAGGAGGAGCGATTGAGAACGGAGAGGGTGGGAGAGGACATAAAACAAGACAAGCGAGGTAGGTAGGGCAAGGCCATGACGATATTTATATGCTAGCGTAAGGAGCTTGATCAGACACTGGTAGTAAATGGGGAGCCAGTGTATTTCTATAAGAAGGGTGGAGGTGTGGGAGCAGTGTGGTAGGTTGTAAATGAAGCGTGCAGACTTATTTTGCATCTGTTGTAGTGGAATGAATGCATAGGCTGGGAGACCGAGTCAGAGAGAATTATAGTAGTCTAATCGAGGGAAGATGAGTGAGAGTATTAGTAGTTTGGCGGCCGACTGGGTGATGAGAGGGCGTATTTTGCGAATGCTTACAAAGTGGAAACGACAGCTGCAGGTGATGGCAGAGATGTGAGAGGCGACGAAAAGAAAGGAGTCAAAGAGGACACCAAGGTTGCGGGGAGGGGACAGGGTGAGTGAGAAGGATGGGAAGGTGATGGTGGGGGTGGGTGGAGGGGAAAGAGCAGCAGGGAAAAAGAACCTGGGTTTTAGAGGAGTTGATGGCAAGGAAGTGAAGCGACATCCAAGACTGAAAGGCAGTTAGGCAGCCTGAATTGTGAAAAGGGAGGTCCGGAGTGAAAGTGGAGAAAGAGAAGAATACTTGGATGTCGTCGGCGAAGAAGTGGTGGGAGAAGTTAAAGGAGGAGATAAGTGTTTTGAGAGGGGAGATGTGGAGAGAGAAGAGAAGGGGTCCCAGGACAGAGCCTTGGGGGGAACACTTGCTGTAACGGGTGAAAGAGGGGTGCATAAGTGATTGAAGGAGACTGAGGATGAGCGTGAAGAGAGATTTATGATTGGAGCTAGGATAAAGCAGTGCCGGAAATGCCCATATTACAGAGAATACAGAGAAGAGTGGGATGATGGACATTGTCAAATGCCGAGGAGAGGTCGAAGAGATTGAGGACTGAGGAGAGACATGCGTACGCCGAGTTGGTCAAGTGGTTCTGAATGGTAATGAGGGCAGTTTCTGTGGAGTTGAGCGGGCGAAAACCCACTCCACCAGACTGGTGGAGTGGGTGCAGGTGAAGTTTTTGAGGCGGGAGAGGACTAGACGCTCGAGAACTTTGGAGAGGAAGGGAAGCAGGGAAATGGGACGGTAGTTGGAGATGCAGTTGGCATCAAGGGAGGGTTTCTGAATGAGTTGGGGTGATGATGGCCGATTTGTAATTCTCACAAAAGGCACTGGATGATAGAGAAGAATTAAAAAGGGAGAGTAAGTAGGGAAGGATAGAGGGAAGGACGGAGGGAAGAAGGAAAGCAAGGATAGGGTCAAGGGGTGAGGTGGTGAGATGGACTTTGGAGATGGTAAAGGAGAGTTCCTCCAGTCACAGGGGGAAGTCAGTGAGGGCAGGCGCGGCGTAGGAAGTTGGTGATGGGCTGAAGATGGAAGGGGCAGGGTGGGGTACGGGGAAGCTTAGAAAGAGGAGCGAATGGCATTCGTTTTGTAAGTGAAAAAGTGGACAAAGTCATTAGAGAGGCCATTGGAAATGGTGGGGAATAGTTGGGGTGGTTGGTGGAGATGGTTATTAAGGGTTGAGAAGAGGAGGCGGGGATGAGTGGAAAGGGAGGAAATTCGAGTGTGGAAGTAATTCTGTTTGGCTACTTCCAGCGAAGATAGGAATGGCCGAAGTAGGGAGAGGTTATTGGAGAGGGAAGAGGGGGAGGGATGTGCTCTCCACGTCCGCTCTGATCTGTGCAGAGAGCGATGGCTCGATTGGAATGGAGAGGGTTAGCCAGGGCTGGGGGGGGCTTTTGACGGTGGGTGCGGGGGCGCAGGGGAGCAAGGAGGTTGAGTCAATGAGCTGGCAGTGTTCGATGTTACTTGCCATATGTGCAGGTTTTTGTGTGGGTGTAGGCATGTATGTGCGGATGTGGGGAGCGGTAGTGTAGCGGTTAATGCTCTGCACTCCGAATCCAGCGACCCGAGTTCGATTCCCGCTCATCGCCAACACCGGCGACCATGAATTATCTGAACCGGTCCTGGGCCTCCCCTAGGTGGACTCAGCCTCTAATGAGTACCTGGTGCAGTGTGTAGTAAATCATCGCCACTGGTGAGACAAAGGTGGTTGGGCATGGCGCTGGCCACCCACCCCCTTATGTACCATGCCGGCCTTCATAGGTGCTTGCCAACAGCACTTGCCCCAACAGTCTGTTAAGACTGTACAGGGAATCTTTGTCTTTGTAGGTGTGTGTGCTCTCTCCTGTGGAGGAGAGGTTAGCGTAGTGAACTGCCTCTGCACTACGAAATGGGCTACCACCCGAGTTGGATTCCCGCTCCCGACCGATAGCACTGTCAGTAAATATCTGAACTGGTGCCTGGGCATACTCTTTGGTTCTTTCGGTGAAGGTCATGTAGGTATAAAATAAAATAAATTAAATCACGACGTTTCGATTGCAACACAAGCAATCATCATCAGGTGGGAAAACCACAGCAAGAACTTCAAATCTAGATTGGTGCCTGGGCATTTAGTTTGTGTGTTTAAAACATCGATAATGGAGAGACAAGGTGGCCAGGCGTGGTGCTGGCCACACCCATGTCGTCGTGTGGCTTTTTAGGTGCCACTCATGAACAGCACTTGTCCTGACAGCCTGTTAAAGGCTACACCTTTGTCTTTGATTCTCTCCCACTGCCGATTGCCACCGTGTGACATGTCTCCTGTGCCCACCGCTGCCTGTGCCTCCCACCCCCTCCATGACCCCTGTGGACTTCTCCTCACCCCCTCTTCCCTGTGTCCCATGTATCTCCCTATGTCTGCGTCTCTGCAACTCCCAATGTTTATAATTTCCCCCCCGTGTCTCCCATGTCTCCTCTCATTGCCCCCCATGTCTCTTTTCTTGCATCCATCTCATTCCCTATATCCCCCCTCCCCCACAGAGGGAAGCCAGTGGAGAAGTGTCCCCTGAGTGGCGCCTGCTACAGCCCGGAGTTCAAGGGTGAAACCTGCCGCATAACCAAGGTGAGCACCATTCCTATTCACAGGAATACACAGGGTCCTCCTATCCGTTGCCCGACTGACAAATGGGCATTGGTGTGAACATTGGTTCCTCAAATCCACTTATCCTTACTCTTTGGTTCTTTCGGTAAAGTCACGTAGGTGAAAAAAAAATAGAAATAAATCACGACGTTTCGATTGCAACACAAGCAATCATCATCATCATCATCAGGTGTGACAACCACAGCAAGAATTTTTTTGGGGCGAGATGCCGGAGTTAAGGGGGTTTATATAAGTCAGAGAGGGCAGTGGGGGGGGGAAATGAGAGGGGGAGCGTTGCGTGTGCGCTAGGGACTGGGACGTGAGACTGGGCAGGGGGGGGGGAAGTGGGTGGGGCTGTAAGTAACCTGCCGCGATGCCAGGTGCGCGAGTGGGGAGAAGGAGAGCAAAGAAGCTACATGATTGCCGTCAAGAGATGCTCACGCTCAAAACAAAATAGCCGCACTGTTGAACGTTGAGGATGTAATTAACTCGGTAAAATAGACTAGTACCCGGTAAATAAGATTGAACAACTATGAACCGTTACATTTTACTTTGTTAATAACATCTTTCCAATGATTGCTCAATTTGTATCCGTCCTCTCGGTTGAAGTTATGTCTGTTTATATATCTGGATGGCTTCATGAACAAATCTCTGATGGTAGCCAGACGGCTTGCAGAGCACCTTGGTCTCGGAGAAAACAATATCATGAGAGCCCACAGCGTTATAGCAATGATCAGCAACGGCGGAGGAATTAGTTCTGCCGTGTTTCAGATCTTACTTGTGCTCGCGGATCCGGTCAGAGACATGACGTTTCGTTTCCCCAATGTAACAATCACTACAGATGCAACTTAGTTTTGTAGACTCCAGGGTATTGCAAGTCAGGAATGACATCCTTCACAGACGGGATTAGATCACGGAGTTTGTGTACTGTACTGAATCGGACCTGGATCTTGTGTTTAAGATTTTGGCAATCTTTTTGGTAACGCCTGCTATGCATGGTAACGTGATGGTTTTGATCGGCATCTCAGGGGGTTGTTTCTCCATGGTTGGAGAGACAGCTTTGCGGATAATACGGTCCGAGTATTCATTCATCTTGAGGGCCCGGTGTACGTGTTCCAGTTCACTGGTTAGGTGTTGTTGGTCAGAAATGCAGTGTGCCCTATTGTGCAGGGTTTTTAATGAGGGAATTCTTCTGTGCCGGATGGTGGTGGGATTCAGATTTCAGATAGGAATCTGTGTGGGTGGCTTTCCTGTAGACAGAATGTCCCAAAGAGCCATCAGGCCTCTTCTCAAACAAACCATCCAGGAATGGTAGCTTATCATCATTCTCCACTTCCATGGTGAATTTGATGGATGGGTGTATGGAATTGATGTGGTTGAGGAATTGGTTCAATGCTGGTAGGCCATGTGGCCAAATGACGAAAGTATCATCCACATATCTCTTCCACAAGGAAGGACGTAGGGTGGATGTCTGGATGGCATCTGTTTCAAATTTCTCCATGAAAATATTCGCTATCACTGAGATAAGGGGGAACCCATGGGTGTACCTTCATTGTGTTTGTAGAAAGTATCATTCCAGGTAAAGTAAGTGTTGGTAAGGCAGTGCCTAACCAGAGTAGGAACATCAGGGTTCAGTCCATGTTGGACTTAATCTTCAATTATTACTCAGGTGTCAGGCACTGGAACCTTGATGAACAGAGAAACCACATCAAAGCTGACGAGAAGATCATCTGGGGACAATGAAATGCCCTTGATTAGAGAGACGAGGTGAGCTGAATTAAGTAATGCTGAGGTAGTCTTGCCAGTGAATGGAAGCAAGGTATCAGACAGAAAACGGGCCAGCTTGTAGGTAGGTGAGTTGATAGTGGAAACGATGGGCCGAAGTGGTCTGCCTTCTTTATGGATCTTAGGACGACCATAGAATCGGGGTGGTCTAGGGAGAGCCGTTTAGCTGGTTCGATTAGAGAGGTCGAACTAGTAATGATATTGTTGTTTTTTGTAGTCAGGCTGTTAGTAGGATCGTTGATTTTGGAGTAGCTACCATCAATAAGGTCCTGGATTTTGTTGTTGTATGTGGCTTTATCCATGATGACAGTGGCATTGCTCTTGTTGGCTGAGAGGATGACTATGTCATCCCTCTTTTTCAATTTTGCGAGTTCCAAGCGCTCGTCTTTGCTGATGTTATTAACGGGTTTCTTAGCATTTTTAAGGATGATAGCAATTTCAGCTCTAGCAACATCTGTCGGGATGTGTCCCAAGCCTTTTAGGGCTACATCCACCTGGGAAATTATATCATCCACTGGGATATGTTTGGGGGTGACAGCAAAATTCAACCCTTTGGCTAGTACCGATTTTAGGTTGTCAAAAATTGGGATGCTACTCTGATTGATGACAGTCTTATTAATATCTAACTTTTCCAACTGTGGGTCTGGAGTTTTTTTTGAAAAGAGGTTGAATTTAGCAATCAAGATGGCTTTGCATTTGGTTGATATTGAATTAGCAGAGAAGACAGTCATGTTATCTACCCGGTCCCAATCAGAAGTGGACATTTTTTCCGTT
This sequence comes from Lampetra fluviatilis, assembly GCF_964198595.1. Taxonomy (NCBI): domain Eukaryota; kingdom Metazoa; phylum Chordata; class Hyperoartia; order Petromyzontiformes; family Petromyzontidae; genus Lampetra; species Lampetra fluviatilis. Next base: position 184,170 of record NC_136339.1, read on the forward strand.
AATGTTAAGTGTGATTGTAAGAGAATCTTGTCTAACGCTCCCCCTCTCCTCATTTCCCCCCCCCCCCACCACCCTCTCTGACTTATATAAACCCCCTTAACTCCGGCATCTCACCCCAAAAAAATTATTGCTGTGGTTGTCACACCTGATGATGATTGCTTGTGTTGCAATCGATACGTCCTGATTTATTTCTATTTCTATTTTATTTTTTCACCTACGTGACTTTACTGAAAGAACCAAAGAGTATGGATCCTTGCAGTCACGAAAACTTCAAATCTAGAATGAGCCACTTTATCCTAGATTTGAAGTTTTCGTGACTGCAAGAATTCATATTCTTAGGTTTTTTCGGTAAAGTCACGTAGGTAAAACATTAAAATTAATAAAAGTAAAATAAAATAAAAATCACGACGTTTCGGAGGCAACACAAGCTTCCGTCTTCAGGTGGAACCGTCACAGATGGAATAGCCATTGGCGTAAGCACAGATTCACATGACAGACACATGACAAGAAGCATGTGCATTATGCAGTTCTTGGAAAACTGCATTGTGGTCCCTCTTGTTTTCTTTGGGTCACTTTCCATTTGAGCAAAGGTGGCCAAGCGCAGTGCTGGCCACCCACCCCCCTCATTGGCGTGCTATGCTGGCCTTCATAGGTGCTTGCTCATAACAGCACTTGCCTCCAACAGTCTGTGAAAGACTGCATGGGGTATCATTGTGTGTGTGTGTTTTATAGGTGACAGAGATTGGGAAGGACGTGATTGGGCTGAGGATCAGCCCCCTGCAGTTCCGCTAACACATCGGGCACATTGGTTCACATGCATGCATCCAAGCATGCACCACACAGGCGCACACACACACAGGTGCACACACACACACAGGCACACACACAACAGATCCCCGTATATCCTGAACAGACTGTTGAGGCAAGTGCTGTTCGTGAGGACCGATGAAGACTGGCACTGCATAGCACATGAGGGGGTGGGTGCCCAGCACCACGCTGGCCGCCTTTGTCTCCCAGTGACAATATTTACACCCTGTACCACCAGATACTTATTTGAGGCTGAGTCGACCTAGGGGAGGCCCAGGACCAGTTAAGATAATTATCATTGGTGTTGGCCATGAGCGGGAATCGAACTCAGGTCGTCGGGTTTATAGTACAGTGCTCTAACCACGATGCCACCGCTCTCCACGCATACACACAGGCACACATGCACATGAGTTTGCGCAGAACAATACAAACGAGACCGATAATGCACACCATTATATAATTCACCTTGTGAATGCCATGAATAACTGATAATAATGATGACGGTGATGCTCATGATGGTGGTGGTGGTGGTGGCTTTTCATTAGTGTAGGAGTAGGGATCTTCTAACCCGTGGTAATTACTCTCGAGTGCTGTTTGTGTTAAAGCTTTCTCTCTCTTCCTCTTAGGGGGTGGGGAGACTGTATCAGCATCTTTACCTCTGTGATTTGTTATAGTCCTTGGCACAACTAATAAAACGTATATACCTGGAGTCTAGCTATAGTATGTGCAGTGTCCTTCTTAACACGCCGTGCATGTCGTGTTTGGAAATAATGATGTCAGCTTATAACGCTGCATCACCACCCCAGTGTTCATTGAGATGCACCAGGAGGAGAGGAACCACAGATGAGTGGCAAGGCAGTAGCAGCCACGCGGTGATTATCCGGTGCTGCCAACAATTGCTACCCCCCCGCCCCAATCTCTGCTTGTGGGAGGAAACCGGAGTATCCGAAGAAAAATGACTCATGTGTGTGAGGTGCAAAACGTCCCATACATAGGGAACAGGTGGTAGAGTCCCCACGCTTACCTTTGCTGCCTTTCGACATGCTAAGACAGCTCATCGACACTCATTGGAATGGGAGTTGGGACAGATGGAGATTAAGCCACACTTTGTTGTGCCACCTTCTTGGGATCCAGGGTACGGGCTCCTCCCCTGACACTTGCCGATTGGGAAGGGGGTTTTACAATGTGCGTGTTCGACCAACCCTCGGCTGCTTTCACAGCGCTGGATCGCAGGCCATTTGTGCCCGATCAACCTAGTCAGGTCTCTGAAGCTCAAACTAGATTCGAAGCTTCGTGACTGCAGGAAATACTCTTTGGTTCTTTTGGTAAAGTCACGTAGAAAGAAATTAAATAATAGAATACGACGTTTCGATTGCAACACAAGCAACCATCATCAAGTACAAATGAATGAGAAAAACATAGTAAATACACTTTGGTACTCTTGTAAATATTATGCAATACAACGCAGAGTCGGCCAACAAAACAGTCAACACCCCACCTGATTGATTACGTTCTTCCAAAGATTGCAACATTTGAGAGCGAGACAAAACATTCTACCGTGCTTGTTTCAAAGTCCATTCTCTCCTCTGGCCGCTATGGTCAGTAATTCCACACAACGCTCCTTGCTTGTTTGTTTTGAAGTCCAGTGTCCAGCTCGTCCATCCCCCTATGGACAGGAATTCTACACAACTCCCCCTCTGCCCCCCACCCCCCTCTCTCTATTTAAGGCCTCGACACAGAGACGTGTTTCTGTGCGCCTGTGTGTGTCTCTGTGTTTGTGTGAGTCTCTCTCTGCTTGTGTGTCTGTGTGTCTCCGTGTCTATGTTTTGTCTCTCAAATTTTGTAATCTTTGGAGGAACGTAATCAACCAGGTGGGGTATTGACTGTTGTGTTGGCCGACTCTCTGTGTTGTATTACATTATATTCCAAGGTTACTATGTTTTCTCATTCATTTGTGCTTGGTGATGGTTGCTTGTGTTGCAATTGAAACATCGTATTCTATTATTATTTAATTACATTTCTTTCTCTGAAGCTCATCAGGCTGGAGCCTGGGTCCGTGGCTCTTGGATGAGTTGTATGGGAAACAAACCGTGAATAAAGCAGGTGCTATAGGCTGCTGAAGGCAGCATAGAAACATCCTTTTGTTATACCATATTATGATTCCACCCACGTCCATGCTCTCCTTTTTCTTTACTCAACCCACGCTTACCAGCGTCGGGAAGTATGGTAAAACCACAACCTGCACATATATGGGGAAGCCTTCTTCCAGCAGTGGATTGACTGAAAGGCGTGTGCATGCACCCGACGTGGTAGTTTTAAGCAATACCTAACCACTACCCTAATTCTAGCCAATAATGTAACCCTACCCCATAACCTAATCCCCAATCCTAACCCTGACCTTTAGTCCAACCCTAACCTAGCCCTAACTGTTGTGACCACTAACCTAACCTCTAACACTAATGCGAACTCAACCTAAGACACAGATGGCAACCAAATATACAGGAGGGAGGCTGGAGGTAAATTTCAATAAATAAAAAACCTACACATACAAGATAATTAACTGAACTAAGAAAAGTAAATGGAATTTACAAATAACAAAATGTAAAAAAAATTAACCCGTAAAAACAAAGTTTTTCACTATAAATCCTTTATATGCGTGGCGGCTAGAGTCTTCTCGTCCTCTGGCTTGAGATGGCTGCCACCTATGGGTCAGATGATTGCCTGCCACCATTAAGCAATTGGTAATTAAATATAATTATTTTTTTCCTAAAAAGTGTAACATTGTCACGCACAACGAGTCTGTGTGCAAAATGTCAGCTCGATTGGATCACGGGAAGTGGGTTAAAAAACGACCGAAAGATTTGCACGGTCGTAAGCGTGTAAGCAAGTGAACTTAATTTAAAGGATTTAAAAACGACCGAAAGATTTGCACGGTCGTAAGCAAGCAAGTGAACTTAATATAAAGGATTAGAAAATGGATATGTATTTCCCCCTTTCGTCCCCTCTGCTTTATCAATGTTGATTCCTGTCACCAAAGCACACTGATTTCAAACTCTCTTCGATCGGCACAGTACCACCTTCGCTTCTCATCGTCAGATTCATAAACTTGACGTCTACAAAATGATCAACTTTTTCTCAGATACCCCAGGTGGGACTCGAACACACAATCCCTGGCTTAGGAGGCCAGTGCCTTATCCATTAGGCCACTGGGACTACATGTAGCATGATGAAAACCTGGCTTATATACAGACTTCTTTAATAAACTCGCAATAATAATAGAAATGAATATGTATTTCCCCCTTTTATTCTCTGCTTTATCAATGTTGATAATTGTCACCAAAGTACACTGTTTAAAACTCTCTTGATTTGAAGCTTTCGTGACTTCAGGAATCCATACTCTTTGGTTCTTTCGGTAAATTCACGTAGGTATAAAATAAAATAAATCACGACGTTTCGGGCTCAACACAAGCGTCTATCATCAACACAAGCGTCTATCATCAACACAAGCGTCTATCATCAACACAAGCATGCATCATCATCATCTGATGATGGACACTATACTGACGTAACTTTACCGAAAGAACCAAAGAGTATAATTGAACACTGTTTTAAAACTCTTGTCTATAGGCACAGCGCCATTTTGGCTTTTCATTATCAGATTCGTTAACTTGATATTTTGATTTTACAAAATGAACAGCTGTTTCTCAGCAACCCCAGGTGGGACTCGAACCCACAATCCCTGGCTTAGGAGGCCAGTGCCTTATCCATTAGGCGACTGGGGCTACATGTAGCATGATGAAAACCTAGCTTATGTACAGACTTCTTAAATAAACTCACAATAAAAAAAAATATGTTTTTCCCCTTTGGTCCCCTCTGTTTTATTCATGTTGATAATTGTTTTTTTCCTAAAAAGTGGAAAATTTTGGAAAAATTTTTTCACGAAAATTAATTGTCACGCACAACGAGTCTGTGTGCAAAATGTCAGCTCGTTTGGATCACGGGAAGTGGGTTAAAAAACGACCGAAAGATTTGCACGGTCGTAAGCAAGCAAGCACGCAAGCAAGCAAGCACGCAAGCAAGCAAGCACGCAAGCACGCAAGCAAGCACGCAAGCACGCAAGCAAGCACGCAAGCAAGCACGCAAGCAAGCACGCAAGCACGCAAGCAAGCACGCAAGCAAGCAAGCGAACTTAATATAAAGGATTTAAAAACGGTGATGCCGTGGTGAAAGCGGCTGCACAAAAGCGCGCCTACGTCCTCCGACCCGTGGCATCCTTTTCAAGCTTTAGGCTGTAATCAGGAAATGCGTTACTTGCCTCATTGGCTCATTCAGCACTGTAGAGGTCAGGGTTGATTGAAGCGCATGAGGGATTTTTTTTATATTGACAAACCTGATGGTCTTCAAGGCGGCCAGGAGATGTTTTAATTTAGCGAATGCTTTTACATATGACAACCATACAGTTACAGCCACAGATATGCGAGAAAAATAAATACATGTTTGCCAATGTTATATATTATGTGAGTGGACCTCAGCCCACGTACTCACTGAAGTTGTCTTGAATAGGTTTTTCCCCTTTTTCTGGCAACAAAACAGGTGTTAAAATGTTAAAACACCAAACTGAAACCTTTTTCAAGAAATAATGTCTGCATTAACCATAATGCTTGTGGTCAGAATGCAAACAAAATATACTCTGATAACACTGGTCAACACACTTTTTCTGGCATAAGGTATTCCAACGGGTTTAATGTAATTTTGTGGTGCTGATTCCAAATCTGGCATCAGTTTTTGTCTATCACATCAGGTTTTTGAGATATCAAATATTGCATTTTCAATAAAAACAGCAAATTTATGCTCCTATACGAATAGCTAAACAGACATCCATACAAGAATAAGATAAGATAATATATACAATAATAATGAAACAAACATTTAATGAGCCGTAGCACAAAGTTGTGAGAGTGACTGCATATCAATGTTGAGTGAATGCATATTACCATGTAATAATTGAATTGTGAAGATAAGAAAAATATGTGCAAAAAGGTAATTCACATTAGTGATGTTACATCTGCATAAACGACCTCTTCTTTGACGATCTCCGATGTACAACTTGTGCAATGTCTCTCATCAAGGACCAGCAGTAATCTGCCATCATGTTTGAGTCCTATCGGCCTTGGTAACGTTCTTCCATAACTTTAATGTATTGATGAAAGCGTTCACCTTGCTCTTCGCTCACGTGACCCATGTTCTCTGGAAACTGGACCAAGTGACTATGTAAGTAGTGAACCTTGGTGCTCATTCTACATCCAAGTGCTTGGAAACTCAAGAGCAGCTCCTCCACAATCTCTTGATATCGATTTAAAGCTTTCGTGACTGCAGGGATTCATCTTGGTTCTTTCGGTAAAGTCACGTAGAAGGGAAGTAACAAAATAATAAAATTAAAACATAATCAAATAATTCTCACGACGTTTCGGCCACAACACAAGCAGCCGTCCTCAGGTGAAGACCAGGTCTGTCGAGGCGACAGCATCTAAAAGAAAACACCACCACGCTTGGAGCGTCTATTTAAGCTGGTTTGGAAGGGGGGGGGGGATGCGCATTGACAAAATAATCTGCATATCAAGAGGAATTTAGCATATTTATGGGAAATGCAGGAATGCGATTGGTGCTATTTGTGAAATGCTAAATGCTAATCCTGCATAATGCCCATGCATTATGCAGGATTAAGCAGCATCAAAGGGAGCGGGATAGGGGTAGCATTAATAAAGGGAAGGAATGTTAATAGTATGTAGCTGCAGTAACTAAACAACAACGTAAAACGCTAAAGTATAAACTACATAGTATTAAATTGTATACTGTATTACTATACACTACCCTATGTCTTAGTGTAATATTACACTATGTATTATTCTACTTACCCAATTGTATACCACACTGCTGTAAAGTCACTAAACAATTTCTACCCTATGTCTTAGAATAATACATAGTGTAATATTACACGATGTACTATTCTACCCACCCAACTGTATACCACACTGCTGTATATTCACTAAACAATTTCGATACTATATATTACCTTATACATTGTATTAAACATTACACTTTAATACTATTTATTATTATACAATATGCTATACACTATACCATTGACCGTTGCATGAACGGAGCAAAGAATCCATTCCCTGCGGAGAATACAAGATATATAGTCAATGTCAGTGAGTGGAATGCGGTCTGAAAGTCATCGTAAACGGGACACAATCAGTTAAGATCCGAAATGGTTAATTACGTCCTTCCAATGATTGCTAAGCCGGAATCCATCTTCTCGGTTGAAATTGTCTCTGTGTTTGTATATGTGGATCGCCTCATGAACGAATCTCTCATGGTAGCCAGATGGCTTGCAGAGAACCTCTGTCTTAGAGAAGTCAATGTCATGTGAGCCCACTGAATTGTAACAGTGATCTGCCACGGCTGAGGTGTTAGTCCTACCGTGTTTCATGTCTGCTTTATGTTCACGGATGTGGTCCGAGACATGTCGTTTGGTTTCTCCAATGTAACTGCTACCACAGAGGCAACTTAGTTTGTAGACGCCAGGGTACTGTATGTCTGGAACCACATCTTTTACAGACGGGACCAGATCACGGATTTTATGTACTGTGTTGAATCGGACCTGGATCTTGTGTTTAATCAGGATTTTGGAGATCTTTTTTGTGACCCCAGCAATGTAGGGTAAGGTGATGGTCTTGAGAGGCTCCTCAACAGGATCATTCTTGATGGTTGGAGTGATGGCTTTACGGATTGTGTAGTCGGAGTAACCATTAGCCTTAAGAGCTTGGCGTATGTGTTTGAGTTCACTGGCAATGTGTTCCTGGTCGGAAATGCATTGGGCTCTATGGTATAGAGTCTTGATGAGGGAATTCTTATGGGATGGATGGTGGTGGGAATCCGGTTTTAGGTAAGCATCCGTATGGGTGGCTTTCCTGTAGACAGAGTGGCTCATTGAACCATCAGGTCTTCTTTTAATTAGGACATCCAAAAAGGGTAGCTTGCCATCTTTTTAAATCCTTTATATTAAGTTCGCTTGCTTGCGTGCTTGCTTGCTTGCGTGCTTGCTTGCTTGCTTACGACCGAGCAAATCTTTCGGTCGTTTTTTAACCCACTTCCCGTGATCCAATCGAGCTGACATTTTCCACACAGACTCGTTGTGACAGACAATTAATGTTCGTGAAAATTGTTTTTTAAAAATTTTACACTTTTTAGGCAAAAAAAAATTATTTTACATTTATTCAAATAGAACTCATTCATGGCTTTGGCTGAACGTCACAGTATAGGAGCCCAGAGCGTAACCCCTCCACAGGCCGTGGTGGAGTAGCGCAGTTGGTAGCGCCCTCGCTTCCCATGCCAAAGGTCGCGGGATCGATCCCCGCGTCCTCCACGGGCGAATATATTTTAAATCCTTCATATTAAGTTCGCTTGCTTGCTTAGGACCGTGCAAATCTTTCGCTCGTTTTTTAACCCACTTCCCGTGATCCAATCGAGCTGACATTTTCCACACAGACTCGTTGTGTGTGACAATTAATTTTCGTGAAAATTTTTTTCCAAAATTTTACACTGTTTAGGGAAAACAAATTAGATATTTAATTACCAATTGCTTAATACTGGCAGACAATCATCTGACCCATGGATTGCAGCCATCTCAAGCCAGAGGACGAGAGGACTCTAGCTGCCACGCATATAAAGGATTTAAAGTAAAAAACTTTGTTTTTACGGGTTTACTTGTTTACCCTTTTATCTGGCAACAAAACTGACACCTTTTTTACGAGGAGTCATGTTTGCATAGACCACAATACCTGCAGTCATAATGCAAACAAAAAAACATAACTCTGATAATGTATGCACTGTCCTTGAAGTTGATTGGTCCACACCCGAGACAGCTTTCCTTAGAGCCTAGTCTCACATGGGTTGGACCAGATGACGCCAAAAGGCGCACAACTCAAAGACAATGCACCATCAGAGTATGAGAGCTCGGGGTTAGCATTTACATCATTGGTATCTCATTTGCCAGTAAAAAAAGATGATAATTGGTTTTTTACCCTTTTATCTGGCAACAAAACTGACACTTTTTTTTACGAGGAGTCATGTTTGCATAGACCACAGTACCTGCAGTTATAATGCAAACAAAAAACAACAGGACCCTGCGGGGTGGGCTAGTAGGAACGAATAACCAAAGAATATTAACATAATGTATTATTGCACTTGTTTAGCCAGGAAAGCCCCACTGAGTCTAAAGGTTTTTGTAGGGTCCTGCCAAGTGTTTGCAGTAGGGGGCGATGTTTCTACACCGAATCGGACGATACGAAGGGAGAGTGTGAGGCCTAGTTCTAGGCTTTAGGCCTAGCTGTAGGCTTTAGGCTGCCGTGAGTAAATTTTAAATTTTAATGTTTTTATTATATGTGTAAAAGCTTTAAATTTAAATGTTTCTATTTAAAAGCATCAGGGAATGTAACATTAAATTTCGATTTAAAGCTTTCGTGACTGCAGGGATTCATCTTCTTGGTTCTTTCGGTAAAGTCACGTAGAAGGGAAGTAATGAATATGCTAAATTCCTCTTCATATGCACATTATTTTTGTTAAGGCGCTCTTCCACCTCCAACCCAGTGTATATATAAGCTCCTAGCTTGGTAGTGTCTCGTTCTTCACCTGAAGACGGCTGCTTGCGTTGTAGCCGAAACGTCGTGAGAATTATTTCATTTTATTTTTATTATTTTATTACTTCCCTTCTACGTGACTTTACCGAAAGAACCAAGACGATGAATGTAACATTGTTAAACATTAACTCCCTTGCACACACGCGGGGGTACGATACGAAGGGAGAGTTTGAGGCGTAGTTCGAGGCTTTAGGCCTAGCTGTAGGCTTTAGGGCGCTGTGAGTTAAATTTTAATTTAAAAGTTTTAATTAAAAGCTATCTCAGGGAATTATAAGGGAATGTTACACTTGTTTAGCCAGGAAAGCCTCATTAATTTAAATGTTTTAATTAAAAGCTATCTGCGGGAATTATAAGGGAATGTTACACTTGTTTAGCCAGGAAAGCGTCACTGAGTCTAAAGGTTTTTGTAGGGTCATGCCAAGTGTTTGCAGTAGGGGGCGATGTTGCTACACGGACAGACAGACGGACGGACAAACGGACGGACGATATAATCTGTTGTAGGCTGGTCCACTTCGTTCCTACCAGTATAACTCTGATAATGTATGCACTGTCCTTGAAGTTAATTGGTCCACACCCGAGACAGCTTTCCTTAGAGCCTAGTCTCACATGGGTTGGACCAGATGACGCCAAAAGGCGCACAACTCAAAGACAATGCACCATCAGAGTAAAAAAACTATTATTATATTTTTTACTGGCAAATGAGGTACCAATGGTCTAAATGCTTACCCCGAGCTCTCATACTCTGATGGTGCATTGTCTTTGAGTTATCCCCGAATAGGATCTGCATGACTAGTTCCCCTATACATTCAATAACGTCATAACCCAGAGCGGAACAAGTCCGCGGCCTTTCCCACAGGAGGACCCACAAGGGGAATCCCCGCCCCATGCTAGCCAGGTCTCCCCGTTCGCTGCCACGTAACGGAACCTCTACTCCTGAATTCCGTGAGCTCCCGGCTCACCAGGTTCACAGTCTGCCACCGCACGATGGAACCCCGACTCCCTGAGCCATATGAGCACACGGCCCATTAGTTTGAGACAAACCATGGAGTGTCTCGCCTCCGGGCTGTCAGGTCAACCATCGGCCATAGGCAGATGTGACGACAACTCGTGCATCACCCACTCAACAATGGCAGGCGTATACTGGTGAAATATTTGCCCCAGAATACAACCCAGCCAGCATCTCTGTCCCAAAATGCTGGTGCAATGACACGCCCCCCGTTAGTCAGACACGGGCCACTATGCTCCTGTTACCCCGATGGCGCCAACACGCCATCGGGGCGCAACATGAGAGTCAAGGGATGATATCCATAACCGCATCTCCGTGGCTCGACGTGAAAACGCAAAATGGCGGCGGCACGCGCGAAGCGCCCCACCGAGGTTTTTCCCCGTGTGCTCAAAATGGCGGCCCCCTGCGCCAAGCGCATCCCCGCGATTTCCCGCGCGCGCACAAAATGGCGGCCTCACGCGCCAAGCGCATCCCCTCAATTTCACGCGCTAGCCAAAATGGCGGCCCAACGTGCGACCACTTCGGCAGTTTTTCCCGTGCGTGCACCCCAGCTGCCCCTCGCTGGGAGTCACAGCACACATCCCCTGTCACGTTTTAACAACCCCCAACGATACGACGCAGAGCCGCAGCTCGCTGCGCACAGCAGTCGTATCGGGGAAATTTTTAACCCATAGTTGACCAAGACACATTGCTCATACACACCAACTCGCAATGCAACCCCTGGCCGCATGCAATCAACGGAAATAGCGACGCCACTTGGCGGCAATTCACTGCCCCATCCTTCAACACTCGCAATTTCCTATGAACACACATGCAATCTCGTGTGCATGAACACCCATACAACCAAATTTGAGGGTCCCTCACGAATTGACCAATTTCTGAACAGGTACGCACAACTAATAACAATCCCGAACCCAATGGTCAAAACAATGCACCGCACTCCGTATCCATACAAAAAGACAGTCTATACAGTATGTACAGTCAGCATATCGCAATTATAAGCAGCAAAGTTCCACACAGGTCGTACTTTATGCACAATCGCAAGCAGAGCTGCAGGCAGACAACACACCGTTAACCCTGTCGCACCGTGCAGCAAAAAGAAATCAAAATAAACACGTTGCACACGGCAGCCCACGGGATGGTAACAGCGCGGGACACTCGACGCAACCAAATTAATAATTAACTTCGCCATAAAGATAACATCTCCACGCCGCAACGCATAAACACTATTTGGCACCGAGCAAACAAGCAGATAGCGCGTCCATCCTCAACACACACACACACAGCTCGATCCGCGCTCCGCATGCTCGAGACATAACAACCAATCGCCCCCCGGCACACGCTAGATGGTTGAGGTGTGTGTTAGGGCCGGGTGCATATCATCACGACTCGCCCGGGGCTGCAGCGAGCAGAGGACGGCAGGGTGGTGACTTGAGATGCCTCGCAGAACTCGGACGGTGAGCGCGACGTCCTCCCACGACTGCTCCGGTGTCTCGCAGACGAGCCAGGATGGGGGTGCTCCCGCCCTGGCAGCAGCAGCGTCGGCGTCCTCTCCTTGCGGCTCCTTCCCGCAAAACAGCTGCTCAGCAGCAGGATGCGCACCACGCGGCGCGTCCGAGATCGCAGCGCACGGCCGCCTCTCCGCCGCGATGTTCAAGATGGCGTCTCCATGCGGCGGGGGCAAGATGGCAGCTTCCCGCGGTGGAGGCGACAAGATGGCTGCGTCTTGCCGCGTGTCGGAGAGGGCAGGAAGCGTCGCACAGGCCCCAATGGCGGACGGCTTGGCCCCACTCGAAGGCTCCCCGCTTGGGCGATCCGGCATCGTCGCTGGCGCCACCAGGGTGAGTAATTGCAGCAGAACGGCCCGCAGCGAATCAAGCTGGACTGCCACGCCTTCCATGGTCGGAACTGCTACCGTCGGAGGAAGATCCTCTTCGTCTTCTGAAGATGGTGCTGGTATATTTTTTTTCTTGAGATGTTTAGACATCACGTTCCACTTCTGACACCGCGCCCTGTCCCGTTATGGGGGCAATGTCGAACGAGGACAGCCAGGATGTGCCAGTGGATACTGATGATACCCTGCAGCTGCCGCACTCGGTTTGGCTACGCGAGCAGGAGGCCGATACCTCTCTGGCTCCACTGCGGAAATTGATCGGGAAACCAAGAGCTCATTTGGCGGGATGGAAGTGGCGGATGTTCCGGGGCCAGGCGGGACTATTGATGTGTACCGATGGATTGTCTGACCGACCACGCCTGGTCGTGCCTACATCCCTTTGCCATGACCTGCTTCGCGCTCTGCACACTGACAAATTAATGCACCTCGGCGTGCAGAAGACTTTGGCCGCAATGCAGAAAGATTTATTTTGGCCCGGCATGACGGCAGACGTTAACGACTTTGTCCGGTCATGCCATGATTGTGCGAAGAGGAAACCGCCTCGGAAACATTATGTGCCGCCATTACGTTCCATTGAGGTATCCCGTATAAACGAATTAGTTGCTCTGGACATCCTCGGCCCGTTCCTTCCATCGGCTAGGGGCAACAAGTACCTTCTGTTCGGGGTAGAATATTTTTCTCGATGGCCTATGGCCTGGCCTCTGCCTGACCAAACGGCCGCGTCCATCACCGATGCTTTCTTGAATGGTTATGTCATGGATAAAGGAGCACCCGAGAGGCTGCTCACGGATCAGGGACGTAACTTCTCCTCCAAATTGCTCAAGGATGTTTGCGATGCGCTGGGCACAAAGAAAATCCGCACTTCCCCTTACCATCCGCAAACGGATGGCATGGTGGAACGATTTAACCGCACCCTTTCGGCTATGCTTTGTCACACGGTGAGTGAAAAGCAGACCGATTGGGACTTGCACATACCGGGCATCTTAGCGGCATACCGCATGGTTCCGCACGCGTCCACGGGATATTCGCCATTTTTAAATCCTTTATATTAAGTTCGCTTGCTTGCTTGTGTGCTTGCTTGTGTAGTGGTGGTATTGACGTGCGCCGACTGTGACAGTGATGGATCACGGGGCGGCGCGGGGTGCGGGGTTGGGCACGCGTTGTGGGCGTGGTGTGGACGCGCGCGCCGGGAGGGACAGATGACGGGGCGGCGCGGCGTGGGTGGTGAGGCACGATGAGATGTGGGAAAAGAGGATCGTAGCCAGCGCCCAGCGATTGGTCGAATAAGTGGGTGCTCGCAGCGACGTCCGCAGGTGGGGTATAAAGGGGGACGCGCGAGAGCACTCGGGGAGAGTTACCCAGTTGAAGACCCGAAGACGGAGCTGAAGACCTAGTGCCCCGAGACCCCTAGTCCCGCCGTCCTTGTAGGGACCGGGGCCCTGTGTGGCTCGGAGGCGAGGCTGTGGGACCCGGGGTCCGACGCCCCCGTGGGTCGGGCTGGGGACCCACAGTCGAGACGGATACCCCGGGCAGGGAGTGTCCCGAGTAGCTCAGTGGCGTTAGTCGCCGAGTAGCTAAGTGGATGTTGGTCATCCGAGTAGCTCAGTGGCGTTAGTCGCCGAGTAGCTAAGTGGGTGTTTGTCACCCGAGATACTAAGTGGATGTTGGTCATCCGAGTAGCTCAGTGGGCGTTAGTCGCCAAGTAGCTAAGTGGGTGTTTGTCACCCGAGATACTAAGTGGGTGGTTGTCACCCGAGATACTAAGTGGGTGTTTGTCACCCGAGATACAAAGTAGGTGTTAGTCACCTGTGAACGAGTTTGATAAAATAAAGAGTGTGTTACCCGTGAAGTCGTCTCCCGCCGAGTTACTACATTACAACTGGCGTCAGAAGTAAACCTGTCTTCAAGAAGTATGGACACAAGGAAGACTACCCGTACCCACGAGCGAGGTCGGGACGACGACGGCGTACCGGGGACACCAACCTCGGGAGTAGAGGACGAGGAGTTGCCGCCGATGCAGCACTTCGCGGTGATGGCCGACGCTCCGCTTGCCTCCGACACCAGCCTCCAGGACGCGCACTCCCGGTTGGCGGAGTTGCTACTCGCCGCCGCCGCTGTCTTGGCCGACATCTCTGTTCCGGCGAGCGGAAAAACGGCTGCGGGGTTGGTGGAGGAAGCGACGTTGGAGGATTCCCGCCAAAAGGCGCTTCGCGCCAAAAGTCTGGAAGTTGCCGCCGTTTTTGGGGGGCCGCCACCGATTGGCGGGAAAGACGGACGCCACGTGGCCGGACACCTCCGCGCAGCGCAGCCCACGTCATCAGCGCGCGCCGGAGCTCTCCATTTTGCGCCTGACAACCGAGCCGACATTTTACACAACTACAGCGGAGCGCGGGAAAATCTCTCCGACGTCGACGACGATCGGGTCCTCCAGCAAAGATTGCCCGCGCTGTCGGCGTTCAAGGCGGATGGGGGCGACTGGGGAGCCTTCCAACGAAGGTTCCTCGCTCATCAGGAGATGTCGGGGTGGTCCGACACCACTGCCCTGCGTGCGTTGCCAGCGATGCTTGACGACGACGCGCTTGCAGCCTTCACATCTGCTGCAAGGTCGTCCCGCTCTACGCTCCAGGCCGCACTACACCTGATGGCGAAGGTGTTCGGGCCGCCCTCCACGTGTCGCCACCAGTTCTACGATCGGCGGAAGGTGGCTGGAGAAACGACGCTCGCCTATCGCACGGCACTACTCGCCTTGGCGGACGCAGCTTTTCCCCGCATGGATAAGGAGGGGAAGGACGCCATGGTGACGGAGCAGCTGCTGGTGTTGGCCCACGAGTTGGGGGTCCCCATCAATGTGGCGGACGAG
This sequence comes from Lampetra fluviatilis, assembly GCF_964198595.1. NCBI lineage: Eukaryota > Metazoa > Chordata > Hyperoartia > Petromyzontiformes > Petromyzontidae > Lampetra > Lampetra fluviatilis. The sequence goes on from NC_136339.1 coordinate 199,439, forward strand.
ATGGATATCTGCTCCCTGGCGATCGCCACGAGCATTCACGCGTACGAGGTCCTCAAACGCAGGCCGGGGGTCGCCTGCAAATGGGCGGGGAACGCGGCACTGGCCGCCACGATCGCCGAACCTCAGCCAGCTGCGGATCAGGAGCAGGCCTTCGCTGCATCGCGTCCGGGGGAGTGGAGAACGGGAGGTCGTTCGCCCACGCGTTCACCCCGCAAGCTGGAGCAACCGAAACCTACGACGTCCGTCGTCTGCTACAACTGCGGCCTTCGGGGTCACGTCGCAGCCGGGTGCCGGGCCCCGCGTCAGCGCGCCACAGGACCACGTCGGGACGACGACCAGGGCCACAAGTCATCCCAACAAAACCCGGCAAGTCGCGGCACCTCACACGTTCGGTCCACAAACACGGCACATTCGGGTCGCCGCTTGGCGGTGGGGGGTTCGCGGCTGGGTGCCGGGGGTTCATTTCGGCGAGGGGGGTCCGTACGCGGCCCGCAAGCAGTCGAGTGGTCCGAATTGGCCCACAGGATCGTGGCTGCGTCGGCCGGGTCGTCCGTGGTAACGGGGTTCATTGACGGGGTTGAGGTCCGGGTGCTTGTTGACACGGGTGCGTCGGCCACCATCATCTCGGACCTTATTTATAACATTCTTCCCGTCCAAAGTAGACCCCTTCTGCCAGTAGACGTGCCATTTTATGCGGCGAATGGGGGATCCCTGGGGATCATCGGCCAGATTCGGGCGACTATTTGCATTGGTGACATCAAATTGGCGGGCCCTATTTTTGTATCATCATCGCTGGCCGTTCCCTGTTTGCTAGGTACGGACTTTTTGTCCAAAATGCCCATCAAAATTCTTATAGATCAGGCCTGCATAGAGCTTCCGTCAGGTCGGCGGGTTGCGTTCTTGACGGGCCCTACAAAAATGCGCACGGTTTGTGCGACGGTGCAGGCGCTGGCAACTCACACTGTACGGGTGCCCCCGGGATCGCAAATGTTAGTACCCCTTCGGTTCAGGAAGCCACTCGAGGTGGGTGCGGAGGCACAGGGGGTGCTGTTGGGGCCGTCTAACAGGGCCAGAAGGGGCCTCGACTTAGCGGTTGCTCAAACCATGGTGAGAGGGGACAGTGAGCCGTTCGTAATGGTCCTGAATACGGGGTCGCGGCCGGCCGTAATTGCGCAGGGAACGGTGCTGGCTCACGCCGCGCCGCTACCCGTTGAGGAACGGCTCGTGGCTCAAGCAGATTTCACTGTCAAGTCGCATCCTCCAAGTGATGAGGGGACTGAGTGGTTGGACTCGTTGTGTGCCGGTTCTGCTAACTTGTCCGAGGTGCAATTGGGAGCATTGAGGGGTTTGCTACTCGAGTTTGCTGATGTGTTCAGCAAACATAAGTACGATATCGGCTGCACTGACCTGTTGCGCCACCACATAGCTACAGGGGACGCGGCCCCTATTCGTCAGAATCCCTTCCGGCTCAGCCCAGCCGAGAAGGAACATGTGCAATCGGCGGTTAATGATATGTTGGCGGCCGATATCATTTCGCCCTCTTCTAGTCCGTGGGGTGCTCCTATTGTTCTAGTAAAGAAACAGGACGGGTCCTTGCGGTTTTGTGTCGATTTCCGCCGCTTAAACAAAATCTCGATGGCGGATGCGTATCCGCTCCCCAGGATGGATGAGTCGCTGGATGCCTTGGCGGGAGCACAGTTTTTTTCCACACTCGATCTGCTTTCTGGATTTTGGCAATTGCCACTCGATAACGAGTCTAAACCTAAAACTGCTTTTCGGACACCTGGTGGCCTATTTGAATTCAACCGTTTGCCCATGGGCTTACATTCCGCTCCCGCCACGTTCCAGAGACTCATGGAATTGGTTTTGTCGGGCCTCCAATGGGATACCTGTTTGATTTATCTCGACGATATCATCGTCTTTAGTCGGACTTTCGAGGAGCACCTCCAGCGACTGAGAGCGGTGTTCCTCAGGATGCGTTCCGCTAAGCTTAAATTTAAACCGGCTAAATGTTTTCTGCTTCGGGAATCGGTCAGGTATTTGGGCCATATCGTGAGTCGTTCAGGGATCTCGACGGACCCTGCTAAGACGCATTGCGTCAGCTCATGGCCAACGCCAACCTCGGTCACGGAGGTTCGCAGTTTCATTGGTTTCGCCTCCTATTACCGTCGTTTTGTCAAGCAATTTGCCACCATAGCCAGGCCCCTGCACGCTTTGACGGCTAAGGGTGTGAGGTTTCACTGGGGGGCGGAAGAGGAGGCTGCGTTCTGCTCCCTTCGTGACGCCTTGGTGAAGGCTCCCCCCTTGTGTTACCCCGATTTCACACAACCGTTTTTGCTTGACACAGACGCCAGCAACACGGGTATCGGGGGGGTGCTCTCACAGGTGGTCGGGGGGGTTGAACGGGTGGTCGCCTACGGTAGTAGGGTTCTTTCCCCCGCCGAACAACGCTATTGCGTAACTCGTCGTGAATTGTTAGCGATTGTGTTTTTTACACAGCAATTCAGGCCGTATCTTTACGGCCGTCATTTTACGGTCCGTACGGACCATGCGGCTCTACAATACGCTATGCGCGTGGCACAGCCATCGGGCCAATTGTCCCGATGGTTGGAAGTCCTTCAGGACTACCAATTCACGACGATTTACCGCAAGGGATTGCGACACTCAAATGCGGACGCCTTGTCGCGGTTGCCTCCGTGCACGGACTGCACATGTTTGTTGGGATCGGCGCGGTGCAAACCCCCGGTCGCCGGCACCCCGGGAGTTGCGCTCGCCGCCTCTGACACCCCGGGAGAGGACGCCCCCACGGGGAGGGATTCGCTGTTGTCGTTGCCCCTCGTTGAGTGGGGCCGTCTCCAGATGTCCGACAGCTCCCTACTTACGCTACGTCGGAAAGTTGGCGCTCCCGAGCTAGGGGAGGCGCGGGTCGGTTCCTGGGTGTGCAGACAGGGCCTTTTGATGAAGTGGGACAACATGTCCCGGCGTCACGTGCTCGTTGTGCCTGTTGCTATGCGGGGTAGGGTTGTTCTGGCAGCTCATGAACGGCTCATGCATCTGGGTTTTCACAAAACGCTCGCCCTAATCCAGCGAAACTATTATTGGCCGGGGATGGGTAACGACGTGGCGAATATTCTTAAGGGATGCGTAGGGTGCGCCAAAAGGAAACCGCCTCCATTGGCAGCTAATCCACCGCTGCAATCCATTCAGGTTTCGCGTATAAACGAATTGGTAGCGTTGGACATCTTGGGGCCCTTTCCGGCTACACCAAGGGGAAATAGGTTCCTGCTGGTTGGCGTGGAATACTTCACCCGATGGCCTATGGCATGGCCGCTCGCCAACCAGTCGGCTGCGGCGGTGGCGGACGCCTTTGTCCAGGGTTATGTTTTGGACAAGGGCGCCCCCGAACGCTTGCTGACGGATCAAGGAAAGAATTTTTCGAGCGTTTTGTTGCGCGAGGTGTGCGACCTGTTGGGTACAAAGAAAGTGCGTACTTCCCCCTACCACCCGCAGACTGACGGGATGGTTGAGCGTCTGAACAGGACGATTACGTCTATGTTGTGCCAACAGGTCTGCGACGATCAGGTTGATTGGGACTTACAGGTGCCGGGGGTACTCGCGGCCTATCGAATGGCCCCTCATGCGGCGACGGGGTTTTCCCCATTTTTTCTTATGTATGGGCGGGAGGCCGATCCGGCCATGGACGTCCAACTGGGGATTTCCCAGCCACGTGCAAAATCTAAATTGGCAGACCACATCAAATTTAATATCGCCAAATTGACTGAAGCGCGGGAGGCGGCGAGGTTGAATTTGCGGTCGCGGCAAATTGCGAACGAGAGATTGCATGAGCGGAGGGTGCATACGCATGATTGGAGACCGGGCGATAAGGCCTGGCTGCATTGTCCACATGCACCGTTGGCTACGTCCCCCAAGTTGTTGAGACCTTGGAGGGGACCGGTGGAAATTGTGCGGGTTGCACGACCCCAGAGTATACAGATTAAATGGGGGAAACGCCGTTGGTATGTGCACCCCTCCCGACTGAAGCCCTATGCGGCACCGTGTGACCCCGTTCTGTGCCGTGACGACCGGGCGTGTGATGTGACCGTCGACTCGGGGAGGGAGGTGTCGCAGGCTGATCCTCACGTGTCTCCACCTGACCCACCCCCAGGTGCCTCGGGCTTGACGGCTGCTGACCGTCGGGAGCCTGAACCCCGGGGCACGCACGGGTCCTCGATGCCTGGCCGATGTCTTCCTGAACCGCCGGCACCACCGGACGTTCAACCGCGTCTGGTGCCGTACGACGGACCGGCAAGGCGGACTCGGGCTAGGGCTCAACAATTTTCATGAAGACGTTTTTTTCTCTACACCGAGCTCGCCCGGTGTTCCCCTCTGCCGGGGTATTGTCCCGTTGTAGGGACGCTCGGAAAGAAGGGGACACCGCACGAGTCGAAAGAAAAAAAAAAAAAAAAAAAAAAAAAAAAAAATTTTGTCCATTTATTTTCCTTTCTGCATACACATTGCTATTGTCACTCGCCGGTTTGTATATATTGTTCTATTGTCGCGGTGGCATTGGTTGATGGTTGCGGATGGTAGTGTTCGCGTCGTGTTGTGTTGTTACGTTAGTTGTTGTTCTTGTTGTTGTGTTGTGTTACGGGGCACACAGGGCGGTTTGTATATTTTTATAGCAGCCGGGTCGGCTGCGAGCTATGTGGTAGGGGGTGATGTAGTGGTGGTATTGACGTGCGCCGACTGTGACAGTGATGGATCACGGGGCGGCGCGGGGTGCGGGGTTGGGCACGCGTTGTGGGCGTGGTGTGGACGCGCGCGCCGGGAGTGACAGATGACGGGGCGGCGCGGCGTGGGTGGTGAGGCACGATGAGATGTGGGAAAAGAGGATCGTAGCCAGCGCCCAGCGATTGGTCGAATAAGTGGGTGCTCGCAGCGACGTCCGCAGGTGGGGTATAAAGGGGGACGCGCGAGAGCACTCGGGGAGAGTTACCCAGTTGAAGACCCGAAGACGGAGCTGAAGACCTAGTGCCCCGAGACCCCTAGTCCCGCCGTCCTTGTGGGGACCGGGGCCCTGTGTGGCTCGGAGGCGAGGCTGTGGGACCCGGGGTCCGACGCCCCCGTGGGTCGGGCTGGGGACCCACAGTCGAGACGGATACCCCGGGCAGGGAGTGTCCCGAGTAGCTCAGTGGCGTTAGTCGCCGAGTAGCTAAGTGGATGTTGGTCATCCGAGTAGCTCAGTGGCGTTAGTCGCCGAGTAGCTAAGTGGGTGTTTGTCACCCGAGATACTAAGTGGATGTTGGTCATCCGAGTAGCTCAGTGGGCGTTAGTCGCCAAGTAGCTAAGTGGGTGTTTGTCACCCGAGATACTAAGTGGGTGGTTGTCACCCGAGATACTAAGTGGGTGTTTGTCACCCGAGATACAAAGTAGGTGTTAGTCACCTGTGAACGAGTTTGATAAAATAAAGAGTGTGTTACCCGTGAAGTCGTCTCCCGCCGAGTTACTACATTACACTTGCGTGCTTGCTTACTTGCTTAGGACCGTGCAAATCTTTCGCTCGTTTTTTAACCCACTTCCCGTAATCCAGTCGAGCTGACATTTTCCACACAGACTCGTTGTGACAGACAATTAATGTTCGTGAAAAAAAATTCCCAAAATTTTACACTTTTTAGGCAAAAAAAAAATATTTTACATATATTCAAATAAAACTCATTCATCGCTTTGGCTGAACGTCACAGTATAAGAGCCCAGAGCGTAACCCCTTCACAGGCCGTGGCGGAGTAGCGCAGTTGGTAGCGCCCTCGCTTCCCATGCCAAAGGTCGCGGGATCGATCCCCGCGTCCTCCACTGGCGAATATATTTTTAAATCCTTTATATTAAGTTCGCTGCCACGCATATAAAGGATTTATAGTGAAAAACTTTGTTTTTACGGGTTATACTTATTAAATCCTTTATATTAAGTTCGCTTGCTTGCTTGCGTGCTTGCTTGCTTGTGTAGTGGTGGTGTTGACGTGCGCCGACTGTGACAGTGATGGATCACGGGGCGGCGCGGGGTGCGGGGTTGGGCACGCGTTGTGGGCGGGGTGTGGACGCGCGCGCCGGGAGTGACAGATGACGGGGCGGCGCGGCGTGGGTGGTGAGGCACGCTGAGATGTGGGAAAACAGGATCGTAGCCAGCGCCCAGTGATTGGTCGAATAGGATGGGTGCTCGCAGCGACGTCCGCAGGTGGGGTATAAAGGGGGCACTCGGGGAGAGTTACCCAGTTGAAGACCAGAAGACGGAGCTGAAGACCTAGTGCCCCGAGACCCCTAGTCCCGCCGTCCTTGTAGGGACCGGGGCCCTGTGTGGCTCGGAGGCGAGACTGTGGGACCCGGGGTCCGACGCCCACGTGGGTCGGGCTGGGGACCCACAGTCAAGACGGACACCCCGGGCAGGGAGTGTCCCGAGTAGCTCAGTGGGCGTTAGTCGCCAGGGTAGCTAAGTGGGTGTTGGTCACCCGAGTAGCTCAGGGGCATTAGTCGCCGAGTAGCTAAGTGGGTGTTGGTCACCCGAGTAGCTCAGTGGGCGTTAGTCGCCGAGTAGCTAAGTGGGTGTTGGTCACCCGAGTAGCTCAGTGGGCGTTAGTCGCCAGGGTAGCTAAGTGGGTGTTTGTCAACCGAGATACTAAGTGGGTGTTTGTCACCCGAGATACTAAGTGGGTGTTTGTCACCCGAGTAGCTCAGTGGGCGTTAGTCGCCAGAATAGCTCAGTGGGCGTTAGTCGCCAGGGTAGCTAAGAGGGCGTTAGTCGCCAGGGTAGCTAAGAGGGTGTTAGTCACCCGAGTAGCTGAGTGGGCGTTAGTCGCCAGAATAGCTCAGTGGGCGTTAGTCGCCAGGGTAGCTAAGAGGGCGTTAGTCGCCAGGTTAGCTAAGAGGGTGTTAGTCACCCGAGTAGCTGAGTGGGCGTTAGTCGCCAGAATAGCTCAGTGGGCGTTAGTCGCCAGGGTAGCTAAGAGGGCGTTAGTCGCCAGGGTAGCTAAGAGGGTGTTAGTCACCGAGTAGCTAAGTGGGTGTTAGTCACCCGAGTAACCAAGTGGGTGTTAGTCACCGAGTAGCTAAGTGGGTGTTAGTCACCCGAGTAGCTGAGTGGGTGTTAGTCACCCGGGTAACCAAGTGGGTGTTAGTCACCCGAGTAACCAAGTGGGTGTTAGTCACCCGAGATACTAAGTGGGTGTTAGTCACCTGTGAACGAGTTTGGTAAAATAAAGAGTGTGTTACCCGTGAAGTCGTCTCCCGCCGAGTTACTACATTACAACTGGCGTCAGAAGTAAACCTGTCTTCAAGAAGAATGGACACGAGGAAGACTACCCGTACCCACGAGCGAGGTCGGGACGACGACGGCGTACCGGGGACACCAACCTCGGGAGGAGAGGACGAGGAGTTGCCGCCGATGCAGCACTTCGCGGTGATGGCCGACGCTCCGCTCGCCTCCGACACCAGCCTCCAAGACGCACACTCCCGGTTGGCGGAGTTGCTACTCGCCGCCGCCGCTGTCTTGGCGGACATCTCTGTTCCGGCGAGCGAAAAAACGGCTGCGGGGTTGCTGGAGAAAGCGACGTTGGAAGGATCCCGCCAAAAGTCTGGAAGTTGCCGCCGTTTTTGAGGGGCCGCCATCGATTGGCGGGAAGCACGGACACCACGTGGCCGGAGACCTCCGCTCAGCGCAGCCCACGTCATCAGCGCGCGCCGGAGCTCTCCATTTTGCGCCTGACGACCGAGCCGACATTTTACACAACTACAGCGGAGCGCGGGAAAATCTCTCCGACGTCGACGACGATCGGGTCCTCCAGCAAAGATTGCCCGCGCTGTCGGCGTTCAAGGCGGATGGGGGCGACTGGGGAGCCTTCCAACGAAGGTTCCTCGCTCATCAGGAAATGTCGGGGTGGTCCGACACCACTGCCCTGCGTGCGTTGCCAGCGATGCTCGACGACGACGCGCTTGCAGCCTTCACATCTGCTGCAAGGTCGTCCCGCTCTACGCTCCAGGCCGCACTACACCTGATGGCGAAGGTGTTCGGACCGCCCTCCACCTGTCGCCACCAGTTCTACGATCGGCGGAAGGTGGCTGGAGAAACGACGCTCGCCTATCGCACGGCACTGCTCGCCTTGGCGGACGCAGCTTTTCCCCGCATGGACAAGGAGGGGAAGGACGCCATGGTGACGGAGCAGCTGCTGGCGTTGGCCCACGAGTTGGGGGTCCCCATCAATGTGGCGGACGAAATGGATATCTGCTCCCTGGCGATCGCCACGAGCATTCACGCGTACGAGGTCCTCAAACGCAAGCCGGGGGTCGTCTGCAAATTGGCGGGGAACGCGGCACTGGCCGCCACGATCGCCGAACCTCAGCCAGCTGCGGATCAGGAGCAGGCCTTCGCTGCATCGCGTCCGGGGGAGTGGAGAACGGGAGGTCGTTCGCCCACACGTTCATCCCGCAAGCTGGAGCAACCGAAACCTACGACGTCCCTCGTCGTCTGCTACAACTGCGGCCTTCGGGGTCACGTCGCAGCCGGGTGCCGGGCCCCGCGTCAGCGCGCCACAGGACCACGTCGGGACGACGACCAGGCCCACAAGTCATCCCAACAAAACCCGGCAAGTCGCGGCACCTCACACGCTCGGTCCACAAACACGGCACATTCGGGTCGCCGCTTGGCGGTGGGGGGTTCGCGGCTGGGTGCCGGGGGTTCATTTCGGCGAGGGGGGTCCGTACACGGCCCGCAAGCAGTCGAATGGTCCGAATTGGCCCACAGGATAGTGGCTGCGTCGGCCGGGTCGTCCGTGGTAACGGGGTTTATTGACGGGGTTGAGGTCCGGGTGCTTGTGGACACGGGTGCGTCGGCCACTATCATTTCGGACCTTATTTATAACATTCTTCCCGTCCAAAGTAGACCCCTTCTGCCAGTGGACGTGCCATTTTATGCGGCGAATGGGGGATCCCTGGGGATCATCGGCCAGATTCGGGCGACTATTTGCATTGGTGACATCAAATTGGCGGGCCCTATTTTTGTATCATCATCGCTGGCCGTTCCCTGTTTGCTAGGTACGGACTTTTTGTCCAAAATGCCCATCAAAATTCTCATAGATCAGGCCTGCATTGAGCTTCCGTCAGGTCGGCGGGTTGCGTTCTTGACGAGCCCTACCAAAATACGCACGGTTTGTGCGACGGTGCAGGCGCTGGCAACTCAGACTGTACGTGTGCCCCCGGGATCGCAAATGTTGGTACCCCTTCGGTTGAGGAAACCACTCGAGGTGGGTGCGGAGGCACAGGGGGTGCTGTTGGGGCCGTCTAACAGGGCCAGAAGGGGCCTCGACTTAGCGGTTGCTCAAACCATGGTGAGAGGGGACAGTGAGCCGTTCGAAATGGTCCTGAATACGGGGTCGCGGCCGGCCGTAATTGCGCAGGGAACGGTGCTGGCTCACGCCGCGCCGCTACCCGTTGAGGAACGGCTCGTGGCTCAAGCAGATTTCACTGTCGAGTCGCATCCTCCAAGTGACGAGGGGACAGAGTGGTTGGACTCGTTGTGTGCCGGTTCTGCTAACTTGTCCAAAGTGCAATTGGGAGTCGACGCTCCCACGGGGAGGGATTCGCTGTTGTCGTTGCCCCTCATTGAGTGGGGCCGTCTCCAAATGTCCGACAGCTCCCTACTTACGCTACGTCGAAAAGTTGGCGCTCCCGAGGTAGGGGATGCGCGGGTCGGTTCCTGGGTGTGCAGACAGGGCCTTTTGATGAAGTGGGACAACATGTCCCGGCGTCACGTGCTCGTTGTGCCTGTTGCTATGCGGGGTAGGGTCGTTCTGGCAGCTCATGAACGGCTCATGCATCTGGGTTTTCACAAAACGCTCGCCCTAATCCAGCGAGACTATTATTGGCCGGGGATGGGTAACGACGTGGCGAACATTCTTAAGGGATGCGTAGGGTGCGCCAAAAGAAAACCGCCACCATTGGCAGCTAATCCACCGCTGAAATCCATTCAAGTTTCGCGCACAAACGAATTGGTTGCGTTGGACATCTTGGGGCCCTTTCCTGCTACACCGAGGGGAAATAGGTTCCTGCTGGTTGGCGTAGAATACTTCACCCGATGGCCCATGGCATGGCCACTCGCCAACCAGTCGGCTGCAGCGGTGGCGGACGCCTTCGTCCAGGGTTATGTTTTGGACAAGGGCGCCCCCGAACGCTTGCTGACGGATCAAGGAAAGAATTTTTCGAGCGTTTTGTTGCGCGAGGTGTGCGACCTGTTGGGTACAAAGAAAGTGCGTACTTCCCCCTACCACCCGCAGACTGACGGGATGGTTGAGCGTCTGAACAGGACGATTACGTCTATGCTGTGCCAACAGGTCTGCGACGATCAGGTTGATTGGGACTTACAGGTGCCGGGGGTACTCGCGGCCTATCGAATGGCCCCTCATGCGGCGACGGGGTTTTCCCCATTTTTTCTTATGTATGGGCGGGAGGCCGATCCGGCCATGGACGTTCAACTGGGGATTTCCCAGCCACGTGCAAAATCAAAATTGGCAGACCACATCAAATTTAATATCGCCAAATTGACTGAAGCGCGGGAGGCGGCGAGGTTGAATTCGCGGTCTCGGCAAATCGCGAACGAGGGATTGCATGGGCGGAGGGTGCATACGCATGATTGGAAACCAGGCGATAAGGCCTGGCTGCATTGTCCACATGCACCGTTGGCTACGTCCCCCAAATTGTTGAGACCTTGGAGGGGACCGGTGGAAATTGTGCGGGTTGCACGACCCCAGAGTATACAGATTAAATGGGAAAAACGCCGTTGGTACGTGCACCCCTCCCGACTGAAGCCCTATGCGGCACCGTGTGACCCCGTTCTGTGCCGTAACGACCGGGCGTGTGATGTGACCGTCGACTTGGGGAGGGAGGTGTCGCAGGCTGCTCCTCACGTGTCTCCACCTGACCCACCCCCAGGTGCCTCGGGCTTGACGGCTGCTGACCGTCGGGAACCTGAACCCCGCGGCACGCACGGGTCCTCGATGCCTGGCCAATGTCTTCCTGAACTGCCGGCACCACCGGACGTTCAACCGCGTCTGGTGCCGTACGACGGACCGGCAAGGCGGACTCGGGCTAGGGCACAACAATTTTCATGAAGACATTTTTTTTCGACACCGAGCTCGCCCGGTGTTCCCCTCTGCCGGGGTAATGTCCCGTTGTAGGGACGCTCGGAAAGAATGGGACGCTGCACGAGTCGAGAGAGAAAAAAAAAAAAAATTTCCATTTATTTTTCTTTCTGCATACACATTGCTATTGTCACTCGCCGGATTGTATATAGTGTTCTATTGTCGCGGTGGCATTGGTTGATGGTTGCGGATGGTAGTGTTCGCGTTGTGTTGTGTTGTTACATTAGTTGTTGTTCTTGTTGTTGTGTTGTGTTACGGGGCACACAGGGGGGTTTGTATATTTTTATAGCAGCCGGGTCGGCTGCGAGCTATGTGGTAGGGGGTGATGTAGTGGTGGTGTTGACGTGCGCCGACTGTGACAGTGATGGATCACGGGGCGGCGCGGGGTGCGGGGTTGGGCACGCGTTGTGGGCGTGGTGTGGACGCGCGCGCCGGGAGTGACAGATGACGGGGCGGCGCGGCATGGGTGGTGAGGTACGCTGAGATGTGGGAAAACAGGATCGTAGCCAGCGCCCAGTGATTGGTCGAATAGGATGGGTGCTCGCAGCGACGTCCGCAGGTGGGGTATAAAGGGGGACGCGCGAGAGCACTCGGGGAGAGTTACCCAGTTGAAGACCAGAAGACGGAGCTGAAGACCTAGTGCCCCGAGACCCCTAGTCCCGCCGTCCTTGTAGGGACCGGGGCCCTGTGTGGCTCGGAGGCGAGACTGTGGGACCCGGGGTCCGACGCCCACGTGGGTCGGGCTGGGGACCCACAGTCAAGACGGACACCCCGGGCAGGGAGTGTCCCGAGTAGCTCAGTGGGCGTTAGTCGCCAGGGTAGCTAAGTGGGTGTTGGTCACCCGAGTAGCTCAGGGGCGTTAGTCGCCGAGTAGCTAAGTGGGTGTTGGTCACCCGAGTAGCTCAGTGGGCGTTAGTCGCCGAGTAGCTAAGTGGGTGTTGGTCACCCGAGTAGCTCAGTGGGCGTTAGTCGCCAGGGTAGCTAAGTGGGTGTTTGTCAACCGAGATACTAAGTGGGTGTTTGTCACCCGAGATACTAAGTGGGTGTTTGTCACCCGAGTAGCTCAGTGGGCGTTAGTCGCCAGAATAGCTCAGTGGGCGTTAGTCGCCAGGGTAGCTAAGAGGGCGTTAGTCGCCAGGGTAGCTAAGAGGGTGTTAGTCACCCGAGTAGCTGAGTGGGCGTTAGTCGCCAGAATAGCTCAGTGGGCGTTAGTCGCCAGGGTAGCTAAGAGGGCGTTAGTCGCCAGGGTAGCTAAGAGGGTGTTAGTCACCCGAGTAGCTCAGTGGGCGTTAGTCGCCAGAATAGCTCAGTGGGCGTTAGTCGCCAGGGTAGCTAAGAGGGCGTTAGTCGCCAGGGTAGCTAAGAGGGTGTTAGTCACCGAGTAGCTAAGTGGGTGTTAGTCACCCGAGTAACCAAGTGGGTGTTAGTCACCGAGTAGCTAAGTGGGTGTTAGTCACCCGAGTAGCTGAGTGGGTGTTAGTCACCCGGGTAACCAAGTGGGTGTTAGTCACCCGAGTAACCAAGTGGGTGTTAGTCACCCGAGATACTAAGTGGGTGTTAGTCCACCTGTGAACGAGTTTGGTAAAATAAAGAGTGTGTTACCCGTGAAGTCGTCTCCTGCCGAGTTACTACATTACACATGCTTGTGTTGATGATAGACGCTTGTGTTGATGATAGACGCTTGTGTTGAGCCCGATACGTCGTGATTTATTTTATTTTATACCTACGTGAATTTACCGAAAGAACCAAAGAGTATGGATTCCTGAAGTCACGAAAGCTTCAAATCAAGAGAGTTTTAAACAGTGTACTTTGGTGACAATTATCAACATTGATTAAGCAGAGAATAAAAGGGGAAAATACATATTCATTTCTATTATTATTGCGAGTTTATTAAATAAGTCTGTATATAAGCCAGGTTTTCATCATGCTACATGTAGTCCCAGTGGCCTAATGGATAAGGCACTGGCCTCCTAAGCCAGGGATTGTGTGTTCGAGTCCCACCTGGGGTAGCTGAGAAAAAGTTGATCATTTTGTAGACGTCAAGTTTATGAATCTGACGATGAGAAGCGAAGGTGGTACTGTGCCGATCGAAGAGAGTTTGAAATCAGTGTACTTTGGTGACAGGAATCAACATTGATAAAGCAGAGGGGACGAAAGGGGGAAATACATATCCATTTTTTAATCCTTTATATTAAGTTCACTTGCTTGCTTACGACCGTGCAAATCTTTCGGTCGTTTTTAAATCCTTTAAATTAAGTTCACTTGCTTGCGCGCTTACGACCGTGCAAATTTTTCGGTCGTTTTTTAACCCACTTCCCGTGATCCAATCGAGCTGACATTTTGCACACAGACTCGTTGTGCGTGACAATGTTACACTTTTTAGGAAAAAATAAGTATATTTAATTACCAATTGCTTAATGGTGGCAGGCAATCATCTGACCCATAGGTGGCAGCCATCTCAAGCCAGAGGACGAGAAGACTTCTAGCCGCCACGCATATAAAGGATTTATAGTGAAAAACTTTGTTTTTACGGGTTAATTTTTATGCTATCGGCATACCCCATTTTCATTGATTTTACCCGAAATTAACTCTGTCACTTATGATTGCAAGTTGTTGCGAGTTCAGTGACTGCTTTAGTGTTTTAAAATATGGTGCTGTATTTTTAGGATAGTGTGTTTTTCTCAGCTACCCCAGGTAGGACTCGAACACACAATCCCTGGCTTAGGAGGCCAGTGCCTTATCCATTAGGCCACTGGGACTACATGTAGCATGATGAAAACCTGGCTTATATACAGACTTATTTAATAAACTCGCAATAATAATAGAAATGAATATGTATTTTCCCCTTTTATTCTCTGCTTTATCAATGTTGATAATTGTCACCAAAGTACACTGTTTAAAACTCTCTTGATTTAAAGCTTTCGTGACTTCAGGAATCCATACTCTTTGGTTCTTTCGGTAAATTCACGTAGGTATAAAATAAAATGAATCACGACGTTTCGGGCTCAACACAAGCGTCTATCATCAACACAAGCATGCATCATCATCATCTGATGATGGACACTATACTGACGTAACTTTACCGAAAGAACCAAAGAGTATAATTGAACACTGTTTTAAAACTCTTGTCTATAGGCACAGCGCCATTTTGGCTTTTCATTATCAGATTCGTTAACTTGATATTTTGATTTTACAAAATGAACAGCTGTTTCTCAGCAACCCCAGGTGGGACTCGAACCCACAATCCCTGGCTTAAGAGGCCAGTGCCTTATCCAATAGGCCACTGTGGCTACATGTAGCATGATGAAAACCTGGCTTATGTACAGACTTCTTAAATAAACTCACAATAAAAAAAAAATGTTTTCCCCCTTTGGTCCCGTCTGTTTTATTCATGTTGAAAATTTGTTTTTTTCCTAAAAAGTGGAAATTTTGGAAAAAAAAATTCACGAAAATTAATTGTCACGCACAACGAGTCTGTGTGCAAAATGTCAGCTCGTTTGGATCACGGGAAGTGGGTTAAAAAACGACCGAAAGATTTGCACGGTCGTAAGCACGCAAGCAAGCAAGCAAGCACGCAAGCAAGCAAGCAAGCAAGCACGCAAGCAAGCAAGCAAGCACGCAAGCAAGCAAGCGAACTTAATATAAAGGATTTAACAAGTAAACCCGTAAAAACTTAAGTTTTTCACTCTAAATCCTTTATATGCGTGGCGGCTAGAGTCCTCTCGTCCTCTGGCTTGAGATGGCTGCAATCCATGGGTCAGATGATTGTCTGCCAGTATTAAGCAATTGGTAATTAAATATTTAATTTGTGTTCCCTAAACAGTGTAAAATTTTGGAAAACATTTTTCACGAAAATTAATTGTCACACACAACGAGTCTGTGTGGAAAATGTCAGCTCGATTGGATCACAGGAAGTGGGTTAAAAAACGAGCGAAAGATTTGCACGGTCCTAAGCAAGCAAGCGAACTTAATATAAAGGATTTAAAATATATTCGCCTGTGGAGGACGCGGGGATCGATCCCGCGACCTTTGGCATGGGAAGCAAGGGCGCTACCAACTGCGCTACTCCGCCACGGCCTGTGGAGGGGTTACGCTCTGGCCTCCTATACTGTGACGTTCAGCCAAAGCCATGAATGAGTTCTATTTGAATAAATGTAAAATAAAAAATTTTTGCCTAAAGAGTGTAAAATTTTTGAATTTTTTTTTCACGAACATTAATTGTCTGTCACAACGAGTCTGTGTGGAAAATGTCAGCTCGATTGGATCACGGGAAGTGGGTTAAAAAACGACCGAAAGATTTGCACGGTCGTAAGCAAGCAAGCAAGCACGCAAGCAAGCAAGCACGCAAGCAAGCAAGCGAACTTAATATAAAGGATTTAAAAATGGCGAATATCCCGTGGACGCGTGCGGAACCATGCGGTATGCCGCTAAGATGCCCGGTATGTGCAAGTCCCAATCGGTCTGCTTTTCACTCACCGTGTGACAAAGCATAGCCGAAAGGGTGCGGTTAAATCGTTCCACCATGCCATCCGTTTGCGGATGGTAAGGGGAAGTGCGGATTTTCTTTGTGCCCAGCGCATCGCAAACATCCTTGAGCAATTTGGAGGAGAAGTTACGTCCCTGATCCGTGAGCAGCCTCTCGGGTGCTCCTTTATCCATGACATAACCATTCAAGAAAGCATCGGTGATGGACGCGGCCGTTTGGTCAGGCAGAGGCCAGGCCATAGGCCATCGAGAAAATATTCTACCCCGACCAGAAGGTGTTTGTTGCCCCTAGCCGATGGAGGGAACTGGCCAAGGATGTCCAGAGCAACAAATTCGTTTATACGGGATACCTCAATGGAACGTAATGGCGGCACATAATGTTTCCTAGGCGGTTTCCTCTTCGCACAATCATGGCATGACCGGACAAAGTCGTTAACGTCTGCCGTCATGCCGGGCCAAAATAAATCTTTCTGCATTGCGGCCAAAGTCTTCTGCACGCCGAGGTGCATTAATTTGTCAGTGTGCAGAGCGCGCAGCAGGTCATGGCAAAGGGATGTAGGCACGACCAGGCGTGGTCGGTCAGATAATCTATCGGTACACATCAATAGTCCCGCCTGGCCCCGGAACATCCGCCACTTCCATCCCGCCAAATGAGCTCTTGGTTTCCCGATCAATTTCCGCAGTGGAGCCAGAGAGGTATCGGCCTCCTGCTCGCGTAGCCAAACCGAGTGCGGCAGCTGCAGGGTATCATCAGTATCCACTGGCACATCCTGGCTGTCCTCGTTCGACATTGCCCCCATAACCGGACAGGGCGAGGTGTCAGAAGTGGAACGTGATGTCTAAACATCTCAAGAAAAATAAATATACCGGCACCATCTTCAGAAGACGAAGAGGATCTTCCTCCGGCGGTAGCAGTTCCGACCATGGAAGGCGTGGCAGTCCAGCTTGATTCGCTGCGGGCTGTTCTGCTGCAATTACTCACCCTGGTGGCGCCAGCGATGATGCCGGATCGCCCAAGCGGGGAGCCTTCGAGTGGGGCCGAGCCGTCCGCCATTGGGGCTTGTGCGACGCTTCCCGCCCTCTCCGACACGCGGCAAGACGCAGCCATCTTGTCGCCTCCACCGCGGGAAGCCGCCATCTTGCCCCCGCTGCATGGAGACGCCATCTTGAACATCGCGGCGGAGAGGCGGCCGTGCGCTGCCATCTCGGACGCGCCGCGTGGTGCGCATCCTGCTGCTGAGTAGCTGTTTTGCGGGAAGGAGCCGCAAGGAGAGGACGCCGACGCTGCTGCTGCCAGGGCGGGAGCACCCCCATCCTGGCTCGTCTGCGAGACACCGGAGCAGTCGTGGGAGGACGTCGCGCTCACCGTCCGAGTTCTGCGAGGCATCTCAAGTCACCACCCTGCCGTCCTCTGCTCGCTGCAGCCCCGGGCGAGTCGTGATGATATGCACCCGGCCCTAACACACACCTCAACCATCTAGCGTGTGCCGGGGGGCGATTGGTTGTTATGTCTCGAGCATGCGGAGCGCGGATCGGGCTGTGTGTGTGTGTGTGTTGAGGATGGACGCGCTATCTGCTTGTTTGCTCGGTGTCAAATAGTGTTTATGCGTTGCATCATGGAGATGTTATCTTGATGGCGAAGTTAATTATTAATTCGGTTGCGTCGAGTGTCCCGCGCTGTTACCATCCCGTGGGCTGCCGTGTGCAACGTGTTTATTTTGATTTCTTTTTGCTGCATGGTGCGACAGGGTTAACGGTGTGTTGTCTGCCTGCAGCTCTGCTTGCGATTGTGCATAAAGTACGACCTGTGTGGAACTTTGCTGCTTATAATTGCGATATGCTGACTGTACATACTGTATAGACTGTCTTTTTGTATGGATACGGAGTGCGGTGCATTGTTTTGACCATTGGGTTCGGGATTGTTATTAGTTGTGCGTACCTGTTCGGAAATTGGTCAATTCGTGAGGGACCCTCAAATTTGGTTGTATGAGTGTTCGTGCACACGAGATTGCATGTGTGTTCATAGGAAATTGCGAGTGTTGAGGGATGGGGCCGTGAATTGCCGCCAAGTGGCGTCGCTATTTCCGTTGATTGCATGCGGACAGGGGTTGCATTGCGAGTTGGTGTGTATGAGCAATGTGTCTTGGTCAACTATGGGTTAAAAATTTCCCTGATACGACTGCTGTGCGCAGCGAGCTGCGGCTCTGCGTCGTATCGTTGGGGGTTGTTAAAACGTGACAGGGGATGTGTGCTGTGACTCCCAGCGAGGGGCAGCTGGGGTGCACGCACGGGAAAAACTGCCGAAGTGGTCGCACGTTGGGCCGCCATTTTGGCGAGCGCGGGAAATCGAGTGGATGCGCTTGGCGCGTGATGCCGCCATTTTGTGCGCGCGCGGGAAATCGCGGGGATGCGCTTGGCGCAGGGGGCCGCCATTTTGAGCGCACGGGGAAAAACCTCGGTGGGGCGCTTCGCGCGTGCTGCCGCCATTTTGCGTATACACGTCGAGCCACGGGGATGCGGTTATGGATATCATCCCTTGACTCTCATGTTGCGCCCCGATGGCGTATTGGCGCCATCGGGGTAACAGGAGCATAGTGGCCCGTGTCTGACTAACGGGGGGCGTGTCATTGCACCAGCATTTTGGGACAGAGATGCTGGCTGGGTTCTATTCTGGGGCAAATATTTCACCAGTATACGCCTGCCATTGTTGAGTGGGTGATGCACGAGTTGTCGTCACATCTGCCTATGGCCGATGGTTGACCTGACAGCCCGGAGGCGAGACACTCCATGGTTTGTCTCAAACTAATGGGCCGTGTGCTCATATGGCTCAGGGAGTCGGGGTTCCATCGTGCGGTGGCAGACTGTGAACCTGGTGGGCCGGGAGCTCACGGAATTCAGGAGTAGAGGTTCCGTTACGTGGCAGCGAACGGGGAGACCTGGCTAGCATGGGGCGGGGATTCCCCTTGCGGGTCCTCCTGTGGGAAAGGCCGCGGACTTGTTCCACTCTGGGTTATGACGTTATTGAATGTATAGGGGAACTAGTCATGCAGATCCTATTCGGGGATAACTCAAAGACAATGCACCATCAGAGTATGAGAGCTCGGGGTAAGCATTTACACCATTGGTACCTCATTTGCCAGTAAAAAATATAATAATAGTTTGTTTACTCTGATGGTGCATTGTCTTTGAGTTGTGCGCCTTTTGGCGTCATCTGGTCCAACCCATGTGAGACTAGGCTCTAAGGAAAGCTGTCTCGGGTGTGGACCAATTAACTTCAAGGACAGTGCATACATTATCAGAGTTATACTGGTAGGAACGAAGTGGACCAGCCTACAACAGATTATATCGTCCGTCCGTTTGTCCGTCCGTGTAGCAACATCGCCCCCTACTGCAAACACTTGGCATGACCCTACAAAAACCTTTAGACTCAGTGACGCTTTCCTGGCTAAACAAGTGTAACATTCCCTTATAATTCCCTCAGATAGCTTTTAATTAAAACATTTAAATTAATGGGGCTTTCCTGGCTAAACAAGTGTAACATTCCCTTATAATTCCCTGAGATAGCTTTTAATAAAAACATTAAAATTTAAAATTTACACACGGCAGCCTAAAGCCTACAGCTAGGCCTAAAGCCTAGAACTAGGCCTCACACTCTCCCTTCGTATCGTCCGATTCGGTGTAGCAACATCGCCCCCTACTGCAAACACTTGGCAGGACCCTACAAAAACCTTTAGACTCAGTGGGGCTTTCCTGGCTAAACAAGTGCAATAATACATTATGTTTATATTCTTTGGTTATTCGTTCCTACTAGCCCACCCCGCAGGGTCCTGTTGTTTTTTGTTTGCATTATAACTGCAGGTATTGTGGTCTATGCAAACATGACTCCTCGTAAAAAAGGTGTCAGTTTTGTTGCCAGATAAAAGGGTAAAAAAACAATTATCATATTTTTTACTGGCAAATGAGATACCAATGGTGTAAATGCTTCCCCGAGCTCTCATACTCTGATGGTGCATTGTCTTTGAGTTGTGCGCCTTTTGGCGTCATCTGGTCCAACCCATGTGAGACTAGGCTCTAAGGAAAGCTGTCTCGGGTGTGGACCAATGAACTTCAAGGACAGTGCATACATTATCAGAGTTATGTTTTTTGTTTGCATTATGACTGCAGGTATTGTGGTCTATGCAAATGTAATGTAGTAACTTGTCGGGAGACGACCTTACGGGTAGCACACTCTTTATTAACACCAACTTATATTACACGGGTGGCTAACTGCAGCCTAACCCACGGGGTTCCCCTGGCTATACCCACACGGGTTCTTACTCCCCGTAGCTTCTCGGAACCCACCCGGCTGGGGTGTCCGTCTCGACTCTGGGTCCCACAGCCTCGTCCCACATGGACGTCAGACCATGGGTCCCACAGTCTCGCCTCCGAGCCACACAGGGCCCCGGCCCTTACAAGGACAGCGGGACTAGGGGTCTCAGGGCCCTACCTCTTCAACTCCGTCTTCGATCTTCAACTGGTTAACAACTCCCTGAGTGCTCCCGCGCGTCCCCCTTTATAGTCCTTCATGCGGACGTCGCTGAGAGCACCCACCCCAGTTGACCAATCACTGCGCGCTGCCCATGATCCTATTTCCCACCTTGTGTCAGCGCGCACAACCACGCACCCCGCGCCGCCCCGTGATCTCTCACTGTCGGCGCGCGTCAACACCACCACTACACAAACATGACTCCTCGTAAAAAAGGTGTCAGTTTTGTTGCCAGATAAAAGGGTAAACAAGTAAACCCGTAAAAACAAAGTTTTTCACTCTAAATCCTTTATATGCGTGGCGGCTAGAGTCCTCTCGTCCTCTGGCTTGAGATGGCTGCAATCCATGGGTCAGATGATTGTCTGCCAGTATTAAGCAATTGGTAATTAAATATTTAATTTGTTTTCCCTAAACAGTGTAAAATTTTGGAAAAACATTTTCACGAAAATTAATTGTCACACACAACGAGTCTGTGTGGAAAATGTCAGCTCGATTGGATCACGGGAAGTGGGTTAAAAAACGAGCGAAAGATTTGCACGGTCCTAAGCAAGCAAGCGAACTTAACATAAAGGTTTAAAATATATTCGTCTGTGGAGGACGCGGGGATCGATCCCGCGACCTTTGGCATGGGAAGCGAGGGCGTTACCAATTGCGCTACTCCGCCACGGCCTGTGGAGGGGTTACGCTCTGGGCTCCTATACTGTGACGTTCAGCCAAAGCCATGAATGAGTTCTATTTGAATAAATGTAAAACAAAAATTTTTAGCCTAAAGAGTGTAAAAGTTTAGCATTTCTTTTTTCACGAACATTAATTGTCTGTCACAACGAGTCTGTGTGGAAAATGTCAGCTCGATTGGATCACGGGAAGTGGGTTAAAAAACGACCGAAAGATTTGCACGGTCGTAAGCAAGCAAGCACGCAAGCAAGCAAGCACGCAAGCAAACAAGCGAACTTAATATAAAGGATTTAAAAACCAATTATCATATTATTTACTGGCAAATGAGGTACCAATGGAATATTAACATTTTTTAGCAAGGCTCAGTAGACTGAATAAACATTCAAATCTGCCAAACTTGACCACAGGGTCAAGTAAACACCAATAAACAAATTTGCTGATCTAAATTTAGTTTATAGACTTGTATGTGGACCCCAATGTGTTATGGTGCATTGGTGTACCGCCAATACGTCCATATCCCGCTCCAATCGCCAATATTACCACAACTTCGGGGATTTGATCTCAATCCCGAAAAACAATGGAGCACATTAACTCGAATCCCCTTGTCTCATGGCATATTCACCCACGACTTTAATGAGTGGGACAATTATCGGAGTTTCGGAAAAAATATACAATGGGAAGGGAAGTCCGTTTGAGGAAACAACACTGAAAGAAACGTGTTTCGACTTGGCTTGGCAGTCGGTGGGAAAACAACCCGTACCTTGATGGTCCCATTGAGACACAGGTCACGTGTGCCAATATAACACTTTCCTTCGGAGTGGGCAGGTAGGAACTTGGTTGGACAGCGCATTCGTGCACGACAGACAGACAAATGATCCCTGGTGGGCAGTGTGGAACCTGTTGTTCCTACCTGTATAAGTGTAGTGTTTCGTGTCGTGTATAGTGTAGTATGTAGGTTAAACGTTGAGTTTTATAAGGGCACCACGACCAGCCCCTCCCCACCCATCCCCACCCTCCCCACCCAGCTCCTCCCCACCCAGCCCCTCCCCACCCAGCCCCTCCCCACCCTCCCCTCCCCACCCTCCCCACCCAGCCCCTCCCCACCCTCCCCACCCAGCCCCCTCCCTCCCCACCAAGCCCCTCCCCACCCTCCCCTCTCCACACAGCCCCACCCCTCCCACCCTCCCCTCCCTATATGCACGACAGACAGACAAATAATCTCTGGTTGGCAGTGTGGAACCTGTTGTTCCTACCTGTAAACATTGCAGTAGACCTTTTGTTAGGCCAGTGTAATGACGGTTTGATTTTCATCTCTACTGGTGCAGAAAATGTCAAGATTTATGTATCCACTAGCGGTTAGTACCCGGCGTTGCCCGGGCGAAAAAGGCAGACACACATGTAGTTACACACGCAAATCGACTGACACACACACATATAGTTACACGCACAAATGGACTCACACATACATATGTAATGTAGTAACTCGGCGGGAGACGACTTCACGGGTAACACACTCTTTATTTTACCAAACTCGTTCACAGGTGACTAACACCCACTTAGTATCTTGGGTGACAAACACCCACTTGGTATCACGGGTGACAAACACCCACTTAGTATCTCGGGTGACAAACACCCACTTAGTATCTCGGGTGACAAACACGCACTTAGTATCTCGGGTGACAAACACCCACTTAGCTACCCTGGCGACTAACGCCCACTGAGCTACTCGGGTGACCAACACCCACTTAGCTACTCGGCGACTAACGCCCACTGAGCTACTCGGGTGACCAACACCCACTTAGCTACTCGGCGACTAACGCCCCTGAGCTACTCGGGTGACCAACACCCACTTAGCTACCCTGGCGACTAACGCCCACTGAGCTACTCGGGACACTCCCTGCCCGGGGTGTCCGTCTTGACTGTGGGTCCCCAGCCCGACCCACGTGGGCGTCGGACCCCGGGTCCCACAGTCTCGCCTCCGAGCCACACAGGGCCCCGGTCCCTACAAGGACGGCGGGACTAGGGGTCTCGGGGCACTAGGTCTTCAGCTCCGTCTTCTGGTCTTCAACTGGGTAACTCTCCCCGAGTGCTCTCGCGCGTCCCCCTTTATACCCCACCTGCGGACGTCGCTGCGAGCACCCATCCTATTCGACCAATCACTGGGCGCTGGCTACGATCCTGTTTTCCCACATCTCAGCGTGCCTCACCACCCACGCCGCGCCGCCCCGTCATCTGTCACTCCCGGCGCGCGCGTCCACACCGCGCCCACAATGCGTGCCCAACCCCGCACCCCGCGCCGCCCCGTGATCCATCACTGTCACAGTCGGCGCACGTCAACACCACCACTACATCACCCCCTACCACATAGCTCGCAGCCGACCCGGCTGCTATAAAAATATACAAACCCCCCTGTGTGCCCCGTAACACAACACAACAACAAGAACAACAACTAACGTAACAACACAACACAACGCGAACACTACCATCCGCAACCATCAACCAATGCCACCGCGACAATAGAACACTATATACAATCCGGCGAGTGACAATAGCAATGTGTATGCAGAAAGAAAAATAAATGGAAATTTTTTTTTTTTTTCCTCTCGACTCGTGCAGCGTCCCATTCTTTCCGAGCGTCCCTACAACGGGACATTACCCCGGCAGAGGGGAACACCGGGCGAGCTCGGTGTCGAAAAAAAATGTCTTCATGAAAATTGTTGTGCCCTAGCCCGAGTCCGCCTTGCCGGTCCGTCGTACGGCACCAGACGCGGTTGAACGTCCGGTGGTGCCGGCAGTTCAGGAAGACATTGGCCAGGCATCGAGGACCCATGCGTGCCGCGGGGTTCAGGTTCCCGACGGTCAGCAGCCGTCAAGCCCGAGGCACCGGGTTTTGTTGGGATGACTTGTGGGCCTGGTCGTCGTCCCGACGTGGTCCTGTGGCGCGCTGACGCGGGGCCCGGCACCCGGCCGCGACGTGACCCCGAAGGCCGCAGTTGTAGCAGACGACGAGGGACGTCGTAGGTTTCGGTTGCTCCAGCTTGCGGGATGAACGTGTGGGCGAACGACCTCCCGTTCTCCACTCCCCCGGACGCGATGCAGCGAAGGCCTGCTCCTGATCCGCAGCTGGCTGAGGTTCGGCGATCGTGGCGGCCAGTGCCCCGTTCCCCGGCCATTTGCAGACGACCCCCGGCTTGCGTTTGAGGACCTCGTACGCGTGAATGCTCGTGGCGATCGCCAGGGAGCAGATATCCATTTCGTCCGCCACATTGATGGGGACCCCCAACTCGTGGGCCAACGCCAGCAGCTGCTCCGTCACCATGGCGTCCTTCCCCTCCTTGTCCATGCGGGGAAAAGCTGCGTCCACCAAGGCGAGCAGTGCCGTGCGATAGGCGAGCGTCGTTTCTCCAGCCACCTTCCGCCGATCGTAGAACTGGTGGCGACAGGTGGAGGGCGGTCCGAACACCTTCGCCATCAGGTGTAGTGCGGCCTGGAGCGTAGAGCGGGACGACCTTGCAGCAGATGTGAAGGCTGCAAGCGCGTCGTCGTCGAGCATCGCTGGCAACGCACGCAGGGCAGTGGTGTCGGACCACCCCGACATTTCCTGATGAGCGAGGAACCTTCGTTGGAAGGCTCCCCAGTCGCCCCCATCCGCCTTGAACGCCGACAGCGCGGGCAATCTTTGCTGGAGGACCCGATCGTCGTCGACGTCGGAGAGATTTTCCCGCGCTCCGCTGTAGTTGTGTAAAATGTCGGCTCGGTCGTCAGGCGCAAAATGGAGAGCTCCGGCGCGCGCTGATGACGTGGGCTGCGCTGAGCGGAGGTCTCCGGCCACGTGGTGTCCGTGCTTCCCGCCAATCGATGGCGGCCCCTCAAAAACGGCGGCAACTTCCAGACTTTTGGCGCGAAGCGCCTTTTGGCGGGATCCCTCCAACGTCGCTTTCTCCAGCAACCCCGCAGCCGTTTTTTAGCTCGCCGGAACGGAGATGTCCGCCAAGACAGCGGCGGCGGCGAGTAGCAACTCCGCCAACCGGGAGTATGCGTCTTGGAGGCTGGTGTCGGAGGCGAGCGGAGCGTCGGCCATCACCGCGAAGTGCTGCATCGGCGGCAACTCCTCGTCCTCTCCTCCCGAGGTTGGTGTCCCCGGTACGCCATCGTCGTCCCGACCTCGCTCGTGGGTACGGGTAGTCTTCCTCGTGTCCATTCTTCTTGAAGACAGGTTTACTTCTGACGCCAGTTGTAATGTAGTAACTCGGCGGGAGACGACTTCACGGGTAACACACTCTTTATTTTACCAAACTCGTTCACAGGTGACTAACACCCACTTAGTATCTTGGGTGACAAACACCCACTTGGTATCACGGGTGACAAACACCCACTTAGTATCTCGGGTGACAAACACCCACTTAGTATCTCGGGTGACAAACACCCACTTAGTATCTCGGGTGACAAACACCCACTTAGCTACCCTGGCGACTAACGCCCACTGAGCTACTCGGGTGACCAACACCCACTTAGCTACTCGGCGACTAACGCCCACTGAGCTACTCGGGTGACCAACACCCACTTAGCTACTCGGCGACTAACGCCCCTGAGCTACTCGGGTGACCAACACCCACTTAGCTACCCTGGCGACTAACGCCCACTGAGCTACTCGGGACACTCCCTGCCCGGGGTGTCCGTCTTGACTGTGGGTCCCCAGCCCGACCCACGTGGGCGTCGGACCCCGGGTCCCACAGTCTCGCCTCCGAGCCACACAGGGCCCCGGTCCCTACAAGGACGGCGGGACTAGGGGTCTCGGGGCACTAGGTCTTCAGCTCCGTCTTCTGGTCTTCAACTGGGTAACTCTCCCCGAGTGCTCTCGCGCGTCCCCCTTTATACCCCACCTGCGGACGTCGCTGCGAGCACCCATCCTATTCGACCAATCACTGGGCGCTGGCTACGATCCTGTTTTCCCACATCTCAGCGTGCCTCACCACCCACGCCGCGCCGCCCCGTCATCTGTCACTCCCGGCGCGCGCGTCCACACCGCGCCCACAACGCGTGCCCAACCCCGCACCCCGCGCCGCCCCGTGATCCATCACTGTCACAGTCGGCGCACGTCAACACCACCACTACACATACATAGACTGAACAACAACAACCGCCATTCGCCACTAAGTGGCGGTGACGTCACGACAACGCTTGTGCCAGGCTATGTGCACCTTGAGGCCACGTGAAGTGTCGAACGCCCGCTGGCAGGAGGTCACGGGGCAAACCCAGATGCTACAGGTGGACTGACTGAGACGACTGGCTGATGCACCACCTGTGGCTCCTACTGTGGCAACTTTCTGTGCTTTAGCCACGCGGCGCTCCGCTCATTGTTGCGAGCGTCGCTCCTCCGCCCTCCGTTGTTGTTGGAGGGTGACTGCCTCCAACTGCCCAGTAGCATCCTTCAGGAGCCTCCTCCACATAGGCCGATCTAGACACGGCTAGTAGCAGTCATCCGCAAGTGGACTCAGCTCCAAGTCCTCCTGTAGCACATAATTGCATCTCTTCTCCAGCCCCCTGGATCCGGCCGAACAAAAGATGTCTAGGCATGCGGTGTCTGGCCATGTGGGCTACATGACTCAGGCAATGCAGCCTTGCCTGGTGGAGGTCACCGATGGGACTTTGTCCACATCTTTCAAGGATTTGTGAGCTCCTCACACAATGCAGCCTGGTTAAATCCAGGATGGATCGTAGGCAGGCCATCCTAAATGTTTCTAACCGGCGAAGATGTTCCATTAGGGGGGTCCACGTTTCGCAAGCGTAGAGAAGGGAGGGAATGACCGTGGCCGAGAAGACCTGAAGCTTCGTGCGGAGTAATAGACCAGGTAGCTTCCACACAGCGTTACGCAGCCAATGAAAAGATAATGTGGCTCGACTGATTCGGAGTGAGACCTCTGCTGTTAAACCAGAGCCGGTCATTAGCACACTGGCAATGTATGGGAAACTCTCCACTGTCTCCACAACTGCCCCATCACCAATTGGGAGTTGTGGGGGTGAAGTGTCCGATGTTAGAAAATACCCAGGCAGCTGCTTAGTTTTGGTGGGGCTGATGGTAAGGCCCCACCTCTTGGTGGCAAGCTCCAGGTTCAGCAGCAGCACCTCAAACTCCTCCTCCGAGTGAGCAGCAATTAGCAGATCATCGGCATTCATAACATGGTTGAGCAATAGGGAGGCATCCGTTGACCGCACCCGGGCATCGATCAGCCTCCCATTGTATCTGCACATATGGTAATTCATCGGGTACAGCCATTGAAGGCTTCACGAACTACGTGGTCAAAAGATATGTTAAATAATGTGGGAGCCAGAGGACATTCCTGTCACACTCCAAGGTGTAGACTGTAGAGGGAATGGCTCTGACTGACGGCCACGTAGTTTGACGCGGGGACGCTCACCATCATGAAGGTCCTTAAGGATCGTGAGCAAAGTTTGAGGGACTCCGAAAGCATGAAAAACAACCCAGAGGCCAGGCCTACTGATGGTATCATAGGCCTTGAGCAGGTCAATAAAGCACATACATTCACTCACACACACATATGGACCTACAGACACGCAAAGAAATAGACTTACACTGATTCACATGGAGCCATGCACACAAAGCGACTAACACAGACGCCTATGGACTGACACACACAGACATATCGACTGACACACACAAACACATGGACTTACACACACACACATATGGACTGACACACGCATAGACATGCACATTAGATACACACACATGGAGTTACACACACATACATAGACTGACACACATACAACGACTTACACACACACATCGACTCACACACAGATATACGTGGACTCACACACACATTGACGTAAACACACATGTACTTACACACACACATATCGACTAAGACACACACACATGGACTTACACACACATACATAGACTGACGTACACCTTACCCTACACACACATACCCATATGTACTGTGACACACAGACATCTACTTTAGATACACACATGTAGATTAACACACAAACATCCACTGACACACATAGACACACAAACGCACATTGACTTACACACTCAGATGGAGCCATACACACACATCGACTCACACACACACGTATGGACTTACACACACATGTGGACTAACGCACACACAGCGACTGATACGCACACAAATGGACTGACACACACACACAAACACTTGTACGTACACACACACACATGGGGCGTTGTCCGTTTGAAAAAGACACACACATGGAGGCACACACAGACATGGACCCACACACATAGAAACCCATCGACTTACACGCACACAAAGACATATAGACTCACACACACAGACATCGACTTTAGGGACACACATGTAGTTTATGCACACAAACATTATCATTGTAATATTTGTAAACTTATTTGTTTAATAATAGTAAACAATAAACCTCAGTTCTTAGCGAAAGATGCAAGAAAATTGTACTTTACATTGGCGTGGTGATGCGTCGTCCCGTGCAGAGCTCGCGGCCTCGCTTAGATTGGCAAGCCGGAGGAGGTGAGACGTTGCCAGGCTGCGAGCTGGGCCGCTACCCCCGCCCCCCCCCCACCACCCCCCCCCGCCCGAGGCAGAATAATACCATGTAAGCGTTGTCATAATATTAAATTAATATGTAAGGGCTTTATAGCAGTAACTGTACGCATTGTGGTGGGGAGGGGGGGAAGACGACATCACACTGTGAAGAGAAATCGGCAGCGTGATGTGGATATTTATTCCATGTTAAACGCGTAAAATATAATGTCTGCCGTGGGCTGGAGCGAACGCGCATGACTTGGCAGGGTCCGACCCCCCACGCAATTGTCGTGAGTTGGTACGGTCGATGTCGCACAAGAAGTAAATAATGAATAATAGAAACGGCACAAATGTGTTAATTAAACTACTTTAAAGTTTACGGATGGGAAAACGGAATAGCCTATTCCCACCGCGGGGCTTAGGGCGTGCTGCCTGTCAAAAAAATTTATACGTGAAGCTCACCGTCCGAGAGCCAAATCCCCCGCAAGCGCGCGTGCGGAGACTTTTATATATAAGAAATAAGAAATAAAATAAAATAAAAAATAAGAAATAATAGAGGGGGGCATTTTTTGGGTTAGATCGCGTAAATATAAATGTATCGTTTAAACCCACCATCACCACCCAACACAGCCAACTATTAAGGGTTGTCATGTAAACAGAACATGTCAATGTGTCACTAATACAGCACACTGGTGTGTTGGACAGCCAAGCCACAACATTCACAATCTGAGTACTACGTTTCGCCAGTAATTACAATTAGCTTCATCAGGCAACAGCCACAAATCTGGCTGTCGCCTGATGAAACTAGACGAACATGAGATGGGTGAGGTGCACCGCAACTCGCCTGGGGGCCCCTTAAAGTCGATGGCGGCCGGGATGACAACGATGGCGACCCGAAGCTTCCTCGACGTGCAGCGCGACACCCCGAGGCGATGTGTTCCAGCAGCTCGCAGTTGTAGCAGACGGCGCGGCTGGAGCCCGGACAAGGGAAGGTTCCTTGAGGACGGTCACGTCATCCTTGCCACTCCATATCGCGTCTCCGACCTCCGCCGTCGACAGCAGCACAAACTGGAGCATGCTCGTCCTCTTCCGACTCCTCGCGCAAGCCCGCAGGTTAGGTAGCATGCCACCAGCCCCGTTTGTCTCTTCAACCCCAGGTGAGTCTGTATACAACGGGCGATCATGAGGGATGACGGATCATCCTCCAAGGCAGGTAGGGCAACGTTCAACTCCTTCGCCAGCCCCAACAGTCTTTATAAGACTAAAGAGTCAATGCCCGCCGCCTCCATCTTCGGAAACGCCGCCTGCGCCAGGGACAGCAGAGTGCTTCGGAAGGCGAGGGGCGTCTCGGCTTCCCTTCGCCGTTGTTCAGAAAATCTGTTGCATACACTGGACGGCGGGTCATAAACTGCGGCCATTGCCTTGAACGTTTGTGATAGCGTGGACCACTGCGCCGGCAGGATGGCGTAAAATGCCGCCAAGGCATCGTCGTCAAGAGAGGTGGAGAGCGCTTTCAATGCTTCTTCCTCCGTCCACCCTGCCAACGTACAGCTTCCGGTGAAGCAGCGTTTGAACACCTCCCAATCCCTGCCAGCTGCTGTGAATTCACGAACAAATAGGGGTCGGTGATGCAGCGCAGGGGCGTCCTGCAGTGCAGCCGGCGGATGGGAGGAAATGGCGACCTCTCTGCCGCGTGCTCCCACCAAAATGGTTGCCGCTCGATCGGGCGGCGTGGAGAGAAAGTCGCGCGCTCGGACGGCGGCAGCGACGATGTCGACGCCATGTGGCTCCGGGGCGATTTTCTCCGTCGACAGCTTTCCGGTGTTGAGTTTGGCGGCCAACTCGGCCGTGGCGCCCAGCAACGGTGATGAGTCTGCCGCCTGAACCACACAGCGCTGTTCCGCTGGCGGTGAAGCCTCAGCAGAACCCTCCAGGGTTGCCATCCCCCGGGCTGTTGGTAGGATGATGTCTCCGTCGTCTTCGTCACCCAAGGAGTTTCTGGCAGGTTATCTACAACGTGTGAGTATCTTGCCTCGCTCTAGATCAAATTTGCCACTTCTGTCACCAAATGTAATGGCTCGACAGAGACGCACACACTCGTGTGGAGGCAACACTTATTTATTTAACACAACTGCAAGACACCCTACACTCTCGCTAACACCCAGGTACTACTTGGCATGGCCAAGCCAGGGGGGCTTCTGCTTGGCCATGATGACTGGAGGCTTCTTTCTTCATTTTCTTCATGAGACGACTTCATCCCAGGCACGAACAGCCCAGCTCTCTGTGCTGAGCCGGCTTATAAGCCCCCCTGGCGTGGCCGGCCACATCCTGGTGTTGTATATGTCGGGTCTTGAAAAAAAAAAAATATTTTAAAAAAGAATGGGAAAATGCACAATCACATGAATTTATGGTAATTTATGTAAATTATGCTAATTAGGGAGGTGATCGTATTGCATATGTATGTGCTTATGCTAATGTGTGCTGTTATGATAATTATGCTTACCTCGTTGTTCAGGGTTGTATTATCAATCGGGATAATACAATTATTCTTGCTTTAACATTTACTGATTATGTCTTAGTGTGTTTATGTCAGGTCTCCAAATTCAAATCTCACCGCAGGATACAGTTCTTATAATTAAGATTATTACGCATGAACTCAGGGAGGCACCACTACTCTTCTGTGATAAGCAACTTTAATTCTAACAAACAAAAAAACATGCACTCTAATATGCGAACTCGTATGCTTGTGATTACGTTGTCAAACTGGGTAATCAAAACAATTGATTAATTCCTCGGAGTAACGCGAGCATATATGGCGATAGGAAAATTTCCTTAAACATGCGTACAACGATATTCATATGAACGGCAATAAAGAAACATATCCCGAAGGAAAGGTATGCGTCAATGAATTAATCGGTAAGATTATGTAATTAACGAATCGTCTTGGACCAATGGTGTGTGACAGTGTGTCTGCTTGAGCAGATGTTTATCATTTATTCTAGATTTGAAGCTTTCGTGACTGCAAGGATTCATATTCGTAGGTTTTTTCGGTAAAGTCACGTAGGTAAAATTTTAAATTAATAAAAGTAAAATAAAAATAAAAATCACGACGTTTCAGAGGCAACACAAGCTTCCGTCTTCAGGTGGAACTGTCACAGCACGATAACTGTATCAAGTGAGAGAAATTCCAAGAACACAGTATTTGTGTAATGCGAGCAAAAACAGGGTGGGTGCTGGCCTCCGCGCCACTCACGCGGGCCAGAGTATTGGGGGCCGAGCCTGGTTGACGGAGCGTGTGGGAGGAGCCACTGCTCACCTGGGCTCCAATGGGAGTCGGGGTGAGCGGGGGCGGAGACGGGGGCAGTACAGGAAGGAGGGGTCAGGGTCACGTGATAGGGAGGATAGGGAGAGAGCCGGAAGAGATTTAGGAGTTGGAAGAGAGTGGAAATAGGGGAAAGCCACGTTGGGCGGTGGCCAACGTGGCGCCATTTGCCATGTGGTCGGGGTCCACGGCACCGTCGGCCAGCGGTGTATGTGGGGTAGCTAGCGGAGTGTAAGGAGCTAGCGGAGTGTGAGGAGCTAGCGGGCTGTGAGGAGTTAGTGGGGTGTGCGGGGCACACGGAGCAGCGGTGTGGCTGCGGAGTATGCGGGGGCACACGGAGCAGCGTTGTGGCTGCGGGGTGTGCGGAGCACACGGAGCATGCGCGGGGTGCACGGCAGTAGAGGCGCGGGTCCGACAGTGGACGCCGCGGGGTGCGAGACAAGAACCCAATAAAGGACAAACGGAGACCTACATCGCCTGCAGAGTCCTTTATTACATTTGTATATCTTCTTGGTTCTTTCGGTAAAGTCACGTAGAAGGGAAGTAAAAAAATAATAAAAATAAAACATAATAAAATAATTCTCACGACGTTTCGGCCACAACGCAAGCAGCCGTCCTCAGGTGAAGAATGAAACACCACCAAGCTTGGAACGTATATTTAAGCTGGGTTGGAGGGGGGGAGGTGGGAAGAAGAGCGCCTTGACAAAATAATTTGCATATCAAGAGGAATTTAGCATATGGGAAAATGCGTAGGAGGTGAGCGGGGGGGTTTCAAATTAATATTATGCCCATGCATTATGCAGGATTAGCAGCATCAAAGGGAGGGGGAAGGGGGGTAGCATTAACAAAGGAAAGGAATGTTAATAGTATGTAGCTGCAGTTACTAAACAACCACGTAAAAAACTAAAGTATAAACTACATAAACAACTAAAGTATAACCTACATAGCATCATCAGTTTATTTTTGTGAGTTTATTTTTGTGAGGTTCGGTGCGGCTGAAGCACGCTGAATGAGCCTTTGTTGTGTAAACTAGGTGCGGATGATGTAAAGGTGCATGTAAAAGGGACTGAGCCTTTTTGTTATGTAGAGATGATGCAGCTGAAATCGCTGCCAGGAAATTAGTCTTTGTTGTGTAGAATGGTTGAGTGAGCCTATTGTTATGTAGAGGTGGTGCGGCTGAAATTGCTGACAGGAATGCTCCAAATATGTGTAGTTAAATCTTTTTCGCATGGTTAATAACATCTTTCCAATGATTACTAAGTTTGTACCCATCATCACGGTTGAAATTATGTCTGTGTTTGTATATTTCGATGGCCTCGTGTACAAACCTTTGATGGTAGCCAGGAGGCTTGCAGAGCACCTTAGTCTCGGAAAAGACAATTTCATGAGAGCCCACAGCGTTGTAGCAATGATCGGCAACGGCGGAAGAATCAGTTTTGCCGTGTTTCAGATCTTACTTGTGCTCGCGGACACGATCAGAGATATGACGTTTCGTGTCTCCAATGTAGCAATCACCACAACTGCAACTCATTTTGTAGACTCCAGGGTATTGTAAGTCAGGAATGACATCTTTCACAGATGGAATTAGATCACGGATTTTATGTACTGTACTGAATCGGACTTGAATCTTATGTTTGTTTAGAATTTTGGAGATCTTTTTGGTCACGCCTGCTATGTATGGTAACGTGATAGTTTTGATCGGAGTTTCATGTGGCTGTTTCTGTATGGTGGGAGAAACAGCTTGGCGGATGGTGCGGTCAGAGTATCCGTTCATCCTGAGGGCCCGATGTACATGTCTTAATTCACTGGCCAGGTGGTGTTGGTCAGAAATGCCATGAGCTCTCTGGTAGAGCGTTTTGATGAGATAATTCTTTTGAGATGGGTGGTGGTAGGAATCGGGTTTCAAGTAGGAATCTGTGTGGGTGGCTTTCCTGTAGACAGAATGTCCCAAGGATCCATCAGGTCTCCTCTCAAACAGAATATCTAAGAATGGTAGTTTACCATCTTTCTCCACTTCCATGGTGAATCTGATGTATGGGTGTCTGGAATTGATGTGGTCCAAGAAGTGGTTCAATTCTGGGAGGCCATGTGGCCACTTTCGTCATTTGGCCACATGGCCTCCCAGCATTGAACCACTTCTTGGACCACATCAATTCCAGACACCCATCCATCAGATTCACCATGGAAGTGGAGAAAGATGGTAAACTACCATTCTTAGATATTCTGTTTGAGAGGAAACCTGACGGATCCTTGGGACATTCTGTCTACAGGAAAGCCACCCACACAGATTCCTACTTGAAACCCGATTCCCACCACCACCCATCTCAAAATAATTCTCTAATCAAAACGCTATACCACAGAGCTCATGGCATTTCTGACCAACACCACCTGGCCAGTGAATTAAGACATGTACATCGGGCCCTCAGGATAAACGGATACTCTGACCGCACCATCCGCCAAGCTGTTTCTCCCACCATACAGAAACAGCCACATGGAACTCCGATCAAAACTATCACGTTACCATACATAGCAGGCGTGACCAAAAAGATCTCCAAAATTCTAAACAAACATAAGATTCAAGTCCGATTCAGTACAGTACATAAAATCCGTGATCTAATTCCATCTGTGAAAGATGTCATTCCTGACTTACAATACCCTGGAGTCTACAAACTGAGTTGCAGTTGTGGTGATTGCTACATTGGAGAAACGATACGTCATATCTCTGATTGTGTCCGCGAGCACAACTCAGATCTGAAACACGGCAAAACTGATTCTTCCGCCGTTGCCGATCATTGCTACAACGCTGTGGGCTCTCATGAAATTGTCTTTTCCGAGACTAAGGTGCTCTGCAAGCCTCACCACCCTTTGTGGTGTTATTGCTACCACAACGCATGTCAAAAATGTTATAAATTGATTTGCATTTTAATGAGAGAAATAAGATTTATGGCTCCCAGGTGTCTTTTATACAGGTAACGAGCTGAGATTAGGAGCACACTCTTAAAGGGAGTGCTCATAATCTCAGCTTGTTACCTGTATAAAAGACACCTGTTCACAGAAGAAATCAATCAATCAGATTCCAAACTCTCCACCATGGCCAAGACCAAAGAGCTTTCCAAGGATGTCAGGGACAAGATTGTAGACCTGCACAAGGCTGGAATGGGCTACAAGACCATCGGCAAGCAGCTTGGTGAGAAGGTGACAACAGTTGGTGCAATTATTCACAAATGGAAAAAACAGAAAATAACTCAATCTCCCTCAGCCTGGGGCTCCATGCAAGATCTCACCTTGTGGAGTTGCAATGATCATGCGAACGGTGAGAAATCAGCCCAGAACTACACGGGAGGATCTTGTCAATAATCTCAAGGCAGCTGGGACCATAGTCACCAAGAAAACAGTTGGTAACACACTACGCCGTGAAGGACTGAAATCCTGCAGCACCCGCAAGGTCCCCCTGCTCAAGAAAGCACATATACATGCCCGTCTGAAGTTTGCCAATGAACATCTGAATGATTCAGAAGACAACTGGGTGAAAGTGTTGTGGTCAGATGAGACCAAAATGGAGCTCTTTGGCATCAACTCAACTCGCCGTGTTTGGAGGAGGAGGAATGCTGCCTATGACCCCAAGAACACCATCCCCACCGTCAAACATGGAGGTGGAAACATTATGCTTTGGGGGTGTTTTTCTGCTAAGGGGACAGGACAACTTCACCGCATCAAAGGGACGATCCGGTACAGAACACCGGCCCATCCTCCGCGCAACAAGCAACAAGAATTAAGAATGGAACAATGCACAACAACGGCAACCGACACGCAAGAACGGCCGACGCGCATAAACCAGGAATGCGGTGTCTCAGAGCGTGTCCGTGTTGCTGGTCCATCCGCCTGGCTCAAGTCCAACTTCAGAGAGCAACTGGTAGAGCAGGAGTGACGAACAGACGCTCCACTCCCCCTTCAAGTCCACATCCGGTTAGCACAACTGGCAACACCCAGTGTGGCAGGCGCTGAAGATCTGTGACGAGAAGGAGAAGCCAACCCCCTGAGGCACAACACAACAAAACGCACATCCACGTGTCGTACACGACATCCACCCGGCCCCAGGGTAATAGAGATGATCGAAATCCGGCCCGCGTAAAGAAAACCCCAATAAATACCCAAAATAGACGCGATGGATGCCCCAGTATTTACATTTTAACAACAATATTATTTACACGTGACAACAAACAAATTTTTTTTTCCTGCTCTTGCCCACCAGCAGTCCTCCCTTGAGGACCAGCACAGACATCTTACGTATGTAATAATCCTTCTTGAGACGGCTTCGGAATCAGTCCTTTTTATTTCCACTCCACAATACACTTTACTCACTCACTCTCCGTTGCTGGCAGACAACGGAGAGAGGACAGACTTCGCACTAAGTCCCCACCGCGCACGTGGCACCCAGAGCCCCCGTCCGCGCGTGACCCTGCTCTTGTCAGTTCCAGTCTGCTCTCGATCGTTCTCCCTCACTCTCTCTTAATACCTTCGTCACGTGGTCCCCCCAGCCAATCGTTCATGGACAGCTTCGACCATTCTCGATAGTTCCCTGTCAATCCCGGGACCACGCCCCTCATCCGGCTCCCCATTAGCTGGGGCCCCGAATGGCTAGGCCAATCACTCCTGATGACATGCCGTGATCACGCCCGGGCCATGGTCCCTATCTCAACTCTTATTGGCTACAAGCAGGACCGGCAAGCCAATCCCCACGTGAACCCTCTATGGCTGTTATTACATCACCCCCCCCCCGGTGAAAAAATGTAGCCGTCTCGGCTGGGAAAAGGGTGAAGAACCAATTCCGCAACATCTTATTAGGGCACCAAGGTGCGTTTAACAATTCGAGGGTGAACCGGCGTTCCCGCGCCTAACAACATTTAAAACAGTCACCCATAATAAAAAAATCACGACATACATTAGGGCGCCCCTGCAGCGCAGTAACGACAGGGAAATCAGCGAAACGATCAAACGTTAATGAAACGGAAGAGATTTCGACCGCGTACGCGACGCGGGACCCTCTCCGCTCCCAGCGCAAGGTCGCTTTGCTTCCGGATGGACAGGAGGTGGCAGGCTCGAAGAAGAAGTCGGTTGTTGGTGCTTGGTCACGTCCAGGACGGGCCCCGTTGGAGGGGGGGCAGTGGGGGCTTCCTCAGCCCTCAGAACCTGTTCCTCTGCAGGAGGCACAACACAGTCCCCCCTGGGATCAACGGGCGTGTCAAGCGGCGTAGTCGGCCCGGCAGAACCCGGCAGGTCAGCTATTGGGGATGAAGGACCGACACGCGCGTCAACATAGGGTTTAAGTCGTGAGGAATGAACATACCACCGACGTTTTCCGTATTGAACGCGGACACTTTGCGAGTTCCGAACATCTACCAGCGTCACAGGCCCCCGCCATGACCTGTGCAGTTTAGGGGATGTGCCCGCCGGTACCTGGGGGCAGTGGAGCCACGCCAGGTCTCCCACTGACCAAGGCATGCGAGTATGCGATCGACGTGCGTACCGTTCGTTCCTTGCCTGAGCACGGGCCGTCGCACACCGGGCAGCCTCTCGCGCCTCCGTTACTCGTTCAAGCGAGTCATGCACGTGGTCAGGCAGGGAGCGGGACGGTTGCTTACTCGGCGTACCCAGTTGCACATCGATGGGTGGAACATTTTCATGGCCATACATCAAAAAAAATGGTGAGTATCCCGTGGACGTGTGCGGAACCATGCGGTATGCCGCCAAGACGCCAGGTATGTGCAGGTCCCAATCGGTTTGCTTTTCACTGACTGTGTGACAAAGCATAGCCGAAAGGGTACGGTTGAATCGTTCCACCATACCATCTGTTTGTGGATGGTATGGGGAGGTGCGAACTTTCTTTGTACCTAGCGCGTCACAAACTTCCCTAAGCAATTTAGAGGAGAAATTCCGGCCTTGATCTGTGAGCAGCCTTTCAGGTGCCCCCTTGTCCATGACATACCCGTTCAAGAAAGCGTCGGTGATGGACGCTGCCGTTTGGTCGGGCAGAGGCCAGGCCATCGGCCATCGAGAAAAATATTCCACCCCGACCAGAAGGTATTTATTGCCCCTAGCCGACGGGGGAAACGGCCCCAGAATGTCGAGAGCCACTAATTCGTTGATACGGGACACTTCAATGGAACGCAACAGTGGTACATAGTGGTTCCGAGGCGGCTTCCTCTTCGCACAATCATGGCACGAGCGGACAAAATCATTGATGTCTGCCGTCATACCGGCCCAGAAAAAATCCTTTTGCATCGCGGCCACAGTCTTTTGGACGCCGAGGTGCATCAACTTATCAGCGTGCAGAGCACGGAGCAGGTCGTAGCGAAGCGAAGTAGGCACCACCAAGCGTGGTCGGTCAGACAACCCGTCAGTACACATTAACAATCCCGACTTACCCCGGAACATCTGCCACTTCCAGCCCGCCAATTGCGATTTCTGTTTCCCAACCAATTTACATAGCGGAGACAGCGAGGCATCGGCCTCCTGCTCGCGCAACCAGACCGCGTGCGGCAGCCGTAAGGTATCATCGGTGTCCACTGACACCTGCTGGTTCTCCTCCTTCGCTTTCACCCCTGCGTCGTCCTCATTCGCTCTCACCCCCATA
The DNA here is from genome assembly GCF_964198595.1 of Lampetra fluviatilis. Classification (NCBI taxonomy): domain Eukaryota; kingdom Metazoa; phylum Chordata; class Hyperoartia; order Petromyzontiformes; family Petromyzontidae; genus Lampetra; species Lampetra fluviatilis. The sequence goes on from NC_136339.1 coordinate 237,807, forward strand.
ACCGAGCAGGGCAACGTGGGCGGTGCGGCGCAGCGGTGCGTGCCCGTCAGGCAAGTGCACGGAAGAACGGGCGGCAGCCTTGAGAGCGCATCAGCGTTCGCGTGACGGGCCCCCTTTCGGTATGTTATATCGAAGGAAAATTCCTGTAACGATTCCAACCACCGGGCCAATTGGCCTGACGGCTGATCCAATTTGAGGAAATATTGCAAAGCCGCATGATCAGTGCGGACCAGGAATTTCCGTCCATACAGATACGGCCGGTACAATCGAACAAAATGGACAATTGCCAAAAGTTCCCGCCTTGTCACGCAATATCGCGTTTCCGCAGGGAACAGAACCCTGCTGCCGTACGCCACCACCCTCTCAACCCCGTCCTTACGTTGCGACAAAACAGCCCCAATGCCGATATCACTAGCATCCGTATCAAGGATGAACGGCTGCGAAAAATCTGGGTAATCTAACATAGGCGCCGTGGCGAGGTGGTCCCGAAGTGCCATAAAGGAACTTTCTTCCTCCGCGCCCCATTTAAACCTTTGATATTTGCCAGTCAGAACGTGTAATGGTTTTGCCAACGTCGCAAAGTTCTTAACGAAGCGGCGATAATAGGAAGCGAATCCAATAAACTGCCGAACATCACCTACCGAGGTGGGTGTGGGCCACTCACGTACACACTTCGTTTTCAGATGGTCAGTGGATACACCGTCCGAACTGACAATATGACCCAGGTAACGGACGGAGTGTTGCAGAAGGTGGCATTTCCTCGGTTTAAACTTAAGGTCAGCCGCACGCATTCTTTGAAAAACTGTCTCAAGGCGTTGGAGATGTTCCTCGAACGTACGGCTAATAACAATTATATCGTCTAGATATGTGAGGCACGTTTCCCACTGCAGTCCCGCCAACACCAATTCCATGAGCCGCTGAAACGTGGCCGGAGCCGCGTTCAGGCCCATCGGCAACCGATTAAATTCAAAGAGACCTTGCGGCGTGCGGAATGCCGTTTTGGCTTTTGACTCGTCATCGAGGGGAAGCTGCCAGAAGCCCGAGGACAGGTCAAGGGTGGAAAATTATTTAGCACCCGATAAAGCATCCAATGAGTCATCCATCCTCGGTAAGGGGTACGCGTCCGCTACCGAAATTTAGTTCAACCGGCGAAAATCAACGCAAAACCTCGTACCGCCATCTTTCTTCTTAACCAGAACGACGGGCGCGCCCCAAGGGCTGTTGGACGGCAAAATAATATCTGCCGCCAGCAATTCATCTACTGCCCCACGCACGTGTTCCCTTTCCACCGGGCTCATGCGGTGAGGGTGCATACAGACGGGAGGCGCCGCACCGGTTTCAATATGGTGCGACAAAAGCGACGTGCGGCCGAGGTCTAAATCATTTCTGCTGAACACATCAGCGTACTGCAGCAACAGCGAACGCAAGGCGTTCCTATGTTCATTTGACAAGGAAGAATTCTCTCCGCATAAATCTGCGATCCAGCGTTCTTGTGAACGATCATGCGGAGGCCCATCCGCGGGCATCCGAGCGCGCGGCGGTTTGTCACAAGAGGCGAAATCGGTAGTGGCGTGAGCCAGCACCGATCCCTCCAGAACAACAACGCGGTCAGGTCCCCCATTCAAGACCTGTATGAAAGGTGCCTGACCTGAGCGCATGATCGTTTGTGCCGCCGCCAAAGAAACATATTTCGATACGGAATTCGATGGGGATAATAGCACGCCCTTCGCATCCCTTCCCATTTGAAGTGGTTTTCGGTAACGCAGCGGGATAAGCATTTGCGCTCTCGATGGAACCTCCACCGTAGCCACAACTACAGCAGTAACTGCGTTACCTGTAGGCGCCTTGGCCAGCAGGGAAGGCAGGAACGCCATCCTACGACCACCCGGCATTTCCAAACAGTCCTGGTCGACCTGTATTCGCAATGTCATCCGGCGCAGGAAATCCGTACCCAACAAGCATGGAACAGCTAGCGAGCGAGAAATTAACACAGGTCCTGCGGCGGTAATATTTCCGATAGCGATGCTCACATCCACCTGTCCGCAGATACCCATGCTCCCCCCATTGGTGGCAACACACGCATCATTAACCTTGTGTATGCGCGACGCAGGAATGGACAACAAATGAAAAATAACATCCGAAATGATGGTAGCCGATGCGCCAGTGTCCACCAAGATACGGATGTCAATGCCGTCGATGGTACCTCGTACCGTCGACGAGCCCGACGCCGCAGCCACAATCCTGCGAGCCAATTTCTTCCACTGTGTAGCAGAGCGTGTCAATGGAGCAGGAGAAGTAAAATTATCCTTAGGAGTGTAAGAATGAGTGCGAGTGGATGATTGATGTGACTTGACCTGCCGGGTGTCCGATTTGTGCCGACTCGCCCGAGGTTGTTGCAGCTCCTCAGCAGGTAGAGGAGATGGAGGTCCCCTTGGCGGAGGAGGCGACAGCAGAGGTCGGCAGCGGCAGTCACGGGCGAAGTGGCCCCGTCTGCCGCACTTGAAACACGCGGCCGACGTCGGCCGGTGGTCGGACGACCCGGCCCCCGCACGCGGCCGGCCCGTGTAGTCGCCCCGCTGGTCGCGCAGCCGCCGTCCCGGAATCCTATGCGGGACAGCAGCAGCCAGCATGTCGTCATCGCCCGAGTCGTCGGAGCAGTGGACAACCAGTCGCGGAGACCACCCCAGAGGCGGCCCGTCGATCTCGGGTTTTCCCGTCCACACCGCCATCTGGTCCCAACGCTTGATATTAATATTCATATTCTCAGGTTTTTTCGGTAAAGTCACGTAGGTAAAACATTAAAAGTAATGAAAGTAAAATAAAACAAAACAAAAATAAAAATAAAATTCACGACGTTTCGGAGGCAACACAAGTCTCCGTCATCAGGTGGGACCGTCACAGCCAGATTAGCTGCATCAAGTGAAGCAATGATTCAAAATGTAATCCCTTATAAGCAAGTTGAAGGGGGGGAGGAGAGGGGGGGGGAGTTCATCAGAATGTGGTAGCCAATGAATGGAACGTATCGGGAGGGAGGGGGGTGGGAGGGGGAGGGAGCCAACAAAACATTTGGCGACGGCTTGGACGCGGCTGCTGCGCACGCCAACACAATGGGCAGAAAGGGGGGAGGGGAGGTCTGATACACATGATAGAACAAAGGAACGAAAATGCCCATGTTTATACCAATGCAGGCTGAAAAATGAAGAGAGTACTGTTAAAAATAACTGGGGATGTTAACACTCGGTGAAGTAAATTAAAATAGTGCCTGTCAGATAAGATGGTCCAAAAAGTGTAATTAAGTCTTTTTTGCGTGGTTAATAACATCTTTCCAGTGATTACTGAGTTTGTACCCATCATCACGGTTGAAATTATGTCTGTGTTTGTATATTTGTATGGCTTCGTGTACAAACCTTTGATGGTAGCCAGGAGGCTTGCAGAGAACCTTGGTCTCGGAAAAGACAATATCATGAGAGCCCGCCGAGTTGTAGCAATGATCGGCAACGGCCGAAGAATCAGTTCTGCCGTGTTTCAGATCTGACTTGTGCTCGCGGACACGATCAGCAACATGACGTTTTGTTTCTCCAATGTAGCAATCACCACAAATGCAACTCAATTTGTAGACTCCAGGATACTGTAAGTCAGGAACGACATCCTTCACAGATGGAATCAGATCACGGATTTTATGCACTGTGCTGAATCGGACTTGGATCTTATGTTTGTTTAGAATTTTGGAGATCTTTTTGGTCACGCCTGCTATGTATGGTAACGTGATGGTTTTGGTCGGAGTTTCATGTGGTTGTTTCTGTGTGGTGGGAGAGACAGCTTGGCGGATAGTACGGTCAGAGTATCCGTTCATCCGTACTCTGACCGTACTATCCGCCAAGCTGTCTCTCCCACCACACAGAAACAACCACATGAAACTCCGACCAAAACCATCACGTTACCATACATAGCAGGCGTGACCAAAAAGATCTCCAAAATTCTAAACAAACATAAGATCCAAGTCCGATTCAGCACAGTGCATAAAATCCGTGATCTGATTCCATCTGTGAAGGATGTCGTTCCTGACTTACAGTATCCTGGAGTCTACAAATTGAGTTGCATTTGTGGTGATTGCTACATTGGAGAAACAAAACGTCATGTTGCTGATCGTGTCCGCGAGCACAAGTCAGATCTGAAACACGGCAGAACTGATTCTTCGGCCGTTGCCGATCATTGCTACAACTCGGCGGGCTCTCATGATATTGTCTTTTCCGAGACCAAGGTTCTCTGCAAGCCTCCTGGCTACCATCAAAGGTTTGTACACGAAGCCATACAAATATACAAACACAGACATAATTTCAACCGTGATGATGGGTACAAACTCAGTAATCACTGGAAAGATGTTATTAACCACGCAAAAAAGACTTAATTACACTTTTTGGACCATCTTATCTGACAGGCACTATTTTAATTTACTTCACCGAGTGTTAACATCCCCAGTTATTTTTAACAGTACTCTCTTCATTTTTCAGCCTGCATTGGTATAAACATGGGCATTTTCGTTCCTTTGTTCTATCATGTGTATCAGACCTCCCCTCCCCCCTTTCTGCCCATTGTGTTGGCGTGCGCAGCAGCCGCGTCCAAGCCGTCGCCAAATGTTTTGTTGGCTCCCTCCCCCTCCCACCCCCCTCCCTCCCGATACGTTCCATTCATTGGCTACCACATTCTGATGAACTCCCCCCCCCTCTCCTCCCCCCCTTCAACTTGCTTATAAGGGATTACATTTTGAATCATTGCTTCACTTGATGCAGCTAATCTGGCTGTGACGGTCCCACCTGATGACGGAGACTTGTGTTGCCTCCGAAACGTCGTGAATTTTATTTTTGTTTTGTTTTATTTTACTTTCATTACTTTTAATGTTTTACCTACGTGACTTTACCGAAAAAACCTGAGAATATGAATCATTGCAGTCACGAAAGCTTCAAATCTAGCTTGATATTAAACTTAGCGTCCAGGCAGCGTGCCACCCACCGCGATGAAAGCGGTTCGTGGCCGCACACTGGTAGAGAGATGTTGAGCTCCTGAGACAACTCCAGCATGCGGGAAAGGATGAGCGGATCCAAATGCTCGGCCGTTGCGTCGGGGTAGGCGGCCATGGCCATCGCCATCAACGCCCCCCGATAGGCCAACGGCGATTCCTCCGGTGCTCGGCGACGCGACATAAATTTTCTGGTGGCCGATGTCGGCGGGTCGTAAAATTCCGCCATCTCTGTGAACGCAGTGTCTTCTTCTTGGACGCCGGGATGGAGCGGAAGACTCCCAGAGACACATCATCGAGCAGCGTAGGTAGCGCTCCCAGCGCTTCTTCCTCTGTCCAGTTGACAGATCTAAAAGCTGACTCGAAGCGCCACGTAAAAGCACTCCAATCGCCCCCGGCGATAAATTATTTTATTTGTGGAAGGCGATGTCCGCGGTGGCAGGCGCGTGCCGCGGGCGTCTCCGACTGCCGTTCCCGCTCTCCACTTGGTGCAGACAAAATGGCGTCCGGCGGCCGCGTGGTGGTAGGCGCACCCAAAATGGTGGCCGACGACTCCGGCGCAGCCGCCCCACCCAAGACGACGGCGTCCTCCCGTGTGGCAGGAGCAATAGCGGGTCCCGATTCCATAGCAGGACCCCTTCCTGCGGCGTCCAGCTGATCGGCGATCTGGCGACCCACGGCTGGTGAGGACGCCACCGCGGTCACCAGGCTTAGCAGAATGGCGCGCAACGACTCAATCTGCTCCGCCATCAGCCGCCATTCGTCTCTCGGTCCTGCGGTGGTCGCATCCTCCCCCGGTCGACGCTGAGAGGCGTCGAGGCGAGTGTCATCAGCAGGCGGCACAAGGGCTGTAGCTCCCAACAGCTCATCTTCATCCGTCTCGACCTCTTCCTCCAATAGAGGCACGGGCAGGTTCTTTTTTCTGGGGTGCTTAGACATCTTGACGATCGTCCAAACAGTCGCAGAATTACTTCTGACACCAGTGTAATAATCCTTCTTGAGACTGCTTCGGAATCAGTCCTTTTTATTTCCACTCCACAATACACTTTACTCACTCACTCTCCGTTGCTGGCAGACAACGGAGAGAGGACAGACTTCGCACTAAGTCCCCACCGCGCAAATGGCAGCCAGAGCCCCCGTCCGCGCGTGACCCTGCTCTTGTCAGTTCCAGTCTGCTCTCGATCGTTCTCCCTCACTCTCTCTTAATACCTTCGTCACGTGGTCCCCCCAGCCAATCGTTCATGGACAGCTTCGACCATTCTCGATGGTTCCCTGTCAATCCCGGGACCACGCCCCTCATCCGGCTCCCCATTAGCTGGGGCCCCGAATGGCTAGGCCAATCACTCCTGATGACATGTCGTGATCACGCCTGGGCCATGGTCCCTATCTCAACCCTTATTGGCTACAAGCAGGACCGGCAAGCCAATCCCCACGTGAACCCTCTATGGCTGTTATTACACGTCCACAGCATGTACCCACTGTCACTCTCAACAAAGCCCCCAGCCGCACACCCTCGCGTGGAGAGAGCCACGCTCCCCAGCGGTAACATTTAACTCGCCCTCACCCTCACCGTGGTCGTCCAACCACAGCAACGTCCACTGGCCATACACTCGGCCAGTGCAATTTTGGGGACGAGACAATGGCACATCGCAACAACTCAGCCATGCTCCATCCCGTACTATCCCTTCACCAATGGACACACCCCAGTATCTTATAGTCTGACGCTTTACAGACAAGGAAAGGTTCATCCCTTGGCAAGGCCAGACCCTATCGACCCCCCCCCCACGGGGCAATGCTCCCTTATACATTCAATAACGCCCTAACCCAGAGCGGAACAAGTCCGCGGCCCTTCCCGCTGGAGGACCCGCAAGGGGAATCCCCGCCCCATGCTAGCCAGGTCACCCCGTTCGCTGCCACATAACGGAACCTCTACTCCTGAATCCCGTGAGCCCCCGGAACACCAGGTTCAGTCTGCCACCGCACAACTGAACCACGACTCCCCGAGCCATATGAGCACACGGCCCATTAGTTTGAGAAAAACCACGGAGTGTCTCGCCTCCGGGCTGTCAGGTCAGTCATCGGCCATAGGCCGGTGTGACCACAACTCGAGCATCACCCACCCAACAATGGCAGGCGTATACTGGTGAAATATTTGCCCCAGAATAGAACCCAGCCAGCATCTCTGTCCAAAAATGCTGGTGCAATGACACGCCCCTCTTTAGTCAGCCACGTGCCACTATGCTCCTGTTACCCCGATGGGCGCCAACACGCCAGCATTGCGCACAACACGCAATGCACGCACACAAGTTAGAGCGCAACACGAGAGTCGAGGGATGATATCCATAACCACATCACCGCTGCTCGACGTGTATACTCCAAATGGTGGCAGCCCGCGCGAAGCGCCCCACCGAGGTTTTTCCTGCGCGCTCAAAATGGCGGCCCCCTTGCGCCACGCGCATTCCCGCGATTTCCCACGCGCTCAAAATGGCGGCCCCATACGCCACACGCATCCCCGCGATTTCCCGCGCGCGCTCAAAATGGCGGCCCAACGTGCGACCACGTCACCAGTTTTCCCCGTGCGTGCACCCCAGCTGCCCTTTACTGGGGGTCACAATACACATCCCCCGTGACGTTTTAACAACCCCCAACAACAGGATGCACAACCGCAGCTCGCTGCGCACAGCAGTCGTATCGGGGGAATTTTTACCCATAGTTGATCAAGACATTGCTCACACACACCAACTCGCAATGCAACCCCTGGCCACATGCAATTTACAGCCCCATCTCTCAGCACTCGCAATTTGCTTTGACACACACGCAATCTCGTGTGCATGAACACCCATACGACCAAAATTTTTGGGTCCCCCCCGAATTTTTACCAATTTCCGAACAGGTACGCACAATCAATAACAATCCCGAACCCAATGGTCAACCAATGCACCACACTCTGTATCCGTACAGAAAACAGTTAATACAGTTGTAATAACAGCCATAGAGGGTTCACGTGGGGATTGGCTTGCCAGTCCTGCTTTGTAGCCAATAAGGGATGAGCCAGGGAGCATGGCCTCGGCGTGATCGCAGCATGTTAGCAGGGGTGATTGGCCTGGCCAATCGGGGCCTCAGCTAATGGGGAGCCGGATCAGAGGCGTGGTCCCGGGATTGACAGGGAACCATCGGGAACGGTCAACGCTGTCTATGGAGGATTGGCTGGGGGGTACCACGTGACGAAGGGATTAAGAGAGAGAGAGAGCAGTCGTGAGCAGACTTGGGAACGAGAAGAGCGGGAGTCACGCGCGTACGGGGGCTCTGGGTGCCACGTGCGCGGTGGGGACTTGGCGGGAAGTCTGCCCTCTCTCCGCTGTCTGCCAGCAACGGAGAGTGTGTGTGTAAAGTGTAACTGTGGAAGTTGAAAATAAAAGGACTGATTCCGGAAGCCGTCTCAAGAAGGTTTATTACACAGTACATGCAGTCAGCATATCGCGATCACAAGCGTACATTTATGCACAATAGCAAGCAGAGCTGCAGGCAGACACACCATTAACTCAGTTGTACCATGCAGCAAAAAAAAAATCTTTTTTTTCAATTAACCACGTCGCACACGGCACCTTGCAGCAACAACACACATTTTTTTTCTTATCAATTAACCACGTCGCACACGGCAACCCACGGGATGGTACAGCGCGGGATACACGACGCAACCGAATTAATAATTAACTTCGCCATCAAGATAACATCTCCATGCCGCAACACACACACTAATTGACACCGAGCAAACAAGCAGATAGCGCGTCCATTCACAACACACACACACCCACACAGCCCGAACCACGCTCCGCATGCTCGAGACATGACAACAATCGCCCCCCCCGGCACACGCTAGATGGGTGAGGTGTGTGTTAAGGCCGGATGCATATGTAGTATTGTAAATTACGGCGGGAGACCACTTGACGGGTAGCACACTTTATTAACTCTTTCCTTGGGCACAATGACACGTGTGGACACTACAGCTCTTCCTTAGCCACAATAACACGTGTGGACACTACAGCTCTTCCTTAGCCACAATAACACGTGTGGACACTACAGCTCACGCTACACGTTCCACCCGGCTACACACACACGGGCTCTCCAGCCCCGTAGCTTCCAGGGGAACCTACAGACCCACCCCAGCTTGGGTATGGGTCACGACCACTGGGTCCCGTGGCCCGGCGCTCACACGGACGTCCGGCCCCGGGTCCCAAGGTCCCGCCTCTGAGCCACACAGGGTCCCGGCCCTTACAAGGACAGCGGGACTAGGGGTCTCAGGGCCCTACCTCTTCCTCCTCCGTCTTCCGTCTTCACTGGTCACCAACTCCTCGAGCGCCCGCGCGCACCGCCTTATATAGCCCTCCGCTCCTTAGGAGACGGAGCCTATGCGGACCGCGATGTGAGCACCCACCCTAGTCGACCAATCACGACGCGCTGCCATACGATCCGTTTTCTCAGCGCGTGTTACCACCACACAACCAATCACCCCGCGCTGCCACACGATCACTCCCTGTCAGCGCGCGTCACCAACACACAGCCAATCACCACCACATAACCCATGACCCCGCGCTGCCCTATGATCCCTCACCGTCAGCGCGCGTCACCGACACACAGCCAATCACCACGTGCTGCCACACGATCCCTACTGCCAGCGCGTATCACCACTACACATATCGTAACGACTCGCCCGGGGCTGCAGCGAGCAGAGGACGGCAGGGTGGTGACTTGAGACGCCTCGCAGAACTTGGACGGTGAGCGCGGCGTCCTCCCGTGCCTGCTCCGGTGTCTTGCACACGAGCCAGGACAGGACTGCTCCTGCCCCAGCAGCAGCAGCGTCGGCGTCCTCTCCTTGCGGCTCCTCCCCGCAAAACAGCAGCTCAGCAGCAGGCTGCACACCACGCGGCGCCTCCAGATGGCAGCGCACGGCCGCCTCTCCACCGCGATGTTGAAGATGGCGGCGGCTTCCCGCTGTGGCGGCGACAAGATGGCGGCTTCCCGCCGTTCGTCCCCGACCACACCCAAGATGGCGGCGTCCTGCCGCGTGTCGGAGAGGGTGGGAAGCGTGGGCCAGGCCCCAATGGCGGACGGCTCAGCCCCACTCGAAGGCTCACCGCTTTCAGGCCCGCCGCGTGGCCGATCCGGCCTCGTTGCTGGCACCACCAGGGTGACAAAATCCAGCAGAACGGCCCACAGCGATTCAAGTTGGACCGCCACGTGGTCGCTGGAGGACGTGCGCCGGCGGCCGTTTCTTCGTCGTCGGAAGACGTAACAAGTGGGTTACGCTTTTTCAAGTTCTCGGCCCTCTTCCTCGATGTTTTTTAGCCTTGAAAAAGTCCACTTCTGACCCCAATGTAATAAAGGACTCTTAAGCGATGTTGGTCTCCGTCTGTCCTTTATTTATGTTCTTCTACCCCGCACCCAGCTGGCCTCCTCCTCGGACCAGCGTCGTTTCTCCTCGCGCCCCGTGCACTCTGCAGCCACTCTGCTGCCCGTGCACTCCGCACGCTCCGCTAGCCCCGTGCAACCAGCACGGTCCCGCTAGCCACTCTGCTAGCCCCGTGCAACCTCGCACGCTCCGCTAGCCCTCCGCTAGCCCCGTGCAACCTCGCACGCTCCGCTAGCCCTCCGCTAGCCCCGTGCAACCCGCACGGTCCCGCTAGCCACTCTGCTAGCCCCGTGCAACCTCGCACACCCTGTGTGCAACGCACACTCCGCTCTCTCTCCGCACACCGCTTGCTGGCGGTGTGCCAGCCCTATCAGCCACATGGCTGATGGCACGGCGGCCACCCAACGTGGTCTCGCCTCTTCACTCCATCGACTGCCCTAATCTCTTCCGGGCTCCTTCCTATAACCTCTCTCCCACGTGATCCTGACTCCTCCCTCTCACATGACCCTGACTCCGCCCTCACTCACCCCGACGACCAGGCTCCGCCTCCCCTATACTCCGGCCCGTGTGAGTGGTGCGGAGGCAGCGCCCACCCTGTCCTTGCTCGCATTACACCTGAAATGCGCCTGCCATGGACACCCACCACTCCGGTAGTAGCCTAGTCTCAGCTAGCTAAGATAAGTTTCAAGCATGAATGTCAACATCACTTGCAGCTGGGGTTGGCATCGCCCCCACTCCTGGTGCTGAGGGGGAATGGGTGAGGTTCAGGAGTGTGGCTCATGCAGCTGCAATGGCTGCATTGGATATGCAGTCCAGACCTCCACAGAGACCCTGAATGAAGGAGGAAGTATTCTAGCTTGTTGAGAGAAAACGACAGGCCCGCGCCCGTTGTGTAAAACATCCAACATTGAAAAATAAGGAGGCTTACCGCAGCCTTCGCTCTGAGGTACAGAGAGCTGTGCGACACTGCAAGGATGAGTGGTGGGCGGTTGGCTATGTACGGTGCAACATACGTTTAACATACAAACATACAGAGTATGGAATCTGCCTCAATAGCCCGCAATCACAAATCACTCTTTAATTCCATCCAAAAAGTTACTTTCAGCACCTGACCTATCACCATCCTTCAAGAAAAGAATGGTGATTCGATCTCTGATGTCTAGGAACTGGTCTGCAAGTTTGCAGAGCATTTGTATTAGGTCTTAGGGACGGGAATTCCTTCAGCCCAGGCATCATGGGATAAAGTGAGGACAACCATGCTTGGGATGCAGTGCCTCAAACATTGCTGAGGGAGGGTAGCGTCTGTGTATAGACTGCCCTACATGACATCATCACTCCTGTCTGGACCACAGTACAGGTTCCGCAGGATTGGAAGGATCCCCTGGTGGTCCCTTCTTTTAAAGAGGGGGAAGCACCAGTGACATATTGTAACAACTACAGGAGCACAGCTTTAGCAACTACAGGGGCATATCTCTCCTCAGTGTGCCGGGAAAGGTGCTGGCAAAAAATATTCAACATCGCCTTGCCATCCACGCTGAGGAGAGGCTTGGGGAGCCCAAATGTAGTTTCAGACCAGGGCAGTCATGCCCGGATGCTATATTATCTGTCTGTCTGCTGCAGCAGAGGTGTAGGGAATTCCAAACAGACCTATGTCTCTGCTTTAGTCACAAACCCTCTGCTCATAATCATTAAGGGCCTTCTTGATGGTGTGCAGGCCCGGGTAAAGCTTCGTGGTCAGCAGTCAGAGCGATTCCCTGTTCACCTTGGAGTGCAACAGGGATGTCTTCTGGTTCCCATATTATTTAACATCATCTTTAACTACGTTGATTGAGAATCTTTCCATGGCTGTACTGGAGGAATTTATATCTGGTACAGATACAATGGGAGTTGTGCGGAGGGTTGAGACTTTCCAAAACTGGGCAGTGTGCTTATGACCAGTTCCGGTTTGACAGCAGAAGTCTCAATCCGAATCAGTCAAGCGGCATTATATTTTCATTGGCTGCGTAATGCTGTGTGGAAGCTTCCTGGTCTGTCGCTCCACAAGAAGCTTTGGGTTTTCTCGGCCACAGTCATGCCTTCCCTTCCCTATGATTGTGAAACGTGGACCCCTCTAATGGAACATCTGCGCTGGTTAGAAACATTCAGGCTGGCCTGCTGATGGTCCTTCTTGGGTCTAACCAGGCTGTATTGTGCGAGGAACTTACAATATCCTAGAAAATCGGAACACATTTCGAGCAGTGAGCTCCTCCGGCAGGCAAGGCTGCGTTGGCTAGATCATGTAGCCCACATGCTCAACCACCACATACCAAAGCAGCACCTGTTTGGCCGGATAAAGGCTGCAAAACGGGCACGCCACGTAGAATGATGCATTACAGGAGGATATGGAACTGAGTGGACATACCGAATATTGGTACCAGCAGTGTCAAGATCGACATCGATGTAGAAGGCTCGTGAAGGACGCTGTGGAGTGCAGAGGAGCGATGGTCACAACAACGAGTGGAGTGCCTGGGCGGATAAAATGTTGCAAGTTGGCACAGTAGGGGGCACAGCTGGTGCATCTGCCAAGTCATCTCAGTCAATCAACCTATGACACCTGGGGCTGTCCCATAACCTCTTGGCAGCAAGCCTTCAACACTTCACGTGGCCTCAAAGTGCACCTGGTCTGGAACAGGCGCCGTGGTGACGTCACCATCGCTTAGTGGCGAATTGCGCATATTGGTATTGGTATCAGCACATCTTGGTGCGTGTATTTCTATTTCCATGTCCGTATATCTCTCTGTGTCCTAGGTACATCTGCGGTTGTCTCACGAGGATGCAGCATTGTCCGTGCATCTATACCTGAGCTGAGCATTTGGTCATGATGAAACCTCCTCGTACTCCTCCTCGTCACCCTTGTTGCTTATTTGAGGTTATTGACGCGGAGCCCACAACATCAGGTGGGCCAACCTCTGCAATATATGGCACGGGTATGCATGTTGGGATCTCCTCTTCTGCCATCATCATTATTACTCTGCTTGTTCACCCAGGAAACACTATGCATGCCTAAACTCCAGCACTGTGGAGGCAGGGAAGGTTGGTCAATTACAGACAAATGCCCACATGTTGTGATACTCCTTTCTTTCCAGCAGAATGCAATTCAGCAGAGTTTGGACTGAGTTCATCTGTCCATTCCCTATGGAATAGAGTGTTGCCCCCTCACATGTGTGGGTTTTCTCCAGGTGTTCCGGTTTCCTCCCACATCTAATACATGTGAAGTATTGAATGACGGCAGGAAACTCCTTGACGGGTAACACACTTTTTATTAAATCTTGACTTGTCACTATACAACGAGTGGTCTCTATTCCTCAGACTACACATACTTCACTTGACTCGTGTAGCATTTATTCCTCCGGCTACACACACTTCACTTGACTCGTGTAGCATCTATTCCTCCGGCTACACACACTTCACTTGACTCGTGTAGCATCTATTCCTCCGGCAACACACACTGCACTTGACTCGTGTAGCTTCTATTCCTCCGGCTACACACACTGCTCTTGACTCCGTAACGTCCGTGAAGCCTACAGGCCCACCCCGGCTTGGGCGTGGGCCACAACCTCCGAGTCCCACGAGCCGGCTCTCTCACGGACGTTCGGCTCCGGGTCCCAGGGTTCCGCCTCTTCCTCCGTCTTCCGTCTTCGCTGGTACTCTTCTCCCCCCGTGCGCCTGTGCGCATCCCCTTATATAGTCCCCGCTCACGGGAGACGGAGTGTATGCGGACCTCGACGTGAGCATCGCTCCTTAGTTGACCAATCACGCCGCGCTGTTCCTACGATCCGTTTTCCCCAGCGCGTGTTACCACTACACAACCAATCACGCCGCGCTGCCACACGATCACTCCCTCTCAAGCGCGTCACCGGCACACATCCAATCACAACCACACAACCCATGACCCCGCGCTGACCCCTGATCCCCCACCGTCAGCGCGCGTCACCAACACACACAGCCAATCACTACGCGCTGACACACGATCCCTACCCCAGCGCGTATCACCACTACATCACCCCCTCCCACATAGCTCGCAGCCGGCCCGGCTGCTAAACAACAACACAAGAAACCCCACCCCCCTAGTGTGCCCCGTAATGCAACAACAACAACACAACAATAACAACAACTTATGTATCGACAACCAACGCAATAAAAGTCAACAACAACACCTAGATTAGAAGCTATGTACAGCCCGACGAACAACACAATAAAAGCGAATTCCAGAAAATGAACGCGTCCAGTGTCTCTGCGACCACATGCAGTGACGAGGCGCTCCGGCCGCCTCGACTCCTCAATCGGTAGGTCATAACAAGTAGCGCGACCTAGCGCGAGTCCGCCTGGCCGGTCCGTCGTATGGAACGGGACGCTGACGACCGTCCGGTGGCTCCGGCAGCTCTGGACGGCGCGGATCGGGCCTGGAAGGACCGGTCGCGCCGTGAAGATCCGGCCGCCGGTGGTCGGCAGCTGTCAGTTCCGAGACACCTGGGAGCGGATCAGGCGGAGACACGTGAGGATCAGGCAGAGACATTTCCCCCCTTGGGTCGTCGGTCACGTCACATGCTCGGCCCTCACGACACAAAGGGAGGCCATATGGAGGCGAGAACGGTTTCAGTCGGGAGGGGTGGACGTACCAACGACGCTTTCCCCATTTTATCTGAACGCACTGGGGGCGTGCAACCCACACGACCTCCACGGGTCCCCGCCATGGCTTCAACAATTTAGGCGACGTAGCCAAAGGTGCCTGAGGGCAATGCAGCCAGGCCCTATCACCAGGTTTCCAGTCGTGCACGGACACCTTCCGTGCACGCAACCGCTCGTTTGCAATTTGGCGAGCCCGCGAATTAAGCCGTGCGGCCTCCCTTGCCTCTGTCAGCTTATGGATATTAAATTTAATATGTCCAGCCAATTTCGAATTTGTTCGTGGTGCGGGCAGGCCCAGCTGCGTTTCCATGGGCGGGTCGGCTTCCCGACCGTACATCAGATAGAATGGGGAAAATCCCGTTGCTGAATGGGGGGCCATTCTATACGCGGCGAGGACCCCCGGGACCTGCAGGTCCCAATCAACATGTGCCTCACACACCTGCTGGCACAGCATAGAAGTCAAAGTCCTGTGGAGTCTCTCCACCATCTCATCCATCTGTGGGTGGTACGGGGAGGTACGCACCTTCTTAGTACCCAATAGGTCGCACACCTCTTGCAGCAATTTACTTGAAAATGTTTTCCCTTGGTCGGTCAGCAAGCGTTCGGGAGCCCCCTTGTCCAGGACGTAGCCCTGGACAAAGGCGTCCGTCACAGCCGCCGCCGACTGGTTGGCGAGTGGCCACGCCATAGGCCACCGGGTAAAATATTCGACACCCACCAACAGGTACCTATTACCCCTAGGCGTGACTGGAAAAGGCCCCAAAATATCGAGCGCAACGAGCTCGTTAGTGCGCGAGACCTGAATAGATTGCAGCGGTGGATTAGATGCCACGGGCGGTGGTTTCCGTCTGGCACAATCAACACATCCCTTTAGAATATTTACCACGTCACTCCCCATCCCCAGCCAATAATAGTCACGCTGAAGCAGAGCAAGCGTTTTGTTTACTCCCAAATGCAAGAGGCGTTCATGTGCGGCCAGGACAACTTTCCCCCTCACAGCGGAAGGCACCACAAGTGCGTGCCGCCGGGACAAACTATCCCATCTCATTAATAGGCCTTGCTTAAGTACCCAGGAGCCAGTTCGCTCACTGCCCTCCTCGGGGCCCCCCACCCTGCGGCGCAACGCCAGCAGGGAGCTGTCTTCCATTTGGAGACGGCCCCACTCAATCAGCGACAGTGAGAGTAGCGAGTCCTCTCCCTCAGGGGTAGCGGGAACATCCCCGATTGGTGCACCCGCAGTCGCAGCCAACGCCCCCACACCTTCCCCAACTGTCGGTTTACAGCACACCGATCCCGATAAGCACGCACATTTGTGACAAGGCGACAATCGCGACAGGGCATCGGCGTTTGTGTGGCGCAACCCCTTACGGTATGTAGTCGTGAACTGATAGTCCTGGAGGACTTCCAACCACCGTGACAATTGGCCCGAGGGTTGGGCGACCCTCAATGAATACTGAAGCGCTGCGTGGTCCGTCCGGACTGTAAAGTGACGGCCATATAGATACGGTCTAAACTGTTGTACAAAAAAAACAATAGCAAGCAGCTCACGACGGGTGACGCAGTAGCGCTGCTCCGCCGGTGACAATACCCTGCTACCATAGGCGACCATCCTTTCGACCCCTCCAACGACTTGCGAGAGCACCCCCCCCAATGCCCGTGTTGCTAGCATCCGTGTCTAGCAAGAAGGGACTCGCAAAGTCAGGATAACGCAAGGGTGGGGCACCCACCAAGGCGTCCCGGAGGGAGCAGAACGCAGCCTCCTCCTCCGGTCCCCATCGGAACTTGATTCCTTTTGCCGTTAGAGCGTGCAAGGGTTTTGCAATGGTGGCGAAATGCTCAACGAATCGGCGGTAATAAGAAGCAAACCCGATGAAACTGCGCACGTCAGAAACTGACGTGGGCGTCGGCCATGAACTGACACAGTCCGTCTTCGCGGGATCGGTAGAGATCCCCGAAGAGTCGACAATGTGGCCCAAGTATCTAACGGACTTACGAAGAAGGTGGCATTTGGCCGGTTTAAACTATAAATTAGCCGATCGCATTCTCAAGAACACCCCTCTCAATCGCTGGAGGTGTTCCTCAAACGTCTTACTGAAAACAATGACATCGTCAAGGTAAATCAAGCACGTATCCCATTGCAAGCCCGACAAAACCAACTCCATAAGGCGCTGAAACGTCGCGGGAGCGGAATGAAGTCCCATGGGTAACCGGTTAAACTGGAACAGGCCCCATGGAGTCCGAAACGCTGTCTTAGGTTTAGACTCGTCGTCGAGTGGCAACTGCCAGAATCCCGATAATAAATCAAGAGTCGAAAAATATCGCGCACCAGACAATGCATCGAGGGACTCATCCATTCTGGGGAGCGGATACGCATCAGCCACAGAGATTTTATTCAGGCGACGGAAATCTACGCAAAATCGCAAGGACCCATCCTGCTTTTTAACCAGCACAATAGGTGCTCCCCAAGGACTGGAAGAAGGCGAAATAATGTCGGCTTCCAGCATATCGTTGACGGCCGACTGAACGTGTTCTTTCTCAGTAGGACTCAGTCGGAAGGGATTTTGCCTGACCGGTGCCGCATCGCCCGTTTCAATATGGTGGTGTAACAGGTTCGTGCACCCAATGTCATACTTATGCTTACTAAACACATCAGAAAACTCTATCAGCAACGCCCGCAGCGCACCCAACTGTACCGTTGACAAATCGTTCGAGTCCGCGCACAGCGAATCGACCCATACAAGGTCCTCCGTCGCTGTAATGTTCCCCGTGGGGCTCGGATCAACCTGCGCAACCAGCCGCTCTTCCGCAGGGATCCGTGCCACGTCAGCTAGCACGGTGCCCTGCTGAATAACGGCCGGCCGCGACCCAGCGTTTAAAACCATCACAAACGGGTCCTTGTCAGCCCGAACCAAAGTGTGAGCCACCGACAAATCGAGACCCCCGACAGCCCTATTTGAAGGACCCAACAGCATGCCTTGTTCCGAGGTCTCCCCCACCCACGGTTTCCGCAACCGGAGGGGAATTAACATCTGTGAACCCGGGGGCACGTGCACGGTCTGTGTCGCTAACGCTTGTATCGTAGCGCACGCCGTCCGAATTTCAGTAGGGTTCGTCAAAAATGAAATAAGGCGACCCGATGGTAGTTCAATGCAACGCTGATCGATGAGAATTTTAACGGGCATTTTAGCCAAAAAATCAGTGCCCAATAGACAAGGAACCGCCAAGGAAGAAGAAACGAAAACGGGTCCCGACAATTTTATATCTCCAATGCAAATAGACGCACTAATCTGACCGATAATGCCCAACGATCCCCCATTAGCGGCGTAAAATGGCACGTCCACTGGGAGCAGCGGTCGACATTGGACGGGGAGAATGTTGTAAATGAGGTCCGATATAATAGTCGCCGACGCCCCCGTGTCCACTAACACCCTGACCTCGACCCCATCAATGAATCCCGTAACGACGGATGATCCCGCCGAGGCAGCCACTATTCTGTGCCCCAACTCCGATCATTTAATGTCCCCCCGGTCCCGGCCGAACCCCCCTCGTCGAACCGAATTCCCGAACCCTAACCGGCTCTCCTCCGCCGCAACGCGACGGCCCATGTGTGTCGTGCACGTAGGCCGAGCATGTGAGGTGCCGCGACTTGCCGGGGTAAGTAGGGACGACTTGGGGCCTTGGTCGTTGTCCAGCCGAGGTCCCATGGCGCGCTGACGTGGAGCGCGGCAACCGGACGCCACGTGGCCCCGGAGGCCGCAGTTATAACACGTGATGAGGGTCGTCGGAGATCTCGGTTGCTCCAGCTTGCGGGCCGATCGCAGAGGCGAACGACCCCCCGACCTCCAGTCCCCCGGTCGTCTCGTGGTGAACGCCTCCTCTCGTGGGCTGACAACCTGGGGTTCGGTGACCACCGGGCCCGGAGCTGAGGCCACGGCAGCATTGCAGACGACCCCCTGTTTACGTTGAAGGACCTCGTGCGCCTGTATACTTGTTGCGACCCGCAAGGAAGAAATATCGATCTCGTCGGCCGTGTTGATGGGGACCCCCAGGTCCTGCGCCAACTTGAGCAGTTGCTCCAAGACCATCGCGTCCTGGCCCTCCTCGTCCATACGAGGGAACGCGGCGTCGGCGAGAGCCAGCAACGCCGTCCGGTAGGCGAGCACGATCTCCGTGTCCGCCTTCCGCCTTGCGTAGAAATGATGGCGACACGCCGAGGGAGGTCCGTAGACCTTGGCCATGAGACCCAACGCGGCCTTAAGCGTGGAGCGGTCCGACCTCCGTGCTGACGTGAAGGCCGCGAGCGCGTTGTCGTCCAACATGGCAGGCAGTGCCCGCAGCGCCGTAGCGTCGGACCAGGCGGACATCTCCTGATGCGCCAGAAATCTGCGCTGGAATTGGGCCCAGTCCCCGCCATCCGCCTTGAAGGCTGACAATGTTGGAAGGCGCTGTTGAAAGATGAAGGCATCCTCTGCCTCGTGGTTCCTCTCCGCCGCTCCGTCGGTGTGCGAGATGGCAGCCCCAATGGCGGGTGTCTGATGGCGGTCCGCAGCGCGCGTCGATGACGTAAGCGGGCGCGCTTGGAGAACCGCCGCCACGTGGTGCTCGCCGTTCCCGCCAAAAGATGGCCGCGCAGTAGAAAGGGCGGGAATCCCCCAGTCATTTTGGCGGGAATCCCCGGGGCGACCCTGTTGAAAGTCCACCGACGTCCCCGCTCCTCCCGACGTGCTGATCTCTGCCAGGATGGACGCGGCGGCGAGCAGCAGCTCCGTCAGACGGGAGTGCGCCTCGCGGAGCACGGCTTCCGTCCCCAATTGCTCGTCCGGCGCCCTCGGCGGATCCTGCGGCGTCGGCATTTCTTCTTCCTCACCCCCCGATGCCAGCTGGCCCGAGTCGTCAAGGTTATCCTCGCGGTCAATCTCGTGAGTCCGACGGGTCTTCCTTGTATCCATGCTTGGAAGACTGTTTCACTTCTGACGCCAGTTGAAGTATTGAATGACGGCAGGAAACTCCTTGACGGGTAACACACTTTTTATTAAATCTTGACTTGTCACTATACAACGAGTGGTCTCTATTCCTCAGACTACACATACTTCACTTGACTCGTGTAGCATTTATTCCTCCGGCTACACACACTTCACTTGACTCGTGTAGCATCTATTCCTCCGGCTACACACACTTCACTTGACTCGTGTAGCATCTATTCCTCCGGCTACACACACTGCACTTGACTCGTGTAGCTTCTATTTCTCCGGCTACACACACTGCTCTTGACTCCGTAACGTCCGTGAAGCCTACAGGCCCACCCCGGCTTGGGCGTGGGCCACAACCTCCGAGTCCCACGAGCCGGCTCTCTCACGGACGTTCGGCTTCGGGTCCCAGGGTTCCGCCTCTTCCTCCGTCTTCCGTCTTCGCTGGTACTCTTCTCCCCCCGTGCGCCTGTGCGCATCCCCTTATATAGTCCCCGCTCACGGAAGACGGAGTGTATGCGGACCTCGACGTGAGCATCGCTCCTTAATTGACCAATTACGCCGCGCTGTTCCTACGATCCGTTTTCCCCAGCGCGTGTTACCACTACACAACCAATCACGCGCGCTGCCACACGATCACTCCCTCTCAAGCGCGTCACCGGCACACATCCAATCACCACCACACAACCCATGACCCCGCGCTGACCCCTGATCCCCCACCGTCAGCGCGCGTGACCAACACACACAGCCAATCACTACGCGCTGACACACGATCCCTACCCCAGCGCGTATCACCACTACACATGCATGCTAATTGGTTACACATGTCTCTATATATAGAGGACCGCATCAGAGCTTGGGCAATTGGAGAATTGTATATAGAGGACTGCACATCACATGATTGGTAGCGCTGTTATACAATATAAACGAACTTCGATGGAATCATCGAACATGCAGATATTAGCCATTCAAAAAAGGGGACGTGTCAAATGATAATATATGGGATTACTGGATCTATGGATCAATTGGCAATGAATTGACACAGCGAGTAACCTGAAAATTATGATCATCGCAGTATTTTTGGTTTCTTTCTTATATGTTATTTGCCAGTTTTTTCATATTAAACTGAAGACTGTTGTATTCTGATGTGCGTCTTCATCTGAAATTGGATCTAAGTGACCGATTTTCTACAATGCGTGCAAACACAGGAGCGGTATTCCTACATCCGATTGTTTATTCATCTTGGTTCTGTAAATGTATAAAAAATAACTTATATAGTTCCTTATACGCTGGGTAAAACATGGAATGGGAAGGTGGATAACCGTTTGGGCACTGGGTGATTGTGAGTGGCCAATAAAATGGGTACCGTTGTGTGGGAGTCTGACAATAGCTATTTGTCACTTGAATTTATGGTCATGGTTATGATGGTTACGAACAATTTCAGCACCGTACTGAAAACGCTTTGCGCGTCAATTGTTAATGTCTGTGTATGTCAATTCTCTGAGCCTACGCCGCCAGTCCTTCCCTCTCACTTACCCCAAGCCTGTCCTCAAATGAAGTGTTTAGGTTAACCATGTCCCACCATATAACTGGGAGGTTATAGCTACGAGCGTTAATGATTTGGTGTGGTTAATAATTGCGAGTAGGTTATTCATATTTTCTCTCTCTCTCCCTCTCACTCACAATGCCTCAATATACAGCGTAAAATTAGTCAGACAAAGTAAAATATTGCTGTAATAATTAATCAATGCAATATTTGTATTTAACTTCTTAAACATTTATTGTATAAACCAAGATACACAGTTTAATTGGAAAAACAATCATTGTTTCCGACATGCTGATGACAGTTGTTATACGTTGTGTAGGTAGAATACACTGAAGGACATGTTAGAACGTGTGTATAGTGTGTGTATTGTAGTGTGTGTGTCTCGTATGTGTAGAGTAATAGCGCTGGCTGCTGACGGAAAGTGTTAACTGTGGCGTATGTCAGTACACACGTCAGCAGGCGACAGTATACACGGGGGGAGGATAACTAGGGCAGAGTGCATGGAGGGGTCCATCTGGAGGCCCCAGGAACCTGCTAGTAGGTTCCAGAGGGGGGGGCGTGGCCAGGACGGAGCAAGACCATGCCAGGAGCTTAAGAGGGAGCCCTGAGCGAAAGCTGATGGAAGTGGATCCCCTCGCCATGCTGTTGTTTCACCACCATCGTCGCCGCCGTCTTGACCATCGCTGTGCGTCGCTAGCTTAACAGGTTGCCAACTGTTCTAGCTAGATAGTGCCGCCGACGATAGAAGGTTGTGTGTGTAAAATATATAGTGTACACCCACGAAGAGTGCATATAATCGCCATTGTGTGCAAGAGTAAAATAAGGTACCTTCCACTACTACTGTCTCCGAACTGCATCACTACGTATGGTGCCAGAACTGTCAAAAACAAAATTCTTCACGTCAAAGGCAGCAAAAAGGAAGAACCCACCTGCCATGTCATTGGATGATGTTGTCTCCCCAACAGCCCCGGAGTCCGGGACCCTGGTCATGTGTCCCGCGGGAATGGTTTCTGTGGAACAACAGGAGCAGGGCGCCGGTCCCTTGCAGCTGCCTGCTGAGGAGTGGTGGCGCAAGCTCACTAGGCGCCTCGGTCAGCTGCTGTCCTCTGCCGTGCAGCTGGTCGTCCAGCTTCCTGTGGCTGCGCCCGCTGGAGAAACCGCGGCGCAGAGGCTGCAGGCGGTCGGGATTCCTCCCGCTGCCGTGTCCGAGCAAGAGCCGGTCACCATTTTGTCTGCTGCAGGCGCTTGCGCGGCTGGCGGCCGCAATCATGTCAATGAAGCGGAAGCTGGGTGGTGCCAAAATACAGTTGCCACCGGTGGTTGACTCCCGTCCGCGAGTTTGTTGCAGCGGGGGGCGACTGGACGGCATTTCAATGCTGCTTCGAAGAGGCCTACACTTCAGTCGGATGGTCAGAGGTGGAGGCTCTATGGGCTCTGCCGACGGCCCTGAATGACGACTCCTTGGCGGCGCTCAAGGCCATTCTGGAAGCAGATCTGGAGGCAGATCAGGCGACGCTACTTCGGGAATATGCTCAAATGACAGCCATCATCGGCCCACCGTCTAACGCCCGCAAAAGGTTCTTGCTGCATCCCGTGGTAACACTGTGGGGATATTATGAGTAATGCATCACGTGGTAACACTGTGGGGGTATTGTGAGTAATGCATCACTTGGTAACTAACACCTTGGGGGTACTGTGAGTAATGCATCTCGTGGTAACACCGTGGGGTTATTATAAGTAATGTATCACGTGGTAACACCTTGGGGGTATTGTGAGTAATGCGTCACGTTGGTAACACTGTGAGGGTATTGTTAGTAATGCATCACGTGGTAACACTATTTGGGTATTGTGAGTAATGTATCACGTGGTAACACTGTAGTTGTATTGTGAGTAATGCTTCACGTCGTAACACCGTGGGGGTATTATGAGTAATGTGTCATATAGTAACAATGTGGGGGTATTGTGAGTAATGCATCACGTGATAATACCCTGGGAGTAATATGAGTAATGCGTCACGTAGTAACACTGTGGGGGTATTGTGAGTAATGCATCACGTGGTAACATTGTGGGGGTATTGTGAGTAATGTATCACGTGATAACTCGGGAAGGGAATGACGTAGAAAATAGTCGCGTTGACTTAGAAATTCCAGACAGCATAAGCTGTTCAAATTTCATGACGCCAGAGCGTTCGAGAGTCTTTGCTGCTTCACACAAACAGATGTATTCTCTGCTTTATAATTAAGATTTACACAAACTTACATTGTACATTTTTCACTAATGATTTCACATATAAGGGCATGGGCGGTTGAGGGTTGGGTGTGTGTAAGAGTGCATGTGTAATAAAGGACTCGGACGCTTCTCTCTCTGTGTGTCCTTTATTTGGGTTCGATCTCTTTTCCCTCACGGCACTCCCCTATATACTCTTCGCTCTGCAGCCCCAGGCTGCTATCGCTCACGTAGCCCACTTCACTCCTAGCAGACCCGCTGCTGTCTCCTCGTGCAGACCCCCGCTGCCCAACTCCTCCTTTGCAGACCCGCTGCTCTCTGCAGCCTCCTCGCTGCTCCCGCTGCCCCGGGGTCGGTCACCGTTGGCCGACGGTGCCGAACCTCGTGGTCCGTGTGTGTGGCGATCTCGCCACTCTCTCTCTCACTCTCCGCCCTGCGTGGCCTCACACTTTCCCAGTCTCCGATCACTCCCCTACTGCTTCCGGTTTCTCCCCTTATAGACCTGAACCCTCTCCCCCACGTGACGTAACTCCTCCCCCCATGACGTCACTTCTGGGAGGTCGTTTACGCCCGCATTACACCACCCTCCCCCGTAGAGAAAATCCAGCCGACCTCGGCTGAACACAACTCCAACAAGCAATGCGAGCGAACACGACCGAATACGAAAAAGGACGCAGAACACACAATAATATACCGAAAGAACAAGAACACAACACAATAATTAACGAAATGTGAGGGATTTCGAGCGGGTGCGAGTCGCCGGGCCGTCCCGGACGGTCGGCGGCCCTCCCGCTGAGCGGGAACGTGGCAGGGTTTTAAGAGCGACAGGCTGAAGTTCGTCTGTCGCTATTGGAGGCCTGGCAACGTCCCGGTCCCCTATTCTCGAAGGCCCAGCATCAGAGGCGTCCCGCAATCGCGTCCGCGGCGGGGTTGGAAGGGCTGCGGGTCTCAAAGGTTCCGCAGCCGTGGTAGACGCACCCCAATCTGAGTTTTCTTTCCCCTGTCGCGTCACGGCCAGCTCGTCTGTGCTGGCGAATCTTTCCTTGGAGCGGCCGCTGTCGAGGCCACCTGCTGGGGCGGACCCGGGACGCGGGCCCAGCAGTCCCTGGCGTAATGGCCCTTACGCCCGCAGCGGAAACAGTCGATGTCGTTGCGCCGCGCGGCGGGCACCCCGTCCCGACGCGGCCGTGTCGGCGGCGCAGCCCGCGGCCCCGGCCCACCGCGGCCTGGCCACGGAGCAGTGGCGGCCGACAGCTCCTGCGGGCTCCTGTCGTCCGGCACATAAACTGCTTTCTTGGGGTCCCAACCCAAGGCTCCCCCTTTGACGATGGGCCCCCCCGTCCACGCCGTAACTTGCTTCCACCGGCGCAGGTTGAACTGGGCATCCAGACATTTAGCCGCAGCCCGGGATGTGAGCTTCTCGTGACCACACACCGGCATAGGAATGCCGAGATCCCGGGACAGCTCCAGCATCTTCCCCAGGATGAGAGGTTCCAGCAGGTCAGGCTCCGTCTCCGGGTATGCAGCCATAGCCAGCTCCAGTACCGCGCCCCTATACGCCACCGGAGACTCCTCGGGTGCTCGTTGTCGTTGCACAAACCGGCGATGAGCATCATCCGGCGGCTCGTAAGCGTCAGCCATTTCGTCGAACACACCTCGCAATGTTTTCTTCTTCGCGGCCTTTATAGAGCGAAAGAATCTAACGGACTCGTCATCGAGAAGAGTCGGTAGAACTTCTAATGCCTCGGCGTCAGTCCACCTCGCCGAGCGTACCGCTGCCAAAAATCTGCAGGCGAACGCACTCCAATTGCCCCCGATGGAGAATTCTTTGACAGTCGTCAGGTGACGACTGCGACTTCTTGGCGCGCTCCCTCCAGCCGCTGACTCATCCGATGGCATGTTCAACATGGCGTCGCAACGTGGTGTAGACAAGATGGCGGCTTTCCGCCGCGGAGGGCGCAAAATGGCGGCTTGCGCGCTTGCCATGCCCAAGATGGCGTCTTCGTGCCACGTGGCCGATGGCGTCGACAGCGAAGACAAAACGGGCTCCTGCGGACCACCAACATCTCCTTCCGACGCCGCCCTCGGCGTGACGAGCTCACACAACTGTGCAAGTACGTTCTTAAGAGTTTCCAGTTGCTCCGCCATCTGACTCCATCTTAAATCCGTGTCCTTCGGTGCAGACGGGTCCGCCGACGCGGCGACATCTTGGACCCCCGGACCCGCACTCGTCCCAGCACGGATCTCCTCCTCCATCGGAGTCAGGTCCACCGCAGGAGGAAGGTCATCATTGTCAGAAGATGAAGCCGATGCCGGAGACGGAATATTCTTTTTTCTCAGTTGTTTTGCCATGCCGTTACACTTTTGACACCAGTGTAATAAAGGACTCGGAAGCTTCTCTCTCTGTGTGTCCTTTATTTGGGTTCGATCTCTTTTCCCTCACGGCACTCCCCTATATACTCTTCGCTCTGCAGCCCCGGGCTGCTATCGCTCACGTAGCCCACTTCCCTCCTAGCAGACCCGCTGCTGTCTCCTCGTGCAGACCCCCGCTGCCCGACTCCTCCTTTGCAGACCCGCTGCTCTCTGCAGCCTCCTTGCTGCTCCCGCTGCCCCGGGGTCGGTCACCGTTGGCCGACGGTGCCGAACCTCGTGGTCCGTGTGTGTGGCGATCTCGCCACTCTCTCTCTCACTCTCCGCCCTGCGTGGCCTCACACTTTCCCAGTCTCCGATCACTCCCCTACTGCTTCCGGTTTCTCCCTTATAGACCTGAACCTTCTCCCCCACGTGACGTAACTCCTCCCCCCATGACGTCACTTCCTGGAGGTCGTTTACGCCCGCATTACACATGGGTGCGCAATTTTCACGGTTGACATTTGTGGTGGTTTTTACCCTTGATATAAGGAAGCCGTTGAGTTTGCCTTGAAAACCAAAACCGTACTCCACTACGGATTTGCCTCTTGTCTATTGGGTGAAACAACCAATCCTTTTTCCACACAGGGTAGACACCGTCACGACATAACGGTTACGCGGGGGACTTTTGTTTTTAACTTTGATACGTTTGTATTTATCAAGAGTAATGATCAGAAACAGGGAAGCAATATGTAAAGCATTCCTAACATTTATTTTAAAAAAATATGAATTTGTCCAGCAATGACTGCATACTACAGTGTGACAGAAACACAACACGTGCAATAGAATTTCAACACATTCAACAACCGACTGTAAGCGGTAAAGGTACAGCCCATGCAATTATTTGATCACATTTATGCTGGTTGAATGGGCCTCCGCTAAAATTAGCTCAAAAGCAGATATTTGTCGTACTCTTCCACGATGGCTGGATATCCTGGCATAGGTGCATGCACACACATTTTACCCAACTATATGACAGCTATAATATATGTTTTTTGGGTTAGATCGTGTAAATATATATCTGTCGTTAAACCCACCACCACCCGACACAGCCAATTAGAAAGGTTTGTCACGTAAACAGAACATGCCATTTAATTACTCGTACAGAATGCAGGTGTGTTGGAGAGTAAATGCACAACATTTACAATCCGAGTACTACGTTCATGAATTACATTGGTCGCGAAAGGATACATATATGCCAGCTGCTGATCAAATTTAATATATTTGTACTTCTTAACATTCCTGGGTGGATAAAGGCATGGGGTGGATTTAGGGTTAATTAATTAAATGCATGCCAAGAAATCGAACAAAGCTCTTTTTTTTTTTATAGAAAACCTATTTAAAGTCCTTGGCCATCCGTGCTTTCTTGTGGAGCAAACGCAGGGAAAGCAGACGAAATTCTTCTTCTATTTCATGATCGACAACTTCCTCATCGTTCTCCTCCAGCTTATTGCTGCCCTCAAAATCGTACGAGTGTGCTGAGGGTAAGCACTCAGGCTCCACTACACGAGGGAAAAGAGGCGTGCGTGGGTCACACAGAGCGGGCAGAGTGGCATGATCATCATCGCTAAAGGAATCCTCATCGTCATCCAGATCGATTCTGCGGGACAACCGGGAATGGGTGTTCAGCATCTGCTTCTTCATCATCAGGATGGATTTGACCCTCAGGAGTTCGTTAACCTTAATCACCAATTGCTCCAGCAGGCACACAGTACGTTGGTGAATAAACGATGATGCTGGTGGTGCTTCTGTTGATGTTGGCTGGGAGGAGGTGTTCAGGCCCAGAGCCACGATGGCGTCCACAGCAGATGCTATCCTCTCTACGTGGGACCCCTTCTCTGATGCACGTCGCTTCATGCGACCTTTTTCTTCCAACACCAAACGCAGGCGCACTTTGGCCTTGGCCTGTGCCGCCTTCACTTCCTCCTCGCGATTATTTAAATTCGTCTTCAGCTCTTCAATCCTCACCTTGGTGTTCCAGATTTCCTTCACGGCAAGTACATGCATGTCACAACGAGCAAGCTGATACTCCTCATCCTCCTCATCATGGTGAATTGGCAGTTCTATGAGAGGCAATCTGCTGGGGGTCTGTGTATCCCGGTTTTCAGTCGTCTGATTCTCCATGAATATTCTCATTTCCTTCTTGGCTGTAACTCTTAATTCTCGGCGCAAATTATTGGAGTGAAAAGAGATTTTCTCCTGTGTAGATGTCTCTAAAGCTGCTTAATCTGGGCAGCAATTCCCTTTTTTTCAATCAGAGCCTTTCGTGTCGTGGCCTTGCAGAAAGATGCCGTCTTCTTTAGTCTATTCATTTCTGAAGAGAGACTCTTCTGACACTTGCTGCTTCGGTTGTGCTCCATTCTGAGATCCTCCAATTCGGATCTGAGGTTTGCCAGGACGTCCTTTAACTGGTCGAACCGTGCTGTGGCAACCACGAACTTCTTCTGGGTTTTGGAAGTACGCCTGATACGGTCACTGTCGAGGCTGTGTCTCGCTTGAGCCAACCTTTTCCCCTCAGTCAGGAGCGCAATTTCCCTATTAATGGCTGCATCCAGCTCCTGTTTCTTCTTCTGCTTTCGCATTGTCTTGCTGGATAGCTCGGCGAGCTTCCTCTCCAGTTCCTTGTGGGAGGTCCAGTCTAGAAATGGAGCCATATTCTTTCTGATAGCAACGGGCTCATTCCATGGCTTGGAACGATTGTTACGCACCTCTCCACGGCTGGCCAAACCACTCTCCCCTGGACGTAGTAGTGGAGGCATGTGGACAGCAGGCATAGGAGGAATAGAATTCAGATGAGGCTTTGGCATTTTTGAAAGACTGCTTATCATAAGACCCTCTTTCTGAATGTACTGTGAGACGCAGTAAGACGTCTCTGTCTGTCGGTGAGGTTGCCTATAGAACTCAGCTACTTCTGATGATGACGTTGGTAAAGATGTGACTGGTATAATTGAAAGTAGGTGAGCCTCTACTTATCGTTCTGGCTGCAGGAAGTGATGATGTCACAGGATGCACGTGATTTCCTTGACGTGGCACACCAAGCATCACGTGGTGTGCAGCCAATTGTGACGCAACAATAGGATGTGTGATTGAATGCGTGCGTTTATGTAAATGTATATTTTAATGTGTATGTGCTTGCATTTTTGTAAGAGTCCTTTTTAATTATTCCTTCCAGCAAAAAATTAATCCACCATCAAAGTGCTATGAGGGATGTTTCGTTTTATTGTTTGCATATGTATGTGTGTGTTTTTGTTTGTATTTGTATGTGTCTGCGTGTGTTTGTCTATTTATGTGTTTTAGCTTTACTACCCGGCTTTGCCCGCAACTTGGAATCTTGTTTTGTATTAATTTCATGGTTCCTTTTATTTCACTGAAAGAAAACTGATGCGTCGCGTGGTAACACTGTGGGGTATTGTGAGTAATGTATCACGTGGTAACAATGTGGGGTATTGTGAGTAATGCATCACGTGGTAACACCTTATTGTGTTGTGAGTAATGCATCACGTCGTAATACCCTGGGAGTATTATGAGTAATGCGTCACGTGGTAATACTGTGGGAGTATTGTGAGTAATGTATAACGTGGTAACACTGGGGGGTATTGTGAGTAATGTTTCACACCGTAACACCGTGGTGGTATTGTGAGCAATGTATCACGTGGTAACACATAGGGGGTATTGTGAGTAATGTATCACATGGTAACACCGTGGGGGTATTGTGAGTAATGCGTCACGTGGTAACACCGTGAGGGTATTGTGAGTAATGCATCACGTGGTAATACCCTGGGAGTAATATGAGTAATGCGTCACGTGGTAACACTGGGGGGTATTGTGAGTAATGCATCACGTGGTAACACTGTGGGGTATTATGAGTAATGCGTCACGTGGTAACACTGTGGGGGTATTGTGAGTAATTTATCACGTGATAACTCGGGAAGGGAATAACGTAGCTGAAAATAGTCGCGTTTACTTAGAAATTCCAGACAGCATAAGCTGTTCAAATTTCATGACGCTAGAGCTCAACGTTCGAGAGTTTTGCTGCTTCACACAAACAAACAGATGTATTCTCTGCTTTATAATTAAGATTTACACAAACTTACATTGTAAATCTTTCACTAATGATTTCACATATAAGGGCATGGGCGTTTGAGGGTTGGGTGTGTGTAAGAGTGCATGGGTGCGCAATTTTCACGGTTGACATTTGTGGTGGGTTTTCCCCTTGATATAAGGAAGCCGTTGAGTTTGCCTTGAAAACCAAAACCGTACTCCACTACGGATTTGCCTCTTGTGTATTGGGTAAAACAACCAATAATTTTTCCACACAGGTAGACACCGTCACGACATAACGGTTACGTGGGGGACTTTTGTTTTTAACTTTGATGCTTTTGTATTTATCACGAGTAATGATCAGAAACAGGGAAGCAATATGTAAAGCGTTCCTAACATTTATTTAAAAAAAATATGAATTTGTCCAGCAATGACTGCATACTACAGTGTGACAGAAACACAACACGTGCAATAGAATTTCAACACGTTCAACAACCGACTGTAAGCGGTAAAGGTACAGCCCATGCAATTATTTGATCACATTTATGCTGGTTGAATGGGCCTCCGCAAAAATTAGCTTCATAGCAGATATAACTAGTACTCTTCCACGATGGCTGGATATCCTGGCATAGGTGTATGCACACACATTTTACCCAAATATATGGCAGCTATAATACGTATTTTTGGGTTAGATCGTGTAAATATAACTGTGTCGTTAAACCCACCACCACCCGACACAGCCAATTAGAAAGGTTTGTCACGTAAATAGAACATGCCATTTAGTTACTCGTACAGCATGCAGGTGTGTTGGAGAGTAAATGCTCAACATTTACAATCCGAGTACTACGTTCATGGATTACATTGGTCGCGAAAGGATACATATATGCCAGCTGCTGATCAACTTTAATATATTTGTACTTCTTAACATTCTGGGTGGATAAAGGCATGGGGTGGATTTAGGGTTAATTAATTAAATGCATGCCAGGAAATCGAACAAAGCTGTTTTTTATAGAAAACTTATTTAAAGTCCATGGCCATCCGTGCTTTCTTGTGCAGCACACGCAGGGAAAGCAGACGAAATTCTTCTTCTATTTCATGATCGACAACTTCCTCATCGCTCTCCTCCAGCCTATTGCTGCCCTCAAAATCGTACGAGTGTGCTGAGGGTAAGCACTCAGGCTCCACTACCCGTGGGAAGGGAGGCGTGCATGGGTCACACAGAGCGGGCAGAGTGGCATCATCATCATCGCTAAAGGAATCCTCATCGTCATCCAGATCGATTCTGCGGGACAACCGGGAATGGGTGTTCAGCATCTGCTTCTTCATCATCAGGATGGATTTGACCCTCAGGAGTTCGTTAACCTTAATCACCAATTGCTCCAGCAGGCACACAGTGCGGTGGTGAATAAACGATGATGCTGGTGGTGCTGCTGTTGATGTTGGCTGGGAGGAGGTGTCGAGGCCCAGAGCCACGATGGCGTCCACAGCAGATGTTATCCTCTCTACGTGGGACCCCTTCTCTGCTGCACGTCGCTTCATGCGACCTTTTTCTTCCAACACCAAACGCAGGCGCACTTTGGCCTTGGCCTGTGCCGCCTTCACTTCCTCCTCGCGATTATTTAAATTCGTCTTCAGCTCTTCAATCCTCACCTTGGTGTTCCAGATTTCCTTCACGGCAAGTACATGCAAGTCACAACGAGCAAGCTGATACTCCTCATCCTCCTCATCATGGTGAATTGGCAGTTCTATGAGAGGCAATCTGCTGGGGGTCTGTGTAACCCGGTTTTCAGTCGTCTGATTCTCCATGAATATTCTCATTTCCTTCTTGGCTGTAACTCTTAATTCTCGGCGCAAATTATTGGAGTGAAAAGAGATTTTCTCCTGTGTAGATGCCTCTAATAGCTGCTTAATCTGGGCAGCAATTCCCTTTTTTCAATCAGAGCCTTTCGTGTCGTGGCCTTGCAGAAAGATGCCATCTTCTTTAGTCTATTCATTTCTGAAGAGAGACTCTTCTGACACTTGCTGCTTCGGTTGTGCTCCATTCTGAGATCCTCCAATTCGGATCTGAGGTTTGCCAGGACGTCCTTTAACTGGTCGAACCGTGCTGTGGCAACCACGAACTTCTTCTGGGTTTTGGAAGTACGCCTGATACGGTCACTGTCGAGGCTGTGTCTCGCTTGAGCCAACCTTTTCCCCTCAGTCAAGAGGGCAATTTCCCTATTAATGGCTGCATCCAGCTCCTGTTTCTTCTTCTGCTTTCGCATTGTCTTGCTGGATAGCTCGGCGAGCTTCCTCTCCAGTACCTTGTGGGAGGGCCAGTCTAGAAATGGAGCCATATTCTTTCTGATAGCAACGGGCTCATTCCATGGCTTGGAACGATTGTTACGCACCTCTCCACGGCTGGCCAAACCACTCTCCCCTGGGCGTACTAGTGGAGGCATGTGGACAGGAGGCATAGGAGTGTAATGCGGGCGTAAATGGGCAGGTCGGATGTGACGATCCGAGAGGGTGGAGTCAGGGTCACGTGGGGGGAGATATTATAGCGGGGAGACAGGAAGACATCTGGGTCAGTCGGGGGAGTGAAGAGTTGAGACCACGTTGGGTGGTCGCCGTGCCTCAGCCTGGTGGCTGAGGGGCTCATGACGGCGCCAGCCAGCGGGGTGGAAGAGAGAGTTGGGGATAGAGACAGAGAGTGGCGAGATCGCCACAGAGGCCACGCAGGGCTGAGGTTGGAGAGTGGCGAGATCGCCACAGAGCCCACGCAGGGCGAACGTTGGAGAGTGGCGAGATCGCCACACACGGTAAGACTCGGCACCGCCAGCCAGCGGTGACCGAGCACGGAGGAACGGGGAGCAGCGGTGGAGCTGCTGTGAGAGCAGCCAGAGGGCTGCACAAGGGGGACCTGCAGCGGAGCTGCAGGAGTGCGAAAGGCTACGTTAGCGAAGGCAGAGGTCGAGCTGCCAAGCGGGGGAGACTCTGAGCGAGGGCCGTGTGGGACAAGTGTAAGAACCCAAATAAAGGACAACGGAGACAGACCCAGGATCGAGTCCTTTATTACACTGGTGTCAGAAGTGAAACTGCATGTCAAACAAGCTCAGAAGAAAGAATATTCCTGCGCCATCATCTGCTACATCATCCGACGACGACGACCTTCCTCAGACGGTGGACCTGCCTGCGATGGAAGAGGAGATCCGTGCTGGAACGAGTACGGGTCCGGGTGAGCAAGATGTCGCCGCGTCGGTGGACCTGTCTGCGCCGAAGGACGCCAACTTACGATGGAGACAGATGGCGGTGCCGCTGGAGACCTTGAAAATCGTGCTGGCGCAACTGTGTGAGCTCACCACGCCGAGGACGGCGTCGGGGAGGCCCGGTGGTGATCCGCAAGCCTCCGCCTTTCCTGCGCTGCCAGCGCCATCTGCCACGCGGCACGAAGACGCCATCTTGGGCATGGCAGGGGAGAAACGGCGGGAAGCCGCCATCTTGTCTTCACCACGGCGGGAAGACGCCGCCATCTTCAACATCGCGGCGGAGAGGCAGCCTTGCGCTGCCATCTGGAGGTGCCGCGGGGTGAGCAGCCTGCTGTGAGCTGCTGTTTTGCGAGGAGGAGCTGCGAGGAGAGGACGCTGACGCTGCAGCTGCTGGGGCGGGAGCTCTCCCGTCCTGGCTCGGGTGCGAGACAACGGAGCAGTCAAGTCGCCGAACGAGTTCTGCGAGGCGTCTCAAGTTACCACCCTGCCGTCCTCTGCTTGCTGCAGCCCCGGGCGAGTCGTAACGATACGCACCCGGCCTTAACACACACCTCACCCATCTTTCGTGTGCCGGGGGGCGATTTTTGTCATGTCTCGAGCGTGCGGAGCGCGGTTCGGGCTGTGTGTGTGTGTGTTCTGGATGAACGCGCTATTTGCTTGTTGCTCGGTGTCAATTAGTGTGTATGTGTGTGTGTTGAGGATGGAAGGAGAGTCTGCTGTGCTTGCTGAGTGTCAAATAGTGTGTGTGCGCTGCGGCGTGGAGTTGTTATCTTGATGGCGAAGTTAATTATTAACCCGGGAGCATCGGGTATCCTGCGCTGTACCATCTCGTGGGTTACCGTGTGCGACGGGCTTATATGAAAAATATATATTTTTTGGGGTATTGTGCTGCGAGGTGCTGTGTGCGATGTGGTTGTTTGCAAGAGAGAGAATATTTGTGTTGTTGCTGCAAAGTTACGACAGGATTAATGGTGTGTTGGTTGCCTGCAGATCTGCTTGCTATTGTGCTTAAATGTACGCGTGTGATCGCGATATGCTGACTGCATGTGCTGTTACACCGTTCTGTGCGGTTATGGGGTGCGATGCATTGGTTGACTATTGGGGTTGGGATTGTTATTAATTGTGCGTACCTGTTTGGAAATTGGTAACAAATTCGAGGGGGACCCAAAAATTGGGTTGTATGGGTGTTTGTGCACACGAGATTGCGTGTATATTATAGGTAATTGAGCTTTTTGAAAATGAGGGTGCGCGATAACGCCGTTGTGGGTGGCTCAGATGTTAAGGGTGATGGGACCGTAAATTGGCGCCAAGTGGCGTCGCTCATTCGGTTGATTGCATGCAGCCAGGAGTTGCTTTGCGGGTTGGTGTGTGTAACCAATGTGTTTTGGTAAAATATTGGTTAAAAATTCCCCGATATGACTGCTGTGCGCAGCAAGCTGGGGCTGTGCGTCTATCGTTGGTGGGGTTGTTACAACGTGATGGGGGGATGCGTCTTGTGACCCCCAGCAAAGGGCAGCTGGGGTGCACGCACGGAGAAAACTGGCCACGTGTTCGCACGTTGGGCCGCCATTTTGCGCGCACGCGGGGTATGACGACAATGCGCTTTGCGCAAAGGGCCGCCATTTTGAGTGCGCGCGAGATATTGCGACAACGCTCTTGGCGAAGGGGGCCGCCATTTTGAGCGCGGGGGAAAACCTCGGTGGGGCAAATATTCCATCTGTTATGCCTGCCATTGTTGATTGGGTGATGCACGAATTGTGGTCACATCGGCCTATGGCTGATGGCTGACCTGACAGCCCGGAGGCGAAACCTCCGTGGTATGTCTCAAACTAATGGGCCGTGTGGTCATATGGCTCGGGGAGTCATGGTTCAGTTGTGCGGTGGCAGACTGAACCTGGTGTGCCGGGGGCTCACGGGATTTGGGTTAGGTCGTTATTGAATCTATAAGAGAACATTGCCCCGTGGGGGGGGTTGTTGGTGTCTGGCCTTGCCGAGGGATTGATCTTCCCTTGGCTATAAAGCATCAGACTATAAGATGCTGGTGTGTGTCCATCGCTGATGGGATAGTAAGGGAGGAGCATGGCTGAGTTGCTGCTCATCCCCGAAATTGCACTAGCCGAGAGTATGATCAGTGGATGTTGCTGTGGTTTGACGACCACGGTGAGCGTTAGGGCGAGTTAAACGTTTCCGCTGGGGAGCGTGGCTCTCTCCACGCGAGGGTGTGCGACTAAGGGTTTTGTTGAGAGTGACCGTGGGTACATGCTGTGTACGTGTGATGTCTGTGCTGGTCCTCAAGGGAGGACTGCTGGTGGGCAAGAGCAGGAATTTTTTTGTTGTTGTTGTCACGTGTAAATAATATTGTTGTTAAAATGTAAATACTGGGGCATCCATCGCGGTTATTTTGGGTAATTATTGGGGTTTTCTTAAGCGGGCCGGAATTACATAATCTCCACTACCCTGGGGCCGGGTGGCTGTCGTGTACGACATGCGGATGTGCGTTGTTGTGCTGTGCCTCAGGGGATTGGATTCTCCTTCTCGTCACAGATCTTCGGCGCCTGCCACACTGGGTGTTACCTGGTGTGCTAACTGGATGAGGACTTAAAGGAGCAATTGAGCGCCCGTTCGTCATTCTGCTCTACCACTTGCTCTTTGATGTTGGACTTGAGCCGAGCGGATGGAACAACAACATGGACACGCTCTAAGACACCACATTCCTGGGTTGTGCGCGTGTGCCATTCTTGCGTGTCAGTTGCCGTTGTTGTGCATTGTGCCATTATTATTCTTGTTGTTCTGTTCCGGTTCCTGATCCCTCCCCTTTTGTTACTTGTGTTTTTGTTATAATCTCCGTTGTGTCTGGGGGACTCCTGATTGTGATGCCTTCGCCCGCATTATTTTGTTCTGTTTCAGCCGAGGACGGCTGGAATTTTCTCTACGGGGGAGGGTGGTGTAATGCGGGCGTAAATGGGCGGGTCGGATGTGAAGATCCGAGAGGCAGGAGTCAGGGTCACGTGGGGGGAGATGTTATAGCGGGGAGACAGGAAGACATCTGGGTCAGTTGGGGGAGTGAAGAGTGGAGACCACGTTGGGTGGTCGCCGTGCCTCAGCCTGGTGGCTGAGGGGCTCATGACGGCGCCAGCCAGTGGGGTGGAAGAGAGAGTTGGGGATAGAGACAGAGAGTGGCGAGATCGCCACAGAGGCCACGCAGGGCTGAGGTTGGAGAGTGGCGAGATCGCCACACACGGTAAGACTCGGCACCGCCAGCCAGCGGTGACTGAGCACGGAGGGACGGGGAGCAGCGGTGGAGCTGCTGTGAGAGCAGCCGGAGGGCTGCACAAGGGGGACCTGCAGCGGAGCTGCAGGAGTGCGAAAGGCTAAGGGAGCGAAGGCAGAGGTCGAGCTGCCAAGCGGGGGAGACTCTGAGCGAGGGCCGTGTGGGACAAGTGTAAGAACCCAAATAAAGGACAACGGAGACAGACCCAGGATCGAGTCCTTTATTACAGGAGGAATAGAATTCAGATGAGGCTTTGGCATTTTCGAAAGACTGCTTATCATAAGACCCTCTTTCTGAATGTATTGTGAGACGCAGTAAGACGTCTTTGTCTGTCGGTGAGGTTGCCTATTGAACTCTGCTACTTCTGATGATGACGTTGGTAAAGATGTGACTGATATAATTGGAAGTAGGTGAGCCTCTACTTATTGTTCTGGCAGCAGGAAGTGATGATGTCACAGGATGCACGTGATTTCCTTGACGTGGCACACTCAGCATCACGTGGTGTGCAGCCAATTGTGACGCAACAATAGGATGTGTGATTGAATGCGTGCGTTTATGTAAATGTTTATTTTAATGTGTGTGTGCTTGCATTTTTGTAAGCGTTCTTTTGAATTATTCCTTCCAGCAAAAAATTAATCCACCATCAAAGTGCATATGTATGTGTGTGTTTTGTTTGTATTTGTATGTGTCTGCGTGTGTTTGTCTATATATGTGTTTTGGCTTTACTACCCGGCTTTGCCCGCGACTTGGAATCTTGTTTTGTAATAATTTCATATTCCCTTATATTTCACTGAAAAAAAACAGATGCGTCGCGTGGTAACACTGTTGGGTATTGTGAGTAATGTATCACGTGGTAACAATGTGGGGTATTGTGAGTAATGCATCACGTGGTAACACCCTGGGAGTATTATGAGTAATGCGTCACGTGGTAACACTGTGGGGGTATTGTGAGTAATGTATAACGAAGGTAACACCGTGGTGGTATTGTGAGCAATGTATCACGTTGTAACACCGTGGGGATATTTTGAGTAATGTATCACATGGTAACACCGTGGGGGTATTGTGAGTAATGCGTCACGTGGTAACACCGTGAG
The DNA here is from genome assembly GCF_964198595.1 of Lampetra fluviatilis. NCBI lineage: Eukaryota > Metazoa > Chordata > Hyperoartia > Petromyzontiformes > Petromyzontidae > Lampetra > Lampetra fluviatilis. Next base: position 275,704 of record NC_136339.1, read on the forward strand.
GGTATTGTGAGTAATGCATCACGTGGTAATACCCTGGGAGTAATATGAGTAATGCGTCACGTGGTAACACGGGGGGTATTGTGAGTAATGCATCACGTGGTAACACTGTGGGGTATTATGAGTAATGCGTCACGTGGTAACACTGTGGGGGTATTGTGAGTAATTTATCACGTGATAACTCGGGAAGGGAATAACGTAGCTGAAAATACTCGAGTCTACTTAGAAATTCCAGACAGCATAAGCTGTTCAAATTTCATGACGCTAGAGCTCAACGTTCGAGAGTTTTTGCTGCTTCACACAAACAAACAGATGTATTCTCTGCTTTATAATTAAGATTTACACAAACTTACATTGTAAATCTTTCACTAATGATTTCACATATAAGGGCATGGGCAGTTGAGGGTTGGGTGTGTGTAAGAGTGCATGGGTGCGCAATTTTCACGGTTGACATTTGTGGTGGGTTTTCCCCTTGATATAAGGAAGCCGTTGAGTTTGCCTTGAAAACCAAAACCGTACTCCACTACGGATTTGCCTCTTGTGTATTGGGTAAAACAACCAATCCTTTTCCCACACAGGGTAGACACCGTCACGACATAACGGTTACGTGGGTGACTTTTGTTTTTAACTTTGATGCTTTTGTATTTATCACGAGTAATGATCAGAAACAGGGAAGCAATATGTAAAGCGTTCCTAACATTTATTTTAAAAAAATATGAATTTGTCCAGCAATGACTGCATACTACAGTGTGACAGAAACACAACACGTGCAATAGAATTTCAACACATTCAACAACCGACTGTAAGCGGTAAAGGTACAGCCCATGCAATTATTTGATCACATTTATGCTGGTTGAATGGGCCTCCGCTAAAATTAGCTTAAAAGCAGATATAACTAGTACTCTTCCACGTTGGCTGGATATCCTGGCATAGGTGCATGCACACACATTTTGCCCAACTATATGGCAGCTATAATACATATTTTTGGGTTAGATCGTGTAAATATATCTGTGTCGTTAAACCCACCACCACCCGACACAGCCACTTAGAAAGGTTTGTCACGTAAACAGAACATGCCATTTAGTTACTCGTACAGCATGCAGGTGTGTTGGAGAGTAAATGCACAACATTTACAATCCGAGTACTACGTTCATGGATTACATTGGTCGCGAAAGGATATATATATGCCAGCTGCTGATCAAATTTAATATATTTGTACTTCTTAACATTCCTGGGTGGATAAAGGCACGGGGTGGATTTAGGGTTAATTAATTAAATGCATGCCAGGAAATCGAACAAAGCTGTTTTTTTATATTCTCATGTTTTTTCGGTAAAGTCATGTAGGTAAAAAACATTAAAAAGTAAAATAAAATAAAAATCACGACGTTTCGGAGGCAACACAAGCTTCCGTCTTCAGGTGGTACCGTCACAGCCACGACAGCTGTATCAAGTAAATGAGAGATTGCAGAAGCTACCACTCCGTTTATATAATTCTTAGTCTTAAGCCTCACCTGCATAACAGTCTATTCTTAGTCTTAAGCCTCACCTTACCATATTAATAAAAGTATGCGGCCATTGCCCCACCACCTTCTCCAACCATTATATAAACGGAGTGGTAGCTTCTGCAATCTCTCATTTACTTGATACAGCTGTCGTGGCTGTGACGGGACCACCCGAAGACGGAAGCTTGTGTTGCCTCCGAAACGTCGTGATTTTTATTTTATTTTACGTTTTAATGTTTTTTACCTACGTGACTTTACCGAAAAAACCTAAGAATATGAATCATTGCAGTCACGAAAGCTTCAAATTTAGAACTGTTTTTTATAGAAAACTTATTTAAAGTCCATGGCCATCCGTGCTTTCTTGTGCAGCACACGCAGGGAAAGCAGACGAAATTCTTCTTCTATTTCATGATCGACAACTTCCTCATCGCTCTCCTCCAGCCTATTGCTGCCCTCAAAATCGTACGAGTGTGCTGAGGGTAAGCACTCAGGCTCCACTACACGAGGGAAGGGAGGCGTGCGTGGGTCACACAGAGCGGGCAGAGTGGCATCATCATCATCGCTAAAGGAATGCTCATCGTCATCCATATCGATTCTGCGGGACAACCGGGAATGGGTGTTCAGCATCTGCTTCTTCATCATCAGGATGGATTTGACCCTCAGGAGTTCGTTAACCTTAATCACCAATTGCTCCAGCAGGCACACAGTGCGGTGGTGAATAAACGATGATGCTGGTGGTGCTGCTGTTGATGTTGGCTGGGAGGAGGTGTCGAGGCCCAGAGCCACGATGGCGTCCACAGCAGATGTTATCCTCTCTACGTGGGACCCCTTCTCTGCTGCACGTCGCTTCATGCGACCTTTTTCTTCCAACACCAAACGCAGGCGCACTTTGGCCTTGGCCTGTGCCGCCTTCACTTCCTCCTCGCGATTATTTAAATTCGTCTTCAGCTCTTCAATCCTACCCTTGGTGTTCCAGATTTCCTTCACGGCAAGTACATGCATGTCACAACGAGCAAGCTGATACTCCTCATCCTCCTCATCATGGTGAATTGGCAGTTCTATGAGAGGCAATCTGCTGGGGGTCTGTGTAACCCGGTTTTCAGTCGTCTGATTCTCCATGAATATTCTCATTCCTTCTTGGCTGTAACTCTTAATTCTCGGCGCAAATTATTGGAGTGAAAAGAGATTTTCTCCTGTGTAGATGTCTCTGATAGCTGCTTAATCTGGGCAGCAATTCCTTTTTTTCAATCAGAGCCTTTCGTGTCGTGGCCTTGCAGAAAGATGCCATCTTCTTTAGTCTATTCATTTCTGAAGAGAGACTCTTCTGACACTTGCTGCTTCGGTTGTGCTCCATTCTGAGATCCTCCAATTCGGATCTGAGGTTTGCCAGGACGTCCTTTAACTGGTCGAACCGTGCTGTGGCAACCACGAACTTCTTCTGGGTTTTGGAAGTACGCCTGATACGGTCACTGTCGAGGCTGTGTCTCGCTTGAGCCAACCTTTTCCCCTCAGTCAGGAGGGCAATTTCCCTATTAATGGCTGCATCCAGCTCCTGTTTCTTCTTCTGCTTTCGCATTGTCTTGCTCGATAGCTCGGCGAGCTTCCTCTCCAGTACCTTGTGGGAGGTCCAGTCTAGAAATGGAGCCATATTCTTTCTGATAGCAACGGGCTCATTCCATGGCTTGGAACGATTGTTACGCACCTCTCCACGGCTGGCCAAACCACTCTCCCCTGGGCGTAGTAGTGGAGGCATGTGGACAGGAGGCATAGGAGGAATAGAATTCAGATGAGGCTTTGGCATTTTCGAAAGACTGCTTATCATAAGACCCTCTTTCTGAATGTACTGTGAGACGCAGTAAGACGTCTCTGTCTGTCGGTGAGGTTGCCTATATAACTCTGCTACTTCTGATGATGACGTTGGTAAAGATGTGACTGGTATAATTGGAAGTAGGTGAGCCTCTACTTATCGTTCTGGCTGCAGGAAGTGATGATGTCACAGGATGCACGTGATTTCCTTGACGTGGCACACTCAGCATCACGTGTTGTGCAGCCAATTGTGACGCAACAATAGGATGTGTGATTGAATGCGTGCGTTTATGTAAATGTTTATTTTAATGTGTGTGTGCTTGCATTTTTGTAAGCGTTCTTTTGAATTATTCCTTCCAGCAAAAAATTAATCCACCATCAAAGTGCTATGAGGGATGTTTCTTTTAATTGTTTGCATATGTATGTGTGTGTTTTTGTTTGTATTTGTATGTGTCTGCGTGTGTTTGTCTATATATGTGTTTTAGCTTTACTACCCGGCTTTGCCCGCGACTTGGAATCTTGTTTTGTATTAATTTCATATTCCCTTATATTTCACTGAAAAAAAAAACAGATGCGTCGCGTGGTAACACTGTGGGGTATTGTGAGTAATGTATCACGTGGTAACAATGTGGGGTATTGTGAGTAATGCATCACGTGGTAATACCTTATTGTATTGTGAGTAATGCATCACGTGGTAATACCCTGGGAGTATTATGAGTAATGCGTCACGTGGTAACACTGTGGGGGTATTGTGAGTAATGTATAACGTGGTAACACTGGGGGGTATTGTGAGTAATGTATCACACGGTAACACCGTGGTGGTATTGTGAGCAATGTATCACGTGGTAACACCGTGGGGATATTGTGAGTAATGTATCACATGGTAACACCGTGGGGGTATTGTGAGTAATGCGTCACGTGGTAACACCGTGAGGGTATTGTGAGTAATGCATCACGTGGTAATACCCTTGGAGTAATATGAGTAATGCGTCACGTGGTAACACCGGGGGTATTGTGAGTAATGCATCACGTGGTAACACTGTGGTGTATTATGAGTAATGCGTCACGTGGTAACACTGTGGGGGTATTGTGAGTAATTTATCACGTGATAACTCGGGAAGGGAATAACGTAGCTGAAAATAGTCGTGTTTACTTAGAAATTCCAGACAGCATAAGCTGTTCAAATTTCATGACGCTAGAGCTCAACGTTCGAGAGTTTTTGCTGCTTCACACAAACAAACAGATGTATTATCTGCTTTATAATTAAGATTTACACAAACTTACATTGTAAATCTTTCACTAATGATTTCACATATAAGGGCATGGGCGGTTGAGGGTTGGGTTTGTGTAAGAGTGCATGGGTGCGCAATTTTCACGGTTGACATTTGTGGTGGTTTTTCCCCTTGATATAAGGAAGCCGTTGAGTTTGCCTTGAAAACCAAAACCGTACTCCACTACGGATTTTCCTCTTGTGTATTGGGTAAAACAACCAATCCTTTTTCCACACAGGGTAGACACCGTCACGACATAACGGTTACATGGGGGACTTTTGTTTTTAACTTTTATGCTTTTGTATTTATCACGAGTAATGATCAGAAACAGGGAAGCAATATGTAAAGCATTCCCAACATTTATTTTAAAAAAATATGAATTTGTCCAGCAATGACTGCATACTACAGTGTGACAGAAACACAACACGTGCAATAGAATTTCAACACATTCAACAACCGACTGTGAGCGGTAAAGGTACAGCCCATGCAATTATTTGATCACATTTATGCTGGTTGAATGGGCCTCCGCTAAAATTAGCTTAAAAGCAGATATAACTAGTACTCTTCCACGATGGCTGGATATCCTGGCATAGGTGCATGCACACACATTTTACCCAACTATATGGCAGCTATAATACATATTTTTGGGTTAGATCGTGTAAATATAACTGTGTCGTTAAACCCACCACCACCCGACACAGCCAATTAGAAAGGGTTGTCACGTTAACAGAACATGCCATTTAGTTACTCGTACAGCATGCAGGTGTGTTGGAGAGTAAAATGCACAACATTTACAATCCGAGTACTACGTTCATGGATTACATTGGTCGCGAAAGGATACATATATGCCAGCTGCTGATTAAATTTAATATATTTTTACTTCTTAACATTCCTGGGTGGATAAAGGCATGGGGTGGATTTAGGGTTAATTAATTAAATGCATGCCAGGAAATCGAACAAAGCTGTTTTGTTTATAGAAAACTTATTTAAAGTCCATGGCCATCCGTGCTTTCTTGTGCAGCACACGCAGGGAAAGCAGACGAAATTCTTCTTCTATTTCATGATCGACAACTTCCTCATCGCTCTCCTCCAGCCTATTGCTGCCCTCAAAATCGTACGAGTGTGCTGAGGGTAAGCACTCAGGCTCCACTACACGAGGGAAGGGAGGCGTGTGTGGGTCACACAGAGCGGGCAGAGTGGCATCATCATCATCATCGCTAAAGGAATCCTCATCGTCATCCAGATCGATTCTGCGGGACAACCGGGAATGGGTGTTCAGCATCTGCTTCTTCATCATCAGGATGGATTTGACCCTCAGGAGTTCGTTAACCTTAATCACCAATTGCTCCAGCAGGCACACAGTGCGGTGGTGAATAAACGATGATGCTGGTGGTGCTGCTGTTGATGTTGGCTGGGAGGAGGTGTCGAGGCCCAGAGCCACGATGGCGTCCACAGCAGATGTTATCCTCTCTACGTGGGACCCCTTCTCTGCTGCACGTCGCTTCATGCGACCTTTTTCTTCCAACACCAAACGCAGGCGCACTTTGGCGTTGGCCTGTGCCGCCTTCACTTCCTCCTCGCGATTATTTAAATTTGTCTTCAGCTCTTCAATCCTCACCTTGGTGTTCCAGATTTCCTTCACGGCAAGTACATGCATGTCACAACGAGCAAGCTGATACTCCTCATCCTCCTCATCATGGTGACTTGGCAGTTCTATGAGAGGCAATCTGCTGGGGGTCTGTGTAACCCGGTTTTCAGTCGTCTGATTCTCCATGAATATTCTCATTTCCTTCTTGGCTGTAACTCTTAATTCTCGGCGCAAATTATTGGAGTGAAAAGAGATTTTCTCCTGTGTAGATGTCTCTAATAGCTGCTTAATCTGGGCAGCAATTCCCTTTTTTTCAATCAGAGCCTTTCGTGTCGTGGCCTTGCAGAAATATGCCATCTTCTTTAGTCTATTCATTTCTGAAGAGAGACTCTTCTGACACTTGCTGCTTCGGTTGTGCTCCATTCTGAGATCCTCCAATTCGGATCTGAGGTTTGCCAGGACGTCCTTTAAATGGTCGAACCGTGCTGTGGCAACCACGAACTTCTTCTGGGTTTTGGAAGTACGCCTGATACGGTTACTGTCGAGGCTGTGTCTCGCTTGAGCCAACCTTTTCCCCTCAGTCAGGAGGGCAATTTCCCTATTAATGGCTGCATCCAGCTCCTGTTTCTTCTTCTGCTTTCGCATTGTCTTGCTCGATAGCTCGGCGAGCTTCCTCTCCAGTACCTTGTGGGAGGTCCAGTCTAGAAATGGAGCCATATTCTTTCTGATAGCAACGGGCTCATTCCATGGCTTGGAACGATTGTTACGCACCTCTCCACGGCTGGCCAAACCACTCTCCCCTGGGCGTAGTAGTGGAGGCATGTGGACAGGAGGCATAGGAGGAATAGAATTCAGATGAGGCTTTGGCATTTTCGAAAGACTGCTTATCATAAGACCCTCTTTCTGAATGTACAGTGAGACGCAGTAAGACGTCTCTGTCTGTCGGTGAGGTTGCCTATAGAACTCTGCTACTTCTGATGATGACGTTGGTAAAGATGTGACTGGTATAATTGGAAGTAGGTGAGCCTCTACTTATCGTTCTGGCTGCAGGAAATGATGATGTCACAGGATGCACGTGATTTCCTTGACGTGGCACACTCAGCATCACGTGTTGTGCAGCCAATTGTGACGCAACAATAGGATGTGTGATTGAATGCGTGCGTTTATGTAAATGTTTATTTTAATGTGTGTGTGCTTGCATTTTTGTAAGCGTTCTTTTGAATTATTCCTTCCAGCAAAAAATTAATCCACCATCAAAGTGCTATGAGGGATGTTTCTTTTAATTGTTTGCATATGTATGTGTGTGTTTTTGTTTGTATTTGTATGTGTCTGCGTGTGTTTGTCTATATATGTGTTTTAGCTTTACTACCCGGCTTTGCCCGCGACTTGGAATCTTGTTTTGTATTAATTTCATATTCCCTTATATTTCACTGAAAAAAAAACAGATGCGTCGCGTGGTAACACTGTGGGGTATTGTGAGTAATGTATCACGTGGTAACAATGTGGGGTATTGTGAGTAATGCATCACGTGGTAATACCTTATTGTATTGTGAGTAATGCATCACGTGGTAATACCCTGGGAGTATTATGAGTAATGCGTCACGTGGTAACACTGTGGGGGTATTGTGAGTAATGTATAACGTGGTAACACTGGGGGGTATTGTGAGTAATGTATCACACGGTAACACCGTGGTGGTATTGTGAGCAATGTATCACGTGGTAACACCGTGGGGATATTGTGAGTAATGTATCACATGGTAACACCGTGGGGGTATTGTGAGTAATGCGTCACGTGGTAACACCGTGAGGGTATTGTGAGTAATGCATCACGTGGTAATACCCTTGGAGTAATATGAGTAATGCGTCACGTGGTAACACCGGGGGTATTGTGAGTAATGCATCACGTGGTAACACTGTGGTGTATTATGAGTAATGCGTCACGTGGTAACACTGTGGGGGTATTGTGAGTAATTTATCACGTGATAACTCGGGAAGGGAATAACGTAGCTGGAAATAGTCGTGTTTACTTAGAAATTCCAGACAGCATAAGCTGTTCAAATTTCATGACGCTAGAGCTCAACGTTCGAGAGTTTTTGCTGCTTCACACAAACAAACAGATGTATTATCTGCTTTATAATTAAGATTTACACAAACTTACATTGTAAATCTTTCACTAATGATTTCACATATAAGGGCATGGGCGGTTGAGGGTTGGGTTTGTGTAAGAGTGCATGGGTGCGCAATTTTCACGGTTGACATTTGTGGTGGTTTTTCCCCTTGATATAAGGAAGCCGTTGAGTTTGCCTTGAAAACCAAAACCGTACTCCACTACGGATTTTCCTCTTGTGTATTGGGTAAAACAACCAATCCTTTTCCACACAGGGTAGACACCGTCACGACATAACGGTTACATGGGGGACTTTTGTTTTTAACTTTTATGCTTTTGTATTTATCACGAGTAATGATCAGAAACAGGGAAGCAATATGTAAAGCATTCCTAACATTTATTTTAAAAAAATATGAATTTGTCCAGCAATGACTGCATACTACAGTGTGACAGAAACACAACACGTGCAATAGAATTTCAACACATTCAACAACCGACTGTAAGCGGTAAAGGTACAGCCAATGCAATTATTTGATCACATTTATGCTGGTTGAATGGGCCTTCGCTAAAATTAGCTTAAAAGCAGATATAACTAGTACTCTTCCACGATGGCTGGATATCCTGGCATAGGTGCATGCACACACATTTTACCCAACTATATGGCAGCTATAATACATATTTTTGGGTTAGATCGTGTAAATATAACTGTGTCGTTAAACCCACCACCACCCGACACAGCCAGTTAGAAAGGGTTGTCACGTTAACAGAACATGTCATTTAGTTACTCGTACAGCATGCAGGTGTGTTGGAGAGTAAAATGCACAACATTTACAATCCGAGTACTACGTTCATGGATTACATTGGTCGCGAAAGGATACATATATGCCAGCTGCTGATTAAATTTAATATATTTTTACTTCTTAACATTCCTGGGTGGATAAAGGCATGGGGTGGATTTAGGGTTAATTAATTAAATGCATGCCAGGAAATCGAACAAAGCTGTTTTGTTTATAGAAAACTTATTTAAAGTCCATGGCCATCCGTGCTTTCTTGTGCAGCACACGCAGGGAAAGCAGACGAAATTCTTCTTCTATTTCATGATCGACAACTTCCTCATCGCTCTCCTCCAGCCTATTGCTGCCCTCAAAATCGTACGAGTGTGCTGAGGGTAAGCACTCAGGCTCCACTACACGAGGGAAGGGAGGCGTGCGTGGGTCACACAGAGCGGGCAGAGTGGCATCATCATCATCGCTAAAGGAATCCTCATCGTCATCCAGATCGATTCTGCGGGACAACCGGGAATGGGTGTTCAGCATCTGCTTCTTCATCATCAGGATGGATTTGACCCTCAGGAGTTCGTTAACCTTAATCACCAATTGCTCCAGCAGGCACACAGTGCGGTGGTGAATAAACGATGATGCTGGTGGTGCTGCTGTTGATGTTGGCTGGGAGGAGGTGTCGAGGCCCAGAGCCACGATGGCGTCCACAGCAGATGTTATCCTCTCTACGTGGGACCCCTTCTCTGCTGCACGTCGCTTCATGCGACCTTTTTCTTCCAACACCAAACGCAGGCGCACTTTGGCCTTGGCCTGTGCCGCCTTCACTTCCTCCTCGCGATTATTTAAATTCGTCTTCAGCTCTTCAATCCTAACCTTGGTGTTCCAGATTTCCTTCACGGCAAGTACATGCATGTCACAACGAGCAAGCTGATACTCCTCATCCTCCTCATCATGGTGACTTGGCAGTTCTATGAGAGGCAATCTGCTGGGGGTCTGTGTAACCCGGTTTTCAGTCGTCTGATTCTCCATGAATATTCTCATTTCCTTCTTGGCTGTAACTCTTAATTCTCGGCGCAAATTATTGGAGTGAAAAGAGATTTTCTCCTGTGTAGATGTCTCTAATAGCTGCTTAATCTGGGCAGCAATTCCCTTTTTTTCAATCAGAGCCTTTCGTGTCGTGGCCTTGCAGAAATATGCCATCTTCTTTAGTCTATTCATTTCTGAAGAGAGACTCTTCTGACACTTGCTGCTTCGGTTGTGCTCCATTCTGAGATCCTCCAATTCGGATCTGAGGTTTGCCAGGACGTCCTTTAACTGGTCGAACCGTGCTGTGGCAACCACGAACTTCTTCTGGGTTTTGGAAGTACGCCTGATACGGTCACTGTCAAGGCTGTGTCTCGCTTGAGCCAACCTTTTCCCCTCAGTCAGGAGGGCAATTTCCCTATTAATGGCTGCATCCAGCTCCTGTTTCTTCTTCTGCTTTCGCATTGTCTTGCTCGATAGCTCGGCGAGCTTCCTCTCCAGTACCTTGTGGGAGGTCCAGTCTAGAAATGGAGCCATATTCTTTCTGATAGCAACGGGCTCATTCCATGGCTTGGAACGATTGTTACGCACCTCTCCACGGCTGGCCAAACCACTCTCCCCTGGGCGTAGTAGTGGAGGCATGTGGACAGGAGGCATAGGAGGAATAGAATTCAGATGAGGCTTTGGCATTTTCGAAAGACTGCTTATCATAAGACCCTCTTTCTGAATGTACTGTGAGACGCAGTAAGACGTCTCTGTCTGTCGGTGAGGTTGCCTATAGAACTCTGCTACTTCTGATGATGACGTTGGTAAAGATGTGACTGGTATAATTGGAAGTAGGTGAGCCTCTACTTATCGTTCTGGCTGCAGGAAGTGATGATGTCACAGGATGCACGTGATTTCCTTGACGTGGCACACTCAGCATCACGTGGTGTGCAGCCAATTGTGACGCAACAATAGGATGTGTGATTGAATGCGTGCGTTTATGTAAATGTTTATTTTAATGTGTGTGTGCTTGCATTTTTGTAAGCGTTCTTTTGAATTATTCCTTCCAGCAAAAAATTAATCCACCATCAAAGTGCTATAAGGGATGTTTCTTTTAATTGTTTGCATATGTATGTGTGTGTTTTTGTTTGTATTTGTATGTGTCTGCGTGTATTTGTCTATATATGTGTTTTAGCTTTACTACCCGGCTTTGCCCGCAACTTGGAATCTTGTTTTGTATTAATTTCATATTCCCTTATATTTCACTGAAATAAAAAACAGATGCGTCGCGTGGTAACACTGTGGGGTATTGTGAGTAATGTATCACGTGGTAACAATGTGGGGTATTGTGAGTAATGCATCACGTGGTAACACTTGGGGGTATTGTGAGTAATGTATAACGTGGTAACACTTGGGGGTATTGTGAGTAATGTATCACACGGTAACACCGTGGTGGTATTGTGAGCAATGTATCACGTGGTAACACCGTGGGGATATTGTGAGTAATGTATCACATGGTAACACCGTGGGGGTATTGTGAGTAATGCGTCACGTGGTAACACCGTGAGGGTATTGTGAGTAATGCATCACGTGGTAATACCCTGGGAGTAATATGAGTAATGCGTCACGTGGTAACACCGGGGGGTATTGTGAGTAATGCATCACGTGGTAACACTGTGGTGTATTATGAGTAATGCGTCACGTGGTAACACTGTGGGGGTAATTCTTTGGTTCTTTTCGGTTAAGTCACGTCAAAAAATAAAATAATAAATCAAAATAAAACAACACATTACGACGTTTCGATTGCAACACAAGCAATCATCATCAGGCATAAAAGAAATAGCAACAAAAATCTAACTAGAAAACTTTAGACCGACATACAAGCAGACAGACATCACAACGGCACACATAGAGAGGAGTATACAGGCACACGAAAATTAAATAACCTAGTAAAATATTGAAATGTGATGTAATACAACACAGAGAGTCGGTTAACACACAATTAACGCATGGCCTGGTTGACTACGTGTTTCAAAATTTGCTAAGTTAGAATTTTAAGTGTGAGCAACAAATATCTAACTAGAAAACTATAGACAGACATACAAGCAGACAGACATCACAACGGCACACAGAGAGAGGACACAAATCGGCTGTGTGAGCAACAAAAATCTAACTAGAAAACTATAGACAGACATACAAGCAGACAGACATCACAACGGCACACAGAGAGAGGACACAAACCGGCACAAAAAGATGGTCGTTTCTGTGACGGTCCCTTAAATATAGAGAGGAGGGGGAGGGGGCGGGGGGAGGGAGAGGGCGGGGAGAATCAGCATATCAATGAGTGCACGCCAACGTACTCCCATTGTAAGTGAGATGATAGACGCGGCACGGGAGGCAAACCTGAAAATTAGGACAAACGCGGCACGGGAGGCCTCTCTATGTGTGCCGTTGTGATGTCTGTCTGCTTGTATGTCGGTCTATAGTTTTCTAGTTAGATTTTTGTTGCTATTTCTTTTATGCCTGATGATGATTGCATGTGTTGCAATCGAAACGTCGTAATGTGTTGTTTTATTTTGATTTATTATTTTATTTTTAGACGTGACTTAACCGAAAATAACCAAAGAATAATTCCTGCAGTCACGAAAGCTCCAAAATTAAGACTGTGGGGGTATTGTGAGTAATTTATCACGTGATAACTAGGGAAGGGAATAACGTAGCTGAAAATAGTCGTGTTTACTTAGAAATTCCAGACAGCATAAGCTGTTCAAATTTCATGACGCTAGAGCTCAACGTTCGAGAGTTTTTGCTGCTTCACACAAACAAGCAGATGTATTATCTGCTTTATAATTAAGATTTACACAAACTTACATTGTAAATCTTTCACTAATGATTTCACATATAAGGGCATGGGCGGTTGAGGGTTGGGTGTGTGTAAGAGTGCATGGGTGCGCAATTTTCACGGTTGACATTTGTGGTGGTTTTTCCCCTTGATATAAGGAAGCCGTTGAGTTTGCCTTGAAAACCAAAACCGTACTCCACTACGGATTTGCCTCTTGTGTATTGGGTAAAACAACCAATCCTTTTTCCACACAGGGTAGACACCGTCACGACATAACGGTTAAGTGGGGGACTTTTGTTTTTAACTTTGAAGCTTTTGTATTTATCACGAGTAATGATCAGAAACAGGGAAGCAATATGTAAAGCGTTCCTGACATTTATTTAAAAAAAGTATGAATTTGTCCAGCAGTGACTGCATACTACAGTGTGACAGAAACACAACACGTGCAATAGAATTTCAACACATTCAACAACCGACTGTAAGCGGTAAAGGTACAGCCCATGCAATTATTTGATCACATTTATGCTGGTTGAATGGGCCTCCGCTAAAATTAGCTTAAAAGCAGATATAACTAGTACTCTTCCACGATGGCTGGATATCCTGGCATAGGTGCATGCACACACATTTTACCCAACTATATGGCAGCTATAATACGTATTTTTGTGTTAGATCGTGTAAATATAACTGTGTCGTTAAACCCACCACCACCCGACACAGCCAATTAGAAAAGGTTGTCACGTTAACAGAACATGCCATTTAGTTACTCGTACAGCATGCAGGTGTGTTGGAGAGTAAATGTGTAATAAAAGACTTGACCACGATCTCTGGCTCAGTGTCCTTTATTTGGTCCGTACTGTATTACCCACACGGCTGTCTCCTCTTTGCTCAGTCCCCACAGTGCTGACTCCGATGTCTCTCCAGACTCCACCAGCAGCCCCTCTGTTGGCCTCTGTCGCTCTTGTAGCCCCCACAGCAGCTCCGCTGCTGTTACTCACTCTCAGCCCCCTTGGCTGTAATCGCTGCTGCTCACTCCGCAGCGCTGACAGCCTCGTGCTGTCTCTCTCTCTCTCTTCGTCGCTCCTGCGACTCTCTGCAGCCACACCGCTGCCTCTAACACACAGCCTTCCTGGCTGTACTCTGGGGTCGGCTCCCGCTGGCCGGCGGTGCCCCCCTCCTCTCGTTCGCCCTCGTGGCCTCACCCCTTTTCCATTCACAACCCGACTGACTTCTCTTTCCGGTTTACCCACTTAAGGACCCCAACCTTTCACCCACGTCACCTGGCTCCGCCTCCCCGTGACGTCACATCCGGAAGGTCGCTTACGCCCGCATTACACCACCCTCCCCCGTAGAAAAAACCCAGCCGACCTCGGCTGAACAATACCAAAGCGTAATGCGGTGAACCGACCTTCCGCGCTAAAGGACACAAAGCATGCAATATAACAACAGAACAATAACAACAAGAACATCACGGACGTACAGAAAGCATGCAATAAATACAAGGGTAAGAACAAGAACAACAACACAACATACAATCAACGAACGTAAGTGATTTAGAGCGTGTGCGCGTCGCCGGCCCGTCCCGGACGGTCAGCGGCCCGCGCGCAGAACGGGAACGCGATGGAACTCGATGAATGACAGGGGGTAATTCTCCTGTTGCGGTTGAAAGTCCACCAACGTCCCGTGTTCCCGAAGAATCAGTCTTGGCCGTGTCCTTTGAATGTGCCTGCGGCGGGGTCGGAAGGGCTACAGGGCTCGAAGGTCTCGCAGACCTGGCAGGCGCCCTCCGAGCAGGGCCCCTCGTCCCCCTCGGTGTCACGGCCGACCTGTCTGGAACAGGTACGACAGGCGCTCGAGCAAGATCAGTGGACGCAGGCAGGGGAGAGTCGGCAGCAACAGACCCCGGCACAAATCTTCGGTAATACGAGGCAAATCCCAAAAACCGCCGAACATCCCCCACGGTGGCCGGAGTCGGCCAATCCCGGACGCACGCCGTCTTTTCCGGATCCGTGGACACCCCCTCAGCACTCACAATGTGCCCCAGATAACGGACGGACCGTTGCAGTAGGTGGCATTTCTTTGGTTTAAATTTTAAATTCGCAGAGCGCATCCTCGTGAACACTGTCTCCAGCCGTGTTAAATGTTCCTCAAATGTGCGGCTGAAGACAATGATATCGTCCAAATATATCAGACACGTCTCCCACTGCAACCCCGTCAAACGAGCTCCATCAATCTTTGAAATGCGCTTCATAGCCAAGGGAAGATCAATCCCTCGGCAAGGCCAGATATCAACGACCCCCCCCACGGGGTAATGTTCTCTTATAGAGACAATAACGCCCTAACCCAAAACCCGTGAGCCCCCGGCACACCAGGTTCAGTCTGCCACCGCACAACTGAACCATGACTCCCCGAGCCATATGAGCACACGGCCCATTAGTTAAAGACATACCACGGAGGTTTCGCCTCCGGGCTGTCAGGTCAGCCATCAGCCATAGGCCGACGTGACCACCACTCGTGCATCACCCAATCAACAATGGCAGGCATAACAGATGGAATATTTGCCCCACCGAGGTTTTTCCCGCGCGCTCAAAATGGCGGCCCCCTTCGCCCAGCGCGTTCGCGCAATATCTCGCGCGCACTCAAAATGGCGGCCCTTTCCGCAAAGCGCATCGACGCCATACCCCGCGTGTGCGCAAAATGGCGGCCCAACGTGCGAACACGTGGCCAGTTTTCTCCATTCGTGCACCCCAGCTTCCCTTTGCTGGGGGTCACAAATTGCATCCCCCGTCTTATTGTAACAATCCCAACAACGATAGACGCACAGCCCCAGCTTGCTGCGCGCAGCAGTCATATCGGGGAATTTTTAACCAATATTTTACCAACCACATTGGTTACACAACCCAACTCGCAAAGCAACTCGTGGCTGCATGCGACCAACCGAATACGCGACGCAACTTGGCGCCAATTTACGGTCCCATTAGCATTAACCTTTGAGACACCCACAACGGCGTCATCACGCACCCTCAAAGCGCGCTCTCTCTCTCACAAAGCGCCGTTACCCATAATATACACAAAATCGCGTGTACATAACATCCATACGACCAAATAATAGGGTCCCCCTCGAATTTGTTACCAATTTCCAAACAGGTACGCACAATTAATAACATCCCAACCCCAATAGTCAATCAATGCATCGCACCCCATAACCGTACAGAACGGTGTAACAGCACATACAGTCAGCATATCGCGATCACACGCGCACATTTAAGCACAATAGCAAGCCGATCTGCAGGTAACCAACACACCATTAATCCAGTCGTAACATTGCAGCAACAACACAAATATTCTCTCTCTTGCAACAACCACATCGCACATAGCACCTCGCAGCACAATACACCCAAAAAAATATATATATTTTTCAATTAAGCCCATCGCACAAGGTAACCCACGAGATGATACAGCGCAAGATACCCGACGCTCCCGAGTTAATAATTAACTTCGCCATCAATATAACAACTCCACACCGCAGCGCACACACACAATTTAACACTCAGCAAGCACAGCATACTCTCCGTCCATTCTCAACACACGTACACACTTTAATTGACACCGAGCAACAAGCAGATAGCGCGTTCATCGTTATTACACACACATACCCACAGTCCGAACCGCGCTCCGCACAATCGAGTCATGAGAGAAAACAAAATCGCCCCCCCCCGGCCCTCGAAAGATGGGTGAGGTGTGTGTAAAGGCCGGGTGCGTATCGTTACGACCCGCCCGGGGCTGCAGCAAGAAGAGGACGGCAGGGCGGCAACTTGAGTCGTCTCGCAGAACTCGTTCGGCGACTTGACTGCTCCGTTGTCACGCACCCGAGCCAGGACGGGAGAGCTCCCGCCCCAGCAGCTGTAGCGTCGTCGTCCTCTCCTCGCAGCTCCCCCTCGCAAAACAGCAGCTCACAGCAGGCTGCTCTCCCCACGGCACCTCCAGATGGCAGCGCAAGGCTGCCTCTCCGCCGCGATGTTGAAGATGGCGGCGTCTCCCCGCCGCGGTGAAGACAAGATGGCGGCTTCCCGCCGTTTCTCCCCTGCCACGCCCAAGATGGCGTCTTCGTGCCGCGTGGCAGATGGCGCTGGCAGCGCAGGCAAGGCGTCGGCCTGCAGACCACCATCGGCTCTCCCCACTGCCGTCGTCGGCGTGGTGAGCTCACACGGTTTCGCCAGCACGATTTTCCAGGTCTCCAGCTGCGCCATCTGTCTCAATCGTAAGTCGGATGATGTAGCAGATGATGGCACAGGAATATTCTTTCTTCCGAGCCGTCTTGACAAGCCGTTTCACTTCTGACACCAGTGTAATAAAGGACTTGACCACGATCTCTGGCTCAGTGTCCTTTATTTGGTCCGTACTGTATTACCCACACGGCTGTCTCCTCTTTGCTCAGTCCCCACAGTGCTGACTCCGATGTCTCTCCAGACTCCACCAGCAGCCCCTCTGTTGGCCTCTGTCGCTCTTGTAGCCCCCACAGCAGCTCCGCTGCTGTTACTCACTCTCAGCCCCCTTGGCTGTAATCGCTGCTGCTCACTCCGCAGCGCTGACAGCCTCGTGCTGTCTCTCTCTCTCTCTTCGTCGCTCCTGCGACTCTCTGCAGCCACACCGCTGCCTCTAACACACAGCCTTCCTGGCTGTACTCTGGGGTCGGCTCCCGCTGGCCGGCGGTGCCCCCCTCCTCTCGTTCGCCCTCGTGGCCTCACCCCTTTTCCATTCACAACCCGACTGACTTCTCTTTACGGTTTACCCACTTAAGGACCCCAACCTTTCACCCACGTCACCTGGCTCCGCCTCCCCGTGACGTCACATCCGGAAGGTCGCTTACGCCCGCATTACAAATGCACAACATTTACAATCCGAGTACTACGTTCATGGATTACATTGGTCGCGAAAGGATACATATATGCCAGCTGCTGATCAAATTTAATATATTTGTACTTCTTAACATTCCTGGGTGGATAAAGGCATGGGGTAGATTTAGGGTTAATTAATAAAATGCATGCCAGGAAATCGAACAAAGCTGTTTTGTTTATAGAAAACTTATTTAAAGTCCATGGCCATCCGTGCTTTCTTGTGCAGCACACGCAGGGAAAGCAGACGAAATTCTTCTTCTATTTCATGATCGACAACTTCCTCATCGCTCTCCTCCAGCCTATTGCTGCCCTCAAAATCGTACGAGTGTGCTGAGGGTAAGCACTCAGGCTCCACTACACGAGGGAAGGGAGGCGTGCGTGGGTCACACAGAGCGGGCAGAGTGGCATCATCATCATCGCTAAAGGAATCCTCATCGTCATCCAGATCGATTCTGCGGGACAACCGGGAATGGGTGTTCAGCATCTGCTTCTTCATCATCAGGATGGATTTGACCCTCAGGAGTTCGTTAACCTTAATCACCAATTGCTCCAGCAGGCACACAGTGCGGTGGTGAATAAACGATGATGCTGGTGGTGCTGCTGTTGATGTTGGCTGGGAGGAGGTGTCGAGGCCCAGAGCCACGATGGCGTCCACAGCAGATGTTATCCTCTCTACGTGGGACCCCTTCTCTGCTGCACGTCGCTTCATGCGACCTTTTTCTTCCAACACCAAACGCAGGCGCACTTTGGCCTTGGCCTGTGCCGCCTTCACTTCCTCCTCGCGATTATTTAAATTCGTCTTCAGCTCTTCAATCCTCACCTTGGTGTTCCAGATTTCTATCACGGCAAGTACATGCATGTCACAACGAGCAAGCTGATACTCCTCATCCTCCTCATCATGGTGACTTGGCAGTTCTATGAGAGGCAATCTGCTGGGGGTCTGTGTAACCCGGTTTTCAGTCGTCTGATTCTCCATGAATATTCTCATTTCCTTCTTGGCTGTAACTCTTAATTCTCGGCGCAAATTATTGGAGTGAAAAGAGATTTTCTCCTGTGTAGATGTCTCTAATAGCTGCTTAATCTGGGCAGCAATTCCCTTTTTTTCAATCAGAGCCTTTCGTGTCGTGGCCTTGCAGAAATATGCCATCTTCTTTAGTCTATTCATTTCTGAAGAGAGACTCTTCTGACACTTGCTGCTTCGGTTGTGCTCCATTCTGAGATCCTCCAATTCGGATCTGAGGTTTGCCAGGACGTCCTTTAACTGGTCGAACCGTGCTGTGGCAACCACGAACTTCTTCTGGGTTTTGGAAGTACGCCTGATACGGTCACTGTCAAAGCTGTGTCTCGCTTGAGCCAACCTTTTCCCCTCAGTCAGGAGGGCAATTTTCCTATTAATGGCTGCATCCAGCTCCTGTTTCTTCTTCTGCTTTCGCATTGTCTTGCTCGATAGCTCGGCGAGCTTCCTCTCCAGTACCTTGTGGGAGGTCCAGTCTAGAAATGGAGCCATATTCTTTCTGATAGCAACGGGCTCATTCCATGGCTTGGAACGATTGTTACGCACCTCTCCACGGCTGGCCAAACCACTCTCCCCTGGGCGTAGTAGTGGAGGCATGTGGACAGGAGGCATAGGAGGAATAGAATTCAGATGAGGCTTTGGCATTTTCGAAAGACTGCTTATCATAAGACCCTCTTTCTGAATGTACTGTTTGACGCAGTAAGACGTCTCTGTCTGTCGGTGAGGTTGCCTATAGAACTCTGCTACTTCTGATGATGACGTTGGTAAAGATGTGACTGGTATAATTGGAAGTAGGTGAGCCTCTACTTATCGTTCTGGCTGCAGGAAGTGATGATGTCACAGGATGCACGTGATTTCCTTGACGTGGCACACTCAGCATCACGTGGTGTGCAGCCAATTGTGACGCAACAATAGGATGTGTGATTGAATGCGTGCGTTTATGTAAATGTTTATTTTAATGTGTGTGTGCTTGCATTTTTGTAAGCGTTCTTTTGAATTATTCCTTCCAGCAAAAAATTAATCCACCATCAAAGTGCTATAAGGGATGTTTCTTTTAATTGTTTGCATATGTATGTGTGTGTTTTTGTTTGTATTTGTATGTGTCTGCGTGTGTTTGTCTATATATGTGTTTTAGCTTTACTACCCGGCTTTGCCCGCGACTTGGAATCTTGTTTTGTATTAATTTCATATTCCCTATTTCACTGAAAAAAAAAACAGATGCGTCGCGTGGTAACACTGTGGGGTATTGTGAGTAATGTATCACGTGGTAACAATGTGGGGTATTGTGAGTAATGCGTCACGTGGTAACACCGTGAGGGTATTGTGAGTAATGCATCACGTGGTAATACCCTGGGAGTAATATGAGTAATGCGTCACGTGGTAACACCGGGGGGTATTGTGAGTAATGCATCACGTGGTAACACTGTGGTGTATTATGAGTAATGCGTTACGTGGTAACACTGTGGGGGTATTGTGAGTAATTTATCACGTGATAACTCGGGAAGGGAATAACGTAGCTGAAAATAGTCGTGTTTACTTAGAAATTCCAGACAGCATAAGCTGTTCAAATTTCATGACGCTAGAGCTCAACGTTCGAGAGTTTTTGCTGCTTCACACAAACAAACAGATGTATTATCTGCTTTATAATTAAGATTTACACAAACTTACATTGTAAATCTTTCACTAATGATTTCACATATAAGGGCATGGGCGGTTGAGGGTTGGGTGTGTGTAAGAGTGCATGGGTGCGCAATTTTCACGGTTGACATTTGTGGTGGTTTTTCCCCTTGATATAAGGAAGCCGTTGAGTTTGCCTTGAAAACCAAAACCGTACTCCACTACGGATTTGCCTCTTGTGTATTGGGTAAAACAACCAATCCTTTTTCCACACAGGGTAGACACCGTCACGACATAACGGTTACGTGGGGGACTTTTGTTTTTAACTTTGAGGCTTTTGTATTTATCACGAGTAATGATCAGAAACAGGGAAGCAATATGTAAAGCATTCCTAACATTTATTTTAAAAAAATATGAATTTGTCCAGCAATGACTGCATACTACAGTGTGACAGAAACACAACACGTGCAATAGAATTTCAACACATTCAACAACCGACTGTAAGCGGTAAAGGTACAGCCAATGCAATTATTTGATCACATTTATGCTGGTTGAATGGGCCTTCGCTAAAATTAGCTTAAAAGCAGATATAACTAGTACTCTTCCACGATGGCTGGATATCCTGGCATAGGTGCATGCACACACATTTTACCCAACTATATGGCAGCTATAATACATATTTTTGGGTTAGATCGTGTAAATATAACTGTGTCGTTAAACCCACCACCACCCGACACAGCCAGTTAGAAAGGGTTGTCACGTTAACAGAACATGTCATTTAGTTACTCGTACAGCATGCAGGTGTGTTGGAGAGTAAAATGCACAACATTTACAATCCGAGTACTACGTTCATGGATTACATTGGTCGCGAAAGGATACATATATGCCAGCTGCTGATTAAATTTAATATATTTTTACTTCTTAACATTCCTGGGTGGATAAAGGCATGGGGTGGATTTAGGGTTAATTAATTAAATGCATGCCAGGAAATCGAACAAAGCTGTTTTGTTTATAGAAAACTTATTTAAAGTCCATGGCCATCCGTGCTTTCTTGTGCAGCACACGCAGGGAAAGCAGACGAAATTCTTCTTCTATTTCATGATCGACAACTTCCTCATCGCTCTCCTCCAGCCTATTGCTGCCCTCAAAATCGTACGAGTGTGCTGAGGGTAAGCACTCAGGCTCCACTACACGAGGGAAGGGAGGCGTGCGTGGGTCACACAGAGCGGGCAGAGTGGCATCATCATCATCGCTAAAGGAATCCTCATCGTCATCCAGATCGATTCTGCGGGACAACCGGGAATGGGTGTTCAGCATCTGCTTCTTCATCATCAGGATGGATTTGACCCTCAGGAGTTCGTTAACCTTAATCACCAATTGCTCCAGCAGGCACACAGTGCGGTGGTGAATAAACGATGATGCTGGTGGTGCTGCTGTTGATGTTGGCTGGGAGGAGGTGTCGAGGCCCAGAGCCACGATGGCGTCCACAGCAGATGTTATCCTCTCTACGTGGGACCCCTTCTCTGCTGCACGTCGCTTCATGCGACCTTTTTCTTCCAACACCAAACGCAGGCGCACTTTGGCCTTGGCCTGTGCCGCCTTCACTTCCTCCTCGCGATTATTTAAATTCGTCTTCAGCTCTTCAATCCTAACCTTGGTGTTCCAGATTTCCTTCACGGCAAGTACATGCATGTCACAACGAGCAAGCTGATACTCCTCATCCTCCTCATCATGGTGACTTGGCAGTTCTATGAGAGGCAATCTGCTGGGGGTCTGTGTAACCCGGTTTTCAGTCGTCTGATTCTCCATGAATATTCTCATTTCCTTCTTGGCTGTAACTCTTAATTCTCGGCGCAAATTATTGGAGTGAAAAGAGATTTTCTCCTGTGTAGATGTCTCTAATAGCTGCTTAATCTGGGCAGCAATTCCCTTTTTTTCAATCAGAGCCTTTCGTGTCGTGGCCTTGCAGAAATATGCCATCTTCTTTAGTCTATTCATTTCTGAAGAGAGACTCTTCTGACACTTGCTGCTTCGGTTGTGCTCCATTCTGAGATCCTCCAATTCGGATCTGAGGTTTGCCAGGACGTCCTTTAACTGGTCGAACCGTGCTGTGGCAACCACGAACTTCTTCTGGGTTTTGGAAGTACGCCTGATACGGTCACTGTCAAGGCTGTGTCTCGCTTGAGCCAACCTTTTCCCCTCAGTCAGGAGGGCAATTTCCCTATTAATGGCTGCATCCAGCTCCTGTTTCTTCTTCTGCTTTCGCATTGTCTTGCTCGATAGCTCGGCGAGCTTCCTCTCCAGTACCTTGTGGGAGGTCCAGTCTAGAAATGGAGCCATATTCTTTCTGATAGCAACGGGCTCATTCCATGGCTTGGAACGATTGTTACGCACCTCTCCACGGCTGGCCAAACCACTCTCCCCTGGGCGTAGTAGTGGAGGCATGTGGACAGGAGGCATAGGAGGAATAGAATTCAGATGAGGCTTTGGCATTTTCGAAAGACTGCTTATCATAAGACCCTCTTTCTGAATGTACTGTGAGACGCAGTAAGACGTCTCTGTCTGTCGGTGAGGTTGCCTATAGAACTCTGCTACTTCTGATGATGACGTTGGTAAAGATGTGACTGGTATAATTGGAAGTAGGTGAGCCTCTACTTATCGTTCTGGCTGCAGGAAGTGATGATGTCACAGGATGCACGTGATTTCCTTGACGTGGCACACTCAGCATCACGTGGTGTGCAGCCAATTGTGACGCAACAATAGGATGTGTGATTGAATGCGTGCGTTTATGTAAATGTTTATTTTAATGTGTGTGTGCTTGCATTTTTGTAAGCGTTCTTTTGAATTATTCCTTCCAGCAAAAAATTAATCCACCATCAAAGTGCTATAAGGGATGTTTCTTTTAATTGTTTGCATATGTATGTGTGTGTTTTTGTTTGTATTTGTATGTGTCTGCGTGTATTTGTCTATATATGTGTTTTAGCTTTACTACCCGGCTTTGCCCGCAACTTGGAATCTTGTTTTGTATTAATTTCATATTCCCTTATATTTCACTGAAATAAAAAACAGATGCGTCGCGTGGTAACACTGTGGGGTATTGTGAGTAATGTATCACGTGGTAACAATGTGGGGTATTGTGAGTAATGCATCACGTGGTAACACTTGGGGGTATTGTGAGTAATGTATAACGTGGTAACACTTGGGGGTATTGTGAGTAATGTATCACACGGTAACACCGTGGTGGTATTGTGAGCAATGTATCACGTGGTAACACCGTGGGGATATTGTGAGTAATGTATCACATGGTAACACCGTGGGGGTATTGTGAGTAATGCGTCACGTGGTAACACCGTGAGGGTATTGTGAGTAATGCATCACGTGGTAATACCCTGGGAGTAATATGAGTAATGCGTCACGTGGTAACACCGGGGGGTATTGTGAGTAATGCATCACGTGGTAACACTGTGGTGTATTATGAGTAATGCGTCACGTGGTAACACTGTGGGGGTAATTCTTTGGTTCTTTTCGGTTAAGTCACGTCAAAAAATAAAATAATAAATCAAAATAAAACAACACATTACGACGTTTCGATTGCAACACAAGCAATCATCATCAGGCATAAAAGAAATAGCAACAAAAATCTAACTAGAAAACTTTAGACCGACATACAAGCAGACAGACATCACAACGGCACACATAGAGAGGAGTATACAGGCACACGAAAATTAAATAACCTAGTAAAATATTGAAATGTGATGTAATACAACACAGAGAGTCGGTTAACACACAATTAACGCATGGCCTGGTTGACTACGTGTTTCAAAATTTGCTAAGTTAGAATTTTAAGTGTGAGCAACAAATATCTAACTAGAAAACTATAGACAGACATACAAGCAGACAGACATCACAACGGCACACAGAGAGAGGACACAAATCGGCTGTGTGAGCAACAAAAATCTAACTAGAAAACTATAGACAGACATACAAGCAGACAGACATCACAACGGCACACAGAGAGAGGACACAAACCGGCACAAAAAGATGGTCGTTTCTGTGACGGTCCCTTAAATATAGAGAGGAGGGGGAGGGGGCGGGGGGAGGGAGAGGGCGGGGAGAATCAGCATATCAATGAGTGCACGCCAACGTACTCCCATTGTAAGTGAGATGATAGACGCGGCACGGGAGGCAAACCTGAAAATTAGGACAAACGCGGCACGGGAGGCCTCTCTATGTGTGCCGTTGTGATGTCTGTCTGCTTGTATGTCGGTCTATAGTTTTCTAGTTAGATTTTTGTTGCTATTTCTTTTATGCCTGATGATGATTGCATGTGTTGCAATCGAAACGTCGTAATGTGTTGTTTTATTTTGATTTATTATTTTATTTTTAGACGTGACTTAACCGAAAATAACCAAAGAATAATTCCTGCAGTCACGAAAGCTCCAAAATTAAGACTGTGGGGGTATTGTGAGTAATTTATCACGTGATAACTAGGGAAGGGAATAACGTAGCTGAAAATAGTCGTGTTTACTTAGAAATTCCAGACAGCATAAGCTGTTCAAATTTCATGACGCTAGAGCTCAACGTTCGAGAGTTTTTGCTGCTTCACACAAACAAGCAGATGTATTATCTGCTTTATAATTAAGATTTACACAAACTTACATTGTAAATCTTTCACTAATGATTTCACATATAAGGGCATGGGCGGTTGAGGGTTGGGTGTGTGTAAGAGTGCATGGGTGCGCAATTTTCACGGTTGACATTTGTGGTGGTTTTTCCCCTTGATATAAGGAAGCCGTTGAGTTTGCCTTGAAAACCAAAACCGTACTCCACTACGGATTTGCCTCTTGTGTATTGGGTAAAACAACCAATCCTTTTTCCACACAGGGTAGACACCGTCACGACATAACGGTTAAGTGGGGGACTTTTGTTTTTAACTTTGAAGCTTTTGTATTTATCACGAGTAATGATCAGAAACAGGGAAGCAATATGTAAAGCGTTCCTGACATTTATTTAAAAAAAGTATGAATTTGTCCAGCAGTGACTGCATACTACAGTGTGACAGAAACACAACACGTGCAATAGAATTTCAACACATTCAACAACCGACTGTAAGCGGTAAAGGTACAGCCCATGCAATTATTTGATCACATTTATGCTGGTTGAATGGGCCTCCGCTAAAATTAGCTTAAAAGCAGATATAACTAGTACTCTTCCACGATGGCTGGATATCCTGGCATAGGTGCATGCACACACATTTTACCCAACTATATGGCAGCTATAATACGTATTTTTGTGCTAGATCGTGTAAATATAACTGTGTCGTTAAACCCACCACCACCCGACACAGCCAATTAGAAAAGGTTGTCACGTTAACAGAACATGCCATTTAGTTACTCGTACAGCATGCAGGTGTGTTGGAGAGTAAATGTGTAATAAAAGACTTGACCACGATCTCTGGCTCAGTGTCCTTTATTTGGTCCGTACTGTATTACCCACACGGCTGTCTCCTCTTTGCTCAGTCCCCACAGTGCTGACTCCGATGTCTCTCCAGACTCCACCAGCAGCCCCTCTGTTGGCCTCTGTCGCTCTTGTAGCCCCCACAGCAGCTCCGCTGCTGTTACTCACTCTCAGCCCCCTTGGCTGTAATCGCTGCTGCTCACTCCGCAGCGCTGACAGCCTCGTGCTGTCTCTCTCTCTCTCTTCGTCGCTCCTGCGACTCTCTGCAGCCACACCGCTGCCTCTAACACACAGCCTTCCTGGCTGTACTCTGGGGTCGGCTCCCGCTGGCCGGCGGTGCCCCCCTCCTCTCGTTCGCCCTCGTGGCCTCACCCCTTTTCCATTCACAACCCGACTGACTTCTCTTTCCGGTTTACCCACTTAAGGACCCCAACCTTTCACCCACGTCACCTGGCTCCGCCTCCCCGTGACGTCACATCCGGAAGGTCGCTTACGCCCGCATTACACCACCCTCCCCCGTAGAAAAAACCCAGCCGACCTCGGCTGAACAATACCAAAGCGTAATGCGGTGAACCGACCTTCCGCGCTAAAGGACACAAAGCATGCAATATAACAACAGAACAATAACAACAAGAACATCACGGACGTACAGAAAGCATGCAATAAATACAAGGGTAAGAACAAGAACAACCACACAACATACAATCAACGAACGTAAGTGATTTAGAGCGTGTGCGCGTCGCCGGCCCGTCCCGGACGGTCAGCGGCCCGCGCGCAGAACGGGAACGCGATGGAACTCGATGAATGACAGGGGGTAATTCTCCTGTTGCGGTTGAAAGTCCACCAACGTCCCGTGTTCCCGAAGAATCAGTCTTGGCCGTGTCCTTTGAATGTGCCTGCGGCGGGGTCGGAAGGGCTACAGGGCTCGAAGGTCTCGCAGACCTGGCAGGCGCCCTCCGAGCAGGGCCCCTCGTCCCCCTCGGTGTCACGGCCGACCTGTCTGGAACAGGTACGACAGGCGCTCGAGCAAGATCAGTGGACGCAGGCAGGGGAGAGTCGGCAGCAACAGACCCCGGCACAAATCTTCGGTAATACGAGGCAAATCCCAAAAACCGCCGAACATCCCCCACGGTGGCCGGAGTCGGCCAATCCCGGACGCACGCCGTCTTTTCCGGATCCGTGGACACCCCCTCAGCACTCACAATGTGCCCCAGATAACGGACGGACCGTTGCAGTAGGTGGCATTTCTTTGGTTTAAATTTTAAATTCGCAGAGCGCATCCTCGTGAACACTGTCTCCAGCCGTGTTAAATGTTCCTCAAATGTGCGGCTGAAGACAATGATATCGTCCAAATATATCAGACACGTCTCCCACTGCAACCCCGTCAAACGAGCTCCATCAATCTTTGAAATGCGCTTCATAGCCAAGGGAAGATCAATCCCTCGGCAAGGCCAGATATCAACGACCCCCCCCACGGGGTAATGTTCTCTTATAGAGACAATAACGCCCTAACCCAAAACCCGTGAGCCCCCGGCACACCAGGTTCAGTCTGCCACCGCACAACTGAACCATGACTCCCCGAGCCATATGAGCACACGGCCCATTAGTTAAAGACATACCACGGAGGTTTCGCCTCCGGGCTGTCAGGTCAGCCATCAGCCATAGGCCGACGTGACCACCACTCGTGCATCACCCAATCAACAATGGCAGGCATAACAGATGGAATATTTGCCCCACCGAGGTTTTTCCCGCGCGCTCAAAATGGCGGCCCCCTTCGCCCAGCGCGTTCGCGCAATATCTCGCGCGCACTCAAAATGGCGGCCCTTTCCGCAAAGCGCATCGACGCCATACCCCGCGTGTGCGCAAAATGGCGGCCCAACGTGCGAACACGTGGCCAGTTTTCTCCATTCGTGCACCCCAGCTTCCCTTTGCTGGGGGTCACAAATTGCATCCCCCGTCTTATTGTAACAATCCCAACAACGATAGACGCACAGCCCCAGCTTGCTGCGCGCAGCAGTCATATCGGGGAATTTTTAACCAATATTTTACCAACCACATTGGTTACACAACCCAACTCGCAAAGCAACTCGTGGCTGCATGCGACCAACCGAATACGCGACGCAACTTGGCGCCAATTTACGGTCCCATTAGCATTAACCTTTGAGACACCCACAACGGCGTCATCACGCACCCTCAAAGCGCGCTCTCTCTCTCACAAAGCGCCGTTACCCATAATATACACAAAATCGCGTGTACATAACATCCATACGACCAAATAATAGGGTCCCCCTCGAATTTGTTACCAATTTCCAAACAGGTACGCACAATTAATAACATCCCAACCCCAATAGTCAATCAATGCATCGCACCCCATAACCGTACAGAACGGTGTAACAGCACATACAGTCAGCATATCGCGATCACACGCGCACATTTAAGCACAATAGCAAGCCGATCTGCAGGTAACCAACACACCATTAATCCAGTCGTAACATTGCAGCAACAACACAAATATTCTCTCTCTTGCAACAACCACATCGCACATAGCACCTCGCAGCACAATACACCCAAAAAAATATATATATTTTTCAATTAAGCCCATCGCACAAGGTAACCCACGAGATGATACAGCGCAAGATACCCGACGCTCCCGAGTTAATAATTAACTTCGCCATCAATATAACAACTCCACACCGCAGCGCACACACACAATTTAACACTCAGCAAGCACAGCATACTCTCCGTCCATTCTCAACACACGTACACACTTTAATTGACACCGAGCAACAAGCAGATAGCGCGTTCATCGTTATTACACACACATACCCACAGTCCGAACCGCGCTCCGCACAATCGAGTCATGAGAGAAAACAAAATCGCCCCCCCCCGGCCCTCGAAAGATGGGTGAGGTGTGTGTAAAGGCCGGGTGCGTATCGTTACGACCCGCCCGGGGCTGCAGCAAGAAGAGGACGGCAGGGCGGCAACTTGAGTCGTCTCGCAGAACTCGTTCGGCGACTTGACTGCTCCGTTGTCACGCACCCGAGCCAGGACGGGAGAGCTCCCGCCCCAGCAGCTGTAGCGTCGTCGTCCTCTCCTCGCAGCTCCCCCTCGCAAAACAGCAGCTCACAGCAGGCTGCTCTCCCCACGGCACCTTCAGATGGCAGCGCAAGGCTGCCTCTCCGCCGCGATGTTGAAGATGGCGGCGTCTCCCCGCCGCGGTGAAGACAAGATGGCGGCTTCCCGCCGTTTCTCCCCTGCCACGCCCAAGATGGCGTCTTCGTGCCGCGTGGCAGATGGCGCTGGCAGCGCAGGCAAGGCGTCGGCCTGCAGACCACCATCGGCTCTCCCCACTGCCGTCGTCGGCGTGGTGAGCTCACACGGTTTCGCCAGCACGATTTTCCAGGTCTCCAGCTGCGCCATCTGTCTCAATCGTAAGTCGGATGATGTAGCAGATGATGGCACAGGAATATTCTTTCTTCCGAGCCGTCTTGACAAGCCGTTTCACTTCTGACACCAGTGTAATAAAGGACTTGACCACGATCTCTGGCTCAGTGTCCTTTATTTGGTCCGTACTGTATTACCCACACGGCTGTCTCCTCTTTGCTCAGTCCCCACAGTGCTGACTCCGATGTCTCTCCAGACTCCACCAGCAGCCCCTCTGTTGGCCTCTGTCGCTCTTGTAGCCCCCACAGCAGCTCCGCTGCTGTTACTCACTCTCAGCCCCCTTGGCTGTAATCGCTGCTGCTCACTCCGCAGCGCTGACAGCCTCGTGCTGTCTCTCTCTCTCTCTTCGTCGCTCCTGCGACTCTCTGCAGCCACACCGCTGCCTCTAACACACAGCCTTCCTGGCTGTACTCTGGGGTCGGCTCCCGCTGGCCGGCGGTGCCCCCCTCCTCTCGTTCGCCCTCGTGGCCTCACCCCTTTTCCATTCACAACCCGACTGACTTCTCTTTACGGTTTACCCACTTAAGGACCCCAACCTTTCACCCACGTCACCTGGCTCCGCCTCCCCGTGACGTCACATCCGGAAGGTCGCTTACGCCCGCATTACAAATGCACAACATTTACAATCCGAGTACTACGTTCATGGATTACATTGGTCGCGAAAGGATACATATATGCCAGCTGCTGATCAAATTTAATATATTTGTACTTCTTAACATTCCTGGGTGGATAAAGGCATGGGGTAGATTTAGGGTTAATTAATAAAATGCATGCCAGGAAATCGAACAAAGCTGTTTTGTTTATAGAAAACTTATTTAAAGTCCATGGCCATCCGTGCTTTCTTGTGCAGCACACGCAGGGAAAGCAGACGAAATTCTTCTTCTATTTCATGATCGACAACTTCCTCATCGCTCTCCTCCAGCCTATTGCTGCCCTCAAAATCGTACGAGTGTGCTGAGGGTAAGCACTCAGGCTCCACTACACGAGGGAAGGGAGGCGTGCGTGGGTCACACAGAGCGGGCAGAGTGGCATCATCATCATCGCTAAAGGAATCCTCATCGTCATCCAGATCGATTCTGCGGGACAACCGGGAATGGGTGTTCAGCATCTGCTTCTTCATCATCAGGATGGATTTGACCCTCAGGAGTTCGTTAACCTTAATCACCAATTGCTCCAGCAGGCACACAGTGCGGTGGTGAATAAACGATGATGCTGGTGGTGCTGCTGTTGATGTTGGCTGGGAGGAGGTGTCGAGGCCCAGAGCCACGATGGCGTCCACAGCAGATGTTATCCTCTCTACGTGGGACCCCTTCTCTGCTGCACGTCGCTTCATGCGACCTTTTTCTTCCAACACCAAACGCAGGCGCACTTTGGCCTTGGCCTGTGCCGCCTTCACTTCCTCCTCGCGATTATTTAAATTCGTCTTCAGCTCTTCAATCCTCACCTTGGTGTTCCAGATTTCTATCACGGCAAGTACATGCATGTCACAACGAGCAAGCTGATACTCCTCATCCTCCTCATCATGGTGACTTGGCAGTTCTATGAGAGGCAATCTGCTGGGGGTCTGTGTAACCCGGTTTTCAGTCGTCTGATTCTCCATGAATATTCTCATTTCCTTCTTGGCTGTAACTCTTAATTCTCGGCGCAAATTATTGGAGTGAAAAGAGATTTTCTCCTGTGTAGATGTCTCTAATAGCTGCTTAATCTGGGCAGCAATTCCCTTTTTTTCAATCAGAGCCTTTCGTGTCGTGGCCTTGCAGAAATATGCCATCTTCTTTAGTCTATTCATTTCTGAAGAGAGACTCTTCTGACACTTGCTGCTTCGGTTGTGCTCCATTCTGAGATCCTCCAATTCGGATCTGAGGTTTGCCAGGACGTCCTTTAACTGGTCGAACCGTGCTGTGGCAACCACGAACTTCTTCTGGGTTTTGGAAGTACGCCTGATACGGTCACTGTCAAAGCTGTGTCTCGCTTGAGCCAACCTTTTCCCCTCAGTCAGGAGGGCAATTTTCCTATTAATGGCTGCATCCAGCTCCTGTTTCTTCTTCTGCTTTCGCATTGTCTTGCTCGATAGCTCGGCGAGCTTCCTCTCCAGTACCTTGTGGGAGGTCCAGTCTAGAAATGGAGCCATATTCTTTCTGATAGCAACGGGCTCATTCCATGGCTTGGAACGATTGTTACGCACCTCTCCACGGCTGGCCAAACCACTCTCCCCTGGGCGTAGTAGTGGAGGCATGTGGACAGGAGGCATAGGAGGAATAGAATTCAGATGAGGCTTTGGCATTTTCGAAAGACTGCTTATCATAAGACCCTCTTTCTGAATGTACTGTTTGACGCAGTAAGACGTCTCTGTCTGTCGGTGAGGTTGCCTATAGAACTCTGCTACTTCTGATGATGACGTTGGTAAAGATGTGACTGGTATAATTGGAAGTAGGTGAGCCTCTACTTATCGTTCTGGCTGCAGGAAGTGATGATGTCACAGGATGCACGTGATTTCCTTGACGTGGCACACTCAGCATCACGTGGTGTGCAGCCAATTGTGACGCAACAATAGGATGTGTGATTGAATGCGTGCGTTTATGTAAATGTTTATTTTAATGTGTGTGTGCTTGCATTTTTGTAAGCGTTCTTTTGAATTATTCCTTCCAGCAAAAAATTAATCCACCATCAAAGTGCTATAAGGGATGTTTCTTTTAATTGTTTGCATATGTATGTGTGTGTTTTTGTTTGTATTTGTATGTGTCTGCGTGTGTTTGTCTATATATGTGTTTTAGCTTTACTACCCGGCTTTGCCCGCGACTTGGAATCTTGTTTTGTATTAATTTCATATTCCCTATTTCACTGAAAAAAAAAACAGATGCGTCGCGTGGTAACACTGTGGGGTATTGTGAGTAATGTATCACGTGGTAACAATGTGGGGTATTGTGAGTAATGCGTCACGTGGTAACACCGTGAGGGTATTGTGAGTAATGCATCACGTGGTAATACCCTGGGAGTAATATGAGTAATGCGTCACGTGGTAACACCGGGGGGTATTGTGAGTAATGCATCACGTGGTAACACTGTGGTGTATTATGAGTAATGCGTTACGTGGTAACACTGTGGGGGTATTGTGAGTAATTTATCACGTGATAACTCGGGAAGGGAATAACGTAGCTGAAAATAGTCGTGTTTACTTAGAAATTCCAGACAGCATAAGCTGTTCAAATTTCATGACGCTAGAGCTCAACGTTCGAGAGTTTTTGCTGCTTCACACAAACAAACAGATGTATTATCTGCTTTATAATTAAGATTTACACAAACTTACATTGTAAATCTTTCACTAATGATTTCACATATAAGGGCATGGGCGGTTGAGGGTTGGGTGTGTGTAAGAGTGCATGGGTGCGCAATTTTCACGGTTGACATTTGTGGTGGTTTTTCCCCTTGATATAAGGAAGCCGTTGAGTTTGCCTTGAAAACCAAAACCGTACTCCACTACGGATTTGCCTCTTGTGTATTGGGTAAAACAACCAATCCTTTTTCCACACAGGGTAGACACCGTCACGACATAACGGTTACGTGGGGGACTTTTGTTTTTAACTTTGAGGCTTTTGTATTTATCACGAGTAATGATCAGAAACAGGGAAGCAATATGTAAAGCGTTCCTGACATTTATTTTAAAAAAATATGAATTTGTCCAGCAGTGACTGCATACTACAGTGTGACAGAAACACAACACGTGCAATAGAATTTCAACACATTCAACAACCGACTGTAAGCGGTAAAGGTACAGCCCATGCAATTATTTGATCACATTTATGCTGGTTGAATGGGCCTCCGCTAAAATTAGCTTAAAAGCAGATATAACTAGTACTCTTCCACGATGGCTGGATATCCTGGCATAGGTGCATGAACACACATTTTACCCAACTATATGGCAGCTATAATACGTATTTTTGTGTTAGATCGTGTAAATATAACTGTGTCGTTAAACCCACCACCACCCGACACAGCCAATTAGAAAGGGTTGTCACGTTAACAGAACATGCCATTTAGTTACTCGTACAGCATGCAGGTGTGTTGGAGAGTAAATGCACAACATTTACAATCCGAGTACTACGTTCATGGATTACATTGGTCGCGAAAGGATACATATATGCCAGCTGCTGATCAAATTTAATATATTTGTACTTCTTAACATTCCTGGGTGGATAAAGGCATGGGGTGGATTTAGGGTTAATTAATTAAATGCATGCCAGGAAATCGAACAAAGCTGTTTTTTTTTTTATAGAAAACTTATTTAAAGTCCATGGCCATCCGTGCTTTCTTGTGCAGCACACGCAGGGAAAGCAGACGAAATTCTTTTTCTATTTCATGATCGACAACTTCCTCATCGCTCTCCTCCAGCCTATGGCTGCCCTCAAAATTGTACGAGTGTGCTGAGGGTAAGCACTCAGGCTCCACTACACGAGGGAAGGGAGGCGTGCGTGGGTCACACAGAGCGGGCAGAGTGGCATCATCATCATCGCTAAAGGAATCCTCATCGTCATCCAGATCGATTCTGCGGGACAACCGGGAATGGGTGTTCAGCATCTGCTTCTTCATCATCAGGATGGATTTGACCCTCAGGAGTTCGTTAACCTTAATCACCAATTGCTCCAGCAGGCACACAGTGCGGTGGTGAATAAACGATGATGCTGGTGATGCTGCTGTTGATGTTGGCTGGGAGGAGGTGTCGAGGCCCAGAGCCACGATGGCGTCCACAGTAGATGTTATCCTCTCTACGTGGGACCCCTTCTCTGCTGCACGTCGCTTCATGCGACCTTTTTCTTCCAACACCAAACGCAGGCGCACTTTGGCCTTGGCCTGTGCCGCCTTCACTTCCTCCTCGCGATTATTTAAAATCGTCTTCAGCTCTTCAATCCTCACCTTGGTGTTCCAGATTTCCTTCACGGCAAGTACATGCATGTCACAACGAGCAAGCTGATACTCCTCATCCTCCTCATCATGGTGAATTGGCAGTTCTATGAGAGGCAATCTGCTGGGGGTCTCTGTAACCCGGTTTTCAGTCGTCTGATTCTCCATGAATATTCTCATTTCCTTCTTGGCTGTAACTCTTAATTCTCGGCGCAAATTATTGGAGTGAAACGAGATTTTCTCCTGTGTAGATGTCTCTAATAGCTGCTTAATCTGGGCAGCAATTCCCTTTTTTTCAATCAGAGCCTTTCGTGTCGTGGCCTTGCAGAAATATGCCATCTTCTTTAGTCTATTCATTTCTGAAGAGAGACTCTTCTGACACTTGCTGCTTCGGTTGTGCTCCATTCTGAGATCCTCCAATTCGGATCTGAGGTTTGCCAGGACGTCCTTTAACTGGTCGAACCGTGCTGTGGCAACCACGAACTTCTTCTGGGTTTTGGAAGTACGCCTGATACGGTCACTGTCGAGGCTGCGTCTCGCTTGAGCCAACCTTTTCCCCTCAGTCAGGAGGGCAATTTCCCTATTAACGGCTGCATCCAGCTCCTGTTTCTTCTTCTGCTTTCGCATTGTCTTGCTCGATAGCTCGGCGAGCTTCCTCTCCAGTACCTTGTGGGAGGTCCAGTCTAGAAATGGAGCCATATTCTTTCTGATAGCAACGGGCTCATTCCATGGCTTGGAACGATTGTTACGCACCTCTCCACGGCTGGCCAAACCACTCTCCCCTGGGCGTAGTAGTGGAGGCATGTGGACAGGAGGCATAGGAGGAATAGAATTCAGATGAGGCTTTGGCATTTTCGAAAGACTGCTTATCATAAGACCCTCTTTCTGAATGTACTGTGAGACGCAGTAAGACGTCTCTGTCTGTCGGTGAGGTTGCCTATAGAACTCTGCTACTTCTGATGATGACGTTGGTAAATATGTGACTGGTATAATTGGAAGTAGGTGAGCCTCTACTTATCGTTCTGGCTGCAGGAAGTGATGATGTCACAGGATGCACGTGATTTCCTTGACGTGGCACACTCAGCATCACGTGGTGTGCAGCCAATTGTGACGCAACAATAGGATGTGTGATTGAATGCGTGCGTTTATGTAATGTTTATTTTAATGTGTGTGTGCTTGCATTTTTGTAAGCGTTCTTTTGAATTATTCCTTCCAGCAAAAAATTAATCCACCATCAAAGTGCTATGAGGGATGTTTCTTTTAATTGTTTGCATATGTATGTGTGTGTTTTTGTTTGTATTTGTATGTGTCTGCGTGTGTTTGTCTATATATGTGTTTTAGCTTTACTACCCGGCTTTGCCCGCGACTTGGAATCTTGTTTTGTATTAATTTCATATTCCCTTATATTTCACTGAAAAAAACAGATGCGTCGCGTGGTAACACTGTGGGGTATTGTGAGTAATGTATCACGTGGTAACAATGTGGGGTATTGTGAGTAATGCATCACGTGGTAACACCTTATTGTATTGTGAGTAATGCATCACGTGGTACACCTTGGGAGTATTATGAGTAATGCGTCACGTGGTAACACTGTGGGGGTATTGTGAGTAATGTATAACGTGGTAACACTGGGGGGTATTGTGAGTAATGTATCACACGGTAACACCGTGGTGGTATTGTGAGCAATGTATCACGTGGTAACACCGTGGGGATATTGTGAGTAATGTATCACATGGTAACACCGTGGGGGTATTGTGAGTAATGCGTCACGTGGTAACACCGTGAGGGTATTGTGAGTAATGCATCACGTGGTAATACCCTTGGAGTAATACGAGTAATGCGTCACGTGGTAACACTGTGGGGTATTATGAGTAATGCGTCACGTGGTAACACTGTGGGGGTATTGTGAGTAATTTATCACGTGATAACTCGGGAAGGGAATGACGTAGCTTAAAATAGTCGTGTTTACTTAGAAATTCCAGACAGCATAAGCTGTTCAAATTTCATGACGCTAGAGCTCAACGTTCGAGAGTTTTTGCTGCTTCACACAAACAGATGTATTATCTGCTTTATAATTAAGATTTACACAAACTTACATTGTAAATCTTTCACTAATGATTTCACATATAAGGGCATGGGCGGTTGAGGGTTGGGTGTGTGTAAGAGTGCATGGGTGCGCAATTTTCACAGGTTGACATTTGTGGTGGTTTTTCCCCTTGATATAAGGAAGCCGTTGAGTTTGCCTTGAAAACCAAAACCGTACTCCACTACGGATTTGCCTCTTGTGTATTGGGTAAAACAACCAATCCTTTTTCCACACAGGGTAGACACCGTCACGACATAACGGTTACGTGGGGGACTTTTGTTTTTAACTTTGAGGCTTTTGTATTTATCACGAGTAATGATCAGAAACAGGGAAGCAATATGTAAAGCGTTCCTGACATTTATTAAAAAAAATATGAATTTGTCCAGCAGTGACTGCATACTACAGTGTGACAGAAACACAACACGTGCAATAGAATTTCAACACATTCAACAACCGACTGTAAGCGGTAAAGGTACAGCCCATGCAATTATTTGATCACATTTATGCTGGTTGAATGGGCCTCCGCTAAAATTAGCTTAAAAGCCGATATAACTAGTACTCTTCCACGATGGCTGGATATCCTGGCATAGGTGCATGCACACACATTTTACCCAACTATATGGCAGCTATAATACGTATTTTTGTGTTAGATCGTGTAAATATAACTGTGTCGTTAAACCCACCACCACCCGACACAGCCAATTAGAAAGGGTTGTCACGTTAACAGAACATGCCATTTAGTTACTCGTACAGCATGCAGGTGTGTTGGAGAGTAAATGCACAATATTTACAATCCGAGTACTACGTTCATGGATTACATTGGTCGCGAAAGGATACATATATGCCAGCTGCTGATCAAATTTAATATATTTGTACTTCTTAACATTCCTGGGTGGATAAAGGCATGGGGTGGATTTAGGGTTAATTAATTAAATGCATGCCAGGAAATCGAACAAAGCTGTTTTTTTATAGAAAACTTATTTAAAGTCCATGGCCATCCGTGCTTTCTTGTGCAGCACACGCAGGGAAAGCAGACGAAATTCTTCTTCTATTTCATGATCGACAACTTCTTCATCGCTCTCCTCCAGCCTATTGCTGCCCTCAAAATCGTACGAGTGTGCTGAGGGTAAGCACTCAGGCTCCACTACACGAGGGAAGGGAGGCGTGCGTGGGTCACACAGAGCGGGCAGAGTGGCATCATCATCATCGCTAAATGAATCCTCATCGTCATCCAGATCGATTCTGCGGGACAACCGGGAATGGGTGTTCAGCATCTGCTTCTTCATCATCAGGATGGATTTGACCCTCAGGAGTTCGTTAACCTTAATCACCAATTGCTCCAGCAGGCACACAGTGCGGTGGTGAATAAACGTTGATGCTGGTGGTGCTGCTGTTGATGTTGGCTGGGAGGAGGTGTCGAGGCCCAGAGCCACTATGGCGTCCACAGCAGATGTTATCCTCTCTACGTGGGACCCCTTCTCTGCTGCACGTCGCTTCATGCGACCTTTTTCTTCCAACACCAAACGCAGGCGCACTTTGGCCTTGGCCTGTGCCGCCTTCACTTCCTCCTCGCGATTATTTAAATTCGTCTTCAGCTCTTCAATCCTCACCTTGGTGTTCCAGATTTCCTTCACGGCAAGTACATGCATGTCGCAACGAGCAAGCTGATACTCCTCATCCTCCTCATCATGGTGAATTGGCAGTTCTATGAGAGGCAATCTGCTGGGGGTCTGTGTAACCCGGTTTTCAGTCGTCTGATTCTCCATGAATATTCTCATTTCCTTCTTGGCTGTAACTCTTAATTCTCGGCGCAAATTATTGGAGTGAAAAGAGATTTTCTCCTGTGTAGATGTCTCTAATAGCTGCTTAATCTGGGCAGCAATTCCCTTTTTTCAATCAGAGCCTTTCGTGTCGTGGCCTTGCAGAAATATGCCATCTTCTTTAGTCTTTTCATTTCTGAAGAGAGACTCTTCTGAAACTTGCTGCTTTGGTTGTGCTCCATTCTGAGATCCTCCAATTCGGATCTGAGGTTTGCCAGGACGTCCTTTAACTGGTCGAACCGTGCTGTGGCAACCACGAACTTCTTCTGGGTTTTGGAAGTACGCCTGATACGGTCACTGTCAAGGCTGTGTCTCGCTTGAGCCAACCTTTTCCCCTCAGTCAGGAGGGCAATTTCCCTATTAATGGCTGCATCCAGCTCCTGTTTCTTCTTCTGCTTTCGCATTGTCTTGCTCGATAGCTCGGCGAGCTTCCTCTCCAGTACCTTGTGGGAGGTCCAGTCTAGAAATGGAGCCATATTCTTTCTGATAGCAACGGGCTCATTCCATGGCTTGGAACGATTGTTACGCACCTCTCCACGGCTGGCCAAACCACTCTCCCCTGGGCGTAGTAGTGGAGGCATGTGGACAGGAGGCATAGGAGGAATAGAATTCAGATGAGGCTTTGGCATTTTCGAAAGACTGCTTATCATAAGACCCTCTTTCTGAATGTACTGTGAGACGCAGTAAGACGTCTCTGTCTGTCGGTGAGGTTGCCTATAGAACTCTGCTACTTCTGATGATGACGTTGGTAAAGATGTGACTGGTATAATTGGAAGTAGGTGAGCCTCTACTTATCGTTCTGGCTGCAGGAAGTGATGATGTCACAGGATGCACGTGATTTCCTTGACGTGGCACACTCAGCATCACGTGTTGTGCAGCCAATTGTGACGCAACAATAGGATGTGTGATTGAATGCGTGCGTTTATGTAAATGTTTATTTTAATGTGTGTGTGCTTGCATTTTTGTAAGCGTTCTTTTGAATTATTCCTTCCAGCAAAAAATTAATCCACCATCAAAGTGCTATGTGGGATGTTTCTTTTTATTGTTTGCATATGTATGTGTGTGTTTTTGTTTGTATTTGTATGTGTCTGCGTGTGTTTGTCTATATATGTGTGTTAGCTTTACTACCCGGCTTTGCCCGCGACTTGGAATCTTGTTTTGTATTAATTTCATATTCCCTTATATTTCACTGAAAAAAAAACAGATGCGTCGCGTGGTAACACTGTGGGGTATTGTGAGTAATGTATCACGTGGTAACAATGTGGGGTATTGTGAGTAATGCATCACGTGGTAACACCTTATTGTATTGTGAGTAATGCATCACGTGGTACACCCTGGGAGTATTATGAGTAATGCGTCACGTGGTAACACTGTGGGGGTATTGTGAGTAATGTATAACGTGGTAACACTGGGGGGTATTGTGAGTAATGTATCACACGGTAACACCGTGGTGGTATTGTGAGCAATGTATCACGTGGTAACACCGTGGGGATATTGTGAGTAATGTATCACATGGTAACACCGTGGGGGTATTGTGAGTAATGCGTCACGTGGTAACACCGTGAGGGTATTGTGAGTAATGCATCACGTGGTAATACCCTGGGAGTAATACGAGTAATGCATCACGTGGTAATACCCTGGGAGTAATATGAGTAATGCGTCACGTGGTAACACCGGGGGGTATTGTGAGTAATGCATCACGTGGTAACACTGTGGTGTATTATGAGTAATGCGTTACGTGGAAACACTGTGGGGGTATTGTG
The DNA here is from genome assembly GCF_964198595.1 of Lampetra fluviatilis. Lineage (NCBI taxonomy): Eukaryota > Metazoa > Chordata > Hyperoartia > Petromyzontiformes > Petromyzontidae > Lampetra > Lampetra fluviatilis. The sequence continues at coordinate 315,600 of NC_136339.1, forward strand.
AGTAATTTATCACGTGATAACTCGGGAAGGGAATAACGTAGCTGAAAATAGTCGTGTTTACTTAGAAATTCCAGACAGCATAAGCTGTTCAAATTTCATGACGCTAGAGCTCAACGTTCGAGAGTTTTTGCTGCTTCACACAAACAAACAGATGTATTATCTGCTTTATAATTAAGATTTACACAAACTTACATTGTAAATCTTTCACTAATGATTTCACATATAAGGGCATGGGCGGTTGAGGGTTGGGTGTGTGTAAGAGTGCATGGGTGCGCAATTTTCACGGTTGACATTTGTGGTGGTTTTTCCCCTTGATATAAGGAAGCCGTTGAGTTTGCCTTGAAAACCAAAACCGTACTCCACTACGGATTTGCCTCTTGTGTATTGGGTAAAACAACCAATCCTTTTTCCACACAGGGTAGACACTGTCACGACATAACGGTTACGTGGGGGACTTTTGTTTTTAACTTTGAGGCTTTTGTATTTATCACGAGTAATGATCAGAAACAGGGAAGCAATATGTAAAGCGTTCCTGACATTTATTTTAAAAAAATATGAATTTGTCCAGCAGTGACTGCATACTACAGTGTGACAGAAACACAACACGTGCAATAGAATTTCAACACATTCAACAACCGACTGTAAGCGGTAAAGGTACAGCCCATGCAATTATTTGATCACATTTATGCTGGTTGAATGGGCCTCCGCTAAAATTAGCTTAAAAGCAGATATAACTAGTACTCTTCCACGATGGCTGGATATCCTGGCATAGGTGCATGAACACACATTTTACCCAACTATATGGCAGCTATAATACGTATTTTTGTGTTAGATCGTGTAAATATAACTGTGTCGTTAAACCCACCACCACCCGACACAGCCAATTAGAAAGGGTTGTCACGTTAACAGAACATGCCATTTAGTTACTCGTACAGCATGCAGGTGTGTTGGAGAGTAAATGCACAACATTTACAATCCGAGTACTACGTTCATGGATTACATTGGTCGCGAAAGGATACATATATGCCAGCTGCTGATCAAATTTAATATATTTGTACTTCTTAACATTCCTGGGTGGATAAAGACATGGGGTGGATTTAGGGTTAATTAATTAAATGCATGCCAGGAAATCGAACAAAGCTGTTTTTTTTTATAGAAAACTTATTTAAAGTCCATGGCCATCCGTGCTTTCTTGTGCAGCACACGCAGGGAAAGCAGACGAAATTCTTCTTCTATTTCATGATCGACAACTTCCTCATCGCTCTCCTCCAGCCTATGGCTGCCCTCAAAATTGTACGAGTGTGCTGAGGGTAAGCACTCAGGCTCCACTACACGAGGGAAGGGAGGCGTGCGTGGGTCACACAGAGCGGGCAGAGTGGCATCATCATCATCGCTAAAGGAATCCTCATCGTCATCCAGATCGATTCTGCGGGACAACCGGGAATGGGTGTTCAGCATCTGCTTCTTCATCATCAGGATGGATTTGACCCTCAGGAGTTCGTTAACCTTAATCACCAATTGCTCCAGCAGGCACACAGTGCGGTGGTGAATAAACGATGATGCTGGTGATGCTGCTGTTGATGTTGGCTGGGAGGAGGTGTCGAGGCCCAGAGCCACTATGGCGTCCACAGCAGATGTTATCCTCTCTACGTGGGACCCCTTCTCTGCTGCACGTCGCTTCATGCGACCTTTTTCTTCCAACACCAAACGCAGGCGCACTTTGGCCTTGGCCTGTGCCGCCTTCACTTCCTCCTCGCGATTATTTAAATTCGTCTTCAGCTCTTCAATCCTCACCTTGGTGTTCCAGATTTCCTTCACGGCAAGTACATGCATGTCACAACGAGCAAGCTGATACTCCTCATCCTCCTCATCATGGTGAATTGGCAGTTCTATGAGAGGCAATCTGCTGGGGGTCTGTGTAACCCGGTTTTCAGTCGTCTGATTCTCCATGAATATTCTCATTTCCTTCTTGGCTGTAACTCTTAATTCTCGGCGCAAATTATTGGAGTGAAAAGAGATTTTCTCCTGTGTAGATGTCTCTAATAGCTGCTTAATCTGGGCAGCAATTCCCTTTTTTTCAATCAGAGCCTTTCGTGTCGTGGCCTTGCAGAAATATGCCATCTTCTTTAGTCTATTCATTTCTGAAGAGAGACTCTTCTGACACTTGCTGCTTCGGTTGTGCTCCATTCTGAGATCCTCCAATTCGGATCTGAGGTTTGCCAGGACGTCCTTTAACTGGTCGAACCGTGCTGTGGCAACCACGAACTTCTTCTGGGTTTTGGAAGTACGCCTGATACGGTCACTGTCGAGGCTGCGTCTCGCTTGAGCCAACCTTTTCCCCTCAGTCAGGAGGGCAATTTCCCTATTAACGGCTGCATCCAGCTCCTGTTTCTTCTTCTGCTTTCGCATTGTCTTGCTCGATAGCTCGGCGAGCTTCCTCTCCAGTACCTTGTGGGAGGTCCAGTCTAGAAATGGAGCCATATTCTTTCTGATAGCAACGGGCTCATTCCATGGCTTGGAACGATTGTTACGCACCTCTCCACGGCTGGCCAAACCACTCTCCCCTGGGCGTAGTAGTGGAGGCATGTGGACAGGAGGCATAGGAGGAATAGAATTCAGATGAGGCTTTGGCATTTTCGAAAGACTGCTTATCATAAGACCCTCTTTCTGAATGTACTGTGAGACGCAGTAAGACGTCTCTGTCTGTCGGTGAGGTTGCCTATAGAACTCTGCTACTTCTGATGATGACGTTGGTAAAGATGTGACTGGTATAATTGGAAGTAGGTGAGCCTCTACTTATCGTTCTGGCTGCAGGAAGTGATGATGTCACAGGATGCACGTGATTTCCTTGACGTGGCACACTCAGCATCACGTGGTGTGCAGCCAATTGTGACGCAACAATAGGATGTGTGATTGAATGCGTGCGTTTATGTAATGTTTATTTTAATGTGTGTGTGCTTGCATTTTTGTAAGCGTTCTTTTGAATTATTCCTTCCAGCAAAAAATTAATCCACCATCAAAGTGCTATGAGGGATGTATCTTTTAATTGTTTGCATATGTATGTGTGTGCTTTTGTTTGTATTTGTATGTGTCTGCGTGTGTTTGTCTATATATGTGTTTTAGCTTTACTACCCGGCTTTGCCCGCGACTTGGAATCTTGTTTTGTATTAATTTCATATTCCCTTATATTTCACTGAAAAAAACAGATGCGTCGTGTGGTAACACTGTGGGGTATTGTGAGTAATGTATCACGTGGTAACAATGTGGGGTATTGTGAGTAATGCATCACGTGGTAACACCTTATTGTATTGTGAGTAATGCATCACGTGGTACACCCTGGGAGTATTATGAGTAATGCGTCACGTGGTAACACTGTGGGGGTATTGTGAGTAATGTATAACGTGGTAACACTGGGGGGTATTGTGAGTAATGTATCACACGGTAACACCGTGGTGGTATTGTGAGCAATGTATCACGTGGTAACACCGTGGGGATATTGTGAGTAATGCGTCACGTGGTAACACCGTGAGGGTATTGTGAGTAATGCATCACGTGGTAATACCCTGGGAGTAATACGAGTAATGCGTCACGTGGTAACACTGTGGGGTATTATGAGTAATGCGTCACGTGGTAACACTGTGGGGGTATTGTGAGTAATGCATCACGTGGTAATACCCTGGGAGTAATATGAGTAATGCGTCACGTGGTAACACCGGGGGGTATTGTGAGTAATGCATCACGTGGTAACACTGTGGTGTATTATGAGTAATGCGTTACGTGGTAACACTGTGGGGGTATTGTGAGTAATTTATCACGTGATAACTCGGGAAGGGAATAACGTAGCTGAAAATAGTCGTGTTTACTTAGAAATTCCAGACAGCATAAGCTGTTCAAATTTCATGACGCTAGAGCTCAACGTTCGAGAGTTTTTGCTGCTTCACACAAACAAACAGATGTATTATCTGCTTTATAATTAAGATTTACACAAACTTACATTGTAAATCTTTCACTAATGATTTCACATATAAGGTCATGGGCGGTTGAGGGTTGGGTGTGTGTAAGAGTGCATGGGTGCGCAATTTTCACGGTTGACATTTGTGGTGGTTTTTCCCCTTGATATAAGGAAGCCGTTGAGTTTGCCTTGAAAACCAAAACCGTACTCCACTACGGATTTGCCTCTTGTGTATTGGGTAAAACAACCAATCCTTTTTCCACACAGGGTAGACACCGTCACGACATAACGGTTACGTGGGGGACTTTTGTTTTTAACTTTGAGTCTTTTGTATTTATCACGAGTAATGATCAGAAACAGGGAAGCAATATGTAAAGCGTTCCTGACATTTATTTAAAAAAAATATGAATTTGTCCAGCAGTGACTGCATACTACAGTGTGACAGAAACACAACACGTGCAATAGAATTTCAACACATTCAACAACCGACTGTAAGCGGTAAAGGTACAGCCCATGCAATTATTTGATCACATTTATGCTGGTTGAATGGGCCTCCGCTAAAATTAGCTTAAAAGCAGATATAACTAGTACTCGTCCACGATGGCTGGATATCCTGGCATAGGTGCATGAACACACATTTTACCCAACTATATGGCAGCTATAATACGTATTTTTGTGTTAGATCGTGTAAATATAACTGTGTCGTTAAACCCACCACCACCCGACACAGCCAATTAGAAAGGGTTGTCACGTTAACAGAACATGCCATTTAGTTACTCGTACAGCATGCAGGTGTGTTGGAGAGTAAATGCACAACATTTACAATCCGAGTACTACGTTCATGGATTACATTGGTCGCGAAAGGATACATATATGCCAGCTGCTGATCAAATTTAATATATTTGTACTTCTTAACATTCCTGGGTGGATAAAGGCATGGGGTGGATTTAGGGTTAATTAAATAAATGCATGCCAGGAAATCGAACAAAGCTGTTTTTTTTTATAGAAAACTTATTTAAAGTCCATGGCCATCCGTGCTTTCTTGTGCAGCACACGCAGGGAAAGCAGACGAAATTCTTCTTCTATTTCATGATCGACAACTTCCTCATCGCTCTCTTCCAGCCTATGGCTGCCCTCAAAATCGTACGAGTGTGCTGAGGGTAAGCACTCAGGCTCCACTACACGAGGGAAGGGAGGCGTGCGTGGGTCACACAGAGCGGGCAGAGTGGCATCATCATCATCGCTAAAGGAATCCTCATCGTCATCCAGATCGATTCTGCGGGACAACCGGGAATGGGTGTTCAGCATCTGCTTCTTCATCATCAGGATGGATTTGACCCTCAGGAGTTCGTTAACCTTAATCACCAATTGCTCCAGCAGGCACACAGTGCGGTGGTGAATAAACGATGATGCTGGTGATGCTGCTGTTGATGTTGGCTGGGAGGAGGTGTCGAGGCCCAGAGCCACGATGGCGTCCACAGTAGATGTTATCCTCTCTACGTGGGACCCCTTCTCTGCTGCACGTCGCTTCATGCGACCTTTTTCTTCCAACACCAAACGCAGGCGCACTTTGGCCTTGGCCTGTGCCGCCTTCACTTCCTCCATTCGATTATTTAAATTCGTCTTCAGCTCTTCAATCCTCACCTTGGCGTTCCAGATTTCCTTCACGGCAAGTACATGCATGTCACAACGAGCAAGCTGATACTCCTCATCCTCCTCATCATGGTGAATTGGCAGTTCTATGAGAGGCAATCTGCTGGGGGTCTGTGTAACCCGGTTTTCAGTCGTCTGATTCTCCATGAATATTCTCATTTCCTTCTTGGCTGTAACTCTTAATTCTCGGCGCAAATTATTGGAGTGAAAAGAGATTTTCTCCTGTGTAGATGTCTCTAATAGCTGCTTAATCTGGGCAGCAATTCCCTTTTTTTCAATCAGAGCCTTTCGTGTCGTGGCCTTGCAGAAATATGCCATCTTCTTTAGTCTTTTCATTTCTGAAGAGAGACTCTTCTGACACTTGCTGCTTCGGTTGTGCTCCATTCTGAGATCCTCCAATTCGGATCTGAGGTTTGCCAGGACGTCCTTTAACTGGTCGAACCGTGCTGTGGCAACCACGAACTTCTTCTGGGTTTTGGAAGTACGCCTGATACGGTCACTGTCGAGGCTGCGTCTCGCTTGAGCCAACCTTTTCCCCTCAGTCAGGAGGGCAATTTCCCTATTAACGGCTGCATCCAGCTCCTGTTTCTTCTTCTGCTTTCGCATTGTCTTGCTCGATAGCTCGGCGAGCTTCCTCTCCAGTACCTTGTGGGAGGTCCAGTCTAGAAATGGAGCCATATTCTTTCTGATAGCAACGGGCTCATTCCATGGCTTGGAACGATTGTTACGCACCTCTCCACGGCTGGCCAAACCACTCTCCCCTGGGCGTAGTAGTGGAGGCATGTGGACAGGAGGCATAGGAGGAATAGAATTCAGATGAGGCTTTGGCATTTTCGAAAGACTGCTTATCATAAGACCCTCTTTCTGAATGTACTGTGAGACGCAGTAAGACGTCTCTGTCTGTCGGTGAGGTTGCCTATAGAACTCTGCTACTTCTGATGATGACGTTGGTAAAGATGTGACTGGTATAATTGGAAGTAGGTGAGCCTCTACTTATCGTTCTGGCTGCAGGAAGTGATGATGTCACAGGATGCACGTGATTTCCTTGACGTGGCACACTCAGCATCACGTGGTGTGCAGCCAATTGTGACGCAACAATAGGATGTGTGATTGAATGCGTGCGTTTATGTAATGTTTATTTTAATGTGTGTGTGCTTGCATTTTTGTAAGCGTTCTTTTGAATTATTCCTTCCAGCAAAAAATTAATCCACCATCAAAGTGCTATGAGGGATGTTTCTTTTAATTGTTTGCATATGTATGTGTGTGTTTTTGTTTGTATTTGTATGTGTCTGCGTGTGTTTGTCTATATATGTGTTTTAGCTTTACTACCCGGCTTTGCCCGCGACTTGGAATCTTGTTTTGTATTAATTTCATATTCCCTTATATTTCACTGAAAAAAAAACAGATGCGTCGCGTGGTAACACTGTGGGGTATTGTGAGTAATGTATCACGTGGTAACAATGTGGGGTATTGTGAGTAATGCATCACGTGGTAACACCTTATTGTATTGTGAGTAATGCATCACGTGGTACACCCTGGGAGTATTATGAGTAATGCGTCACGTGGTAACACTGTGGGGGTATTGTGAGTAATGTATAACGTGGTAACACTGGGGGGTATTGTGAGTAATGTATCACACGGTAACACCGTGGTGGTATTGTGAGCAATGTATCACGTGGTAACACCGTGGGGATATTGTGAGTAATGTATCACATGGTAACACCGTGGGGGTATTGTGAGTAATGCGTCACGTGGTAACACCGTGAGGGTATTGTGAGTAATGCATCACGTGGTAATACCCTGGGAGTAATACGAGTAATGCGTCACGTGGTAACACTGTGGGGTATTATGAGTAATGCGTCACGTGGTAACACTGTGGGGGTATTGTGAGTAATTTATCACGTGATAACTCGGGAAGGGAATGACGTAGCTGAAAATAGTCGTGTTTACTTAGAAATTCCAGACAGCATAAGCTGTTCAAATTTCATGACGCTAGAGCTCAACGTTCGAGAGTTTTTGCTGCTTCACACAAACAGATGTATTATCTGCTTTATAATTAAGATTTACACAAACTTGCATTGTAAATCTTTCACTAATGATTTCACATATAAGGGCATGGGCGGTTGAGGGTTGGGTGTGTGTAAGAGTGCATGGGTGCGCAATTTTCACGGTTGACATTTGTGGTGGTTTTTCCCCTTGATATAAGGAAGCCGTTGAGTTTGCCTTGGAAACCAAAACCGTACTCCACTACGGATTTGCCTCTTGTGTATTGGGTAAAACAACCAATCCTTTTTCCACACAGGGTAGACACCGTCACGACATAACGGTTACGTGGGGACTTTTGTTTTTAACTTTGAGGCTTTTGTATTTATCACGAGTAATGATCAGAAACAGGGAAGCAATATGTAAAGCGTTGCTGACATTTATTTTAAAAAAATATGAATTTGTCCAGCAGTGACTGCATACTACAGTGTGACAGAAACACAACACGTGCAATAGAATTTCAACACATTCAACAACCGACTGTAAGCGGTAAAGGTACAGCCCATGCAATTATTTGATCACATTTATGCTGGTTGAATGGGCCTCCGCTAAAATTAGCTTAAAAGCAGATATAACTAGTACTCTTCCACGATGGCTGGATATCCTGGCATAGGTGCATGCACACACATTTTACCCAACTATATGGCAGCTATAATACGTATTTTTGTGTTAGATCGTGTAAATATAACTGTGTCGTTAAACCCACCACCACCCGACACAGCCAATTAGAAAGGGTTGTCACGTTAACAGAACATGCCATTTAGTTACTCGTACAGCATGCAGGTGTGTTGGAGAGTAAATGCACAATATTTACAATCCGAGTACTACGTTCATGGATTACATTGGTCGCGAAAGGATACATATATGCCAGCTGCTGATCAAATTTAATATATTTGTACTTCTTAACATTCCTGGGTGGATAAAGGCATGGGGTGGATTTAGGGTTAATTAATTAAATGCATGCCAGGAAATCGAACAAAGCTGTTTTTTTATAGAAAACTTATTTAAAGTCCATGGCCATCCGTGCTTTCTTGTGCAGCACACGCAGGGAAAGCAGACGAAATTCTTCTTCTATTTCATGATCGACAACTTCCTCATCGCTCTCCTCCAGCCTATTGCTGCCCTCAAAATCGTACGAGTGTGCTGAGGGTAAGCACTCAGGCTCCACTACACGAGGGAAGGGAGGCGTGCGTGGGTCACACAGAGCGGGCAGAGTGGCATCATCATCATCGCTAAAGGAATCCTCATCGTCATCCAGATCGATTCTGCGGGACAACCGGGAATGGGTGTTCAGCATCTGCTTCTTCATCATCAGGATGGATTTGACCCTCAGGAGTTCGTTAACCTTAATCACCAATTGCTCCAGCAGGCACACAGTGCGGTGGTGAATAAACGATGATGCTGGTGATGCTGCTGTTGATGTTGGCTGGGAGGAGGTGTCGAGGCCCAGAGCCACGATGGCGTCCACAGTAGATGTTATCCTCTCTACGTGCGACCCCTTCTCTGCTGCACGTCGCTTCATGCGACCTTTTTCTTCCAACACCAAACGCAGGCGCACTTTGGCCTTGGCCTGTGCCGCCTTCACTTCCTCCATTCGATTATTTAAATTCGTCTTCAGCTCTTCAATCCTCACCTTGGCGTTCCAGATTTCCTTCACGGCAAGTACATGCATGTCACAACGAGCAAGCTGATACTCCTCATCCTCCTCATCATGGTGAATTGGCAGTTCTATGAGAGGCAATCTGCTGGGGGTCTGTGTAACCCGGTTTTCAGTCGTCTGATTCTCCATGAATATTCTCATTTCCTTCTTGGCTGTAACTCTTAATTCTCGGCGCAAATTATTGGAGTGAAAAGAGATTTTCTCCTGTGTAGATGTCTCTAATAGCTGCTTAATCTGGGCAGCAATTCCCTTTTTTTCAATCAGAGCCTTTCGTGTCGTGGCCTTGCAGAAATATGCCATCTTCTTTAGTCTTTTCATTTCTGAAGAGAGACTCTTCTGACACTTGCTGCTTCGGTTGTGCTCCATTCTGAGATCCTCCAATTCGGATCTGAGGTTTGCCAGGACGTCCTTTAACTGGTCGAACCGTGCTGTGGCAACCACGAACTTCTTCTGGGTTTTGGAAGTACGCCTGATACGGTCACTGTCGAGGCTGCGTCTCGCTTGAGCCAACCTTTTCCCCTCAGTCAGGAGGGCAATTTCCCTATTAACGGCTGCATCCAGCTCCTGTTTCTTCTTCTGCTTTTGCATTGTCTTGCTCGATAGCTCGGCGAGCTTCCTCTCCAGTACCTTGTGGGAGGTCCAGTCTAGAAATGGAGCCATATTCTTTCTGATAGCAACGGGCTCATTCCATGGCTTGGAACGATTGTTACGCACCTCTCCACGGCTGGCCAAACCACTCTCCCCTGGGCGTAGTAGTGGAGGCATGTGGACAGGAGGCATAGGAGGAATAGAATTCAGATGAGGCTTTGGCATTTTCGAAAGACTGCTTATCATAAGACCCTCTTTCTGAATGTACTGTGAGACGCAGTAAGACGTCTCTGTCTGTCGGTGAGGTTGCCTATAGAACTCTGCTACTTCTGATGATGACGTTGGTAAAGATGTGACTGGTATAATTGGAAGTAGGTGAGCCTCTACTTATCGTTCTGGCTGCAGGAAGTGATGATGTCACAGGATGCACGTGATTTCCTTGACGTGGCACACTCAGCATCACGTGGTGTGCAGCCAATTGTGACGCAACAATAGGATGTGTGATTGAATGCGTGCGTTTATGTAATGTTTATTTTAATGTGTGTGTGCTTGCATTTTTGTAAGCGTTCTTTTGAATTATTCCTTCCAGCAAAAAATTAATCCACCATCAAAGTGCTATGAGGGATGTTTCTTTTAATTGTTTGCATATGTATGTGTGTGTTTTTGTTTGTATTTGTATGTGTCTGCGTGTGTTTGTCTATATATGTGTTTTAGCTTTACTACCCGGCTTTGCCCGCGACTTGGAATCTTGTTTTGTATTAATTTCATATTCCCTTATATTTCACTGAAAAAAAAACAGATGCGTCGCGTGGTAACACTGTGGGGTATTGTGAGTAATGTATCACGTGGTAACAATGTGGGGTATTGTGAGTAATGCATCACGTGGTAACACCTTATTGTATTGTGAGTAATGCATCACGTGGTACACCCTGGGAGTATTATGAGTAATGCGTCACGTGGTAACACTGTGGGGGTATTGTGAGTAATGTATAACGTGGTAACACTGGGGGGTATTGTGAGTAATGTATCACACGGTAACACCGTGGTGGTATTGTGAGCAATGTATCACGTGGTAACACCGTGGGGATATTGTGAGTAATGTATCACATGGTAACACCGTGGGGGTATTGTGAGTAATGCGTCACGTGGTAACACCGTGAGGGTATTGTGAGTAATGCATCACGTGGTAATACCCTGGGAGTATTACGAGTAATGCGTCACGTGGTAACACTGTGGGGTATTATGAGTAATGCGTCACGTGGTAACACTGTGGGGGTATTGTGAGTAATTTATCACGTGATAACTCGGGAAGGGAATGACGTAGCTGAAAATAGTCGTGTTTACTTAGAAATTCCAGACAGCATAAGCTGTTCAAATTTCATGACGCTAGAGCTCAACGTTCGAGAGTTTTTGCTGCTTCACACAAACAGATGTATTATCTGCTTTATAATTAAGATTTACACAAACTTGCATTGTAAATCTTTCACTAATGATTTCACATATAAGGGCATGGGCGGTTGAGGGTTGGGTGTGTGTAAGAGTGCATGGGTGCGCAATTTTCACGGTTGACATTTGTGGTGGTTTTTCCCCTTGATATAAGGAAGCCGTTGAGTTTGCCTTGGAAACCAAAACCGTACTCCACTACGGATTTGCCTCTTGTGTATTGGGTAAAACAACCAATCCTTTTTCCACACAGGGTAGACACCGTCACGACATAACGGTTACGTGGGGGACTTTTGTTTTTAACTTTGAGGCTTTTGTATTTATCACGAGTAATGATCAGAAACAGGGAAGCAATATGCAAAGCGTTGCTGACATTTATTTTAAAAAAATATGAATTTGTCCAGCAGTGACTGCATACTACAGTGTGACAGAAACACAACACGTGCAATAGAATTTCAACACATTCAACAACCGACTGTAAGCGGTAAAGGTACAGCCCATGCAATTATTTGATCACATTTATGCTGGTTGAATGGGCCTCCGCTAAAATTAGCTTAAAAGCAGATATAACTAGTACTCTTCCACGATGGCTGGATATCCTGGCATAGGTGCATGCACACACATTTTACCCAACTATATGGCAGCTATAATACGTATTTTTGTGTTAGATCGTGTAAATATAACTGTGTCGTTAAACCCACCACCACCCGACACAGCCAATTAGAAAGGGTTGTCACGTTAACAGAACATGCCATTTAGTTACTCGTACAGCATGCAGGTGTGTTGGAGAGTAAATGCACAATATTTACAATCCGAGTACTACGTTCATGGATTACATTGGTCGCGAAAGGATACATATATGCCAGCTGCTGATCAAATTTAATATATTTGTACTTCTTAACATTCCTGGGTGGATAAAGGCATGGGGTGGATTTAGGGTTAATTAATTAAATGCATGCCAGGAAATCGAACAAAGCTGTTTTTTTATAGAAAACTTATTTAAAGTCCATGGCCATCCGTGCTTTCTTGTGCAGCACACGCAGGGAAAGCAGACGAAATTCTTCTTCTATTTCATGATCGACAACTTCCTCATCGCTCTCCTCCAGCCTATTGCTGCCCTCAAAATCGTACGAGTGTGCTGAGGGTAAGCACTCAGGCTCCACTACACGAGGGAAGGGAGGCGTGCGTGGGTCACACAGAGCGGGCAGAGTGGCATCATCATCATCGCTAAAGGAATCCTCATCGTCATCCAGATCGATTCTGCGGGACAACCGGGAATGGGTGTTCAGCATCTGCTTCTTCATCATCAGGATGGATTTGACCCTCAGGAGTTCGTTAACCTTAATCACCAATTGCTCCAGCAGGCACACAGTGCGGTGGTGAATAAACGATGATGCTGGTGATGCTGCTGTTGATGTTGGCTGGGAGGAGGTGTCGAGGCCCAGAGCCACGATGGCGTCCACAGTAGATGTTATCCTCTCTACGTGCGACCCCTTCTCTGCTGCACGTCGCTTCATGCGACCTTTTTCTTCCAACACCAAACGCAGGCGCACTTTGGCCTTGGCCTGTGCCGCCTTCACTTCCTCCATTCGATTATTTAAATTCGTCTTCAGCTCTTCAATCCTCACCTTGGCGTTCCAGATTTCCTTCACGGCAAGTACATGCATGTCACAACGAGCAAGCTGATACTCCTCATCCTCCTCATCATGGTGAATTGGCAGTTCTATGAGAGGCAATCTGCTGGGGGTCTGTGTAACCCGGTTTTCAGTCGTCTGATTCTCCATGAATATTCTCATTTCCTTCTTGGCTGTAACTCTTAATTCTCGGCGCAAATTATTGGAGTGAAAAGAGATTTTCTCCTGTGTAGATGTCTCTAATAGCTGCTTAATCTGGGCAGCAATTCCCTTTTTTCAATCAGAGCCTTTCGTGTCGTGGCCTTGCAGAAATATGCCATCTTCTTTAGTCTTTTCATTTCTGAAGAGAGACTCTTCTGACACTTGCTGCTTCGGTTGTGCTCCATTCTGAGATCCTCCAATTCGGATCTGAGGTTTGCCAGGACGTCCTTTAACTGGTCGAACCGTGCTGTGGCAACCACGAACTTCTTCTGGGTTTTGGAAGTACGCCTGATACGGTCACTGTCGAGGCTGCGTCTCGCTTGAGCCAACCTTTTCCCCTCAGTCAGGAGGGCAATTTCCCTATTAACGGCTGCATCCAGCTCCTGTTTCTTCTTCTGCTTTTGCATTGTCTTGCTCGATAGCTCGGCGAGCTTCCTCTCCAGTACCTTGTGGGAGGTCCAGTCTAGAAATGGAGCCATATTCTTTCTGATAGCAACGGGCTCATTCCATGGCTTGGAACGATTGTTACGCACCTCTCCACGGCTGGCCAAACCACTCTCCCCTGGGCGTAGTAGTGGAGGCATGTGGACAGGAGGCATAGGAGGAATAGAATTCAGATGAGGCTTTGGCATTTTCGAAAGACTGCTTATCATAAGACCCTCTTTCTGAATGTACTGTGAGACGCAGTAAGACGTCTCTGTCTGTCGGTGAGGTTGCCTATAGAACTCTGCTACTTCTGATGATGACGTTGGTAAAGATGTGACTGGTATAATTGGAAGTAGGTGAGCCTCTACTTATCGTTCTGGCTGCAGGAAGTGATGATGTCACAGGATGCACGTGATTTCCTTGACGTGGCACACTCAGCATCACGTGGTGTGCAGCCAATTGTGACGCAACAATAGGATGTGTGATTGAATGCGTGCGTTTATGTAATGTTTATTTTAATGTGTGTGTGCTTGCATTTTTGTAAGCGTTCTTTTGAATTATTCCTTCCAGCAAAAAATTAATCCACCATCAAAGTGCTATGAGGGATGTTTCTTTTAATTGTTTGCATATGTATGTGTGTGTTTTTGTTTGTATTTGTATGTGTCTGCGTGTGTTTGTCTATATATGTGTTTTAGCTTTACTACCCGGCTTTGCCCGCGACTTGGAATCTTGTTTTGTATTAATTTCATATTCCCTTATATTTCACTGAAAAAAAAACAGATGCGTCGCGTGGTAACACTGTGGGGTATTGTGAGTAATGTATCACGTGGTAACAATGTGGGGTATTGTGAGTAATGCATCACGTGGTAACACCTTATTGTATTGTGAGTAATGCATCACGTGGTACACCCTGGGAGTATTATGAGTAATGCGTCACGTGGTAACACTGTGGGGGTATTGTGAGTAATGTATAACGTGGTAACACTGGGGGGTATTGTGAGTAATGTATCACACGGTAACACCGTGGTGGTATTGTGAGCAATGTATCACGTGGTAACACCGTGGGGATATTGTGAGTAATGTATCACATGGTAACACCGTGGGGGTATTGTGAGTAATGCGTCACGTGGTAACACCGTGAGGGTATTGTGAGTAATGCATCACGTGGTAATACCCTGGGAGTATTACGAGTAATGCGTCACGTGGTAACACTGTGGGGTATTATGAGTAATGCGTCACGTGGTAACACTGTGGGGGTATTGTGAGTAATTTATCACGTGATAACTCGGGAAGGGAATGACGTAGCTGAAAATAGTCGTGTTTACTTAGAAATTCCAGACAGCATAAGCTGTTCAAATTTCATGACGCTAGAGCTCAACGTTCGAGAGTTTTTGCTGCTTCACACAAACAGATGTATTATCTGCTTTATAATTAAGATTTACACAAACTTGCATTGTAAATCTTTCACTAATGATTTCACATATAAGGGCATGGGCGGTTGAGGGTTGGGTGTGTGTAAGAGTGCATGGGTGCGCAATTTTCACGGTTGACATTTGTGGTGGTTTTTCCCCTTGATATAAGGAAGCCGTTGAGTTTGCCTTGGAAACCAAAACCGTACTCCACTACGGATTTGCCTCTTGTGTATTGGGTAAAACAACCAATCCTTTTTCCACACAGGGTAGACACCGTCACGACATAACGGTTACGTGGGGGACTTTTGTTTTTAACTTTGAGGCTTTTGTATTTATCACGAGTAATGATCAGAAACAGGGAAGCAATATGCAAAGCGTTGCTGACATTTATTTTAAAAAAATATGAATTTGTCCAGCAGTGACTGCATACTACAGTGTGACAGAAACACAACACGTGCAATAGAATTTCAACACATTCAACAACCGACTGTAAGCGGTAAAGGTACAGCCCATGCAATTATTTGATCACATTTATGCTGGTTGAATGGGCCTCCGCTAAAATTAGCTTAAAAGCAGATATAACTAGTACTCTTCCACGATGGCTGGATATCCTGGCATAGGTGCATGCACACACATTTTACCCAACTATATGGCAGCTATAATACGTATTTTTGTGTTAGATCGTGTAAATATAACTGCGTCGTTAAACCCACCACCACCCGACACAGCCAATTAGAAAGGGTTGTCACGTTAACAGAACATGCCATTTAGTTACTCGTACAGCATGCAGGTGTGTTGGAGAGTAAATGCACAATATTTACAATCCGAGTACTACGTTCATGGATTACATTGGTCGCGAAAGGATACATATATGCCAGCTGCTGATCAAATTTAATATATTTGTACTTCTTAACATTCCTGGGTGGATAAAGGCATGGGGTGGATTTAGGGTTAATTAATTAAATGCATGCCAGGAAATCGAACAAAGCTGTTTTTTTATAGAAAACTTATTTAAAGTCCATGGCCATCCGTGCTTTCTTGTGCAGCACACGCAGGGAAAGCAGACGAAATTCTTCTTCTATTTCATGATCGACAACTTCCTCATCGCTCTCCTCCAGCCTATTGCTGCCCTCAAAATCGTACGAGTGTGCTGAGGGTAAGCACTCAGGCTCCACTACACGAGGGAAGGGAGGCGTGCGTGGGTCACACAGAGCGGGCAGAGTGGCATCATCATCATCGCTAAAGGAATCCTCATCGTCATCCAGATCGATTCTGCGGGACAACCGGGAATGGGTGTTCAGCATCTGCTTCTTCATCATCAGGATGGATTTGACCCTCAGGAGTTCGTTAACCTTAATCACCAATTGCTCCAGCAGGCACACAGTGCGGTGGTGAATAAACGATGATGCTGGTGGTGCTGCTGTTGATGTTGGCTGGGAGGAGGTGTCGAGGCCCAGAGCCACTATGGCGTCCACAGCAGATGTTATCCTCTCTACGTGGGACCCCTTCTCTGCTGCACGTCGCTTCATGCGACCTTTTTCTTCCAACACCAAACGCAGGCGCACTTTGGCCTTGGCCTGTGCCGCCTTCACTTCCTCCTCGCGATTATTTAAATTCGTCTTCAGCTCTTCAATCCTACCCTTGGTGTTCCAGATTTCCTTCACGGCAAGTACATGCATGTCACAACGAGCAAGCTGATACTCCTCATCCTCCTCATCATGGTGAATTGGCAGTTCTATGAGAGGCAATCTGCTGGGGGTCTGTGTAACCCGGTTTTCAGTCGTCTGATTCTCCATGAATATTCTCATTTCCTTCTTGGCTGTAACTCTTAATTCTCGGCGCAAATTATTGGAGTGAAAAGAGATTTTCTCCTGTGTAGATGTCTCTAATAGCTGCTTAATCTGGGCAGCAATTCCCTTTTTTTCAATCAGAGCCTTTCGTGTCGTGGCCTTGCAGAAATATGCCATCTTCTTTAGTCTTTTCATTTCTGAAGAGAGACTCTTCTGACACTTGCTGCTTCGGTTGTGCTCCATTCTGAGATCCTCCAATTCGGATCTGAGGTTTGCCAGGACGTCCTTTAACTGGTCGAACCGTGCTGTGGCAACCACGAACTTCTTCTGGGTTTGGAAGTACGCCTGATACGGTCACTGTCGAGGCTGCGTCTCGCTTGAGCCAACCTTTTCCCCTCAGTCAGGAGGGCAATTTCCCTATTAACGGCTGCATCCAGCTCCTGTTTCTTCTTCTGCTTTCGCATTGTCTTGCTCGATAGCTCGGCGAGCTTCCTCTCCAGTACCTTGTGGGAGGTCCAGTCTAGAAATGGAGCCATATTCTTTCTGATAGCAACGGGCTCATTCCATGGCTTGGAACGATTGTTATGCACCTCTCCACGGCTGGCCAAACCACTCTCCCCTGGGCGTAGTAGTGGAGGCATGTGGACAGGAGGCATAGGAGGAATAGAATTCAGATGAGGCTTTGGCATTTTCGAAAGACTGCTTATCATAAGACCCTCTTTCTGAATGTACTGTGAGACGCAGTAAGACGTCTCTGTCTGTCGGTGAGGTTGCCTATAGAACTCTGCTACTTCTGATGATGACGTTGGTAAAGATGTGACTGGTATAATTGGAAGTAGGTGAGCCTCTACTTATCGTTCTGGCTGCAGGAAGTGATGATGTCACAGGATGCACGTGATTTCCTTGACGTGGCACACTCAGCATCACGTGGTGTGCAGCCAATTGTGACGCAACAATAGGATGTGTGATTGAATGCGTGCGTTTATGTAATGTTTATTTTAATGTGTGTGTGCTTGCATTTTTGTAAGCGTTCTTTTGAATTATTCCTTCCAGCAAAAAATTAATCCACCATCAAAGTGCTATGAGGGATGTTTCTTTTAATTGTTTGCATATGTATGTGTGTGTTTTTGTTTGTATTTGTATGTGTCTGCGTGTGTTTGTCTATATATGTGTTTTAGCTTTACTACCCGGCTTTGCCCGCGACTTGGAATCTTGTTTTGTATTAATTTCATATTCCCTTATATTTCACTGAAAAAAAAAACAGATGCGTCGCGTGGTAACACTGTGGGGTATTGTGAGTAATGTATCACGTGGTAACAATGTGGGGTATTGTGAGTAATGCATCACGTGGTAACACCTTATTGTATTGTGAGTAATGCATCACGTGGTACACCCTGGGAGTATTATGAGTAATGCGTCACGTGGTAACACTGTGGGGGTATTGTGAGTAATGTATAACGTGGTAACACTGGGGGGTATTGTGAGTAATGTATCACACGGTAACACCGTGGTGGTATTGTGAGCAATGTATCACGTGGTAACACCGTGGGGATATTGTGAGTAATGTATCACATGGTAACACCGTGGGGGTATTGTGAGTAATGCGTCACGTGGTAACACCGTGAGGGTATTGTGAGTAATGCATCACGTGGTAATACCCTGGGAGTAATACGAGTAATGCGTCACGTGGTAACACTGTGGGGTATTATGAGTAATGCGTCACGTGGTAACACTGTGGGGGTATTGTGAGTAATTTATCACGTGATAACTCGGGAAGAGAATGACGTAGCTGAAAATAGTCGTGTTTACTTAGAAATTCCAGACAGCATAAGCTGTTCAAATTTCATGACGCTAGAGCTCAACGTTCGAGAGTTTTTGCTGCTTCACACAAACAGATGTATTATCTGCTTTATAATTAAGATTTACACAAACTTGCATTGTAAATCTTTCACTAATGATTTCACATATAAGGGCATGGGCGGTTGAGGGTTGGGTGTGTGTAAGAGTGCATGGGTGCGCAATTTTCACGGTTGACATTTGTGGTGGTTTTTCCCCTTGATATAAGGAAGCCGTTGAGTTTGCCTTGGAAACCAAAACCGTACTCCACTACGGATTTGCCTCTTGTGTATTGGGTAAAACAACCAATCCTTTTCCACACAGGGTAGACACCGTCACGACATAACGGTTACGTGGGGGACTTTTGTTTTTAACTTTGAGGCTTTTGTATTTATCACGAGTAATGATCAGAAACAGGGAAGCAATATGTAAAGCGTTGCTGACATTTATTTTAAAAAAATATGAATTTGTCCAGCAGTGACTGCATACTACAGTGTGACAGAAACACAACACGTGCAATAGAATTTCAACACATTCAACAACCGACTGTAAGCGGTAAAGGTACAGCCCATGCAATTATTTGATCACATTTATGCTGGTTGAATGGGCCTCCGCTAAAATTAGCTTAAAAGCAGATATAACTAGTACTCTTCCACGATGGCTGGATATCCTGGCATAGGTGCATGCACACACATTTTACCCAACTATATGGCAGCTATAATACGTATTTTTGTGTTAGATCGTGTAAATATAACTGTGTCGTTAAACCCACCACCACCCGACACAGCCAATTAGAAAGGGTTGTCACGTTAACAGAACATGCCATTTAGTTACTCGTACAGCATGCAGGTGTGTTGGAGAGTAAATGCACAATATTTACAATCCGAGTACTACGTTCATGGATTACATTGGTCGCGAAAGGATACATATATGCCAGCTGCTGATCAAATTTAATATATTTGTACTTCTTAACATTCCTGGGTGGATAAAGGCATGGGGTGGATTTAGGGTTAATTAATTAAATGCATGCCAGGAAATCGAACAAAGCTGTTTTTTTATAGAAAACTTATTTAAAGTCCATGGCCATCCGTGCTTTCTTGTGCAGCACACGCAGGGAAAGCAGACGAAATTCTTCTTCTATTTCATGATCGACAACTTCCTCATCGCTCTCCTCCAGCCTATTGCTGCCCTCAAAATCGTACGAGTGTGCTGAGGGTAAGCACTCAGGCTCCACTACACGAGGGAAGGGAGGCGTGCGTGGGTCACACAGAGCGGGCAGAGTGGCATCATCATCATCGCTAAAGGAATCCTCATCGTCATCCAGATCGATTCTGCGGGACAACCGGGAATGGGTGTTCAGCATCTGCTTCTTCATCATCAGGATGGATTTGACCCTCAGGAGTTCGTTAACCTTAATCACCAATTGCTCCAGCAGGCACACAGTGCGGTGGTGAATAAACGATGATGCTGGTGATGCTGCTGTTGATGTTGGCTGGGAGGAGGTGTCGAGGCCCAGAGCCACGATGGCGTCCACAGTAGATGTTATCCTCTCTACGTGGGACCCCTTCTCTGCTGCACGTCGCTTCATGCGACCTTTTTCTTCCAACACCAAACGCAGGCGCACTTTGGCCTTGGCCTGTGCCGCCTTCACTTCCTCCATTCGATTATTTAAATTCGTCTTCAGCTCTTCAATCCTCACCTTGGCGTTCCAGATTTCCTTCACGGCAAGTACATGCATGTCACAACGAGCAAGCTGATACTCCTCATCCTCCTCATCATGGTGAATTGGCAGTTCTATGAGAGGCAATCTGCTGGGGGTCTGTGTAACCCGGTTTTCAGTCGTCTGATTCTCCATGAATATTCTCATTTCCTTCTTGGCTGTAACTCTTAATTCTCGGCGCAAATTATTGGAGTGAAAAGAGATTTTCTCCTGTGTAGATGTCTCTAATAGCTGCTTAATCTGGGCAGCAATTCCCTTTTTTTCAATCAGAGCCTTTCGTGTCGTGGCCTTGCAGAAATATGCCATCTTCTTTAGTCTTTTCATTTCTGAAGAGAGACTCTTCTGACACTTGCTGCTTCGGTTGTGCTCCATTCTGAGATCCTCCAATTCGGATCTGAGGTTTGCCAGGACGTCCTTTAACTGGTCGAACCGTGCTGTGGCAACCACGAACTTCTTCTGGGTTTTGGAAGTACGCCTGATACGGTCACTGTCGAGGCTGCGTCTCGCTTGAGCCAACCTTTTCCCCTCAGTCAGGAGGGCAATTTCCCTATTAACGGCTGCATCCAGCTCCTGTTTCTTCTTCTGCTTTCGCATTGTCTTGCTCGATAGCTCGGCGAGCTTCCTCTCCAGTACCTTGTGGGAGGTCCAGTCTAGAAATGGAGCCATATTCTTTCTGATAGCAACGGGCTCATTCCATGGCTTGGAACGATTGTTACGCACCTCTCCACGGCTGGCCAAACCACTTTCCCCTGGGCGTAGTAGTGGAGGCATGTGGACAGGAGGCATAGGAGGAATAGAATTCAGATGAGGCTTTGGCATTTTCGAAAGACTGCTTATCATAAGACCCTTTTTCTGAATGTACTGTGAGACGCAGTAAGACGTCTCTGTCTGTCGGTGAGGTTGCCTATAGAACTCTGCTACTTCTGATGATGACGTTGGTAAAGATGTGACTGGTATAATTGGAAGTAGGTGAGCCTCTACTTATCGTTCTGGCTGCAGGAAGTGATGATGTCACAGGATGCACGTGATTTCCTTGACGTGGCACACTCAGCATCACGTGGTGTGCAGCCAATTGTGACGCAACAATAGGATGTGTGATTGAATGCGTGCGTTTATGTAATGTTTATTTTAATGTGTGTGTGCTTGCATTTTTGTAAGCGTTCTTTTGAATTATTCCTTCCAGCAAAAAATTAATCCACCATCAAAGTGCTATGAGGGATGTTTCTTTTAATTGTTTGCATATGTATGTGTGTGTTTTTGTTTGTATTTGTATGTGTCTGCGTGTGTTTGTCTATATATGTGTTTTAGCTTTACTACCCGGCTTTGCCCGCGACTTGGAATCTTGTTTTGTATTAATTTCATATTCCCTTATATTTCACTGAAAAAAAAACAGATGCGTCGCGTGGTAACACTGTGGGGTATTGTGAGTAATGTATCACGTGGTAACAATGTGGGGTATTGTGAGTAATGCATCACGTGGTAACACCTTATTGTATTGTGAGTAATGCATCACGTGGTACACCCTGGGAGTATTATGAGTAATGCGTCACGTGGTAACACTGTGGGGGTATTGTGAGTAATGTATAACGTGGTAACACTGGGGGGTATTGTGAGTAATGTATCACACGGTAACACCGTGGTGGTATTGTGAGCAATGTATCACGTGGTAACACCGTGGGGATATTGTGAGTAATGTATCACATGGTAACACCGTGGGGGTATTGTGAGTAATGCGTCACGTGGTAACACCGTGAGGGTATTGTGAGTAATGCATCACGTGGTAATACCCTGGGAGTAATACGAGTAATGCGTCACGTGGTAACACTGTGGGGTATTATGAGTAATGCGTCACGTGGTAACACTGTGGGGGTATTGTGAGTAATTTATCACGTGATAACTCGGGAAGGGAATGACGTAGCTGAAAATAGTCGTGTTTACTTAGAAATTCCAGACAGCATAAGCTGTTCAAATTTCATGACGCTAGAGCTCAACGTTCGAGAGTTTTTGCTGCTTCACACAAACAGATGTATTATCTGCTTTATAATTAAGATTTACACAAACTTGCATTGTAAATCTTTCACTAATGATTTCACATATAAGGGCATGGGCGGTTGAGGGTTGGGTGTGTGTAAGAGTGCATGGGTGCGCAATTTTCACGGTTGACATTTGTGGTGGTTTTTCCCCTTGATATAAGGAAGCCGTTGAGTTTGCCTTGGAAACCAAAACCGTACTCCACTACGGATTTGCCTCTTGTGTATTGGGTAAAACAACCAATCCTTTTTCCACACAGGGTAGACACCGTCACGACATAACGGTTACGTGGGGGACTTTTGTTTTTAACTTTGAGGCTTTTGTATTTATCACGAGTAATGATCAGAAACAGGGAAGCAATATGTAAAGCGTTGCTGACATTTATTTTAAAAAAATATGAATTTGTCCAGCAGTGACTGCATACTACAGTGTGACAGAAACACAACACGTGCAATAGAATTTCAACACATTCAACAACCGACTGTAAGCGGTAAAGGTACAGCCCATGCAATTATTTGATCACATTTATGCTGGTTGAATGGGCCTCCGCTAAAATTAGCTTAAAAGCAGATATAACTAGTACTCTTCCACGATGGCTGGATATCCTGGCATAGGTGCATGCACACACATTTTACCCAACTATATGGCAGCTATAATACGTATTTTTGTGTTAGATCGTGTAAATATAACTGTGTCGTTAAACCCACCACCACCCGACACAGCCAATTAGAAAGGGTTGTCACGTTAACAGAACATGCCATTTAGTTACTCGTACAGCATGCAGGTGTGTTGGAGAGTAAATGCACAATATTTACAATCCGAGTACTACGTTCATGGATTACATTGGTCGCGAAAGGATACATATATGCCAGCTGCTGATCAAATTTAATATATTTGTACTTCTTAACATTCCTGGGTGGATAAAGGCATGGGGTGGATTTAGGGTTAATTAATTAAATGCATGCCAGGAAATCGAACAAAGCTGTTTTTTTATAGAAAACTTATTTAAAGTCCATGGCCATCCGTGCTTTCTTGTGCAGCACACGCAGGGAAAGCAGACGAAATTCTTCTTCTATTTCATGATCGACAACTTCCTCATCGCTCTCCTCCAGCCTATTGCTGCCCTCAAAATCGTACGAGTGTGCTGAGGGTAAGCACTCAGGCTCCACTACACGAGGGAAGGGAGGCGTGCGTGGGTCACACAGAGCGGGCAGAGTGGCATCATCATCATCGCTAAAGGAATCCTCATCGTCATCCAGATCGATTCTGCGAGACAACCGGGAATGGGTGTTCAGCATCTGCTTCTTCATCATCAGGATGGATTTGACCCTCAGGAGTTCGTTAACCTTAATCACCAATTGCTCCAGCAGGCACACAGTGCGGTGGTGAATAAACGATGATGCTGGTGGTGCTGCTGTTGATGTTGGCTGGGAGGAGGTGTCGAGGCCCAGAGCCACTATGCCGTCCACAGCAGATGTTATCCTCTCTACGTGGGACCCCTTCTCTGCTGCACGTCGCTTCATGCGACCTTTTTCTTCCAACACCAAACGCAGGCGCACTTTGGCCTTGGCCTGTGCCGCCTTCACTTCCTCCTCGCGATTATTTAAATTCGTCTTCAGCTCTTCAATCCTACCCTTGGTGTTCCAGATTTCCTTCACGGCAAGTACATGCATGTCACAACGAGCAAGCTGATACTCCTCATCCTCCTCATCATGGTGAATTGGCAGTTCTATGAGAGGCAATCTGCTGGGGGTCTGTGTAACCCGGTTTTCAGTCGTCTGATTCTCCATGAATATTCTCATTTCCTTCTTGGCTGTAACTCTTAATTCTCGGCGCAAATTATTGGAGTGAAAAGAGATTTTCTCCTGTGTAGATGTCTCTAATAGCTGCTTAATCTGGGCAGCAATTCCCTTTTTTTCAATCAGAGCCTTTCGTGTCGTGGCCTTGCAGAAATATGCCATCTTCTTTAGTCTTTTCATTTCTGAAGAGAGACTCTTCTGACACTTGCTGCTTCGGTTGTGCTCCATTCTGAGATCCTCCAATTCGGATCTGAGGTTTGCCAGGACGTCCTTTAACTGGTCGAACCGTGCTGTGGCAACCACGAACTTCTTCTGGGTTTTGGAAGTACGCCTGATACGGTCACTGTCGAGGCTGCGTCTCGCTTGAGCCAACCTTTTCCCCTCAGTCAGGAGGGCAATTTCCCTATTAACGGCTGCATCCAGCTCCTGTTTCTTCTTCTGCTTTCGCATTGTCTTGCTCGATAGCTCGGCGAGCTTCCTCTCCAGTACCTTGTGGGAGGTCCAGTCTAGAAATGGAGCCATATTCTTTCTGATAGCAACGGGCTCATTCCATGGCTTGGAACGATTGTTACGCACCTCTCCACGGCTGGCCAAACCACTCTCCCCTGGGCGTAGTAGTGGAGGCATGTGGACAGGAGGCATAGGAAGAATAGAATTCAGATGAGGCTTTGGCATTTTCGAAAGACTGCTTATCATAAGACCCTCTTTCTGAATGTACTGTGAGACGCAGTAAGACGTCTCTGTCTGTCGGTGAGGTTGCCTATAGAACTCTGCTACTTCTGATGATGACGTTGGTAAAGATGTGACTGGTATAATTGGAAGTAGGTGAGCCTCTACTTATCGTTCTGGCTGCAGGAAGTGATGATGTCACAGGATGCACGTGATTTCCTTGACGTGGCACACTCAGCATCACGTGGTGTGCAGCCAATTGTGACGCAACAATAGGATGTGTGATTGAATGCGTGCGTTTATGTAATGTTTATTTTAATGTGTGTGTGCTTGCATTTTTGTAAGCGTTCTTTTGAATTATTCCTTCCAGCAAAAAATTAATCCACCATCAAAGTGCTATGAGGGATGTTTATTTTAATTGTTTGCATATGTATGTGTGTGTTTTTGTTTGTATTTGTATGTGTCTGCGTGTGTTTGTCTATATATGTGTTTTAGCTTTACTACCCGGCTTTGCCCGCGACTTGGAATCTTGTTTTGTATTAATTTCATATTCCCTTATATTTCACTGAAAAAAAAACAGATGCGTCGCGTGGTAACACTGTGGGGTATTGTGAGTAATGTATCACGTGGTAACAATGTGGGGTATTGTGAGTAATGCATCACGTGGTAACACCTTATTGTATTGTGAGTAATGCATCACGTGGTACACCCTGGGAGTATTATGAGTAATGCGTCACGTGGTAACACTGTGGGGGTATTGTGAGTAATGTATAACGTGGTAACACTGGGGGGTATTGTGAGTAATGTATCACACGGTAACACCGTGGTGGTATTGTGAGCAATGTATCACGTGGTAACACCGTGGGGATATTGTGAGTAATGTATCACATGGTAACACCGTGGGGGTATTGTGAGTAATGCGTCACGTGGTAACACCGTGAGGGTATTGTGAGTAATGCATCACGTGGTAATACCCTGGGAGTAATACGAGTAATGCGTCACGTGGTAACACTGTGGGGTATTATGAGTAATGCGTCACGTGGTAACACTGTGGGGGTATTGTGAGTAATTTATCACGTGATAACTCGGGAAGGGAATGACGTAGCTGAAAATAGTCGTGTTTACTTAGAAATTCCAGACAGCATAAGCTGTTCAAATTTCATGACGCTAGAGCTCAACGTTCGAGAGTTTTTGCTGCTTCACACAAACAGATGTATTATCTGCTTTATAATTAAGATTTACACAAACTTGCATTGTAAATCTTTCACTAATGATTTCACATATAAGGGCATGGGCGGTTGAGGGTTGGGTGTGTGTGTAGTGGTGGTATTGACGTGCGCCGACTGTGACAGTGATGGATCACGGGGCGGCGCGGGGTGCGGGGTTGGGCACGCGTTGTGGGCGTGGTGTGGACGCGCGCGCCGGGAGTGACAGATGACGAGGCGGCGCGGAGTGAGTGGTGAGGCACGATGAGATGTGGGAAAAGAGGATCGTAGCCAGCACCCGGCGATTGGTCGAATAAGTGGGTGCTCGCAGCGACGTCCGCAGGTGGGGTATAAAGGGGGACGCGCGAGAGCACTCGGGGAGAGTTACCCAGTTGAAGACCCGAAGACGGAGCTGAAGACCTAGGTGAAGCCGAGTAGCTCAGTGGCGTTAGTCGCCGAGTAGCTAAGTGGATGTTGGTCATCCGAGTAGCTCAGTGGCGTTAGTCGCCAAGTAGCTAAGTGGGTGTTTGTCACCCGAGTACTAAGTGGATGTTGGTCATCCGAGTAGCTCAGTGGCGTTAGTCGCCAAGTAGCTAAGAGGATGTTGGTCATCCGAGTAGCTCAGTGGGCGTTAGTCGCCAAGTAGCTAAGTGGGTGTTTGTCACCCGAGTACTAAGTGGATGTTGGTCATCCGAGTAGCTCAGTGGGCGTTAGTCGCCAAGTAGCTAAGTGGGTGTTTGTCACCCGAGTACTAAGTGGATGTTGGTCATCCGAGTAACTCAGTGGGCGTTAGTCGCCAAGTAGCGAAGTGGGTGTTTGTCACCCGAGATACAAAGTAGGTGTTAGTCACCTGTAACCAAGTTTGATAAAATAAAGAGTGTGTTACCCGTGAAGTCGTCTCCCGTGGAGTTACTACATTACAACTGGCGTCAGAAGTAAACCTGTCTTCAAGAAGTATGGACACAAGGAAGACTACCCGTACCCACGAGCGAGGTCGGGATGACGACGGCGTACCGGGGACACCAACCTCGGGAGGAGAGGACGAGGAGTGGCCGCCGATGCAGCACCTCGCGGTGATGGCCGACGCTCTGCTTGCCTCCGACACCAGCCTCCAAGACGCACACTCCCGGTTGGCGGAGTTGCTGCTCGCCGCCGCTGCAATCTTGGCCGAGATCTCCGTTCCAGCGGGCGGGAAAACGGCTGCGGGGTTGGAGGAAGGAGCGAGGCTGGCGGGATCCCGCCAAACGGCGCTTCGCGCCGAAAGCCTGGAAGTTCCCGCCGTTATTGAGGGGCCGCCATTGATTGGCGGGAAAGACGGACGCCACGTGGCCGGACACCTCCGCGCAGCGCAGCCCACGTCATCAGCGCGCGCCGGAGCCCTCCATTTTGCGCCTGACAACCGAGCCGACATTTTACACAACTCCAGCGGAGCGCGGGAAAATCTCTCCGACGTCGACGACGATCGGGTCCTCCAGCAAAGATTGCCCGCGCTGTCGGCGTTCAAGGCGGATGGGGGCGACTGGGGAGCCTTCCAACGAAGGTTCCTCGCTCATCAGGAGATGTCGGGGTGGTCCGACACCACTGCCCTGCGTGCGTTGCCAGCGATGCTTGACGACGACGCGCTTGCAGCCTTCACATCTGCTGCAAGGTCGTCCCGCTCTACGCTCCAGGCCGCACTACACCTGATGGCGAAGGTGTTCGGGCCGCCCTCCACGTGCCGCCACCAGTTCTACGATCGGCGGAAGGTGGCTGGGGAAACGACGCTAGCCTACCGCACGGCACTGCTCGCCTTGGCGGACGCGGCTTTTCCCCGCATGGATAAGGAGGGGAAGGACGCCATGGTGACGGAGCAGCTGCTGGTGTTGGCCCACGAGTTGGGGGTCCCCATCAACGTGGCAGACGAGATGGAGATCTGCTCCCTGGCGATCGCCACGAGCATTCACGCGTACGAGGTCCTCAAACGCAAGCCGGGGGTCGTCTGCAAATGGCCGGGGAATGTGGCACTGGCCGCCACGATCGCCGAACCTCAGCCAGCTGCGGTGCAGGAGCGGGGCTTCGCTGCATCGTGTCCGGGGGAGTGGAGAACGGGAGGTCGTTCGCCCACACGTTCGCCCCGCAAGCTGGAGCAACCGAAACCTACGACTTCCGTCGTCTGCTACAACTGCGGCCTTCGGGGTCACGTCGCAGCCGGGTGCCGGGCCCCGCGTCCGCGCGCCGCAGGACCACGTCGGGACGACGACCAGGGCCACAAGTCATCCCAACAAAACCCGGCAAGTCGCGGCACCTCACACGTTCGGTCCACAAACACGGCACATTCGGGTCGCCGCTTCGCGGTGGGGGGTTCGCGGCTGGGTGCCGGGGGTTCAATTCGGCGAGGGGGGTCCGTACGCGGCCCGCAAGCAGTCGAGTGGTCCGAATTGGCCCACAGGATCGTGGCTGCGTCAGCCGGGTCGTCCGTGGTAACGGGGTTCATTGACGGGGTTGAGGTCCGGGTGCTTGTTGACACGGGTGCGTCGGCCACCATCATCTCGGACCTTATTTATAACATTCTTCCCGTCCAAAGTAGACCCCTTCTGCCAGTAGACGTGCCATTTTATGCGGCGAATGGGGGATCCCTGGGGATCATCGGCCAGATTCGGGCGACTATTTGCATTGGGGACATTAAATTAGCGGGCCCTATTTTTGTATCATCATCGCTGGCCGTTCCCTGTTTGCTAGGTACGGACTTTTTGTCAAAAATGCCCATCAAAATTCTTATTGATCAGGCCTGCATAGAGCTTCCGTCAGGTCGGCGGGTTGCCTTCTTGTCGAGCCCTATCAAAGTGCGCACGGTTTGTGCGACGGTGCAGGCGCTGGCGACTCACACTGTACGGGTACCCCCGGGATCGCAATTGTTAGTACCCCTTCGGTTCAGGAAGCCACTTGAGGTGGGTGCGGAGGCACAGGGGGTGCTGTTGGGGCCGTCAAACAGAGCCAGTAAGGGCCTCGACTTAGCGGTTGCTCAAACCGTGGTGAGAGGGGACAGTGAGCCGTTCGTAATGGTCCTGAATACGGGGTCGCGGCCGGCCGTAATTGCGCAGGGAACGGTGCTGGCTCACGCCGCGCCGCTGCCCGTTGAGGAACGGCTCGTGGCTCAAGCAGATTTTACTGTCGAGTCGCATCCTCAAAGTGATGAGGGGACTGAGTGGTTGGACTCGCTGTGTGCGGGTTCTGATAACTTGTCCGGGGTGCAATTGGGAGCATTGAGGGGTTTGCTCATCGAGTTTGCTGACGTGTTCAGCAAACATAAGTACGATATCGGCTGCACTGACCTGTTGCGCCACCACATAGCTACAGGGGACGCGGCCCCTATTCGTCAGAATCCCTTCCGGCTCAGCCCGGCCGAGAAGGAACATGTGCAATCGGCGGTTAATGATATGTTGGCGGCCGATATCATTTCGCCCTCTTCTAGTCCGTGGGGTGCTCCTATTGTCCTAGTAAAGAAACAGGACGGGTCCTTGCGGTTTTGTGTCGATTTCCGCCGCTTAAACAAAATCTCGATGGCGGATGCGTATCCGCTCCCCAGGATGGATGAGTCGCTGGATGCCTTGGCGGGAGCGCAGTTTTTTTCCACACTCGATCTGCTTTCTGGATTTTGGCAATTGCCACTCGATAACGAGTCTAAACCTAAAACTGCTTTCCGGACACCTGGGGGCCTTTTTGAATTCAACCGTTTGCCCATGGGCTTACATTCCGCTCCCGCCACGTTCCAGAGACTCATGGAATTGGTTTTGTCGGGCCTCCAATGGGATACCTGTTTGATTTATCTTGACGATATTATCGTCTTTAGTCGGACTTTCGAGGAGCACCTCCAGCGACTGAGAGCGGTGTTCCTCAGGATGCGTTCCGCTAAGCTAAAATTTAAACCGGCTAAATGTTTTCTGCTTCGGGAATCGGTCAGGTATTTGGGCCATATCGTGAGTCGTTCAGGGATCTCGACGGACCCTGCTAAGACGCATTGCGTCAGCTCATGGCCAACGCCAACCTCGGTCACGGAGGTTCGTAGTTTCATTGGTTTTGCCTCCTATTACCGTCGTTTTGTCAAGCAATTTGCCACCATAGCCAAGCCCCTGCACGCTTTGACGGCTAAGGGTGTGAGGTTTCACTGGGGGGCAGAGGAGGAGGATGCGTTCTGCTCCCTCCGTGACGCTTTGGTGCAGGCTCCTCCCTTGTGTTACCCCGATTTCACACAACCGTTTTTGCTTGACACGGACGCCAGCAATACGGGTATCAGGGGGGTGCTCTCACAGTTGGTCGGGGGGGTTGAACGGGTGGTCGCCTACGGTAGTAGGGTTCTTTCCCCCGCAGAACAACGCTATTGCGTGACTCGTCGTGAATTGTTAGCCATTGTGTTTTTTACACAGCAATTCAGGCCGTATCTTTACGGCCGTCATTTTACGGTCCGGACGGACCATGCGGCTCTACAATACGCTATGCGCGTGGCGCAGCCATCGGGCCAATTGTCCCGATGGTTGGAGGTCCTTCAAGACTACCAATTCACGACGATTTACCGCAAGGGGTTGCGGCACTCAAACGCGGACGCCTTGTCGCGGTTGCCGCCGTGCACGGACTGCACATGTTTGTTGGGATCAGCGCGGTGCAAACCCCCGGTCGCCGGCACCCCGGGAGTTGCGCTCGCCGCCACTGACACCCCGGGAGAGGACGCCCCCACGGGGAGGGATTCGCTGTTGTCGTTGCCCCTCATTGAGTGGGGCCGCCTCCAGATGTCCGACAGCTCCCTACTTACGCTGCGTCGGAAAGTTGGCGCTCCCGAAGAAGGGGAGGCGCGGGTCGGTTCCTGGGTGTGCAGACAGGGCCTTTTGATGAGGTGGGACAACATGTCCCGGCGTCACGTGCTCGTTGTGCCTGTTGCTATGCGGGGTAGGGTTGTTCTGGCAGCTCATGAACGGCTCATGCATCTGGGTTTTCACAAAACGCTCGCCCTAATCCAGCGAGACTATTATTGGCCGGGGATGGGTAACGACGTGGCGAATATTCTTAAGGGATGCGTAGGGTGCGCAAAAAGGAAACCGCCACCATTGGCAGCTAATCCACCGCTGCAATCCATTCAGGTTTCGCGTATAAACGAATTGGTAGCGTTGGACATCTTGGGGCCCTTTCCGGTTACACCAAGGGGAAATAGGTTCCTGCTGGTTGGCGTGGAATACTTCACCCGATGGCCTATGGCATGGCCGCTCGCCAACCAGTCGGCTGCGGCGGTGGCGGACGCCTTTGTCCAGGGTTATGTGTTGGACAAGGGCGCCCCCGAACGCTTGCTGACGGATCAAGGGAAGAATTTTTCGAGCGTTTTGTTGCGCGAGGTGTGCGACCTGTTGGGTACAAAGAAAGTGCGTACTTCCCCCTACCACCCGCAGACTGACGGGATGGTTGAGCGTCTGAACAGGACGATTACGTCTATGTTGTGCCAACAGGTCTGCGACGATCAGGTTGATTGGGACTTACAGGTGCCGGGGGTACTCGCGGCCTATCGAATGGCCCCTCATGCGGCGACGGGGTTTTCCCCATTTTTTCTTATGTATGGGCGGGAGGCCGATCCGGCCATGGACGTCCAACTGGGGATTTCCCAGCCACGTGCAAAATCTAAATTGGCAGACCACATCAAATTTAATATCGCCAAATTGACTGAAGCGCGGGAGGCGGCAAGGTTGAATTCGCGGTCGCGGCAAATTGCAAACGAGAAATTGCATGAGCGGAGGGTGCATACGCATGATTGGAAACCAGGCGATAAGGCCTGGCTGCATTGTCCACATGCACCGTTGGCTACGTCCCCCAAGTTGTTGAGACCTTGGAGGGGACCGGTGGAAATTGTGTGGGTTGCACGACCCCAGAGTATACAGATTAAATGGGGGAAACGCCGTTGGTATGTGCACCCCTCCCGACTGAAGCCCTATGCGGCACCGTGTGACCCCGTTCTGTGCCGTGACGACCGGGCGTGTGATGTGACCGTCGACTCGGGGAGGGAGGTGTCGCAGGCTGCTCCTCACGTGTCTCCACCTGACCCACCCCCAGGTGCCTCGGGCTTGACGGCTGCTGACCGTCGAGAGCCTGAACCCCGGGGCACGCACGAGTCCTCGATGCCTGGCCGATGTCTTCCTGAACCGCCGGCACCACCGGACGTTCAACCGCGTCTGGTGCCGTACGACGGACCGGCAAGGCGGACTCGGGCTAGGTCTCAACAATTTTCATGAGGACGGTTTTTTTGTGCTCTACACCGAGCTCGCCCGGTGTTCCCCTCTGCCGGGGTAATGTCCCGTTGTAGGGACGCTCGGAAGAAAAGGAGACACTGCACGAGTCGAAAGGAAAAAAAAAAAAAAATTTCCATTTATTTTTTTTGTATACACATTGCTATTGTCACTCGCCGGTTTGTATATATTGTTCTATTGTCGCGGTGGCATTGGTTGAGGGTTGCGGATGGTGGTGTTCGCGTCGTGTTGTGTTGTTAGCTTAGTTGTTGTTCTTGTTGTTGTGTTGTGTTACGGGGCACACAGGGAGGGTTTGTATATTTTTGTAGCAGCCGGGGCGGCTGCGAGCTATGTGGTAGGGGGTGATGTAGTGGTGGTATTGACGTGCGCCGACTGTGACAGTGATGGATCACGGGGCGGCGCGGGGTGCGGGGTTGGGCACGCGTTGTGGGCGTGGTGTGGACGCGCGCGCCGGGAGTGACAGATGACGAGGCGGCGCGGAGTGAGTGGTGAGGCACGATGAGATGTGGGAAAAGAGGATCGTAGCCAGCACCCGGCGATTGGTCGAATAAGTGGGTGCTCGCAGCGACGTCCGCAGGTGGGGTATAAAGGGGGACGCGCGAGAGCACTCGGGGAGAGTTACCCAGTTGAAGACCCGAAGACGGAGCTGAAGACCTAGGTGAAGCCGAGTAGCTCAGTGGCGTTAGTCGCCGAGTAGCTAAGTGGATGTTGGTCATCCGAGTAGCTCAGTGGCGTTAGTCGCCAAGTAGCTAAGTGGGTGTTTGTCACCCGAGTACTAAGTGGATGTTGGTCATCCGAGTAGCTCAGTGGCGTTAGTCGCCAAGTAGCTAAGAGGATGTTGGTCATCCGAGTAGCTCAGTGGGCGTTAGTCGCCAAGTAGCTAAGTGGGTGTTTGTCACCCGAGTACTAAGTGGATGTTGGTCATCCGAGTAGCTCAGTGGGCGTTAGTCGCCAAGTAGCTAAGTGGGTGTTTGTCACCCGAGTACTAAGTGGATGTTGGTCATCCGAGTAACTCAGTGGGCGTTAGTCGCCAAGTAGCGAAGTGGGTGTTTGTCACCCGAGATACAAAGTAGGTGTTAGTCACCTGTAACCAAGTTTGATAAAATAAAGAGTGTGTTACCCGTGAAGTCGTCTCCCGTGGAGTTACTACATTACATGTGTAAGAGTGCATGGGTGCGCAATTTTCACGGTTGACATTTGTGGTGGTTTTTCCCCTTGATATAAGGAAGCCGTTGAGTTTGCCTTGGAAACCAAAACCGTACTCCACTACGGATTTGCCTCTTGTGTATTGGGTAAAACAACCAATCCTTTTCCACACAGGGTAGACACCGTCACGACATAACGGTTACGTGGGGGACTTTTGTTTTTAACTTTGAGGCTTTTGTATTTATCACGAGTAATGATCAGAAACAGGGAAGCAATATGTAAAGCGTTGCTGACATTTATTTTAAAAAAATATGAATTTGTCCAGCAGTGACTGCATACTACAGTGTGACAGAAACACAACACGTGCAATAGAATTTCAACACATTCAACAACCGACTGTAAGCGGTAAAGGTACAGCCCATGCAATTATTTGATCACATTTATGCTGGTTGAATGGGCCTCCGCTAAAATTAGCTTAAAAGCAGATATAACTAGTACTCTTCCACGATGGCTGGATATCCTGGCATAGGTGCATGCACACACATTTTACCCAACTATATGGCAGCTATAATACGTATTTTTGTGTTAGATCGTGTAAATATAACTGTGTCGTTAAACCCACCACCACCCGACACAGCCAATTAGAAAGGGTTGTCACGTTAACAGAACATGCCATTTAGTTACTCGTACAGCATGCAGGTGTGTTGGAGAGTAAATGCACAATATTTACAATCCGAGTACTACGTTCATGGATTACATTGGTCGCGAAAGGATACATATATGCCAGCTGCTGATCAAATTTAATATATTTGTACTTCTTAACATTCCTGGGTGGATAAAGGCATGGGGTGGATTTAGGGTTAATTAATTAAATGCATGCCAGGAAATCGAACAAAGCTGTTTTTTTATAGAAAACTTATTTAAAGTCCATGGCCATCCGTGCTTTCTTGTGCAGCACACGCAGGGAAAGCAGACGAAATTCTTCTTCTATTTCATGATCGACAACTTCCTCATCGCTCTCCTCCAGCCTATTGCTGCCCTCAAAATCGTACGAGTGTGCTGAGGGTAAGCACTCAGGCTCCACTACACGAGGGAAGGGAGGCGTGCGTGGGTCACACAGAGCGGGCAGAGTGGCATCATCATCATCGCTAAAGGAATCCTCATCGTCATCCAGATCGATTCTGCGGGACAACCGGGAATGGGTGTTCAGCATCTGCTTCTTCATCATCAGGATGGATTTGACCCTCAGGAGTTCGTTAACCTTAATCACCAATTGCTCCAGCAGGCACACAGTGCGGTGGTGAATAAACGATGATGCTGGTGGTGCTGCTGTTGATGTTGGCTGGGAGGAGGTGTCGAGGCCCAGAGCCACTATGGCGTCCACAGCAGATGTTATCCTCTCTACGTGGGACCCCTTCTCTGCTGCACGTCGCTTCATGCGACCTTTTTCTTCCAACACCAAACGCAGGCGCACTTTGGCCTTGGCCTGTGCCGCCTTCACTTCCTCCTCGCGATTATTTAAATTCGTCTTCAGCTCTTCAATCCTACCCTTGGTGTTCCAGATTTCCTTCACGGCAAGTACATGCATGTCACAACGAGCAAGCTGATACTCCTCATCCTCCTCATCATGGTGAATTGGCAGTTCTATGAGAGGCAATCTGCTGGGGGTCTGTGTAACCCGGTTTTCAGTCGTCTGATTCTCCATGAATATTCTCATTTCCTTCTTGGCTGTAACTCTTAATTCTCGGCGCAAATTATTGGAGTGAAAAGAGATTTTCTCCTGTGTAGATGTCTCTAATAGCTGCTTAATCTGGGCAGCAATTCCCTTTTTTTCAATCAGAGCCTTTCGTGTCGTGGCCTTGCAGAAATATGCCATCTTCTTTAGTCTTTTCATTTCTGAAGAGAGACTCTTCTGACACTTGCTGCTTCGGTTGTGCTCCATTCTGAGATCCTCCAATTCGGATCTGAGGTTTGCCAGGACGTCCTTTAACTGGTCGAACCGTGCTGTGGCAACCACGAACTTCTTCTGGGTTTTGGAAGTACGCCTGATACGGTCACTGTCGAGGCTGCGTCTCGCTTGAGCCAACCTTTTCCCCTCAGTCAGGAGGGCAATTTCCCTATTAACGGCTGCATCCAGCTCCTGTTTCTTCTTCTGCTTTCGCATTGTCTTGCTCGATAGCTCGGCGAGCTTCCTCTCCAGTACCTTGTGGGAGGTCCAGTCTAGAAATGGAGCCATATTCTTTCTGATAGCAACGGGCTCATTCCATGGCTTGGAACGATTGTTACGCACCTCTCCACGGCTGGCCAAACCACTCTCCCCTGGGCGTAGTAGTGGAGGCATGTGGACAGGAGGCATAGGAGGAATAGAATTCAGATGAGGCTTTGGCATTTTCGAAAGACTGCTTATCATAAGACCCTCTTTCTGAATGTACTGTGAGACGCAGTAAGACGTCTCTGTCTGTCGGTGAGGTTGCCTATAGAACTCTGCTACTTCTGATGATGACGTTGGTAAAGATGTGACTGGTATAATTGGAAGTAGGTGAGCCTCTACTTATCGTTCTGGCTGCAGGAAGTGATGATGTCACAGGATGCACGTGATTTCCTTGACGTGGCACACTCAGCATCACGTGGTGTGCAGCCAATTGTGACGCAACAATAGGATGTGTGATTGAATGCGTGCGTTTATGTAATGTTTATTTTAATGTGTGTGTGCTTGCATTTTTGTAAGCGTTCTTTTGAATTATTCCTTCCAGCAAAAAATTAATCCACCATCAAAGTGCTATGAGGGATGTTTCTTTTAATTGTTTGCATATGTATGTGTGTGTTTTTGTTTGTATTTGTATGTGTCTGCGTGTGTTTGTCTATATATGTGTTTTAGCTTTACTACCCGGCTTTGCCCGCGACTTGGAATCTTGTTTTGTATTAATTTCATATTCCCTTATATTTCACTGAAAAAAAAACAGATGCGTCGCGTGGTAACACTGTGGGGTATTGTGAGTAATGTATCACGTGGTAACAATGTGGGGTATTGTGAGTAATGCATCACGTGGTAACACCTTATTGTATTGTGAGTAATGCATCACGTGGTACACCCTGGGAGTATTATGAGTAATGCGTCACGTGGTAACACTGTGGGGGTATTGTGAGTAATGTATAACGTGGTAACACTGGGGGGTATTGTGAGTAATGTATCACACGGTAACACCGTGGTGGTATTGTGAGCAATGTATCACGTGGTAACACCGTGGGGATATTGTGAGTAATGTATCACATGGTAACACCGTGGGGGTATTGTGAGTAATGCGTCACGTGGTAACACCGTGAGGGTATTGTGAGTAATGCATCACGTGGTAATACCCTGGGAGTAATACGAGTAATGCGTCACGTGGTAACACTGTGGGGTATTATGAGTAATGCGTCACGTGGTAACACTGTGGGGGTATTGTGAGTAATTTATCACGTGATAACTCGGGAAGGGAATGACGTAGCTGAAAATAGTCGTGTTTACTTAGAAATTCCAGACAGCATAAGCTGTTCAAATTTCATGACGCTAGAGCTCAACGTTCGAGAGTTTTTGCTGCTTCACACAAACAGATGTATTATCTGCTTTATAATTAAGATTTACACAAACTTGCATTGTAAATCTTTCACTAATGATTTCACATATAAGGGCATGGGCGGTTGAGGGTTGGGTGTGTGTAAGAGTGCATGGGTGCGCAATTTTCACGGTTGACATTTGTGGTGGTTTTTCCCCTTGATATAAGGAAGCCGTTGAGTTTGCCTTGGAAACCAAAACCGTACTCCACTACGGATTTGCCTCTTGTGTATTGGGTAAAACAACCAATCCTTTTCCACACAGGGTAGACACCGTCACGACATAACGGTTACGTGGGGGACTTTTGTTTTTAACTTTGAGGCTTTTGTATTTATCACGAGTAATGATCAGAAACAGGGAAGCAATATGTAAAGCGTTGCTGACATTTATTTTAAAAAAATATGAATTTGTCCAGCAGTGACTGCATACTACAGTGTGACAGAAACACAACACGTGCAATAGAATTTCAACACATTCAACAACCGACTGTAAGCGGTAAAGGTACAGCCCATGCAATTATTTGATCACATTTATGCTGGTTGAATGGGCCTCCGCTAAAATTAGCTTAAAAGCAGATATAACTAGTACTCTTCCACGATGGCTGGATATCCTGGCATAGGTGCATGCACACACATTTTACCCAACTATATGGCAGCTATAATACGTATTTTTGTGTTAGATCGTGTAAATATAACTGTGTCGTTAAACCCACCACCACCCGACACAGCCAATTAGAAAGGGTTGTCACGTTAACAGAACATGCCATTTAGTTACTCGTACAGCATGCAGGTGTGTTGGAGAGTAAATGCACAATATTTACAATCCGAGTACTACGTTCATGGATTACATTGGTCGCGAAAGGATACATATATGCCAGCTGCTGATCAAATTTAATATATTTGTACTTCTTAACATTCCTGGGTGGATAAAGGCATGGGGTGGATTTAGGGTTAATTAATTAAATGCATGCCAGGAAATCGAACAAAGCTGTTTTTTTATAGAAAACTTATTTAAAGTCCATGGCCATCCGTGCTTTCTTGTGCAGCACACGCAGGGAAAGCAGACGAAATTCTTCTTCTATTTCATGATCGACAACTTCCTCATCGCTCTCCTCCAGCCTATTGCTGCCCTCAAAATCGTACGAGTGTGCTGAGGGTAAGCACTCAGGCTCCACTACACGAGGGAAGGGAGGCGTGCGTGGGTCACACAGAGCGGGCAGAGTGGCATCATCATCATCGCTAAAGGAATCCTCATCGTCATCCAGATCGATTCTGCGGGACAACCGGGAATGGGTGTTCAGCATCTGCTTCTTCATCATCAGGATGGATTTGACCCTCAGGAGTTCGTTAACCTTAATCACCAATTGCTCCAGCAGGCACACAGTGCGGTGGTGAATAAACGATGATGCTGGTGGTGCTGCTGTTGATGTTGGCTGGGAGGAGGTGTCGAGGCCCAGAGCCACTATGGCGTCCACAGCAGATGTTATCCTCTCTACGTGGGACCCCTTCTCTGCTGCACGTCGCTTCATGCGACCTTTTTCTTCCAACACCAAACGCAGGCGCACTTTGGCCTTGGCCTGTGCCGCCTTCACTTCCTCCTCGCGATTATTTAAATTCGTCTTCAGCTCTTCAATCCTACCCTTGGTGTTCCAGATTTCCTTCACGGCAAGTACATGCATGTCACAACGAGCAAGCTGATACTCCTCATCCTCCTCATCATGGTGAATTGGCAGTTCTATGAGAGGCAATCTGCTGGGGGTCTGTGTAACCCGGTTTTCAGTCGTCTGATTCTCCATGAATATTCTCATTTCCTTCTTGGCTGTAACTCTTAATTCTCGGCGCAAATTATTGGAGTGAAAAGAGATTTTCTCCTGTGTAGATGTCTCTAATAGCTGCTTAATCTGGGCAGCAATTCCCTTTTTTTCAATCAGAGCCTTTCGTGTCGTGGCCTTGCAGAAATATGCCATCTTCTTTAGTCTTTTCATTTCTGAAGAGAGACTCTTCTGACACTTGCTGCTTCGGTTGTGCTCCATTCTGAGATCCTCCAATTCGGATCTGAGGTTTGCCAGGACGTCCTTTAACTGGTCGAACCGTGCTGTGGCAACCACGAACTTCTTCTGGGTTTTGGAAGTACGCCTGATACGGTCACTGTCGAGGCTGCGTCTCGCTTGAGCCAACCTTTTCCCCTCAGTCAGGAGGGCAATTTCCCTATTAACGGCTGCATCCAGCTCCTGTTTCTTCTTCTGCTTTCGCATTGTCTTGCTCGATAGCTCGGCGAGCTTCCTCTCCAGTACCTTGTGGGAGGTCCAGTCTAGAAATGGAGCCATATTCTTTCTGATAGCAACGGGCTCATTCCATGGCTTGGAACGATTGTTACGCACCTCTCCACGGCTGGCCAAACCACTCTCCCCTGGGCGTAGTAGTGGAGGCATGTGGACAGGAGGCATAGGAGGAATAGAATTCAGATGAGGCTTTGGCATTTTCGAAAGACTGCTTATCATAAGACCCTCTTTCTGAATGTACTGTGAGACGCAGTAAGACGTCTCTGTCTGTCGGTGAGGTTGCCTATAGAACTCTGCTACTTCTGATGATGACGTTGGTAAAGATGTGACTGGTATAATTGGAAGTAGGTGAGCCTCTACTTATCGTTCTGGCTGCAGGAAGTGATGATGTCACAGGATGCACGTGATTTCCTTGACGTGGCACACTCAGCATCACGTGGTGTGCAGCCAATTGTGACGCAACAATAGGATGTGTGATTGAATGCGTGCGTTTATGTAATGTTTATTTTAATGTGTGTGTGCTTGCATTTTTGTAAGCGTTCTTTTGAATTATTCCTTCCAGCAAAAAATTAATCCACCATCAAAGTGCTATGA
Source organism: Lampetra fluviatilis (assembly GCF_964198595.1). Lineage (NCBI taxonomy): Eukaryota > Metazoa > Chordata > Hyperoartia > Petromyzontiformes > Petromyzontidae > Lampetra > Lampetra fluviatilis. Next base: position 355,541 of record NC_136339.1, read on the forward strand.
GGGATGTTTATTTTAATTGTTTGCATATGTATGTGTGTGTTTTTGTTTGTATTTGTATGTGTCTGCGTGTGTTTGTCTATATATGTGTTTTAGCTTTACTACCCGGCTTTGCCCGCGACTTGGAATCTTGTTTTGTATTAATTTCATATTCCCTTATATTTCACTGAAAAAAAAACAGATGCGTCGCGTGGTAACACTGTGGGGTATTGTGAGTAATGTATCACGTGGTAACAATGTGGGGTATTGTGAGTAATGCATCACGTGGTAACACCTTATTGTATTGTGAGTAATGCATCACGTGGTACACCCTGGGAGTATTATGAGTAATGCGTCACGTGGTAACACTGTGGGGGTATTGTGAGTAATGTATAACGTGGTAACACTGGGGGGTATTGTGAGTAATGTATCACACGGTAACACCGTGGTGGTATTGTGAGCAATGTATCACGTGGTAACACCGTGGGGATATTGTGAGTAATGTATCACATGGTAACACCGTGGGGGTATTGTGAGTAATGCGTCACGTGGTAACACCGTGAGGGTATTGTGAGTAATGCATCACGTGGTAATACCCTGGGAGTAATACGAGTAATGCGTCACGTGGTAACACTGTGGGGTATTATGAGTAATGCGTCACGTGGTAACACTGTGGGGGTATTGTGAGTAATTTATCACGTGATAACTCGGGAAGGGAATGACGTAGCTGAAAATAGTCGTGTTTACTTAGAAATTCCAGACAGCATAAGCTGTTCAAATTTCATGACGCTAGAGCTCAACGTTCGAGAGTTTTTGCTGCTTTACACAAACAGATGTATTATCTGCTTTATAATTAAGATTTACACAAACTTGCATTGTAAATCTTTCACTAATGATTTCACATATAAGGGCATGGGCGGTTGAGGGTTGGGTGTGTGTAAGAGTGCATGGGTGCGCAATTTTCACGGTTGACATTTGTGGTGGTTTTTCCCCTTGATATAAGGAAGCCGTTGAGTTTGCCTTGGAAACCAAAACCGTACTCCACTACGGATTTGCCTCTTGTGTATTGGGTAAAACAACCAATCCTTTTCCACACAGGGTAGACACCGTCACGACATAACGGTTACGTGGGGGACTTTTGTTTTTAACTTTGAGGCTTTTGTATTTATCACGAGTAATGATCAGAAACAGGGAAGCAATATGTAAAGCGTTGCTGACATTTATTTTAAAAAAATATGAATTTGTCCAGCAGTGACTGCATACTACAGTGTGACAGAAACACAACACGTGCAATAGAATTTCAACACATTCAACAACCGACTGTAAGCGGTAAAGGTACAGCCCATGCAATTATTTGATCACATTTATGCTGGTTGAATGGGCCTCCGCTAAAATTAGCTTAAAAGCAGATATAACTAGTACTCTTCCACGATGGCTGGATATCCTGGCATAGGTGCATGCACACACATTTTACCCAACTATATGGCAGCTATAATACGTATTTTTGTGTTAGATCGTGTAAATATAACTGTGTCGTTAAACCCACCACCACCCGACACAGCCAATTAGAAAGGGTTGTCACGTTAACAGAACATGCCATTTAGTTACTCGTACAGCATGCAGGTGTGTTGGAGAGTAAATGCACAATATTTACAATCCGAGTACTACGTTCATGGATTACATTGGTCGCGAAAGGATACATATATGCCAGCTGCTGATCAAATTTAATATATTTGTACTTCTTAACATTCCTGGGTGGATAAAGGCATGGGGTGGATTTAGGGTTAATTAATTAAATGCATGCCAGGAAATCGAACAAAGCTGTTTTTTTTATAGAAAACTTATTTAAAGTCCATGGCCATCCGTGCTTTCTTGTGCAGCACACGCAGGGAAAGCAGACAAAATTCTTCTTCTATTTCATGATCGACAACTTCCTCATCGCTCTCCTCCAGCCTATTGCTGCCCTCAAAATCGTACGAGTGTGCTGAGGGTAAGCACTCAGGCTCCACTACACGAGGGAAGGGAGGCGTGCGTGGGTCACACAGAGCGGGCAGAGTGGCATCATCATCATCGCTAAAGGAATCCTCATCGTCATCCAGATCGATTCTGCGGGACAACCGGGAATGGGTGTTCAGCATCTGCTTCTTCATCATCAGGATGGATTTGACCCTCAGGAGTTCGTTAACCTTAATCACCAATTGCTCCAGCAGGCACACAGTGCGGTGGTGAATAAACGATGATGCTGGTGGTGCTGCTGTTGATGTTGGCTGGGAGGAGGTGTCGAGGCCCAGAGCCACTATGGCGTCCACAGCAGATGTTATCCTCTCTACGTGGGACCCCTTCTCTGCTGCACGTCGCTTCATGCGACCTTTTTCTTCCAACACCAAACGCAGGCGCACTTTGGCCTTGGCCTGTGCCGCCTTCACTTCCTCCTCGCGATTATTTAAATTCGTCTTCAGCTCTTCAATCCTACCCTTGGTGTTCCAGATTTCCTTCACGGCAAGTACATGCATGTCACAACGAGCAAGCTGATACTCCTCATCCTCCTCATCATGGTGAATTGGCAGTTCTATGAGAGGCAATCTGCTGGGGGTCTGTGTAACCCGGTTTTCAGTCGTCTGATTCTCCATGAATATTCTCATTTCCTTCTTGGCTGTAACTCTTAATTCTCGGCGCAAATTATTGGAGTGAAAAGAGATTTTCTCCTGTGTAGATGTCTCTAATAGCTGCTTAATCTGGGCAGCAGTTCCCTTTTTTTCAATCAGAGCCTTTCGTGTCGTGGCCTTGCAGAAATATGCCATCTTCTTTAGTCTATTCATTTCTGAAGAGAGACTCTTCTGACACTTGCTGCTTCGGTTGTGCTCCATTCTGAGATCCTCCAATTCGGATCTGAGGTTTGCCAGGACGTCCTTTAACTGGTCGAACCGTGCTGTGGCAACCACGAACTTCTTCTGGGTTTTGGAAGTACGCCTGATACGGTCACTGTCAAGGCTGTGTCTCGCTTGAGCCAACCTTTTCCCCTCAGTCAGGAGGGCAATTTCCCTATTAATGGCTGCATCCAGCTCCTGTTTCTTCTTCTGCTTTCGCATTGTCTTGCTCGATAGCTCGGCGAGCTTCCTCTCCAGTACCTTGTGGGAGGTCCAGTCTAGAAATGGAGCCATATTCTTTCTGATAGCAACGGGCTCATTCCATGGCTTGGAACGATTGTTACGCACCTCTCCACGGCTGGCCAAACCACTCTCCCCTGGGCGTAGTAGTGGAGGCATGTGGACAGGAGGCATAGGAGGAATAGAATTCAGATGAGGTTTTGGCATTTTCGAAAGACTGCTTATCATAAGACCCTCTTTCTGAATGTACTGTGAGACGCAGTAAGACGTCTCTGTCTGTCGGTGAGGTTGCCTATAGAACTCTGCTACTTCTGATGATGACGTTGGTAAAGATGTGATTGGTATAATTGGAAGTAGGTGAGCCTCTACTTATCGTTCTGGCTGCAGGAAGTGATGATGTCACAGGATGCACGTGATTTCCTTGACGTGGCACACTCAGCATCACGTGGTGTGCAGCCAATTGTGACGCAACAATAGGATGTGTGATTGAATGCGTGCGTTTATGTAAATGTTTATTTTAATGTGTGTGTGCTTGCCTTTTTTTAAGCGTTCTTTTGAATTATTCCTTCCAGCAAAAAATTAATCCACCATCAAAGTGCTATGTGGGATGTTTCTTTTCATTGTTTGCATATGTATGTGTGTGTTTTTGTTTGTATTTGTATGTGTCTGCGTGTGTTTGTCTATATATGTGTTTTAGCTTTACTACCCGGCTTTGCCCGCGACTTGGAATCTTGTTTTGTATTAATTTCATATTCCCTTATATTTCACTGAAAAAAAAACAGATGCGTCGCGTGGTAACACTGTGGGGTATTGTGAGTAATGTATCACGTGGTAACAATGTGGGGTATTGTGAGTAATGCATCACGTGGTAACACCTTATTGTATTGTGAGTAATGCATCACGTGGTACACCCTGGGAGTATTATGAGTAATGCGTCACGTGGTAACACTGTGGGGGTATTGTGAGTAATGTATAACGTGGTAACACTGGGGGGTATTGTGAGTAATGTATCACACGGTAACACCGTGGTGGTATTGTGAGCAATGTATCACGTGGTAACACCGTGGGGATATTGTGAGTAATGTATCACATGGTAACACCGTGGGGGTATTGTGAGTAATGCGTCACGTGGTAACACCGTGAGGGTATTGTGAGTAATGCATCACGTGGTAATACCCTGGGAGTAATACGAGTAATGCGTCACGTGGTAACACTGTGGGGTATTATGAGTAATGCGTCACGTGGTAACACTGTAGGGGTATTGTGAGTAATTTATCACGCGATAACTCGGGAAGGGAATGACGTAGCTGAAAATAGTCGTGTTTACTTAGAAATTCCAGACAGCATAAGCTGTTCAAATTTCATGACGCTAGAGCTCAACGTTCGAGAGTTTTTGCTGCTTCACACAAACAGATGTATTATCTGCTTTATAATTAAGATTTACACAAACTTACATTGTAAATCTTTCACTAATGATTTCACATATAAGGGCATGGGCGGTTGAGGGTTGGGTGTGTGTAAGAGTGCATGGGTGCGCAATTTTCACGGTTGACATTTGTGGTGGTTTTTCCCCTTGATATAAGGAATCCGTTGAGTTTGCCTTGAAAACCAAAACCGTACTCCACTACGGATTTGCCTCTTGTGTATTGGGTAAAACAACAAATCCTTTTTCCACACAGGGTAGACACCGTCACGACATAACGGTTACGTGGGGGACTTTTGTTTTTAACTTTGAGGCTTTTGTATTTAACACGAGTAATGATCAGAAACAGGGAAGCAATATGTAAAGCGTTCCTGACATTTATTTAAAAAAAAATATGAATTTGTCCAGCAGTGACTGCATACTACAGTGTGACAGAAACACAACACGTGCAATAGAATTTCAACACATTCAACAACCGACTGTAAGCGGTAAAGGTACAGCCCATGCAATTATTTGATCACATTTATGCTGGTTGAATGGGCCTCCGCTAAAATTAGCTTAAAAGCAGATATAACTAGTACTCTTCCACGATGGCTGGATATCCTGGCATAGGTGCATGCACACACATTTTACCCAACTATATGGCAGCTATAATACGTATTTTTGTGTTAGATCGTGTAAATATAACTGTGTCGTTAAACCCACCACCACCCGACACAGCCAATTAGAAAGGGTTGTCACGTTAACAGAACATGCCATTTAGTTACTCGTACAGCATGCAGGTGTGTTGGAGAGTAAATGCACAATATTTACAATCCGAGTACTACGTTCATGGATTACATTGGTCGCGAAAGGATACATATATGCCAGCTGCTGATCAAATTTAATATATTTGTACTTCTTAACATTCCTGGGTGGATAAAGGCATGGGGTGGATTTAGGGTTAATTAATTAAATGCATGCCAGGAAATCGAACAAAGCTGTTTTTTTATAGAAAACTTATTTAAAGTCCATGGCCATCCGTGCTTTCTTGTGCAGCACACGCAGGGAAAGCAGACGAAATTCTTCTTCTATTTCATGATCGACAACTTCCTCATCGCTCTCCTCCAGCCTATTGCTGCCCTCAAAATCGTACGAGTGTGCTGAGGGTAAGCACTCAGGCTCCACTACACGAGGGAAGGGAGGCGTGCGTGGGTCACACAGAGCGGGCAGAGTGGCATCATCATCATCGCTAAAGGAATCCTCATCGTCATCCAGATCGATTCTGCGGGACAACCGGGAATGGGTGTTCAGCATCTGCTTCTTCATCATCAGGATGGATTTGACCCTCAGGAGTTCGTTAACCTTAATCACCAATTGCTCCAGCAGGCACACAGTGCGGTGGTGAATAAACGATGATGCTGGTGGTGCTGCTGTTGATGTTGGCTGGGAGGAGGTGTCGAGGCCCAGAGCCACGATGGCGTCCACAGCAGATGTTATCCTCTCTACGTGGGACCCCTTCTCTGATGCACGTCGCTTCATGCTACCTTTTTCTTCCAACACCAAACGCAGGCGCACTTTGGCCTTGGCCTGTGCCGCCTTCACTTCCTCCTCGCGATTATTTAAATTCGTCTTCAGCTCTTCAATCCTCACCTTGGTGTTCCAGATTTCCTTCACGGCAAGTACATGCATGTCACAACGAGCAAGCTGATACTCCTCATCCTCCTCATCATGGTGAATTGGCAGTTCTATGAGAGGCAATCTGCTGGGGGTCTGTGTAACCCGGTTTTCAGTCGTCTGATTCTCCATGAATATTCTCATTTCCTTCTTGGCTGTAACTCTTAATTCTCGGCGCAAATTATTGGAGTGAAAAGAGATTTTCTCCTGTGTAGATGTCTCTAATAGCTGCTTAATCTGGGCAGCAATTCCATTTTTTTCAATCAGAGCCTTTCGTGTCGTGGCCTTTCAGAAAGATGCCATCTTCTTTAGTCTATTCATTTCTGAAGAGAGACTCTTCTGACACTTGCTGCTTCGGTTGTGCTCCATTCTGAGATCCTCCAATTCGGATCTGAGGTTTGCCAGGACGTCCTTTAACTGGTCGAACCGTGCTGTGGCAACCACGAACTTCTTCTGGGTTTTGGAAGTACGCCTGATACGGTCACTGTCGAGGCTGTGTCTCGCTTGAGCCAACCTTTTCCCCTCAGTCAGGAGGGCAATTTCCCTATTAATGGCTGCATCCAGCTCCTGTTTCTTCTTCTGCTTTCGCATTGTCTTGTTCGATAGCTCGGCGAGCTTCCTCTCCAGTACCTTGTGGGAGGTCCAGTCTAGAAATGGAGCCATATTCTTTCTGATAGCAACGGGCTCATTCCATGGCTTGGAACGATTGTTACGCACCTCTCCACGGCTGGCCAAACCACTTTCCCCTGGGCGTAGTAGTGGAGGCATGTGGACAGGAGGCATAGGAGGAATAGAATTCAAATGAGGCTTTGGCATTTTCGAAAGACTGCTTATCATAAGACCCTCTTTCTGAATGTACTGTGAGACGCAGTAAGACGTCTCTGTCTGTCGGTGAGGTTGCCTATAGAACTCTGCTACTTCTGATGATGACGTTGGTAAAGATGTGACTGGTATCATTGGAAGTAGGTGAGCCTCTACTTATCGTTCTGGCAGCAGGAAATGATGATGTCACAGGATGCATGTGATTTCCTTGACGTGGCACACTCAGCATCACGTGGTGTGCAGCCAATTGTGACGCAACAATAGGATGTGTGATTGAATGCGTGCGTTTATGTAAATGTTTATTTTAATGTGTGTGTGCTTGCATTTTTGTAAGCGTTCTTTTGAATTATTCCTTCCAGCAAAAAAGTTTATCCACCATCAAAGTGCTATGAGGGATGTTTCTTTTTATTGTTTGCATATGTATGTGTGTGTTTATGTTTGTATTTGTATGTGTCTGCGTGTGTTTGTCTATATATGTGTTTTAGCTTTACGACCCGGCTTTGCCCACGACTTGGAATCTTGTTTTGTATTAATTTCATATTCCCTTATATTTCACTGAAAAAAAACAGATGCGTCGCGTGGTAACACTGTGGGGTATTGTGAGTAATGTATCACGTGGTAACAATGTGGGGTATTGTGAGTAATGCATCACGTGGTAACTCCTTATTGTATTGTGAGTAATGCATCACGTGGTAATACCCTGGGAGTATTATGAGTAATGCGTCACGTGGTAACACTGTGGGGGTATTGCGAGTAATGTATAACGTGTTCACACTGTGGGGTATTGTGAGTAATGCGTCACGTAGTAACACCGTGAGGGTATTGTGAGTAATGCATCACGTGGTAACACTGTGGGGTATTATGAGTAATGCGTCACGTGGTAACACTGTGGGGGTATTGTGAGTAATTTATCAAGTGATAACTCGGGAAGGGAATGACGTAGCTGAAAATAGTCGCGTTTACTTTGAAATTCCAGACAGCATAAGCTGTTCAAATTTCATGACGCTAGAGCTCAACGTTCGAGAGTTTTTGCTGCTTCACACAAACAAACAGATGTATTCTCTGCTTTATAATTAAGATTTACACAAACTTACATTGTAAATCTTTCACTAATGATTTCACATATAAGGGCATGGGCGGTTGAGGGTTGGGTGTGTGTAAGAGTGCATGGGTGCGCAATTTTCACGGTTGACATTTGTGGTGGTTTTTCCCCTTGATATAAGGAAGCCGTTGAGTTTGCCTTGAAAACCAAAACCGTAATCCACTACGGATTTGCCTCTTGTGTATTGGGTAAAACAACCAATCCTTTTTCCACACAGGGTAGACACCGTCACGACATAACGGTTACGTGGGGGACTTTTGTTTTTAACTTTGATGATTTTATATTTATCACGAGTAATGATCAGAAACAGGGAAGCAATATGTAAAGCGTTCCTAACATTTATTTAAAAAAAATATGAATTTGTCCAGCAATGACTGCATACTATAGTGTGACAGAAACACAACACGTGCAATAGAATTTCAACACATTCAACAACCGACTGTAAGCGGTAAAGGTACAGCCCATGCAATTATTTGATCACATTTATGCTGGTTGAATGGGCCTCCGCTAAAATGAGCTTAAAAGCAGATATAACTAGTACTCTTCCACGATGGCTGGATATCCTGGCATAGGTGCATGCACACACATTTTACCCAACTATATCGCAGCTATAATACGTATTTTTGGGTTAGATCGTGTAAATATAACTGTGTCGTTAAACCCACCACCACCCGACACAGCCAATTAGAAATTTTGTCACGTAAACAGAACATGCCATTTAGTTACTCGTACAGCATGCAGGTGTGTTGGAGAGTAAATGCACAACATTTTCAATCCGAGTACTACGTTCATGGATTACATTGGTCGCGAAAGGATACATATATGCCAGCTGATGATCAAATTTAATATATTTGTACTTCTTACCATTCCTGGGTGGATAAAGGCATGGGGTGGATTTAGGGTTAATTAATTAAATGCATGCCAGGAAATCGAACAAAGCTGTTTTTTATAGAAAACTTATTTAAAGTCCATGGCCATCCGTGCTTTCTTGTGCAGCACACGCAGGGAAAGCAGACGGAATTCTTCTTCTATTTCATGATCGACAACTTCCTCATCGCTCTCCTCCAGCATATTGCTGCCCTCAAAATCGTACGAGTGTGCTGAGGGTAAGCACTCAGGCTCTACTACACGAGGGAAGGGAGGCGTGCGTGGGTCACACAGAGCGGGCAGAGTGGCATCATCATCATCGCTAAAGGAATCCTCATCGTCATCCAGATCGATTCTGCGGGACAAGCGGGAATGGGTGTTCAGCATCTGCTTCTTCATCATCAGGATGGGTTTGACCCTCAGGAGTTCGTTAACCTTAATCACCAATTGCTCCAGTAGGCACACAGTGCGGTGGTGAATAAACGATGATGCTGGTGGTGCTGCTGTTGATGTTGGCTGGGAGGAGGTGTCGAGGCCCAGAGCCACGATGGCATCCACAGCAGATGTTATCCTCTCTACGTGGGACCCCTTCTTTGCTGCACGTCGCTTCATGCGACCTTTTTCTTCCAACACCAAACGCAGGCGCACTTTGGCCTTGGCCTGTGCCGCCTTCACTTCCTCCTCGCGATTATTTAAATTCGTCTTCAGCTCTTCAATCCTCACCTTGGTGTTCCAGATTTCCTTCACGGCAAGTACATGCATGTCACAACGAGCAAGCTGATACTCCTCATCCTCCTCATCATGGTGAATTGGCAGTTCTATGAGAGGCAATCTGCTGGGGGTCTGTGTAACCCGGTTTTCAGTCGTCTGATTCTCCATGAATATTCTCATTTCCTTCTTGGCTGTAACTCTTAATTCTCGGCGCAAATTATTGGAGTGAAAAGAGATTTTCTCCTGTGTAGATGTCTCTAATAGCTGCTTAATCTGGGCAGCAATTCCCTTTTTTTCAATCAGAGCCTTTCGTGTCGTGGCCTTGCAGAACGATGCCATCTTCTTTAGTCTATTCATTTCTGAAGAGAGACTCTTCTGACACTTGCTACTTCGGTTGTGTTCCATTCTGAGATCCTCCATTTCGGATCTGAGGTTTGCCAGGACGTCCTTTAACTGGTCGAACCGTGCTGTGGCAACCACGAACTTCTTCTGGGTTTTGGAAGTACGCCTGATACGGTCACTGTCGAGGCTGCGTCTCGCTTGAGCCTACCTTTTCCCATCAGTCAGGAGGGCAATTTCCCTATTAATGGCTGCATCCAGCTCCTGTTTCTTCTTCTGCTTTCGCATTGTCTTGCTCGATAGCTCGGCGAGCTTCCTCTCCAGTACCTTGTGGGAGGTCCAGTCTAGAAATGGAGCCATATTCTTTCTGATAGCAACGGGATCATTCCATGGCTTGGAACGATTGTTACGCACCTCTCCACGGCTGGCCAAACCACTCTACCCTGGGCGTAGTAGTGGAGGCATGTGGACAGGAGGCATAGGAGGAATAGAATTCAGATGAGGCTTTGGCATTTTCGAAAAACTGCTTATCATAAGACCCTCTTTCTGAATGTACTGTGAGACGCAGTAAGACGTCTCTGTCTGTCGGTGAGGTTGCCTATAGAACTCTGCTACTTCTGATGATGACCTTGGTAAAGATGTGACTGGTATAATTGGAAGTAGGTGAGCCTCTACTTATCGTTCTGGCTGCAGGAAGTGATGATGTCACAGGATGCACGTGATTTCCTTGACGTGGCACACTCAGCATCACGTGGTGTGCAGACAATTGTGACGCAACAATAGGATGTGTGATTGAATGCGTGCGTTTATGTAAATGTTTATTTTAATGTGTGCGTGCTTGCATTTTTGGAAGCGTTCTTTTGAATTATTCCTTCCAGCAAAAAAATAATCCACCATCAAAGTGCTATGAGGGATGTTTCTTTTTATTGTTTGCATATGTATGTGTGTGTTTTTGTTTGTATTTGTATGTATCTGCGTGTGTTTGTCTATACAGTATATGTGTTTTAGCTTTACTACCCGGCTTTGCCCGCGACTTGGAATCTTGGTTTGTATTAATTTCATATTCCCTTATATTTCACTGAAAAAAAACAGACGCGTCGCGTGGTAACACTGTGGGGTATTGTGAGTAATGTATCACGTGGTAACAATGTGGGGTATTGTGAGTAATGCATCATGTGGTAATATATTATTGTATTGTGAGTAATGCATCACGTGGTAATACCCTGGGAGTATTATGAGTAATGCGTCACGTGATAACACTGTGGGGGTATTGTGAGTAATGTATAACGTGGTAACACTGGGGGGTATTGTGAGTAATGTATCACACGGTAACACCGTGGTGGTATTGTGAGCAATGTATCACGTGGTAACACCGTGGGGATATTGTGAGTAATGTATTACATGGTAACACCGTGGGGGTATTGTGAGTAATGCGTCACGTGGTAACACCGTGAGGGTATTGTGAGTAATGCATCACGTGGTAATACCCTGGGAGTAATATGAGAAATGCGTCACGTGGTAACACCGGGGGGTATTGTGAGTAATGCATCACGTGGTAACACTGTGGGGTATTTTGAGTAATGCGTCACGTGGTAACACTGTGGGGGTATTGTGAGTAATTTATCACGTGATAACTCGGGAAGGGAATGACGTAGCTGAAAATAATCGCGTTTACTTAGAAATTCCAGACAGCATAAACTGTTCAAATTTCATGACGCTAGAGCTCAACGTTCGAGAGTTTTTGCTGCTTCACACAAACAAACAGATGTATTCTCTGCTTTATAATTAAGATTTACACAAACTTACATTGTAAATCTTTCACTAATGATTTCACATATAAGGGCATGGGCGTTTGAGGGTTGGGTGTGTGTAAGAGTGCATGGGTGCGCAATTTTCACGGTTGACATTTGTGGCGGTAACCCCATGGGGCTATTGTGAGTAATGCGTTTTGTAGTAACACCGTGAGGATATTGTGAGGAATGTATCATGTGGTAACACTGTGAGGATATTGTGAGTAATGTATCCCGTGGTAACACTGAGGGGGTATTGTGAGTAATGTATTACGTTGCAACACTGTGGGTATTATAAGTAATGTATCACGTAGTAACACTGTGGGGGTATTGTGAGTAATGTATCACGTGGTAATACTATGGGGGTTTTACCCCACTTATATGTAAGGTCAATTTTGGCAACTCGCGATGGGAATGACCATATGCTGAAAATAGTCGCGTTTACTTAGAAATTCCAGACAGAATAAGCTGTACTAATTCCATGACGCCAGAGCTCAGTGTTCGAGAGTTTTTGCTGCTTCACACAAACAAACAGATGTATTTTCTGCATCATAATAAATATTATAATACACACAGCCAAAGCGAAACGACTGGCAATTGTGATAATAGGTTTCCTTCTTCTTTTTGGCAACAAAACAGGTGTTAAGATGTTAAAACACCAAACTGAAACTTTTAACAAGGAATCATGTCTGCATTAACCACAATGCTCGTGGTCATAATGAAAACAAAAAAACATATTCTGATAATATATACATTGTCTTTGGAATTGATTTTGGTCCACACCAGAGACAGCTTTCTTTTGAGCCTCGTGTTAGATCAAAGGAAGCCAAAAGGCGTTTTTGGCGTTTGATCTTTTAACATCTTAACAACTGTTTTGTTACCAGAAAAATGGGAGGTCCCATGATACTGGCAATAATTAACAACACCCAATCTTTAACGCTCATGGGTATGACCTCCCCGTCATATGGTGGGACATGCTTCACCTAAAGTCTTCAAGGGAGGACTACCGTATGCTCACAGGGAATGGACAAACAAGGACATGGCACAGACATTAACGCGCAAAGCATTCTCAGGACGTGCTGAAAATGTTCTTAAATAGACGAACACAATCCTCACTTCCTCCAATACTAGCCATGACTATACCTTCAAATCACCTCCAGCCATGGTCAGAATCCCCAAAACGTTATCCATTTTATTGTCCAATAACAATCACCCAGTCGCAAACCTGTTATGCACCTTCTCACCATGTGCACTAGCCAGCAGACAGTGGTGATGAATGTTCTACATTCCATTGGGAAAAGGCCAGTATTTACATCGCGATATTTTCAATCACTCATCCGCATAAGCAGCCGTCATCAATCATACAGTGAGGTCTGAAAAACTATCACCATTCAAATATCTACTTCCACTTCCGTAGTTATTATCCCTCCTGTCGCAACGCCCACCAATCACTCATGCCATGACGTCACAATGTGGCAACTCACGTGAACTATTGTAGTCATGCCAAATCCTTTGGCCACGCCCCACCCGCACCTCAGGATATGACGTCCCCATTTCGGTGTTACAACCGGAAATAGTGACGTCACTGATGAGTTATAAATAGCGACGACACTATCCACTCGTACTCTCATTTCTCAAACTAACTAACACATCCACCCACGCTGAACAGCTCACTTACACACTCACCATGGCTCTAACGATTAAGCAATCTTGTTTGGACATGAACCGCTGCACGGGGCGGGACCTGTCCCACTACAGTGGAATATCTCCCAGTGCAGCAGTAAGGCTGATCAAGGCGCGACGGGAGCGTGGTGGCTTCAATCACGTCTCAGACCTGTACTGGGTGAGCGAAGTGCCACGCCGTGACATGGCCAAGCTTCGCCGCCTACTCTCTGCTCGGCGCTGTTGCAACCATGCAGTGTGCATCCAGAAAAGGGCAGTGGCGCTGATACGTCACACGGAGGAGGAACGCTTGGTGAATGGTGATCAGCTACAGCGGCATGTGGCGAAGGTCAAACCTGATCTGCACTGGCGCACCCCCAGAGATGAAAACAACCCTGTCGTCCACGTCCAACACTACATTTCTAAATATCATCTTCACCAACAGCATAACAACCACCATCACGACCTGCGCATGAGCTATGGCCGTGTCACGCTACGCCAAAAGGATGGTAACATAAGCAACACTTTCAGGTCTAACTACAACAGGACCACCATCAACTGCCCTGCAGTGCAAGCTCTGAAGGGGACTGGACCATTTCAGGGCACCAGCAAACGCTGCAGCATCAGCTTTTAAGTGCACACCTTGCATGAAAACAATAATACACTATGCCTACGAGACACACACACACTGCAAGACACACACCATACATACACGTTCTAACATTTCCTTCAGAGTATTGCTAATGCAACGTATAACTGTCATCAGCATGTCTGAGAAAATTATTGTTTTTATCCATTTACACTGTGTATCTTGGTTTCTAAAATAAATGTTTAACAATATTTATTCAAATATTGTATTGTTTAATTATTGCAAAAGCATTTTACCTTGTCTGACTCTAACGTAAAATCATATTTTAGGACACAGCGAGTGAGAGGGGGAAATCGAGAAAATATTTAGAAAAAGAGATTGAGATTCATAGAGGTAGACATATATATGTGATATACTGCCATTGGTACACGAGGCATGAACAGAGTGAATACCCGGTCAGATATCTTCAACCATCAACCACTTCAGACAATAATATCATGTTACAATGCGGATTTGCTTCAACTTATCAAACTATTATAATCCACACAGCCAAAGCGAAACAACTGGCAAATATTAACAATACCAAATCTTGAACGCTCATGGGTATGACCTCCCCGTCCTATGGTGGGACATGCTTCACCTAAAGTTTTCAGGGGAGGACTGCCGTATGCTCACAGGGAATGGACAAACAGAGATATGGCACAGCCATTAATGCGTAAAGCATTCTCAGGACGTGCTGAAAATGTTCTTAAAAAACGAACACAATCACCACCTCCACCAAAGTAGCCATGACAATACCTTCAAATCACCACTAGCCATTGTAAGACTCCCACAACACGTTATCCATTTTTATTGTCCAATAACAATCACCCAGTCCCAAACCTGGTATGCACCTTTTCACCGCGTACAGTGGCCAGCAGGCAGCGGTGATGAATATTCTAAATTCCATTGGTAAAGGCCAGTCTTTACATCGCGATATATTCAACTAGCTTTGCTACCCGGCTTTGCCTGGGACTTGGATTCTTGTCTTGGATTAATTTAATATTCCCTTATACTTCACTAAAAAGACAGATGCGTCACTGAATAACACTGTAGGGGTATTGTGAGTAATGCATCACGTGGTAACCCCATGGGGGTATTATGAGTATTATGTCACGTGGTAACACCGTGGGGGTATTGTGAGTAATGTATCACTAGGTAACACCGTGGGGATATTGTGAGTAATGTATCACATGGTAACACCGTGGAGGTATTGTGAGTAATGCGTCACGTGGTAACACCGTGAGGGTATTGTGAGTAATGCATCACGTGGTAATACCCTGGGAGTAATATGAGTAATGTATCACGTGGTAACACTATGGGGGCTTTACCCCACTTATATGTAAGGTCAATTTTGGCAACTTGCGATGGGAATGACCGCGTGCTGAAAATAGTCGCGTTGACTTAGAAATTCCAGTCAGAATAAGCTGTGCTAATTCCATGACGCCCAGAGCTCAGTGTTCGAGAGTTTTTGCTGCTTCACACAAACAAACAGATGTATTTTCTGCATCATAATAAATATTATAATACACACAGCCAAAGCGAAACGACTGGCAATTGTGATAATAGGTTTCCCCCTTCTTTTTGGCAACAAAACAGGTGTTAAGATGTTAAAACACCAAACTGAAACCTTTACCAAGGAATCATATCCGCATTAACCACAATGCTCGTGGTCATAATGAAAAAAAAACACATTCTCTGATAATATATACATTGTCTTTGGAAATGATTTTGGTCCACACCAGAGACAGCTTTCTTTTGAGCCTCGTGTTAGACCAAAGGACGCCAAAAGGCGTTTTTGGCGTTTGATCTTTTAACATCTTAACACCTGTTTTGTTACCAGAAAAAAGGGGAAAAACCTATTATCATATTTTGGTGCTGGCAAAGGAGGTCCCATGATACTGGCAAGAATTAACAACACCAAATCTTTAACGCTCATGGGTATGACCTCCCCGTCATATGGTGGGACATGCTTCACCTAAAGTCTTCAAGGGAGGACTACCGTAGGCTCACAGGGAATGGACGAACAAGGACATGGCACGGACATTAACGCGCAAAGCATTCTCAGGACGTGCTGAAAATGTTCTTAAATAGACGAACACAATCCTCACTTCCTCCAATACTAGTCATGACTATACCTTCAAATCACCTCCAGCCATGGTCAGAATCCCCAAAACGTTATCCATTTTATTGTCCAATAACAATCACCCAGTCCCAAACCTGTTATGCACCTTCTCACCGTGTGCTCTAGCCAGCAGACAGTGGTGATGAATGTTCTACATTCCATTGGGAAAAGGCCAGCATTTACATCGCGATATTTTCAATCACTCATCCGCATAAGCAGCCGTCATCAATCATACAGTGAGGTCTGAAAAACTATCACCATTCAAGTATCTACTTCACTTCCGTAGTTATTATCCCTCCTGTCGCAACGCCCACCAATCCCTCATGCCATGACGTCACAATGTGGCAACTCACGTGAACTATTGTCGTCATGCCAAATCCTTTGGCCACGCCCCACCAGCACCTCAGGATATGACGTCCCCATTTCGGTGTTACAACCGGAAATAATGACGTCACTGATGCATTATAAATAGCGACGACACTATCCACTCGTACTCTCATTTCTCAAACTAACTAACACATCCACCCACGCTGAACAGCTCACTTACACACTCACCATGGCTGTAACGATTAAGCAATCTTGTTTGGACATGAACCACTGCACGGGGCGGGCCCTGTCCCACTACAGTGGAATATCTCCCAGTGCAGCAGTAAGGCTGATCAAGGCGCGACGGGAGCGTTGCGGCTTCAATCACGTCTCAGACCTGTACTGGGTGAGCGAAGTGCCACGCCGTGACATGGCCAAGCTTCGCCGCCTACTCTCTGCTCGGCGCTGTTGCAACCATGCAGTGTGCATCCAGAAAAGGGCAGTGGCGCTGATACGTCACACGGAGGAGGAACGCTTGGTGAATGGTGATCAGCTACAGCGGCATGTGGCGAAGGTCAAACCTGATCTGCACTGTCACACCCCCAGAGAAGAAAACAACCCTGTCGTCCACATCCAACACTACATTTCTAAATATCATCTTCACCAACAGCATAACAACCACCATCACGACCTGCGCATGAGCTATGGCCGTGTCACGCTACGCCAAAAGGATGGTAACATAAGCAACACTTTCAGGTCTAACTACAACAGGACCACCATCAACTGCCCTGCAGTGCAAGCTCTGAAGGGGACTGGACCATTTCAGGGCACCAGCAAACGCTGCAGCATCAGCTTTTAAGTGCACACCTTGCGTGAAAACTACAATACACTATACATACGAGACACACACACACTACAAGACACACACCATACATACACGTTCTAACATTTCCTTCAGAGTATTGCTTATGCAACGTATAACTGTCATCAGCATGTCTGAGAAAATTATTGTTTTCATCCATTTACAGTGTATCTTGGTTTCTAAAATAAATATTTAACAATATTTATTCAAATATTGTATTGTTTAATTATTTCAAAAGCATTTTACCTTGTCTGACTCTAACGTAACATCGTATTTTAGGACACAGAGCGAGTGAGAGGGGGAAATCGAAAAATATTTAGAAAAAGAGATTGAGATTCATAGAGGTAGACATGTATATGTGATATACTGCCATTGGTACATGAGGCATGAACAGAGTGAATACCCGGTCCGATATCTTCAACCATCAACCACCTCAGACAATAATATGTTAAAATGCGGATTTGCTTCAACTTATCAAACAATTATAATCCACACAGCCAAAGCGAAACAACTGGCAAATATTAACAATACCAAATCTTGAACGCTCATGGGTATGACCTCCCGTCCTACGGTGGGAAATGCTTCACCTAAAGTTTTCAGGGGAGGACTGCCGTATGCTCACAGGGAATGGACAAACAGAGACATGGCACAGCCATTAATGCGTAAAGCATTCTCAGGACGTGCTGAAAATGTTCTTAAAAAACGAACACAATCACCACCTCCACCAAAGTAGCCATGACTATTTACACTATGAGATCTCTTTTACCAGTGGCAAAATATAATGGTAGGTTTTTACCATTTTAACTGGTACAAAACTGACACCTTTATTCAAGGCATCATGTTTGCAATGACCACAACACAAGTAGTCAATAAAGCAAACAAAAAAAAAGCAACTCTGATAAGGATAATAATATGCACTGTCCTTGAAGTTGATTGGCCCACACCCGAGACGGCTTTCTTTAGAGCCTAGTCCCCATTGGTGTAGGGCCAGATGACACCAGAAGGCGTACAACTCAAAAACAGTGCAATATCAGAGTATTGAGAGTTCGGGGTAAACATTTACACTATGAGATCTCTTTTACCAGTGGCAAAATATAATGGTAGGTTTTTACCCTTTTAACTGGTACAAAACTGAAAAAACCTACCATTATATTTTGCCACTGGTAAAAGAGATCTCATAGTGTAAATGTTTACCCCGAACTCTCAATACTCTGATATTGCACTGTTTTTGAGTTGTACGCCTTCTGGTGTCATCTGGCCCTACACCAATGGGGACTAGGCTCTAAAGAAAGCCGTCTCGGGTGTGGGCCAATCAACTTCAAGGACAGTGCATATTATTATCCTTATCAGAGTTGCTTTTTTTTGTTTGCTTTATTGACTACTTGTGTTGTGGTCATTGCAAACATGATGCCTTGAATAAAGGTGTCAGTTTTGTACCAGTTAAAAGGGTAAAAACCTACCATTAGCCATGACTATACCTTCAAATCACCACTAGCCATTGTAAGAGTCCCACAACACGTTATCCATTTTTATTGTCCAATAACAATCACCCAGTCCCAAACCTGGTATGCACCTTTTCACCGCGTACAGTAGCCAGCAGGCAGCGGTGATGAATATTCTATATTCCATTGGTAAAGGCCAGTCTTTACATCGCGATATATTCAACTAGCTTTGCTACCCGGTTTTGCCTGGAACTTGGATTCTTGTCTTGGATTAATTTAATATTCCCTTATACTTCACTAAAAAGACAGATGCGTCACTGAATAACACTGTAGGGGTATTGTGAGTAATGCATCACGTGGTAACCCCATGGGGGTATTATGAGTATTATGTCACGTGGTAACACCGTGGGGGTAATGTGAGTAATGCGTCTCGTAGTAACACCGTGAGGGTATTGTGAGGAATGTATCATGTGGTAACATTGTGAGGATATTGTGAGTAATGTATCCCGTGGTAACACTGAGGGGGTATTGTGAGTAATGTATCACGTGGTAACACCTTGGGGGTATTGTGAGTAATGTTTAATGCGGTAACACTGTGGGGGTATTGTGAGTAATGTATCACGTGGTAACACTATGGGGGCTTTACCCCACTTATATGTAAGGTCAATTTTGGCAACTTGCGATGGGAATGACCGCGTGCTGAAAATAGTCGCGTTGACTTAGAAATTCCATTCAGAATAAGCTGTGCTAATTCCATGACGCCAGAGCTCAGTGTTCGAGAGTTTTTGCTGCTTCACATAAACAAACAGATGTATTTTCTGCATCATAATAAATATTATAATACACACAGCCAAAGCGAAACGACTGGCAATTGTGATAATAGGTTTCCCCCTTCTTTTTGGCAACAAAACAGGTGTTAAGATGTTAAAACACCAAACTGAAACCTTTAACAAGGAATCATGTCTGCATTAACCACAATGCTCGTGGTCATAATGAAAAAAAAAACATACTCTGATAATATATACATTGTCTTTGAAATTGATTTTGGTCCACACCAGAGACAGCTTTCTTTTGAGCCTCGTGTTAGACCAAAGGACGCCAAAAGGCGTTTTTGGCGTTTGATGTTTTAACATCTTAACACCTGTTTTGTTGCCAGAAAAAGGGGAAAAACCTATTATCATATTTTGGTGCTGGCAAAGGAGGACCCATGATACTGGCAAGAATTAACAACACCAAATCTTTAACGCTCATGGGTATGACCTCCCCGTCATATGGTGGGACATGCTTCACCTAAAGTCTTCAAGGGAGGACTACCGTAGGCTCACAGGGAATGGACGAACAAGGACATGGCACAGACATTAACGCGCAAAGGATTCTCAGGATGTGCTGAAAATGTTCTTAAATAGACGAACACAATCCTCACTTCCTCCAATACTAGCCATGACTATACCTTCAAATCACCTCCAGCCATGGTCAGAATCCCCAAAACGTTATCCATTTTATTGTCCAATAACAATCACCCATTCCCAAACCTGTTATGCACCTTCTCACCGCGTGCTCTCGCCAGCAGACAGTGGTCATGCATATTCTACATTCCATTGGGAAAAGGCCAGTATTTACATCGCGATATTTTCAATCACTCATCCGCATAAGCAGCCGTCATCAATCATACAGTGAGGTCTGAAAAACTATCACCATTCAAGTATCTACTTCCACTTCCGTAGTTATTATCCCTACTGTCGCAACGCCCACCAATCACTCATGCCATGACATCACAATGTGGCAACTCACGTGAACTATTGTAGTCATGCCAAATCCTTTGGCCACGCCCCACCAGCACCTCAGGATATGACGTCCCCATTTCGGTGTTACAACCGGAAATAGTGACGTCACTGATGAGTTATAAATAGCGACGACACTATCCACTCATACTCTCATTTCTCAAACTAACTAACACATCCACCCACGCTGAACAGGTCACTTACACACTCACCATGGCTCTAACGATTAAGCAATCTTGTTTGGACATGAACCGCTGCACGGGGCGGGCCCTGTCCCACTACAGTGGAATATCTCCCAGTGCAGCAGCAAGGCTGATCAAGGCGCGACGGGAGCGTGGCGGCTTCAATCACGTCTCAGACCTGTACTGGGTGAGCGAAGTGCCACGCCGTGACATGGCCAAGCTTCGCCGCCTACTTTCTGCTCGGCGCTGTTGCAACCATGCAGTGTGCATCCAGAAAAGGGCAGTGGCGCTGATACGTCACACGGAGGAGGAACGCTTGGTGAATGGTGATCAGCTACAGCGGCATGTGGCGAAGGTCAAACGTGATCTGTGTGGAGGTCGCTAGACCCCGAGATCCCTCCCTCGATAATGCTAACGGCCGGGCTAGCATCATCAATCGCCCCCCCGCTGCTAGGTTCCTCACCCGTGGTGTGGGAGCCGTCGCCCGAGGATTCCCCTCCACCGCGGGTCCGCGTAGCCGGCATGGTTAATTTACGTACGCGCACACCCACACACAGCTCTGCGCGGCACTCACTCAACACTGACCACTCACGTTAGGATCGCGCACCTGTATCACACGGCGTGAGCACACGCGACACCCACTCTCGCACCGCTCTGCGCAGCGCTCCCCCGAGGCGAGCCGCAGCACTACAGAATCACTGCGTACACACGCGCACCCACACGCTCACACTGCACGACAAGATCACGCAAGACCACGCTTCGCTATTAATGATTTATTACCTGGTAACTAATATTGAATCAGTGAGTCGACGAGGCTGGCCTATTCCACTAAACCGGTACCTATTCCCTATTTATCGGCTATTATCCTACTTCACCTCCCCACTCACTGTTTGGCGCCCGCGGAGGTACCTCGATACGTCGCACGGACGTCCGGGTCGCTGGCAGGAGCTGCTGCTGGTCCGCTGGCCTGGAGAGAGAAGAGCGCCCCTTCCCCCTTGCGCCCCCCTATTTATTCTCCCTACCTCAAAGGGATGCTGCGCTGAACAATGGGCTTGTGCACCTCGAGCCCGCACACGGCGGTTCCGGGCGCTTTTGATCTGCTAAAAGTGAGCGCGTAAATCCTAATTAATCCCTTTCTCACGCAGGCCCCCATCATCGAGGTTCATGCGGCGGCGTCCATTACAAAGGTGCGCCGTGGGAATTTGTGCACGGCTGCCCGCGTGACCCCGCTCTCCAGGTTATTTCTACTAATAGCCTTATCCTTTAACTCCCCTAATAATGGTGCCTGCGTGTTTTCTAATGATGCTCCTCCATCACAATACTTATTCCCTCTGCCTGCCCCGTCGATACTCGCGTGTGTGGGGGGAAATGCGCCTCAACCGCGGTGGCCGAATGCCCCACGCCGCGACCACACCATATTAAGGCCGGCCGCAGCGCCGCGGTGCCACGTAGCACGGGGGAGGTCATCCAATTCCCTGATCGCTGGAAACCGTGAGAGTTATTCCCGATAAGAGTTTCTCGGATAAAAACCGGTTGATCAGGTGACCTTCCCTTCCAGCTCTATGGGGGGGGGGGGGAATGCGTGCGGGTGTGTGCTTATGTGGGGGGGGGGGGGTGATGGGGGGCAGTGCGGTGGGGGAAGCCGGGCGGCTCCCTGGCTCGGCAGAGCGGCCCCGTCGCTGTGGCACCACATCTGCACTGGCGCACCCCCAGAGATTAAAACAACCCTGTCGTCCACGTCCAACACTACATTTCTAAATATCATCTTCACCAACAGCAAAACAACCACCATCACGACCTGCGCATGAGCTATGGCCGTGTCACGCTACGCCAAAAGGATGGTAACATAAGCAACACTTTCAGGTCTAACTACAACAGGACCACCATCAACTGCCCTGCAGTGCAAGCTCTGAAGGGGACTGGACCATTTCAGGGCACCAGCAAACGCTGCAGCATCAGCTTTTAAGCGCACACCTTGCGTGAAAACTACAATACACTATACATACGAGACACACACACACTACAAGACACACACAATACATACACGTTCTAACATTTCCTTCAGAGTATTGCTTATGCAACGTATAACTGTCATCAGCATGTCTGAGAAAATTATTGTTTTTATCCATTTACACTGTGTATCTTGGTTTCTAAAATACATGTTTAACAATATTTATTCAAATATTGTATTGTTTAATTATTGCAAAAGCATTTTACCTTGTCTGACTCTAACGTAACATCGTATTTTAGGACACAGAGCGAGTGAGAGGGGGAAATCGAGAAAATATTTAGAAAAAGAGATTGAGATTCATAGAGGTAGACATATATATGTGATATACTGCCATTGGTACACGAGGCATGAACAGAGTGAATACCCGGTCAGATATCTTCAACCATCAACCACTTCAGACAATAATATCATGTTACAATGCGGATTTGCTTCAACTTATCAAACTATTATAATCCACACAGCCAAAGCGAAACAACTGGCAAATATTAACAATACCAAATCTTGAACGCTCATGGGTATGACCTCCCCGTCCTATGGTGGGACATGCTTCACCTAAAGTTTTCAGGGGAGGACTGCCGTATTCTCACAGGGAATGGACAAACAGAGACATGGCACAGCCATTAATGCGTAAAGCATTCTCAGGACGTGCTGAAAATGTTCTTAAAAAACGAACACAATCACCACCTCCACCAAAGTAGCCATGACTATACCTTCAAATCACCACTAGCCATTGTAAGACTCCCACAACACGTTATCCATTTTTATTGTCCAATAACAATCACCCAGTCCCAAACCTGGTATGCACCTTTTCACCGCGTACAGTAGCCAGCTGGCAGCGGTGATGAATATTCTATATTCCATTGGTAAAGGCCAGTCTTTACAGCGCGATATATTCAACTAGCTTTGCTACCCGGCTTTGCCTGGGACTTGGATTCTTGTCTTGGATTAATTTAATATTCACTTATACTTCACTAAAAAAAACAGATGCGTCACTGAATAACACTGTAGGGGTATTGCGAGTAATGCATCACGTGGTAACCCCATGGAAGTATTATAAGTATTATGTCACGTGGTAACACCGTGGGGGTATTGTGAGTAATGCTTCTCGTAGTAACACCGTGAGGGTATTGTAAGGAATGTATCATGTGCTAACACTGTGAGGATATTGTGAGTAATGTATCCCGTGGTAACACTGAGGGGGTATTGTGAGTAATGTATCACGTGGTAACACCTTGGGGGTATTGTGAGTAATGTTTAATGCGGTAACACTGTGGGGGTATTGTGAGTAATGTATTACGTTGCAACACTGTGGGTATTATAAGTAATGTATCACGTAGTAACACTGTGGGGGTATTGTGAGTAATGTATCACGTGGTAACACTATGGGGGCTTTACCCCACTTATATGTAAGGTCAATTTTGGCAACTCGCGATGGGAATGACCGCATGCTGAAAATATTCGCGTAGACTTAGAAATTCCAGTCAGAATAAGCTGTGCTAATTCCATGACGCCAGAGCTCAGTGTTCGAGAGTTTTTGCTGCTTCACACAAACAAACAGATGTATTTTCTGCATCATAATAAATATTATAATACACACAGCCAAAGCAAAACGACTGGCAATTGTGATAATAGGTTCCCCCTTCTTTTTGGCAACAAAACAGGTGTTAAGATGTTAAAACACCAAACTGAAACCTTTAACAAGGAATCATGTCTGCATTAACCACAATGCTCGTGATCATGATGAAAACAAAAAACATACTCTGATAATATATACATTGTCTTTGAAATTGATTTTGGTCCACACCAGAGACAGCTTTCTTTTGAGCCTCTTGTTAGACCAAAGGACGCCAAAAGGCGTTTTTGACGTTTTATGTTTTAACATCTTAACACCTGTTTTGTTACCAGAAAAAAGGGGAAAAACCTATTATCATATTTTAGTGCTGGCAAAGGAGGTCCCATGATACTGGCAAGAATTAACAACACCAAATCTTTAACGCTCATGGGTATAACCTCCCCGCCATATGGTTGGACATGCTTCACCTAAAGTCCTCAAGGGAGGACTACCGTAGGCTCAGGGAATGGACGAACAAGGACATGGTACAGACATTAACGCGCAAAGCATTCTCAGGACGTGCTGAAAATGTTCTTAAATAGACGAACACAATCCTCACTTCCTCCAATACTAGCCATGACTATACCTTCAAATCACCTCCAGCCATGGTCAGAATCCCCAAAACGTTATCCATGTTATTGTCCAATAACAATCACCCAGTCCCAAACCTGTTATGCACCTTCTCACCGTGTGCTCTAGCCAGGAGACAGTGGTGATGAATATTCTACATTCCATTGGGAAAATGCCAGTATTTACATCGCAATATTTTCAATCACTTATCCGCATAAGCAGCCGTCATCAATCATACAGTGAGGTCTGAAAAACTATCACCATTCAAGTATCTACTTCCACTTCCGTAGTTATTATCCCTCCTGTCGCAACGCCCACCAATCCCTCATGCCATGACGTCACAATGTGGCAACTCACGTGAACTATGGTAGTCATGCCAAATCCTTTGGCCACGCCCCACCAGCACCTCAGGATATGACGTCCCCATTTCGGTGTTACAACCGGAAATAATGACGTCACTGATGAGTTATAAATAGCGACGACACAATCCACTCGTACTCTCATTTCTCAAACTAACAAACACATCCACCCACGCTGAACAGCTCACTTACACACTCACCATGGCTCTAACGATTAAGCAATCTTGTTTGGACATGAACCGCTGCACGGGGCGGGCGCTGTCCCACTACAGTGGAATATCTCCCAGTGCAGCAGTAAGGCTGATCAAGGCGCGACGGGAGCGTGGCGGCTTCAATCACGTCTCAGACCTGTACTGGGTGAGCGAAGTGCCACGCCGTGACATGGCCAAGCTTCGCCGCCTACTCTCTGCTCGGCGCTGTTGCAACCATGCAGTGTGCATCCAGAAAAGGGCAGTGGCGCTGATACGTCACACGGAGGAGGAACGCTTGGTGAATGGTGATCAGCTACAGCGGCATGTGGCGAAGGTCAAACCTCATCTGCACTGGCGCACCCCCAGAGATGAAAACAACCCTGTCGTCCGCGTCCAACACTATATTTCTAAATATCATCTTCACCAACAGCATAACAACCACCATCACGACCTGCGCATGAGCTATGGCCGTGTCACGCTACGCCAAAAGGATGGTAACATAAGCAACACTTTCAGGTCTAACTACAACAGGACCACCATCAACTGCCCTGCAGTGCAAGCTCTGAAGGGGACTGGACCATTTCAGGGCACCAGCAAACGCTGCAGCATCAGCTTTTAAGTGCACACCTTGCGTGAAAACTACAATACACTATACATACGAGACACACACACACTACAAGACACTCACCATACATACACGTTCTAACATTTCCTTCAGAGTATTGCTTATGCAACGTATAACTGTCATCAGCATGTCTGAGAAAAGTATTGTTTTATCCATTTACACTGTGTATCTTGGTTTCGAAAATAAATGTTTAACAATATTTATTCAAATATTGCATCGTTTAATTATTGCAAAAGCATTTTACCTTGTCTGACTCTAACGTAACATCGTATTTTAGGACACAGAACGAGTGAGAGGGGGATATCGAGAAAATATTTAGATAAGAAGATTGAGATTCATAGAGGTAGACATATATATGTGATATACTGCCATTGGTACATGAGGCATGCACAGAGTGAATTCCCGGTCAGATATCTTCAACCATCAACCACTTCAGACAATAATATCATGTTACAATGCGGATTTGCTTCAACTTATCAAACTATTATAATCCACACAGCCAAAGCGAAACAACTGGCAAATATTAACAATACCAAATCTTGAACGCTCATGGGTATGACCTCCCGTCCTACGGTGGGAAATGCTTCACCTAAAGTTTTCAGGGGAGGACTGCCGTATACTCACAGGGAATGGACAAACAGGGATATGGCACAGCCATTAATGCGTAAAGCATTCTCAGGACGTGCTGAAAATGTTCTTTAAAAACGAACACAATCACCACCTCCACCAAAGTAGCCATGACTATACCTTCAAATCACCACTAGCCATTGTAAGACTCCCACAACACGTTATCCATTTTTATTGTCCAATAACAATCACCCAGTCCCAAACCTGGTATGCACCTTTTCACCGCGTACAATAGCCAGCAGGCAGTGGTGATGAATATTCTATATTCCATTGGTAAAGGCCAGTCTTTACATCGCGATATATTCAACTAGCTTTGCTACCCGGCTTTGCCCGGGACTTGGATTCTTGTCTTGGATTAATTCAATATTCCCTTATACTTCAATAAAAAAGACAGATGCGTCACCGAATAACACTGTAGGTGTATTGTAAGTGAAGTATTGGAATGACGGCAGGAAACCACTTGACGGGTAGCACACTTTTTATTAAACCTTGACTTGTCACGATACAACGTGTGGTCACTATTCCTCTGACTACACACACTTCACTTGACACGTGTGGTCACTATTCCTCTGACTACACACACTTCACTTGACACGTGTAGTTACTATGCCTCTGACTACACACACTTCACTTGACACGTGTAGTTACTATGGCTCACACTGCATGCTCACACTGCACTCCGCCCCGTAACGTCCGTGGAGCCTACAGGCCCACCCCAGCTTGGGCGTGGGCCACAACCTCTGAGTCCCAAGGGCCGGCCCTCTCACGGACGCTCGGCCCCAGGTCCCAGGGTTCCGCCTCTGGGTCACACAGAGCCCCGGCCCCTACAGGACAGCGGGACTAGGTACCGCAGGGCCCTATCTCTTCCTCCTCCGTCTTCAGTCTTCGCTGGTCACTCGCTCCCCGTGCGCCTGTGCGCACCACCTTATATAGCCCCCGCTCACGGGAGACGGAGCGTATGCGGACCTCGACGTGAGCATCCCCCTTAGTTGACCAATCCCCGCGCGCTTGCCCCAGGATCCCATCGCTGTCAGCGCGCGTCACTGATACCCAACCAATCACTGCCTCATAACCCCCGACCCCGCGCTGACCCCTGATTCTTCACCGTCAGCGCGTCACCAACACACACAGCCAATCACTACGCGCTGGCACACGATCCCTACTCCAGCGCGTATCACCACTACATAAGTAATGCATCACGTGGTAACCCCATGGGGGTATTATGAGTATTATGTCACGTGGTAACACCGTGGGGGTATTGTGAGTAATGCGTCTCGTAGTAACACCGTGAGGGTATTGTGAGGAATGTATCATGTGGTAACACTGTGAGGATATTGTGAGTAATGTATCCCGTGGTAACACTGAGGGGGTATTGTGAGTAATGTATCACGTGGTAACACCTTGGGGGCTTTACCCCACTTATATGTAAGGTCAATTTTGGCAACTCGCGATGGGAATGACCGCGTGATGAAAATAGTCGTGTTGACTTAGAAATTCCAGACAGAATAAGCTGTGCTAATTCCATGACACTAGAGCTCAGTGTTCGAGAGTTTTTGCTGCTTCACACAAACAAACAGATGTATTTTCTGCATCATAATAAATATTATAATACACACAGCCAAAGCGAAACGACTGGCAATTGTGATAATAGGTTTCCCCCTTCTTTTTGGCAACAAAACAGGTGTTAAGATGTTAAAACACCAAACTGAAACCTTTAACAAGGAATCATGTCTGCATTAACCACAATGCTCGTGGTCATAATGAAAACAAAACACATACTCTGATAATATATACATTGTCTTTGAAATTGATATTGGTCCACACCAGAGACAGCTTTCTTTTGAGCCTCGTGTTAGGCAAAGGACGCCAAAAGTCGTTTTTGGCGTTTGATGTTTTAACATCTTAACACCTGTTTTGTTCCCAGAGAAAAGGGGAAAACCCTATTATCATATTTTGGTGCTGGCAAAGGAGGTCCCATGATACTGGCAAGAATTAACAACACCAAATCTTTAACGCTCATGGGTATGACCTCCCGTCCTACGGTGGGAAACGCTTCACCTAAAGTTTTCAGGGGAGGACTGCCGTATACTCACAGTGAATGGACAAACAGGGACATGGCACAGCCATTAATGCGTAAAGCATTCTCAGGACGTGCTGAAAATGTTCTTAAAAAACGAACACAATCACCACCTCCACCAAAGTAGCCATGACAATACCTTCAAATCACCACTAGCCATTGTAAGACTCCCACAACACGTTATCCATTTTTATTGTCCAATAACAATCACCCAGTCCCAAACCTGGTATGCACCTTTTCACCGCGTACAGTAGCCAGCAGGCAGTGGTGATGAATATTCTATATTCCATTGGTGAAGGCCAGTCTTTACATCGCGATATATTCAACTAGCTTTGCTACCCGGCTTTGCCCGGGACTTGGATTCTTGTCTTGGATTAATTTAATATTCCCTTATACTTCAATAAAAAAGACAGATGCGTCACCGAATAACACTGTAGGGGTATTGTAAGTAATGCATCACGTGGTAACCCAATGGGGATATTATGAGTATTATGTCACGTGGTAACACAGTGGGGGTATTGTGAGTAATGCGTCTCGTAGTAACACGGTGAGGGTATTGTGAGGAATGTATCATGTGGTAACACTGTGAGGATATTGTGAGTAATGTATCCCGTGGTAACACTGAGGGGGTATTGTGAGTAATGTATCACGTGGTAACACCTTGGGGGCTTTACCCCACTTATATGTAAGGTCAATTTTGGCAACTCGCGATGGGAATGACCGCGTGCTGAAAATAGTCGCGTTGACTTAGAAATTCCAGACAGAATAAGCTGTGCTAATTCCATGACACTAGAGCTCAGTGTTCGAGAGTTTTTGCTGCTTCACACAAACAAACAGATGTATTTTCTGCATCATAATAAATATTATAATACACACAGCCAAAGCGAAACGACTGGCAATTGTGATAATATGTTTCCCCCTTCTTTTTGGCAACAAAACAGGTGTTAAGATGTTAAAACACCAAACTGAAACCTTTAACAAGGAATCATGTCTGCATTAACCACAATGCTCGTGGTCATAATGAAAACGAAACACATACTCTGATAATATATACATTGTCTTTGAAATTGATATTGGTCCACACCAGAGACAGCTTTCTTTTGAGCCTCGTGTTAGGCAAAGGACGCCAAAAGGCGTTTTTGGCGTTTGATGTTTTAACATCTTAACACCTGTTTTGTTCCCAGAGAAAAGGGGAAAAACCTATTATCATATTTTGGTGCTGGCAAAGGAGGTCCCATGATACTGGCAAGAATTAACAACACCAAATCTTTAACGCTCATGGGTATGACCTCCCCGTCATATGGTGGGACATGCTTCACCTGAGTCTTCAAGGGAGGACTACCGTAGGCTCACAGGGAATGGACGAACAAGGAAATGGCACGGACATTAACGCGCAAAGCATTCTCCGGAAGTGCTGAAAATGTTCTTAAATAGACGAACACAATCCTCACTTCCTCCAATACTAGCCATGACTATACCTTCAAATCACCTCCAGCCATGGTCAGAATCCCCAAAACGTTATCCATTTTATTGTCCAATAACAATCACCCAGTCCCAAACCTGTTATGCACCTTCTCACCGCGTGCTCTAGCCAGGAGACAGTGGTGATGAATATTCTACATTCCATTGGGAAAATGCCAGTATTTACATCGCGATATTTTCAATCACTCATCCGCATAAGCAGCCATCATCAATCATACAGTGAGGACTGAAAAACTATCACCATTCAAGTATCTACTTCCACTTCCGTAGTTATTATCCCTCCTGTTGCAACGCCCACCAATCCCTCACGCCATGACGTCACAATGTGGCAACTCACGTGAACTATTGTAGTCATGCCAAATCCTTTGGCCACGCCCCACCAGCACCTCAGGATATGACGTCCCCATTTCGGTGTTACAACCGGAAATAGTGACGTCACTGATGAGTTATAAATAGCGACGACACTATCCACTCGTACTCTCATTTCTCAAACTAACTAACACATCCACCCACGCTGAACAGCTCACTTACACACTCACCATGGCTCTAACGATTAAGCAATCTTGTTTGGACATGAACCGCTGCACGGGGCGGGCGCTGTCCCACTACAGTGGAATATCTCCCAGTGCAGCAGTAAGGCTGATCAAGGCGCGACGGGAGCGTGGCGGCTTCAATCACGTCTCAGACCTGTACTGGGTGAGCGAAGTGCCACGCCGTGACATGGCCAAGCTTCGCCGCCTACTCTCTGCTCGGCGCTGTTGCAACCATGCAGTGTGCATCCAGAAAAGGGCAGTGGCGCTGATACGTCACACGGAGGAGGAACGCTTTGTGAATGGTGATCAGCTACAGCGGCATGTGGCGAAGGTCAAACCTGATCTGCACTGTCGCACCCCCAGAGATGAAAACAACCCTGTCGTCCGCGTCCAACACTACATTTCTAAATATCATCTTCACCAACAGCATAACAACCACCATCACGACCTGCGCATGAGCTATGGCCGTGTCACGCTACGCCAAAAGGATGGTAAAATAAGCAACACTTTCAGGTCTAACTACAACAGGACCACGATCAACTGCCCTGCAGTGCAAGCTCTGAAGGAGACTGGACCATTTCAGGGCACCAGCAAACGCTGCAGCATCAGCTTTTAAGTGCACACCTTGCGTGAAAACTACAATACACTATACATACGAGACACACACACACTCCAAGACACACGCCATACATACACGTTCTAACATTTCCTTCAGAGTATTGCTTATGCAACGTATAACTGTCATCAGCATGTCTGAGAAAAGTATTGTTTTATCCATTTACACTGTGTATCTTGGTTTCTAAAATAAATGTTTAACAATATTTATTCAAATATTGCATTGTTTAATTATTGCAAAAGCATTTTACCTTGTCTGACTCTAACATAACATTGTATTTTAGGACACAGAGCGAGTGAGAGGGGGAAATCGAGAAAATATTTAGAAAAAGAGATTGAGATTCATAGAGGTAGGCATATATATGTGATATATATGCCATTGGTACATGAGGCATGAACAGAGTGAATACCCGGTCAGATATCTTCAACCATCAACCACTTCAGACAATAATATCATGTTACAATGCGGATTTGCTTCATCTTATCAAACTATTATAATCCACAGCCATAGCGAAACAACTGGCAAATATTAACAATACCAAATCTTGAACGCTCATGGGTATGACCTCCCGTCCTACGGTGGGAAATGATTCACCTAAAGTTTTCAGGGGAGGACTGCCGTATACTCACAGGGAATGGACAAACAGGGACATGGCACAGCCATTAATGCGTAAAGCATTCTCAGGACGTGCTGAAAATGTTCTTAAAAAACGAACACAATCACCACCTCCACCAAAGTAGCCATGACTATACCTTCAAATCTCCACTAGCCATTGTAAGACTCCCACAACACGTTATCCATTTTTATTGTCCAATAACAATCACCCAGTCCCAAACCTGGTATGCACCTTTTCACCGCGTACAGTAGCCAGCAGGCAGTGGTGATGAATATTCTATATTCCATTGGTAAAGGCCAGTCTTTACATCGCGATATATTCAACTAGCTTTGCTACCCGGCTTTGCCAGGGACTTGGATTCTTGTCTTGGATTAATTTAATATTCCCTTATACTTCAATAAAAAAGACAGATGCGTCACCGAATAACACTGTAGGGGTATTGTAAGTAATGCATCACGTGGTAACCCAATGGGGATATTATGAGTATTATGTCACGTGGTAACACCGTGGGGGTATTGTGAGTAATGCGTCTCGTAGTAACACGGTGAGGGTATTGTGAGGAATGTATCATGTGGTAACACTGTGAGGATATTGTGAGTAATGTATCCCGTGGTAACACTGAGGGGGTATTGTGAGTAATGTATCACGTGGTAACACCTTGGGGGCTTTACCCCACTTATATGTAAGGTCAATTTTGGCAACTCGCGATGGGAATGACCGCGTGATGAAAATAGTCGTGTTGACTTAGAAATTCCAGACAGAATAAGCTGTGCTAATTCCATGACACTAGAGCTCAGTGTTCGAGAGTTTTTGCTGCTTCACACAAACAAACAGATGTATTTTCTGCATCATAATAAATATTATAATACACACAGCCAAAGCGAAACGACTGGCAATTGTGATAATAGGTTTCCCCCTTCTTTTTGGCAACAAAACAGGTGTTAAGATGTTAAAACACCAAACTGAAACCTTTAACAAGGAATCATGTCTGCATTAACCACAATGCTCGTGGTCATAATGAAAACAAAACACATACTCTGATAATATATACATTGTCTTTGAAATTGATATTGGTCCACACCAGAGACAGCTTTCTTTTGAGCCTCGTGTTAGGCAAAGGACGCCAAAAGTCGTTTTTGGCGTTTGATGTTTTAACATCTTAACACCTGTTTTGTTCCCAGAGAAAAGGGGAAAACCCTATTATCATATTTTGGTGCTGGCAAAGGAGGTCCCATGATACTGGCAAGAATTAACAACACCAAATCTTTAACGCTCATGGGTATGACCTCCCGTCCTACGGTGGGAAACGCTTCACCTAAAGTTTTCAGGGGAGGACTGCCGTATACTCACAGTGAATGGACAAACAGGGACATGGCACAGCCATTAATGCGTAAAGCATTCTCAGGACGTGCTGAAAATGTTCTTAAAAAACGAACACAATCACCACCTCCACCAAAGTAGCCATGACAATACCTTCAAATCACCACTAGCCATTGTAAGACTCCCACAACACGTTATCCATTTTTATTGTCCAATAACAATCACCCAGTCCCAAACCTGGTATGCACCTTTTCACCGCGTACAGTAGCCAGCAGGCAGTGGTGATGAATATTCTATATTCCATTGGTGAAGGCCAGTCTTTACATCGCGATATATTCAACTAGCTTTGCTACCCGGCTTTGCCCGGGACTTGGATTCTTGTCTTGGATTAATTTCATATTCCCTTATACTTCAATAAAAAAGACAGATGCGTCACCGAATAACACTGTAGGGGTATTGTAAGTAATGCATCACGTGGTAACCCAATGGGGATATTATGAGTATTATGTCACGTGGTAACACAGTGGGGGTATTGTGAGTAATGCGTCTCGTAGTAACACGGTGAGGGTATTGTGAGGAATGTATCATGTGGTAACACTGTGAGGATATTGTGAGTAATGTATCCCGTGGTAACACTGAGGGGGTATTGTGAGTAATGTATCACGTGGTAACACCTTGGGGGCTTTACCCCACTTATATGTAAGGTCAATTTTGGCAACTCGCGATGGGAATGACCGCGTGCTGAAAATAGTCGCGTTGACTTAGAAATTCCAGACAGAATAAGCTGTGCTAATTCCATGACACTAGAGCTCAGTGTTCGAGAGTTTTTGCTGCTTCACACAAACAAACAGATGTATTTTCTGCATCATAATAAATATTATAATACACACAGCCAAAGCGAAACGACTGGCAATTGTGATAATATGTTTCCCCCTTCTTTTTGGCAACAAAACAGGTGTTAAGATGTTAAAACACCAAACTGAAACCTTTAACAAGGAATCATGTCTGCATTAACCACAATGCTCGTGGTCATAATGAAAACGAAACACATACTCTGATAATATATACATTGTCTTTGAAATTGATATTGGTCCACACCAGAGACAGCTTTCTTTTGAGCCTCGTGTTAGGCAAAGGACGCCAAAAGGCGTTTTTGGCGTTTGATGTTTTAACATCTTAACACCTGTTTTGTTCCCAGAGAAAAGGGGAAAAACCTATTATCATATTTTGGTGCTGGCAAAGGAGGTCCCATGATACTGGCAAGAATTAACAACACCAAATCTTTAACGCTCATGGGTATGACCTCCCCGTCATATGGTGGGACATGCTTCACCTGAGTCTTCAAGGGAGGACTACCGTAGGCTCACAGGGAATGGACGAACAAGGAAATGGCACGGACATTAACGCGCAAAGCATTCTCCGGAAGTGCTGAAAATGTTCTTAAATAGACGAACACAATCCTCACTTCCTCCAATACTAGCCATGACTATACCTTCAAATCACCTCCAGCCATGGTCAGAATCCCCAAAACGTTATCCATTTTATTGTCCAATAACAATCACCCAGTCCCAAACCTGTTATGCACCTTCTCACCGCGTGCTCTAGCCAGGAGACAGTGGTGATGAATATTCTACATTCCATTGGGAAAATGCCAGTATTTACATCGCGATATTTTCAATCACTCATCCGCATAAGCAGCCGTCATCAATCATACAGTGAGGACTGAAAAACTATCACCATTCAAGTATCTACTTCCACTTCCGTAGTTATTATCCCTCCTGTTGCAACGCCCACCAATCCCTCACGCCATGACGTCACAATGTGGCAACTCACGTGAACTATTGTAGTCATGCCAAATCCTTTGGCCACGCCCCACCAGCACCTCAGGATATGACGTCCCCATTTCGGTGTTACAACCGGAAATAGTGACGTCACTGATGAGTTATAAATAGCGACGACACTATCCACTCGTACTCTCATTTCTCAAACTAACTAACACATCCACCCACGCTGAACAGCTCACTTACACACTCACCATGGCTCTAACGATTAAGCAATCTTGTTTGGACATGAACCGCTGCACGGGGCGGGCGCTGTCCCACTACAGTGGAATATCTCCCAGTGCAGCAGTAAGGCTGATCAAGGCGCGACGGGAGCGTGGCGGCTTCAATCACGTCTCAGACCTGTACTGGGTGAGCGAAGTGCCACGCCGTGACATGGCCAAGCTTCGCCGCCTACTCTCTGCTCGGCGCTGTTGCAACCATGCAGTGTGCATCCAGAAAAGGGCAGTGGCGCTGATACGTCACACGGAGGAGGAACGCTTTGTGAATGGTGATCAGCTACAGCGGCATGTGGCGAAGGTCAAACCTGATCTGCACTGTCGCACCCCCAGAGATGAAAACAACCCTGTCGTCCGCGTCCAACACTACATTTCTAAATATCATCTTCACCAACAGCATAACAACCACCATCACGACCTGCGCATGAGCTATGGCCGTGTCACGCTACGCCAAAAGGATGGTAAAATAAGCAACACTTTCAGGTCTAACTACAACAGGACCACGATCAACTGCCCTGCAGTGCAAGCTCTGAAGGAGACTGGACCATTTCAGGGCACCAGCAAACGCTGCAGCATCAGCTTTTAAGTGCACACCTTGCGTGAAAACTACAATACACTATACATACGAGACACACACACACTCCAAGACACACGCCATACATACACGTTCTAACATTTCCTTCAGAGTATTGCTTATGCAACGTATAACTGTCATCAGCATGTCTGAGAAAAGTATTGTTTTATCCATTTACACTGTGTATCTTGGTTTCTAAAATAAATGTTTAACAATATTTATTCAAATATTGCATTGTTTAATTATTGCAAAAGCATTTTACCTTGTCTGACTCTAACATAACATTGTATTTTAGGACACAGAGCGAGTGAGAGGGGGAAATCGAGAAAATATTTAGAAAAAGAGATTGAGATTCATAGAGGTAGGCATATATATGTGATATATATGCCATTGGTACATGAGGCATGAACAGAGTGAATACCCGGTCAGATATCTTCAACCATCAACCACTTCAGACAATAATATCATGTTACAATGCGGATTTGCTTCATCTTATCAAACTATTATAATCCACAGCCATAGCGAAACAACTGGCAAATATTAACAATACCAAATCTTGAACGCTCATGGGTATGACCTCCCGTCCTACGGTGGGAAATGATTCACCTAAAGTTTTCAGGGGAGGACTGCCGTATACTCACAGGGAATGGACAAACAGGGACATGGCACAGCCATTAATGCGTAAAGCATTCTCAGGACGTGCTGAAAATGTTCTTAAAAAACGAACACAATCACCACCTCCACCAAAGTAGCCATGACTATACCTTCAAATCACCACTAGCCATTGTAAGACTCCCACAACACGTTATCCATTTTTATTGTCCAATAACAATCACCCAGTCCCAAACCTGGTATGCACCTTTTCACCGCGTACAGTAGCCAGCAGGCAGTGGTGATGAATATTCTATATTCCATTGGTAAAGGCCAGTCTTTACATCGCGATATATTCAACTAGCTTTGCTACCCGGCTTTGCCAGGGACTTGGATTCTTGTCTTGGATTAATTTAATATTCCCTTATACTTCAATAAAAAAGACAGATGCGTCACCGAATAACACTGTAGGGGTATTGTAAGTAATGCATCACGTGGTAACCCAATGGGGATATTATGAGTATTATGTCACGTGGTAACACCGTGGGGGTATTGTGAGTAATGCGTCTCATAGTAACACGGTGAGGGTATTGTGAGGAATGTATCATGTGGTAACACTGTGAGGATATTGTGAGTAATGTATCCCGTGGTAACACTGAGGGGGTATTGTGAGTAATGTATCACGTGGTAACACCTTGGGGGCTTTACCCCACTTATATGTAAGGTCAATTTTGGCAACTCGCGATGGGAATGACCGCGTGATGAAAATAGTCGTGTTGACTTAGAAATTCCAGACAGAATAAGCTGTGCTAATTCCATGACACTAGAGCTCAGTGTTCGAGAGTTTTTGCTGCTTCACACAAACAAACAGATGTATTTTCTGCATCATAATAAATATTATAATACACACAGCCAAAGCGAAACGACTGGCAATTGTGATAATAGGTTTCCCCCTTCTTTTTGGCAACAAAACAGGTGTTAAGATGTTAAAACACCAAACTGAAACCTTTAACAAGGAATCATGTCTGCATTAACCACAATGCTCGTGGTCATAATGAAAACAAAACACATACTCTGATAATATATACATTGTCTTTGAAATTGATATTGGTCCACACCAGAGACAGCTTTCTTTTGAGCCTCGTGTTAGGCAAAGGACGCCAAAAGTCGTTTTTGGCGTTTGATGTTTTAACATCTTAACACCTGTTTTGTTCCCAGAGAAAAGGGGAAAACCCTATTATCATATTTTGGTGCTGGCAAAGGAGGTCCCATGATACTGGCAAGAATTAACAACACCAAATCTTTAACGCTCATGGGTATGACCTCCCGTCCTACGGTGGGAAACGCTTCACCTAAAGTTTTCAGGGGAGGACTGCCGTATACTCACAGTGAATGGACAAACAGGGACATGGCACAGCCATTAATGCGTAAAGCATTCTCAGGACGTGCTGAAAATGTTCTTAAAAAACGAACACAATCACCACCTCCACCAAAGTAGCCATGACAATACCTTCAAATCACCACTAGCCATTGTAAGACTCCCACAACACGTTATCCATTTTTATTGTCCAATAACAATCACCCAGTCCCAAACCTGGTATGCACCTTTTCACCGCGTACAGTAGCCAGCAGGCAGTGGTGATGAATATTCTATATTCCATTGGTGAAGGCCAGTCTTTACATCGCGATATATTCAACTAGCTTTGCTACCCGGCTTTGCCCGGGACTTGGATTCTTGTCTTGGATTAATTTAATATTCCCTTATACTTCAATAAAAAAGACAGATGCGTCACCGAATAACACTGTAGGGGTATTGTAAGTAATGCATCACGTGGTAACCCAATGGGGATATTATGAGTATTATGTCACGTGGTAACACAGTGGGGGTATTGTGAGTAATGCGTCTCGTAGTAACACGGTGAGGGTATTGTGAGGAATGTATCATGTGGTAACACTGT
The DNA here is from genome assembly GCF_964198595.1 of Lampetra fluviatilis. Classification (NCBI taxonomy): domain Eukaryota; kingdom Metazoa; phylum Chordata; class Hyperoartia; order Petromyzontiformes; family Petromyzontidae; genus Lampetra; species Lampetra fluviatilis. Next base: position 394,143 of record NC_136339.1, read on the forward strand.
GAGGATATTGTGAGTAATGTATCCCGTGGTAACACTGAGGGGGTATTGTGAGTAATGTATCACGTGGTAACACCTTGGGGGCTTTACCCCACTTATATGTAAGGTCAATTTTGGCAACTCGCGATGGGAATGACCGCGTGCTGAAAATAGTCGCGTTGACTTAGAAATTCCAGACAGAATAAGCTGTGCTAATTCCATGACACTAGAGCTCAGTGTTCGAGAGTTTTTGCTGCTTCACACAAACAAACAGATGTATTTTCTGCATCATAATAAATATTATAATACACACAGCCAAAGCGAAACGACTGGCAATTGTGATAATATGTTTCCCCCTTCTTTTTGGCAACAAAACAGGTGTTAAGATGTTAAAACACCAAACTGAAACCTTTAACAAGGAATCATGTCTGCATTAACCACAATGCTCGTGGTCATAATGAAAACGAAACACATACTCTGATAATATATACATTGTCTTTGAAATTGATATTGGTCCACACCAGAGACAGCTTTCTTTTGAGCCTCGTGTTAGGCAAAGGACGCCAAAAGGCGTTTTTGGCGTTTGATGTTTTAACATCTTAACACCTGTTTTGTTCCCAGAGAAAAGGGGAAAAACCTATTATCATATTTTGGTGCTGGCAAAGGAGGTCCCATGATACTGGCAAGAATTAACAACACCAAATCTTTAACGCTCATGGGTATGACCTCCCCGTCATATGGTGGGACATGCTTCACCTGAGTCTTCAAGGGAGGACTACCGTAGGCTCACAGGGAATGGACGAACAAGGAAATGGCACGGACATTAACGCGCAAAGCATTCTCCGGAAGTGCTGAAAATGTTCTTAAATAGACGAACACAATCCTCACTTCCTCCAATACTAGCCATGACTATACCTTCAAATCACCTCCAGCCATGGTCAGAATCCCCAAAACGTTATCCATTTTATTGTCCAATAACAATCACCCAGTCCCAAACCTGTTATGCACCTTCTCACCGCGTGCTCTAGCCAGGAGACAGTGGTGATGAATATTCTACATTCCATTGGGAAAATGCCAGTATTTACATCGCGATATTTTCAATCACTCATCCGCATAAGCAGCCGTCATCAATCATACAGTGAGGACTGAAAAACTATCACCATTCAAGTATCTACTTCCACTTCCGTAGTTATTATCCCTCCTGTTGCAACGCCCACCAATCCCTCACGCCATGACGTCACAATGTGGCAACTCACGTGAACTATTGTAGTCATGCCAAATCCTTTGGCCACGCCCCACCAGCACCTCAGGATATGACGTCCCCATTTCGGTGTTACAACCGGAAATAGTGACGTCACTGATGAGTTATAAATAGCGACGACACTATCCACTCGTACTCTCATTTCTCAAACTAACTAACACATCCACCCACGCTGAACAGCTCACTTACACACTCACCATGGCTCTAACGATTAAGCAATCTTGTTTGGACATGAACCGCTGCACGGGGCGGGCGCTGTCCCACTACAGTGGAATATCTCCCAGTGCAGCAGTAAGGCTGATCAAGGCGCGACGGGAGCGTGGCGGCTTCAATCACGTCTCAGACCTGTACTGGGTGAGCGAAGTGCCACGCCGTGACATGGCCAAGCTTCGCCGCCTACTTTCTGCTCGGCGCTGTTGCAACCATGCAGTGTGCATCCAGAAAATGGCAGTGGCGCTGATACGTCACACGGAGGAGGAACGCTTTGTGAATGGTGATCAGCTACAGCGGCATGTGGCGAAGGTCAAACCTGATCTGCACTGTCGCACCCCCAGAGATGAAAACAACCCTGTCGTCCGCGTCCAACACTACATTTCTAAATATCATCTTCACCAACAGCATAACAACCACCATCACGACCTGCGCATGAGCTATGGCCGTGTCACGCTACGCCAAAAGGATGGTAAAATAAGCAACACTTTCAGGTCTAACTACAACAGGACCACGATCAACTGCCCTGCAGTGCAAGCTCTGAAGGGGACTGGACCATTTCAGGGCACCAGCAAACGCTGCAGCATCAGCTTTTAAGTGCACACCTTGCGTGAAAACTACAATACACTATACATACGAGACACACACACACTCCAAGACACACACCATACATACACGTTCTAACATTTCCTTCAGAGTATTGCTTATGCAACGTATAACTGTCATCAGCATGTCTGAGAAAAGTATTGTTTTATCCATTTACACTGTGTATCTTGGTTTCTAAAATAAATGTTTAACAATATTTATTCAAATATTGCATTGTTTAATTATTGCAAAAGCATTTTACCTTGTCTGACTCTAACATAACATTGTATTTTAGGACACAGAGCGAGTGAGAGGGGGAAATCGAGAAAATATTTAGAAAAAGAGATTGAGATTCATAGAGGTAGGCATATATATGTGATATATATGCCATTGGTACATGAGGCATGAACAGAGTGAATACCCGGTCAGATATCTTCAACCATCAACCACTTCAGACAATAATATCATGTTACAATGCGGATTTGCTTCATCTTATCAAACTATTATAATCCACAGCCATAGCGAAACAACTGGCAAATATTAACAATACCAAATTTTGAACGCTCATGGGTATGACCTCCCGTCCTACGGTGGGAAATGATTCACCTAAAGTTTTCAGGGGAGGACTGCCGTATACTCACAGGGAATGGACAAACAGGGACATGGCACAGCCATTAATGCGTAAAGCATTCTCAGGACGTGCTGAAAATGTTCTTAAAAAACGAACACAATCACCACCTCCACCAAAGTAGCCATGACTATACCTTCAAATCACCACTAGCCATTGTAAGACTCCCACAACACGTTATCCATTTTTATTGTCCAATAACAATCACCCAGTCCCAAACCTGGTATGCACCTTTTCACCGCGTACAGTAGCCAGCAGGCAGTGGTGATGAATATTCTATATTCCATTGGTAAAGGCCAGTCTTTACATCGCGATATATTCAACTAGCTTTGCTACCCGGCTTTGCCAGGGACTTGGATTCTTGTCTTGGATTAATTTAATATTCCCTTATACTTCAATAAAAAAGACAGATGCGTCACCGAATAACACTGTAGGGGTATTGTAAGTAATGCATCACGTGGTAACCCAATGGGGATATTATGAGTATTATGTCACGTGGTAACACCGTGGGGGTATTGTGAGTAATGCGTCTCATAGTAACACGGTGAGGGTATTGTGAGGAATGTATCATGTGGTAACACTGTGAGGATATTGTGAGTAATGTATCCCGTGGTAACACTGAGGGGGTATTGTGAGTAATGTATCACGTGGTAACACCTTGGGGGCTTTACCCCACTTATATGTAAGGTCAATTTTGGCAACTCGCGATGGGAATGACCGCGTGATGAAAATAGTCGTGTTGACTTAGAAATTCCAGACAGAATAAGCTGTGCTAATTCCATGACACTAGAGCTCAGTGTTCGAGAGTTTTTGCTGCTTCACACAAACAAACAGATGTATTTTCTGCATCATAATAAATATTATAATACACACAGCCAAAGCGAAACGACTGGCAATTGTGATAATAGGTTTCCCCCTTCTTTTTGGCAACAAAACAGGTGTTAAGATGTTAAAACACCAAACTGAAACCTTTAACAAGGAATCATGTCTGCATTAACCACAATGCTCGTGGTCATAATGAAAACAAAACACATACTCTGATAATATATACATTGTCTTTGAAATTGATATTGGTCCACACCAGAGACAGCTTTCTTTTGAGCCTCGTGTTAGGCAAAGGACGCCAAAAGTCGTTTTTGGCGTTTGATGTTTTAACATCTTAACACCTGTTTTGTTCCCAGAGAAAAGGGGAAAACCCTATTATCATATTTTGGTGCTGGCAAAGGAGGTCCCATGATACTGGCAAGAATTAACAACACCAAATCTTTAACGCTCATGGGTATGACCTCCCGTCCTACGGTGGGAAACGCTTCACCTAAAGTTTTCAGGGGAGGACTGCCGTATACTCACAGTGAATGGACAAACAGGGACATGGCACAGCCATTAATGCGTAAAGCATTCTCAGGACGTGCTGAAAATGTTCTTAAAAAACGAACACAATCACCACCTCCACCAAAGTAGCCATGACAATACCTTCAAATCACCACTAGCCATTGTAAGACTCCCACAACACGTTATCCATTTTTATTGTCCAATAACAATCACCCAGTCCCAAACCTGGTATGCACCTTTTCACCGCGTACAGTAGCCAGCAGGCAGTGGTGATGAATATTCTATATTCCATTGGTGAAGGCCAGTCTTTACATCGCGATATATTCAACTAGCTTTGCTACCCGGCTTTGCCCGGGACTTGGATTCTTGTCTTGGATTAATTTAATATTCCCTTATACTTCAATAAAAAAGACAGATGCGTCACCGAATAACACTGTAGGGGTATTGTAAGTAATGCATCACGTGGTAACCCAATGGGGATATTATGAGTATTATGTCACGTGGTAACACAGTGGGGGTATTGTGAGTAATGCGTCTCGTAGTAACACGGTGAGGGTATTGTGAGGAATGTATCATGTGGTAACACTGTGAGGATATTGTGAGTAATGTATCCCGTGGTAACACTGAGGGGGTATTGTGAGTAATGTATCACGTGGTAACACCTTGGGGGCTTTACCCCACTTATATGTAAGGTCAATTTTGGCAACTCGCGATGGGAATGACCGCGTGCTGAAAATAGTCGCGTTGACTTAGAAATTCCAGACAGAATAAGCTGTGCTAATTCCATGACACTAGAGCTCAGTGTTCGAGAGTTTTTGCTGCTTCACACAAACAAACAGATGTATTTTCTGCATCATAATAAATATTATAATACACACAGCCAAAGCGAAACGACTGGCAATTGTGATAATATGTTTCCCCCTTCTTTTTGGCAACAAAACAGGTGTTAAGATGTTAAAACACCAAACTGAAACCTTTAACAAGGAATCATGTCTGCATTAACCACAATGCTCGTGGTCATAATGAAAACGAAACACATACTCTGATAATATATACATTGTCTTTGAAATTGATATTGGTCCACACCAGAGACAGCTTTCTTTTGAGCCTCGTGTTAGGCAAAGGACGCCAAAAGGCGTTTTTGGCGTTTGATGTTTTAACATCTTAACACCTGTTTTGTTCCCAGAGAAAAGGGGAAAAACCTATTATCATATTTTGGTGCTGGCAAAGGAGGTCCCATGATACTGGCAAGAATTAACAACACCAAATCTTTAACGCTCATGGGTATGACCTCCCCGTCATATGGTGGGACATGCTTCACCTGAGTCTTCAAGGGAGGACTACCGTAGGCTCACAGGGAATGGACGAACAAGGAAATGGCACGGACATTAACGCGCAAAGCATTCTCCGGAAGTGCTGAAAATGTTCTTAAATAGACGAACACAATCCTCACTTCCTCCAATACTAGCCATGACTATACCTTCAAATCACCTCCAGCCATGGTCAGAATCCCCAAAACGTTATCCATTTTATTGTCCAATAACAATCACCCAGTCCCAAACCTGTTATGCACCTTCTCACCGCGTGCTCTAGCCAGGAGACAGTGGTGATGAATATTCTACATTCCATTGGGAAAATGCCAGTATTTACATCGCGATATTTTCAATCACTCATCCGCATAAGCAGCCGTCATCAATCATACAGTGAGGACTGAAAAACTATCACCATTCAAGTATCTACTTCCACTTCCGTAGTTATTATCCCTCCTGTTGCAACGCCCACCAATCCCTCACGCCATGACGTCACAATGTGGCAACTCACGTGAACTATTGTAGTCATGCCAAATCCTTTGGCCACGCCCCACCAGCACCTCAGGATATGACGTCCCCATTTCGGTGTTACAACCGGAAATAGTGACGTCACTGATGAGTTATAAATAGCGACGACACTATCCACTCGTACTCTCATTTCTCAAACTAACTAACACATCCACCCACGCTGAACAGCTCACTTACACACTCACCATGGCTCTAACGATTAAGCAATCTTGTTTGGACATGAACCGCTGCACGGGGCGGGCGCTGTCCCACTACAGTGGAATATCTCCCAGTGCAGCAGTAAGGCTGATCAAGGCGCGACGGGAGCGTGGCGGCTTCAATCACGTCTCAGACCTGTACTGGGTGAGCGAAGTGCCACGCCGTGACATGGCCAAGCTTCGCCGCCTACTTTCTGCTCGGCGCTGTTGCAACCATGCAGTGTGCATCCAGAAAAGGGCAGTGGCGCTGATACGTCACACGGATGAGGAACGCTTTGTGAATGGTGATCAGCTACAGCGGCATGTGGCGAAGGTCAAACCTGATCTGCACTGTCGCACCCCCAGAGATGAAAACAACCCTGTCGTCCGCGTCCAACACTACATTTCTAAATATCATCTTCACCAACAGCATAACAACCACCATCACGACCTGCGCATGAGCTATGGCCGTGTCACGCTACGCCAAAAGGATGGTAAAATAAGCAACACTTTCAGGTCTAACTACAACAGGACCACGATCAACTGCCCTGCAGTGCAAGCTCTGAAGTGGACTGGACCATTTCAGGGCACCAGCAAACGCTGCAGCATCAGCTTTTAAGTGCACACCTTGCGTGAAAACTACAATACACTATACATACGAGACACACACACACTCCAAGAAACACACCATACATACACGTTCTAACATTTCCTTCAGAGTATTGCTTATGCAACGTATAACTGTCATCAGCATGTCTGAGAAAAGTATTGTTTTTATCCATTTACACTGTGTATCTTGGTTTCTAAAATAAATGTTTAACAATATTTATTCAAATATTGCAATGTTTAATTATTGCAAAAGCATTTTACCTTGTCTGACTCTAACGTAACATCGTATTTTAGGACACAGAGCGAGTGAGAGGGGGAAATCGAGAAAATATTTAGAAAAAGAGATTGAGATTCATAGAGGTAGACATATATATGATATACTGCCATTGGTACATGAGGCATGAACAGAGTGAATACCCGGTCAGATATCTTCAACCATCAACCACTTCAGACAATAATATCATGTTACAATGCGGATTTGCTTCAACTTATCAAACTATTATAATCCACACATCCAAAGCGATACAACTGGCAAATATTAACAATACCAAATCTTGAACGCTCATGGGTATGACCTCCCCGTCCTACGGTGGGAAATGCTTCACCTAAAGTTTTCAGGGGAGGACTGCCGTATGCTCACAGGGAATGGACAAACAGGGACATGGCACAGACATTAATGCGTAAAGCATTCTCAGGACGTGCTGAAAATGTTCTTTAAAAAATGAACACAATCACCACCTCCACCAAAGTAGCCATGACTATACCTTCAAATCACCACTAGCCATTGTAAGACTCCCACAACACGTTATCCATTTTTATTGTCCAATAACAATCACCCAGTCCCAAACCTGGTATGCACCTTTTCACCGCGTACAGTAGCCAGCAGGCAGCGGTGATGAATATTCTATATTCCATTGGTAAAGGCCAGTCTTTACATCGCAATATATTCAACTAGCTTTGCTACCCGGCTTTGCCCTGGACTTGGATTATTGTCTTGGATTAATTTAGTATTCCTTTATACTTCACTAAAAAGACAGATGCGTCACCGAATAACACTGTAGGGGTATTGTGAGTAATGCATCACGTGGTAACCCCATGGGGGTATTATGAGTATTATGTCACGTGGTAACACCGTGGGGGTATTGTGAGTAATGTGTCTCGTAGTAACACCGTGAGGGTATTGTGAGGAATGCATCACGTGGTAACACCTTGGGGGTATTGTGAGTAATGTTTAATGCGGTAACACTGTGGGGGTATTGTGAGTAATGTATTACGTATTCTTAGGTTTTTTCGGTAAAGTCACGTAGGTAAAAACATTAAAAAGTAAAATAAAATAAAAATCACGACGTTTCGGAGGCAACACAAGCTTCCGTCTTCAGGTGGTACCGTCACAGCCACGACAGCTGTATCAAGTAAATGAGAGATTGCAGGAGCTACCACTCCGTTTATATAATGGTTGGAGAAGGTGGTGGGGCAAGGGCCGCATACTTTTTATTAATATGGTAAGGTGAGGCTTAAGACTAAGAATAGACTGCATAACAAAGGCTGAGGCTGAGCCTTTGTTATGGAGAGGTGCGATTTGTGACTCAACCTGTGACAGGGAGACCACCACTAAACATGGTAAAACCTATAATGGTTGTCTGTCAAATAAGATTGGCAAATAAGTGTAGTTAAATCTTTTTTGCATGGTTAATCACATCGTTCCAATGATTACTCAGTTTGTAACCGTCATCACGGTTGAAATTATGTCTGTGTTTGTATATTTGTATGGCTTCGTGTACAAACCTTTGATGGTAGCCAGGAGGTTTGCAGAGAACCTTGGTCTCAGCAAATACACCTATTTGCCAATCTTATTTGACAGACAACCTTTACAGTTTTACCATGTTTAGTGGTGGTCTCCCTGTCACAGGTTGAGTCACAAACCGCACCTCTCCTTAACAAAGGCTCAGCCTTTGTTATGCAGTCTATTCTTAGTCTTAAGCCTCACCTTACCATATTAATAAAAAGTATGCGGCCCTTGCCCCACCACCTTCTCCAACCATTATATAAACGGAGTGGTAGCTCCTGCAATCTCTCATTTACTTGATACAGCTGTCGTGGCTGTGACGGTACCACCTGAAGACGGAAGCTTGTGTTGCCTCCGAAACGTCGTGATTTTTATTTTATTTTACTTTTTAATGTTTTTACCTACGTGACTTTACCGAAAAACCTAAGAATATGAATCATTGCAGTCACGAAAGCTTCAAATCTAGAATTAATGTATTACGTTGCAACACTGTGGGTATTATAAGTAATGTATCACGTAGTAACACTGTGGGGGTATTGTGAGTAATGTATCACGTGGTAACACTATGGGGGCTTTACCCAACTTATATGTAAGGTCCATTTTGGCATCTCGCGATGGGAATGACCGCGTGCTGAAAATAGTCGTGTTGACTTAGAAATTCCAGACAGAATAAGCTGTGCTAATTCCATGACACCAGAGCTCAGTGTTCGAGAGTTTTTTCTGCTTCACACAAACAAACAAATGTATTTTCTGCATCATAATAAATATTATAATACACACAGCCAAAGCGAAACGACTGGCAATTGTGATAATAGGTTTCCCCATTCTTTGTGGCAACAAAACAGGTGTTAAGATGTTAAAACACCAAACTGAAACCTTTAACAAGGAATCATGTCTGCATTAACCACAATGCTCGTGGTCATAATGAAAACAAAAAACATACTCTGATAATATATACATTGTCTTTGAAATTGATATTGGTCCACACCAGAGACAGCTTTCTTTTGAGCCTCGTGTTAGACCAAAAGACGCCAAAAGGCGTTTTTGGCGTTTGATGTTTTAACATCTTAACACCTGTTTTGTTTCCAGAGAAAAGGGGAAAAACCTAGTATCATATTTTGGTGCTGGCAAAGGAGGTCCCATGATACTGGCAAGAATTAACAACACCAAATCTTTAACGCTCATGGGTATGACCTCCCCGTCATATGGTGGGACATGCTTCACCTGAGTTTACAAGGGAGGACTACCGTAGGCTCACAGGGAATGGACGAACAAGGAAATGGCACAGACATTAACGCGCAAAGCATTCTCAGAACGTGCTGAAAATGTTCTTAAATAGACGAACACAATCCTCACTTCCTCCAATACTAGCCATGACAATACCTTCAAATCACATCCAGCCATGGTCAGAATCCCCAAAACGTTATCCATTTTATTGTCCAATAACAATCACCCAGTCCCAAATCTGTCATGCACCTTCTCACCGCGTGCTCTAGACAGCAGACAGTGGTGATGAATATTCTACATTCCATTGGGAAAAGGCCAGTATTTACATCGCGATATTTTCAATCACTCATCCGCATAAGCAGCCGTCATCAATCATACAGTGAGGTCTGAAAAACTATCACCATTCAAGTATCTACTTCCACTTCCGTAGTTATTATCCCTACTGTCGCAACGCCCACCAATCACTCATGCCATGACATCACAATGTGGCAACTCACGTGAACTATTGTAGTCAAGCCAAATCCTTTGGCCACGCCCTACCAGCACCTCAGGATATGACGTCCCCATTTCGGTGTTACAACCGGAAATAGTGACGTCGCTGATGAGTTATAAATAGCGACGACACTATCCACTCGTACTCTCATTTCTAAAACTAACTAACACATCCACCCACGCTGAACAGCTCACTTACACACTCACCATGGCTCTAACGATTAAGCAATCTTGTTTGGACATGAACCGCTGCACGGGGCGGGCGCTGTCCCACTACAGTGGAATATCTCCCAGTGCAGCAGTAAGGCTGATCAAGGCGCGACGGGAGCGTGGCGGCTTCAATCACGTCTCAGACCTGTACTGGGTGAGCGAAGTGCCTCGCCGTGACATGGCCAAGCTTCGCCGCCTACTCTCTGCTCGGCGCTGTTGCAACCATGCAGTGTGCATCCAGAAAAGGGCAGTGGCGCTGATACGTCACACGGAGGAGGAACGCTTGGTGTATGGTGATCAGCTACAGCGGCATGTGGCGAAGGTCAAACCTGATCTGCACTGTCGCACCCCCAGAGATGAAAACAACCCTGTCGTCCGCGTCCAACACTACATTTCTAAATATCATCTTCACCAACAGCATAACAACCACCATCACGACCTGCGCATGAGCTATGGCCGTGTCACGCTACGCCAAAAGGATGGTAAAATAAGCAACACTTTCAGGTCTAACTACAACAGGACCACCATCAACTGCCCTGCAGTGCAAGCTCTGAAGTGGACTGGACCATTTCAGGGCACCAGCAAACGCTGCAGCATCACCTTTTAAGTGCACACCTTGCGTGAAAACTACAATACACTATACATACGAGACACACACACACTACAAGACACACACCATTCATACAGGTTCTAACATTTCCTTCAGAGTATTGCTTATGCAACGTATAACTGTCATCAGCATGTCTGAGAAAATTATAGTTTTTATCCATTTACACTGTGTATCTTGGTTTCTAAAATAAATGTTTAACAATATTTATTCAAATATTGCGTTGTTTAATTATTGCAAAAGCATTTTACCTTGTCTGACTCTAACGTAACATCGTATTTTAGGACACAGTGAGAGAGAGGGGGAGATCGAGAAAATATTTAGAAAAAGAGATTGAGATTCATAGAGGTAGACATATATATGATATACTGCCATTGGTACATGAGGCATGAACAGAGTGAATACCCGGTCAGATATCTTCAACCATCAACCACTTCAGACAATAATATCATGTTACAATGCGGATTTGCTTCAACTTATCAAACTATTATAATCCACACATCCAAAGCGAAACAACTGGCAAATATTAACAATACCAAATCTTGAACGCTCATGGGTATGACCTCCCCGTCCTACGGTGGGACATGCTTCACCTAAAGTTTACAGGGGAGGACTGCCGTATGCTCACAGGGAATGGACAAACAGGGACATGGCACAGACATTAATGCGTAAAGCATTCTCAGGACGTGCTGAAAATGTTCTTTAAAAAATGAACACAATCACCACCTCCACCAAAGTAGCCATGACTATACCTTCAAATCACCACTAGCCATTGTAAGACTCCCACAAAACGTTATCCATTTTTATTTTCCAAAAACAATCACCCAGTCCCAAACCTGGTATGCACCTTTTCACCGCGTACAGTAGCCAGCAGGCAGCGGTGATGAATATTCTATATTCCATTGGTAAAGGCCAGTCTTTACATCGCAATATATTCAACTAGCTTTGCTACCCGGCTTTGCCCTGGACTTGGATTATTGTCTTGGATTAATTTAGTATTCCTTTATACTTCACTAAAAAGACAGATGCGTCACCGAATAACACTGTAGGGGTATTGTGAGTAATGCATCACGTGGTAACCCCATGGGGGTATTATGAGTATTATGTCACGTGGTAACACCGTGGGGGTATTGTGAGTAATGTGTCTCGTAGTAACACCGTGAGGGTATTGTGAGGAATGCATCACGTGGTAACACCTTGGGGGTATTGTGAGTAATGTTTAATGCGGTAACACTGTGGGGGTATTGTGAGTAATGTATTACGTATTCTTAGGTTTTTTCGGTAAAGTCACGTAGGTAAAAACATTAAAAAGTAAAATAAAATAAAAATCACGACGTTTCGGAGGCAACACAAGCTTCCGTCTTCAGGTGGTACCGTCACAGCCACGACAGCTGTATCAAGTAAATGAGAGATTGCAGGAGCTACCACTCCGTTTATATAATGGTTGGAGAAGGTGGTGGGGCAAGGGCCGCATACTTTTTATTAATATGGTAAGGTGAGGCTTAAGACTAAGAATAGACTGCATAACAAAGGCTGAGGCTGAGCCTTTGTTATGGAGAGGTGCGATTTGTGACTCAACCTGTGACAGGGAGACCACCACTAAACATGGTAAAACCTATAATGGTTGTCTGTCAAATAAGATTGGCAAATAAGTGTAGTTAAATCTTTTTTGCATGGTTAATCACATCGTTCCAATGATTACTCAGTTTGTAACCGTCATCACGGTTGAAATTATGTCTGTGTTTGTATATTTGTATGGCTTCGTGTACAAACCTTTGATGGTAGCCAGGAGGTTTGCAGAGAACCTTGGTCTCAGCAAATACACCTATTTGCCAATCTTATTTGACAGACAACCTTTACAGTTTTACCATGTTTAGTGGTGGTCTCCCTGTCACAGGTTGAGTCACAAACCGCACCTCTCCATAACAAAGGCTCAGCCTTTGTTATGCAGTCTATTCTTAGTCTTAAGCCTCACCTTACCATATTAATAAAAAGTATGCGGCCCTTGCCCCACCACCTTCTCCAACCATTATATAAACGGAGTGGTAGCTCCTGCAATCTCTCATTTACTTGATACAGCTGTCGTGGCTGTGACGGTACCACCTGAAGACGGAAGCTTGTGTTGCCTCCGAAACGTCGTGATTTTTATTTTATTTTACTTTTTAATGTTTTTACCTACGTGACTTTACCGAAAAAACCTAAGAATATGAATCATTGCAGTCACGAAAGCTTCAAATCTAGAATTAATGTATTACGTTGCAACACTGTGGGTATTATAAGTAATGTATCACGTAGTAACACTGTGGGGGTATTGTGAGTAATGTATCACGTGGTAACACTATGGGGGCTTTACCCAACTTATATGTAAGGTCCATTTTGGCATCTCGCGATGGGAATGACCGCGTGCTGAAAATAGTCGTGTTGACTTAGAAATTCCAGACAGAATAAGCTGTGCTAATTCCATGACACCAGAGCTCAGTGTTCGAGAGTTTTTTCTGCTTCACACAAACAAACAGATGTATTTTCTGCATCATAATAAATATTATAATACACACAGCCAAAGCGAAACGACTGGCAATTGTGATAATAGGTTTCCCCATTCTTTGTGGCAACAAAACAGGTGTTAAGATGTTAAAACACCAAACTGAAACCTTTAACAAGGAATCATGTCTGCATTAACCACAATGCTCGTGGTCATAATGAAAACAAAAAACATACTCTGATAATATATACATTGTCTTTGAAATTGATATTGGTCCACACCAGAGACAGCTTTCTTTTGAGCCTCGTGTTAGACCAAAAGACGCCAAAAGGCGTTTTTGGCGTTTGATGTTTTAACATCTTAACACCTGTTTTGTTTCCAGAGAAAAGGGGAAAAACCTAGTATCATATTTTGGTGCTGGCAAAGGAGGTCCCATGATACTGGCAAGAATTAACAACACCAAATCTTTAACGCTCATGGGTATGACCTCCCCGTCATATGGTGGGACATGCTTCACCTGAGTTTACAAGGGAGGACTACCGTAGGCTCACAGGGAATGGACGAACAAGGAAATGGCACAGACATTAACGCGCAAAGCATTCTCAGAACGTGCTGAAAATGTTCTTAAATAGACGAACACAATCCTCACTTCCTCCAATACTAGCCATGACAATACCTTCAAATCACATCCAGCCATGGTCAGAATCCCCAAAACGTTATCCATTTTATTGTCCAATAACAATCACCCAGTCCCAAATCTGTCATGCACCTTCTCACCGCGTGCTCTAGACAGCAGACAGTGGTGATGAATATTCTACATTCCATTGGGAAAAGGCCAGTATTTACATCGCGATATTTTCAATCACTCATCCGCATAAGCAGCCGTCATCAATCATACAGTGAGGTCTGAAAAACTATCACCATTCAAGTATCTACTTCCACTTCCGTAGTTATTATCCCTACTGTCGCAACGCCCACCAATCACTCATGCCATGACATCACAATGTGGCAACTCACGTGAACTATTGTAGTCAAGCCAAATCCTTTGGCCACGCCCTACCAGCACCTCAGGATATGACGTCCCCATTTCGGTGTTACAACCGGAAATAGTGACGTCGCTGATGAGTTATAAATAGCGACGACACTATCCACTCGTACTCTCATTTCTAAAACTAACTAACACATCCACCCACGCTGAACAGCTCACTTACACACTCACCATGGCTCTAACGATTAAGCAATCTTGTTTGGACATGAACCGCTGCACGGGGCGGGCGCTGTCCCACTACAGTGGAATATCTCCCAGTGCAGCAGTAAGGCTGATCAAGGCGCGACGGGAGCGTGGCGGCTTCAATCACGTCTCAGACCTGTACTGGGTGAGCGAAGTGCCTCGCCGTGACATGGCCAAGCTTCGCCGCCTACTCTCTGCTCGGCGCTGTTGCAACCATGCAGTGTGCATCCAGAAAAGGGCAGTGGCGCTGATACGTCACACGGAGGAGGAACGCTTGGTGAATGGTGATCAGCTACAGCGGCATGTGGCGAAGGTCAAACCTGATCTGCACTGTCGCACCCCCAGAGATGAAAACAACCCTGTCGTCCGCGTCCAACACTACATTTCTAAATATCATCTTCACCAACAGCATAACAACCACCATCACGACCTGCGCATGAGCTATGGCCGTGTCACGCTACGCCAAAAGGATGGTAAAATAAGCAACACTTTCAGGTCTAACTACAACAGGACCACCATCAACTGCCCTGCAGTGCAAGCTCTGAAGTGGACTGGACCATTTCAGGGCACCAGCAAACGCTGCAGCATCACCTTTTAAGTGCACACCTTGCGTGAAAACTACAATACACTATACATACGAGACACACACACACTACAAGACACACACCATTCATACAGGTTCTAACATTTCCTTCAGAGTATTGCTTATGCAACGTATAACTGTCATCAGCATGTCTGAGAAAATTATAGTTTTTATCCATTTACACTGTGTATCTTGGTTTCTAAAATAAATGTTTAACAATATTTATTCAAATATTGCATTGTTTAATTATTGCAAAAGCATTTTACCTTGTCTGACTCTAACGTAACATCGTATTTTAGGACACAGTGAGAGAGAGGGGGAGATCGAGAAAATATTTAGAAAAAGAGATTGAGATTCATAGAGGTAGACATATATATGATATACTGCCATTGGTACATGAGGCATGAACAGAGTGAATACCCGGTCAGATATCTTCAACCATCAACCACTTCAGACAATAATATCATGTTACAATGCGGATTTGCTTCAACTTATCAAACTATTATAATCCACACATCCAAAGCGAAACAACTGGCAAATATTAACAATACCAAATCTTGAACGCTCATGGGTATGACCTCCCCGTCCTACGGTGGGACATGCTTCACCTAAAGTTTACAGGGGAGGACTGCCGTATGCTCACAGGGAATGGACGAACAAGGACATGGCACAGACATTAACGCGCAAAGCATTCTCAGGACGTGCTGAAAATGTTCTTAAATAGACGAACACAATCCTCACTTCCTCCAATACTAGCCATGGCTATACCTTCAAATCACCTCCAGCCATGGTCAGAATCCCCAAAACGTTATCCATTTTATTGTCCAATAACAATCACCCAGTCCCAAACCTGTTATGCACCTTCTCACCGCGTGCTCTAGCCAGCAGACAGTGGTGATGAATATTCTACATTCCATTGGGAAAAGGCCAGTATTTACATCGCGATATTTTCAATCACTCATCCGCATAAGCAGCCGTCATCAATCATACAGTGAGGTCTGAAAAACTATCACCATTCAAGTATCTACTTCCACTTCCGTAGTTATTATCCCTCCTGTCGCAACGCCCACCAATCCCTCATGCCATGACGTCACAATGTGGCAACTCACGTGAACTATTGTAGTCATGCCAAATTCTTTGGCCACGCCCCACCAGCACCTCAGGATATGACGTCGCCGTTTTGGTGTTACAACCGGAAATAGTGACGTCACTGATGAGTTATAAATAGCGACGACACTATACACTCGTATTCTCATTTCTCAAACTAACTAACACATCCACCCACGCTGAACAGCTCACTTACACACTCACCATGGCTCTAACGATTAAGCAATCTTGTTTGGACATGAACCGCTGCACGGGGCGGGCGCTGTCCCACTACAGTGGAATATCTCCCAGTGCAGCAGTAAGGCTGATCAAGGCGCGACGGGAGCGTGGCGGCTTCAATCACGTCTCAGATCTGTACTGGGTGAGCGAAGTGCCACGCCGTGACATGGCCAAGCTTCGCCGCCTACTCTCTGCTCGGCGCTGTTGCAACCATGCAGTGTGCATCCAGAAAAGGGCAGTGGCGCTGATACGTCACACGGAGGAGGAACGCTTGGTGAATGGTGATCAGCTACAGCGGCATGTGGCGAAGGTCAAACCTGATCTGCACTGTCGCACCCCCAGAGATGAAAACAACCTTGTCGTCCGCGTCCAACACTACATTTCTAAATATCATCTTCACCAACAGCATAACAACCACCATCACGACCTGCGCATGAGCTATGGCCGTGTCACGCTACGCCAAAAGGATGGTAAAATAAGCAACACTTTCAGGTCTATCTACAACAGGACCACCATCAACTGCCCTGCAGTGCAAGCTCTGAAGGGGACTGGACCATTTCAGGGCACCAGCAAACGCTGCAGCATCAGCTTTTAACTGCACACCTTGCGTGAAAACTACAATACACTATACATATGTAGTAATTACTCAGGAGGCTTGACGACGGGATCGGAGGCACACTTATTTATTAACACAACTTGTATACAGTTAGCAAGTATACACAGGACCTAAGGGGTAACGTCCCCTTACTCGGCTAACAGGGAGACACAACATCTAAGCCCCGCTAACCTAAGCCCAAGTCCTCCACTAAGGAGCTAGGGGATGCTACCTGTCCCAGCCCTGGTCAAGCTGGGATCCGACCCCCTGAGTTCCCAGACCTGCTCGTCAGTCTGGGCTCTCGGGGCCACGCCACCGGCTTGCCCTGGTCGGCCCTGATAAGGACAGCGAGCCAGGGGAGCTCCGGGGCCTATTCTAGCTGGTCTTCCGTCTTCGCTGGTTAAAGCTGATACCTCGACCTCGAGCCCTCCGGCTCACCCCCTCTTATAGTCCGCGGCCCCCCCGGGAGGGGCCCGTGGGGGATGCAGGTGCGGACGTCGGTGTGGCCACCTCCTATGTGTACGGCCCTAACCACGCCCCTTGTGTTTGTTTGCCATCCGCTCCCATACACAATTACACCTCTACATCACCCCCCCCTGTACAGCTCGCAGCCGTCCCCGGCTGCAACAAAATCAGAATAAAGGTGCATGCCTCCCCAAAACCGTGTGTGCCTCGCGTAAATTTAACAAGAACAATAACAGTCATCTACACTATGGGAACCTCATTTGCCAGTAAAAAATATGATAATTGGTTCTTTACCCTTCTATCTGGCAACAAAACTGACACCTTTTTACAAGGAGTCATGTTTGCATAGACCGCAATACCTGCAGTCATAATACAAACAAAAGAACATAACTCTGATAATGTGCACTGTCCTTAAAGTTGATTGATCCACACCCGAGACAGCTTTCCTTAGAGCCTAGTCTCATATGGGTTGGACCAGATGATTTACTGGCAAATGAGGTTCCCATAGTGTAGATGCTTGCCCCGAGCTCTCATACTCTGATGGTGCATTGTCTTTGAGTTGTGCGCCTTTTGGCGTCATCTGGTCCAACCCATATGAGACTAGGCTCTAAGGAAAGCTGTCTCGGGTGTGGATCAATCAACTTTAAGGACAGTGCACATTATCAGAGTTATGTTCTTTTGTTTGTATTATGACTGCAGGTATTGCGGTCTATGCAAACATGACTCCTTGTAAAAAGGTGTCAGTTTTGTTGCCAGATAGAAGGGTAAAGAACCAATTATCAATAACAGTCATAACAACAACAACAACAGGAAACAGGTAGAAGAAGAAAGAGAAAAAAATAACCCGGCGCACCCTCCCGAATAAATACCCCATTCCGCAAACCCAACATATATACACGCGCTCCGGATGCCCCTCCCCCACTGTCCGCAAGGGCCCCCCAACGGCCGACCTCACAATATTCTGCGCGTTTTGGCGCGCGTTCTCGCGGCGGGCCCGTCACAAGGGCTCGACCCGGCACGCTCAGTGGTGGTTGGTGACGGTCTGGGTGCAAGAGAGTCTGGCGTCGCTGCCGAGTGACCCCCGACCCCTCCGGGAGGGGTTGGCGGGCGTGGACCCGTCACTCCTGTTGCACCTGGAGATGGAACAGTTGATGTCATGTTAGGCGAGAGCAGCGACGTCGGGGAGTCGGCGGACCCCTCACACGTTTGGCCATGCGTGTGTGTGTGTGAACCACGGGCCGGCGCAATGAACGGTTTCAACCTTGAGGGGTGCACGTACCACCGACGCCTCCCCCATTTGACGCGAACACATTGCGGCTGTAAGACCTGTACGACCTCCACTGGCCCCCGCCACGGCCGTACCAACTTTGACGAGGTTGCCAGTGGCACCTGGGGACAGTGCAACCATGCCCTGTCCCCTGGTTTCCATTTGAACACATGTACCCGCCCCAGCCGAAGCCTCTCGTTCGCCTTCTGGCGGAGTTCAGAATTTTGCACGGCCGCTTCCCGCGCCTCAGACAATTTGCTGATGTTAAATTTAACGTGTTCGGACAAGGTAGACTTCGCCTGAGGCGCCGAGAGCTTCAGCTGGGTCGTCACAGGGGGGTTAGCCTCGCGCCATACATTAAAAAGAAAGGGGAAAATCCGGTGGCCGCATGGGGAGCCATCCTGTAGGCCTGCAACACACCGGCTATGCGAAGGTCCCAATCTGTCTGGGATTCGGACACCTGTTGGGACAGCATAGACGTGATGGTCCGATGCAGCCGTTCCACCATCCCGTCAGTTTGAGGGTGATACGGGGAGGTCCGAATTTTCTCTGTACCCAAGAGGTCGCACACCTCGCGAAGGAGTTTTCCCGAAAAATTCTTACCCTGGTCAGTAAGCAGCCGTTCCGGAGCACCTTTGTCGAGGACATAGCCCTGGACAAAGGCCTCCGCGATGGCTGCTGCCGACTGGTTGGCCAGGGGCCAGGCCATAGGCCATCTCGTGAAGTATTCGACCCCTGTCAATAAATACCTATTCCCCCTGGGTGTAGCGGGAAATGGCCCGAGTATGTCTAGCGCAACGAGCTCGTTAACCCGGGAAACCTTTATGGACTGCAGCGGAGGGTTGGACCCCCTAGCTGGTGGCTTTCGCTGCGCGCATTGCGTGCACGACCCCAGGAGATCCCCCACGTCCTTTGCCATGCCCGGCCAGAAGAAATCGAGCTGGAGCGTGGCAAAGGTCTTGTGAACCCCCAAGTGCAGAAGCCGCTCATGAACAGCCCATACCACCTTACCCCTCAATGCTGCAGGCACCACGAGCTGCTGGCGGCGGGTTTTTCCGTCCCAGTGCATTAAAAGACCCTGGAACAACCCCCACGAGTCAATGTTCGCCACCCCCTGCCCAACCCCCCCTGCGCGACGGCGCAGAGCGAGGAGGGAGGTGTCCTCCATTTGGAGGCGTCCCCATTCCGCGACCGACAACCCCAGCAACGAATCCCTCCTTTCTTGCTCGATAGGACCCGAAGCCGAAGGCGCATCGGCGGCGGCCACGAGGACCGAATCGGTAGTGACGTTCGGGGGCCTACAACGCCCCGAACCCAGGAGGCAAGCGCACTCCGAAGTGGGTGGCAACCGTGACAGGGCGTCAGCGTTCGTGTGGCGGACGCCCTTACGATATGTGGTGACAAAGTCGTAGTCCTGGAGAATCTCCAACCATCGAGACAACTGGCCCGATGGTTGTTGAACCCGCAGAGCGTACTGTAGGGCCGCATGATCTGTACGGACGGTGAAACGCCGACCGTACAGATATGGGCGGTACTGCTGAATGAAATAAACAATTGCCAATAATTCCCGACGGGTAACGCAGTACCATTGTTCCGCTGGAGACAGTACCCGACTACCGTAAGCCACCACATGCTCTACGCCCCCAATGAGTTGGGACAGCACGCCCCCGATGCCCGTGTTACTTGCATCTGTATCGAGCAAGAAGGGTTGTGAGAAGTCGGGGTAATTCAACGGCGGAGCCCCCACCAGGGCATTCCGGAGGGCGTGAAAAGCAGCCTCCTCCTCCAGCCCCCAATGAAACCTGACTCCCTTGGACGTCAAGGCATGCAATGGTTTCGCGATCGTAGCGAAGTCAGCCACAAACCGTCGATAGTACGACGCGAACCCAATGAAACTCCTGACCTCTCCCACCGAGGTGGGAGTCGGCCAGGAGCTGACGCATTCCGTTTTGGCGGGATCAGTGGATATCCCCGAGCGCCCAACAATGTGACCCAAATACCGCACCGATTCGCGGAGCAAATGGCACTTCTGCGGTTTAAATTTTAAATTGGCAGCCCGCATTTTGAGAAAAACAGCACGCAGCCTCTGGAGGTGTTCCTCGAAGGATTTGCTAAAGACGATGACATCGTCCAAGTAAATTAAACACGAATCCCATTGCAAGCCTGCCAAGACCAGTTCCATTAACCGCTGAAAAGTTGCCGGCGCAGAATGTAAGCCCATCGGCAAGCGGTTAAATTGGAAGAGACCTTGCGGTGTCCGAAAAGCAGTTTTAGGTTTTGATTCGTCATCCAGAGGAAGCTGCCAGAATCCAGATAGTAAATCGAGGGTGGAAAAGAATCGCGCCCCCGCCAAGGCATCGAGCGACTCATCCATTCGAGGAAGCGGGTACGCATCTGCCACAGAAATTTTGTTCAATCGCCGAAAGTCGACACAAAACCGCAGTGAGCCGTCGTGTTTTTTCACCAAAACGATCGGTGCGCCCCACGGGCTGTTGGAAGGGGAAATGATATCGGCGGCTAGCATGTCATCAACAGCCGATTTGACATGATCCTTTTCGGCGGGACTGAGCCGAAAGGGATTTTGGCGGATTGGCGCGCTGTCACCCGTGTCAATATGGTGTCGCAGCAATTTAGTACAACCAATATCAAATTTGTGTTTACTAAAAACGTCGGCAAATTCTTTCAGGAGAACTCGCAGCTGCGCACGCTGCGTGTCGGACAGATCCACAGATCCCGCGCAAAGTGCATCCAGCCATCCGTCATCACAGTCCGAATGCGGTCGCGACGGAGGATCGGTGGTTACCTGACCCACGAGTGGTTCCTCATAGGGCGCCGGCGTTGCGTGTGCAAGCACGGTCCCTTGAGGAACCACGGCCGTTCGCGATCCTACATTAAGGACTGCAATGAAGGGGTCCCCATCCCCTTTCACCATGGTCTGAGCCGCTAGCAAATCGGGTCCATTGACCCCGGCTCGAGATGGTCCCAACAAGACCCCCCGATCCGCAACCCCTTCAGCAAACGGCCGACGCAACCTAAGAAGGACGAGCATCTGAGCCCCCGGGGGTACGCGCACAGTTTTTGTCACGAGCGCCTGCACGGTGGCAAACGCCCGACGCTCCGTGGTGGGGGAAGACAAAAATGTAACACGTCGGCCCGATGGGAGCTCGATGCACCCCTGGTCAATCAAGATACGGATGGGCATTTTGGCCAAGAAATCCGTCCCCAACAGGCACGGAACCGCGAGTGAGGAGGAAACCAAAACAGGCCCGGATAATTTAATGTCTCCAATGCAAATTTTGGCGCGGATTTGCCCAATAATGCCCAGTGAGCCCCCGTTAGCAGCATAGCATGGCACGTCAACAGGGAGCAAGGGACGACTTTGAACAGGAAGGATGTTATAAATCAAATCAGATATAATGGTCGCCGATGCCCCTGTGTCAATTAAAATCCGCACCTCTACCCCATCAATATGACCGACCACAACCGATGATCCCGCCGACGCAGCAACGACACGATGGGCGAGCTCCGACCACTGACCCGGTTGGAGCGCTCGCCGCATTTCAGAACAATCGCGCGCGATGGGCGGCGATTTTCGAACCCTGTTCAGTTGAGCGCGTGAGTGTGTGTCGGATGTGTGCATGGGCCAAACGTGTGAGGTGCCACGACTCGCCGTATTTCTCTGCTGGAGCTTGGGTGGAGACGGCGTGGCGTCCTGACGAGGTGTCGCTCCGCGCTGACGGGGAGCCCGGCATCCTGACGCAACGTGGCCTTGCAGGCCACAGTTGTAGCAGCGTGTGAGCGCCCCAGATGGCCTGGGCTGCTCCTGGCGGCTCGGTCCATTCCGAGCCTGCGGTGCCGCCGATCTCCATTCCCCCCGCCGCTCCACCCCGCAGACCTCCTCTGATGGGAGGGCGGTGGCCGCCATGGCATGGCCGGCTACCCCCTTGGCAGCCTTGCGACGCAGGGACCGCAAGCCCCCGTGGATGTGGCGCGCGACCAGCAGGGACGACATCTCTCCGTCGTCTTGAGCCAAGACGGCGATGTCCAGCTCATCGGCGAGTAGCAGCAGCTTTTCAGCCACCATGGCGTCCACTCCCTCCTCGTCCATCCGCGGGAAAGCTGCCTTTGCCAGGGCCAGGAGAGCCGTTCGGAAGGCCAGGGGCGATTCGTTGGCGCCCCGATGCCGATCGTGGAACAGCTGCCTGCAGTCCGAAGGCGGCCCATAGACGGCTGACAGCAGCTGCAGCGCCAGGTGCAGCGTGGCGCGCTTTTCCTTAGGCGCCGAGGTGAGGGTAGCCAGGGCGTCATCGTCCAGCATCGCCGGCAGCGCGCATAGTGCCTCGGCGTCCGTCCAGTTCGCCATCTCTTGATGAGCAATGAACCGCCTTTTGAAGCCGCCCCAATCTCCATCCGCTCCCACGAACTCCTTGAGAGGCGGCAGTCGCTGTTGTAAGGCGACGTCCGTGGCTGCGGATCTCGCTCCCTCGTTCCCAGCCGACGTTACAGTGTGGGCGGGCTGTGAGCATGGCATCGCCGGTCGCTCCGTTGTTGACGCGCTGGCCGGCGTTGATGATGTCACGGCTCGTGCTTGGCCCTCAGCAGTCACCTGACGCAGGCCGGCCCCGCCCTCTGCTCGCACTGTAGTGATGGCGGGAAATTTAACCGCGAGCCGCGTCGGGGTGGCGGGAAATGCCGGCATGCGTCGGCTGCTGCCGTCTTCCCGCGCAGCCCCTCCAGCTCCCAGCCGCGTGATCTCCTCCAACACGGCGGCCGCGGCGTAGAGCAGCTCCGCCAGGCGGGAGTGAGCCAGCCGAAGTCCCTCGGCCGACGCATCCCCCCCCTCCTGTCGTAGCGGCGCGGGTGTACTCGGCCCCGGCTGCTCCGATCCGACCTCGGCCATCTCTGGTGGTGATTCGGCCGCGGTGTCCTCCCTCTCCGACTCCCTGGTACGTGTCGTCCCTCGTGTGTCCATCTTTGGACGTTTTACTTCTGACACCAGATGTAGTAATTACTCAGGAGGTTTGACGACGGGATCGGAGGCACACTTATTTATTAACACAACTTGTATACAGTTAGCGAGTATACACAGGACCTAAGGGGTAACGTCCCCTTACTCGGCTAACAGGGAGACACAACATCTAAGCCCCGCTAACCTAAGCCCAAGTCCTCCACTAGGGAGCTAGGGGAGGCTACCTGTCCCAGCCCTGGTCAAGCTGGGATCCGACCCCCTGAGTTCCCAGACCTGCTCGTCAGTCTGGGCTCTCGGGGCCACGCCACCGGCTTGCCCTGGTCGGCCCTGATAAGGACAGCGAGCCAGGGGAGCTCCGGGGCCTATTCTAGCTGGTCTTCCGTCTTCGCTGGTTAAAGCTGATACCTCGACCTCGAGCCCTCCGGCTCACCCCCTCTTATAGTCCGCGGCCCCCCCGGGAGGGGCCCGTGGGGGATGCAGGTGCGGACGTCGGTGTGGCCACCTCCTATGTGTACGGCCCTAACCACGCCCCTTGTGTTTGTTTGCCATCCGCTCCCATACACAATTACACCTCTACACATACGAGACACACACACAATACAAGACACACACCAAACATACAGTTCTAACATTTCCTTCAGAGTATTGCTTATGCAACGTATAACTGTCATCAGCATGTCTGAGAAAATTATTGTTTTTATCCATTTACACTGTGTATCTTGGTTTCTAAAATAAATGTTTAACAATATTTATTCAAATATTGCATTGATTAATTATTGCAAAAGCATTTTACCTTGTCTTTTGAGTGAGAGGAGGAGATCGAGAAAATATTTAGAAAAAGATATTGAGATTCATTAGAGGTAGACATGTATATGATATACTGCCATTCGTACATGAAGCATGAACAGAGTGAATACCTGGTGTTGTATATGCCGGATTATGAAATTTTGATAAAAATTAATGAAAATTAATAATTTTTCGAAAAATGCGTAAATCGCATAAAGTATCATAATGTATGTAATTATATGCATAAATTATCATAATCACGGAGATAATCGTAGTAATTTATGCGGATGATTGCGATTATGTTAATGTGTGCAGTTATGACAATTAGGCTTAGCTTCGTTATCCAGAGTTGTATCAATCGGGATAAAACGATTATCTTTGATTAAATATTTACTGATTATCTTAGTGTGTTTATGTTATGTTAGGTCTCCAAATTCATATCTCATCGCAGGTTACAGTTCTTATGAATAAGACAGTTTTGCATGGACTGGGAAAGACGCACTCGAACACTTGGTGTTAAGCAATTTTAATTCTAAACAAACATATGACCTCTAAGATGCAAAGGCGAAAGTATACGTCAATAGATTCATTGGCAAGGTTATGTAATTAACGAAAATAAATGACTAAAACATTTTTTATTCATGTAACTCGACGGCAGCAACTGCTTTGCACGATCAGTTGATATTGAACGCACCACCTTGAAATGGCAACCCTTTTTGAAACACAAAGATAACTTTTTGAAAGTCTTATTCGTGTGTGTGTTGTGTGTGCGTTGCCCCCTTTGTAATATTAATTATTTTTTTAGAGCCGGGAGTGGTGGGGTGGGGAGGATACAACCAGCTCTTTAGAGGTTCCTCTCGCTTGGGCGTGGCCGCAGCGAGCCCGTGCTGCTCTCTCTCTCTTGGTGGCAGCTCCAGGTTTCTCCACTGCTGGATGATTGTTGAGTCGGCACGACGCTCGCCGACGTGGTGCACTATGATTCCGTCGTCGCTGCTGGACGTCTTGTCTGTTCTCACTGGGCGTTGGTCGGTGTGTGTGTGTGTGTATCAAACACACGGCGCATTCGATGGCGCTCTCTCTCTCTTGGTGGCGGCTCCAGGCTTCTTCACTGCTGGATGATTGTTGAGTCGGCACGATGCTCGCCTTCGACGGTGCGCGATGATATCGTCGCCGGATAGCGCACAGCTCATCCGCTGCTCGATGACGAGTTGGTACGATGCTCGGTGACGCCCGGGTCGTGTTGTTCGTGTGCTCTCTCTCTCCTTGATCGCTGCCAACTTCACACGGACACCCGCCCTTACTTCAGGCTGTTGGCTCAGGCTCTGGACGACACGGCTGTGCGCGCTCACCGGCTTGGAGCGCTCTGGCGATGAACGATGGCTCTTGTTGCTCCTCCGCTGCTGCTTGTCCTTTGCGATGCTCGCTTGGTCGACGGTTTGCGATTTCCGCCCGTTTCTACAGGTTGATTGCTTGTTGTCACTCGTCACTCTCTCTTCTCCGTGCTTTCCTTTGTTCGTGCAGCTGCCAGCTTCACTCGCCCTTAACCACACCTTGCCACTTCGTTCTGCGAGAAGCGACACCGGCCATCGGTATCAGACTTCTGCGACTCCAACGACTCCTCCTCGTTCAATCTCTCCTCGAGGCACGATGAGCCCCAGCTCCCCTTGCGAGCCCCGTCGCAACGCTGCGTCGCAAGCCGAGTCCCGAGACTGAGCACGACTCGAACAGACTGCTCTCAGACTTTTGCGCGTTTGTGCTTAACTCAAACACGTGAACACCCTCTCCTCTCTCCGCGTCTCTTGCGAGAGGAAAACAAACAAGAGAAACAGACGCCCTCGGAATGTCAGGCACAGACCCCCCCCCCCTCGCGACCCTTTGACTCCCTCCTTGCTCCCCCTGCGTGGGTCATCCCGAGGCCAGACCCCGCCATACGTATTTCATGGCACGCGTGTGTTTGTGCCAAACCGCTGGAAGACAAAGGTGGTCGAGGAGATTTATGCAATACATTTATGTGGTCCTGTGTGTTACATTTATTCTCGATATTTCTTATGAGTTCCCTCGGTCTTAGTATATCGTGGATATTATTCGGTCTATGTTTAATGAATATTCGTAATGAACCTCGTTACATCATTATTTTGAGGGCTTTGCCAAGTTTAGTTATGCGTTTGTCTCCAGGGATTGGTGTTTTATTCTGAGTTATATTTTAATATCCTGAGGTTAGGTGTAACTAAGTTTCCACTTAAGCTTTCTGGAATTCGTATTCTTTAGTTTTTAGGAAGGTCATGTAGATAGAAACATACAATACAAAATAATATATATGCGGTGAATACGAGTAAAATAAGGGAATTACTAATAAAGAGCCCCTATTGTAGGCTGCAGTCTTATACCTTTGGTTGATTTTTTGTTGTTGTTAAGTTTCTACTTTTCGTTAAGGAAAACGTTAAAGAAACGCGAGTTGCAACAGTTGTTTTCTCTGCTCTGCACGTTATCCGTGCATCTCCAGACGTCTTGGGAAGGTTAGGCCATCGACATTTTGTCCATCTGGATGTCTCTGAGCTCTCTGTGCCCGAATTCTTACCGTTAAATGGACCTCCCCGTTTCACAGATTCCTGGTGTGCTTGTGAGGAGTAGTGGGTTGTTTTCATTATTTAATTTGAAAATATATATAGATAAAAAAAA
Organism: Lampetra fluviatilis; assembly: GCF_964198595.1. Taxonomy (NCBI): domain Eukaryota; kingdom Metazoa; phylum Chordata; class Hyperoartia; order Petromyzontiformes; family Petromyzontidae; genus Lampetra; species Lampetra fluviatilis. Next base: position 421,463 of record NC_136339.1, read on the forward strand.
AATATTCTAATTATTCTTAATATTAATAACGGAAAACAGGGCATAGATACTACACTGGTCAGATATCTTCAACCATCAACCACTTCAGTCAATAATATCATGTTACAACGCGCATTTGCGTCAACTTATCAAACTATTATAATCCACACAGCCAAAGCGAAACTATTGGCGATTTTTAACAACACCAAATCTTTAACGCTCATGGGTATGAGCTCCCAGTCATATGGTGGAACATGCTTAACCTAAAGTTTTCAGGGGAGGACTGCCGTAGGCTCACAGGGAATGGACAAACAAGGACATGGCACAGATATTAACACGCAAAGCATTCTCAAGACGTGCTGAAAATGTTCCTAAATAGACGAATACAATCACCACTTCCACCAATACTAGCCATGACCATACCTTCAAATCACCAGCAGCCATTGTTACACTCCCACAAAACGTTATCCATTTTGTTGTCCAATTACAATCACCCAGTCCCAAACCTGATATGCACCTTCTGACCGCGTGCTTTAGCTAGCAGACAGCGGTGATGAATATTCTACATTCCATTGGTAAAGGCCAGTGTTGTATATGTCGAGTTATGAAATTTTGATTAAAATAATAAAGATTAATAAAATAAAAAAATGAATAATTCGCGGAAATTATGCTAATGTATGTATTTATATGCATAAATTATGATAATCGCGGAGATAGTCGTATTAATTTATGCAAATGCTTGCGATTATGTTCATGTTTGCATTTATGATAATTAGGCTTAGCTTCGTTATCCAGAGTTGTATCAATCAGGATAAAATTATTCTCTTTGATTAAACATTTATTGATTATCTTAGTGTGTTTATGTTATGTTAGGTGTCCAAATTCATATCTCAATGCAGGATACATTTCTTATAAATAAGAGTTTTGCATGGACTTGGAAAGAAACACTCAAATTACTTCTGTGTTAAGCAATTTTAATTCTAAACAAAAATATGACACTCTAAAATGCGATTCTCATGTTCGGAATTATCCACGGTACCATCGGGGAGATTTCTCTCAGTGAGCAACACTCTTAACCATCAAGGCTTGCGTTGTTTCACTTTGGCAACCGCACATCTCATTAATTCCACCGCGTACCGAGCACATCCGGCGACAGGCAGAGTTTTAAAACAGGCATGCAACGATATTCATATGAAGGGCAATAAAAGCACTTATTATACCCCAAAGGCGAAGCATACGTCAATAGATTCGTCGGCAAGATTAAATTTGTTAACGAAATGTTTGAGACAATGGCGTGCGAGTGCGTGCGTGTGTTTGTGGGAGAGCGTATTCTGGCTCCGCTTTAATTAATTCTTAAGCGAGACTCTATGACAAAGGAACAGGTTTGACAAGATATTCTCTCTCTGTAAACGTGTAGATTCGTAATGAGGATTTCAAGAGTTTTAGTTTGCATCGACGAATCTATTGGTCGTTTATGCGATAAGAGAAAATGAAAAGGAAAGAAAAAATCAAAACGCCTCATACTCCTATAACCGACGGATTCTTAATCAGTCAATGGGCCACGATTCCTCACGGCCAGCTGGTGTTCAAACTTTATAATTAGTCCTATGATGATTGTCTAGGGTCGGTCCATTGTGTGGGAGAGGTAGATTGTCTCTTAGATAAATTATTGCATGCCCTGGGAATGTAGATGTGTGCGTGTATGTGCTTCCTTGGGTTTGTGAGTAGGGGAGGTGATACGAACGGCTCGGAGTTTTCCTCTCGCCCGTGCGGGGTTACAGCCGCGACTTTCTCTGCTGGGAGATGAGAGGCTTGGTCGCTGGGCGTCGCCGGGCGTCGCCGGGCGTCGCCGGGCGTCGCCGGGCGTCGCCGGGCGTCGCCGGGCGTCGCCGGGCGTCGCCGGGCGTCGCCGGGCGTCGCCGGGCGTCGCCGGGCGTCGCCGGGCGTCGCCGGGCGTCGCCGGGCGTCGCCGGGCGTCGCCGGGCGTCGCCGGGCGTCGCCGGGCGTCGCCGGGCGTCGCCGGGCGTCGCCGGGCGTCGCCGGGCGTCGCCGGGCGTCGCCGGGCGTCGCCGGGCGTCGCCGGGCGTCGCCGGGCGTCGCCGGGCGTCGCCGGGCGTCGCCGGGCGTCGCCGGGCGTCGCCGGGCGTCGCCGGGCGTCGCCGGGCGTCGCCGGGCGTCGCCGGGCGTCGCCGGGCGTCGCCGGGCGTCGCCGGGCGTCGCCGGGCGTCGGAGAGGTAGATTGTCTCTTAGATAAATTATTGCATGCCCTGGGAATGTAGATGTGTGCGTGTATGTGCTTCCTTGGGTTTGTGAGTGGGGGAGGTGATACGAACGGCTCGGAGTTTTCCTCTCGCCCGTGCGGGGTTACAGCCGCGACTTTCTCTGCTGGGAGATGAGAGGCTTGGTCGCTGGGCGTCGCCGGCGGCGCCCGGCGGCGCCCGGCGGCGCCCGGCGGCGCCCGGCGGCGCCCGGCGGCGCCCGGCGGCGCCCGGCGGCGCCCGGCGGCGCTCGGCGCTGGCACTTGTACTCTGTAGCTCTGACGGCGTGGCGGCACTCGTTGACTTGTGCGCTGGCAGGCTGGCACCTGTGCTCGGGCACTCTCTCTCCACTGCTAGATGAGTTGCGTCGGCACGACGCTCGCCGTCATGGTGCGCGATGATTCCGTCGTCGGATAGCGCGCAGCTCCTCCACTGCTGGATGATGAGTCGGTTCTCAGTGGGTGCTGGTCGATGTGTGTGTGTATTAAACACACGGTGCATTCGATGGCGCTCTCCTCTTCCTCACGGGCGGCCGATCAGGCTCTTTCCACTGCTCCGTTCTCTCTGGCGATGCACGATGGTTCTCGTCGCTCATCCACTGCTGCTGATCCTCTGCGATGCTCGCTTGGTCGATGCTTGGCAATTTCCGCCCTTTTCTCCAGGTTGATTGCTTGTTGTCGCTCTGGCGATGAACGATGCTCTCGTTCGTTGCTGGGTTGACGTTGGGTGTCTTCGTTGGCTCGAGAATGATAACTGGAATCTCCGTCAGTTTCACTCGCACCTCGGCGGCTCGGTGTACCAATTCTTCTTAGGTGGTGCAGACCTCGGCTTGGCTTAGCACGTCGCTACTCAGCGAGCATCGCCATTCTGGGTGATGAGAGAGCTCCTCCGTTGGAGGTGATGAGCTGAGCTCCGATGATCTCCGATGGTCTCCGATGGTCTGAGTTGATAGGATCGTGCCTCGGTATTTATCGGGAAAATCCACTCTGTTTTTCGAGTTGTTTCAAAGGGCCGGAACCATATACATTTTTTCGTTTGTGTGCGTGGACACAGCTGCGTCCGTGTGTGTCCGTGTGTGTGCGATTTATTGGAGGAATAAAGTTCTATGCGAAGCAGCTGTCCGTAATAATTAACCTGGAAAGAGGGGGGGGGGTCTTCCTCGCGAAACGGCGTCACAGATGAGTCATCAGACTAAAACCAGACTGACGATTCGCGTTCGCACCGAGAATAACATAATCATAATCAATGTTTTTGGGTTAGATTATGAATAATATTGGTCGCGAAAGCCTACGCATTAAACGAGTTACATAATCCCTTCCCTCGCTCTGGGCGTTATCCTTTGTCTCACACAGCTTTAAGTTGTTCGTTTTCTGTTTGAAAGTTAAAATGAGACTCACTTTACTGCTTATAGTATTATTGTAATTTGATTGTAAGTGATTCAAAGTATGTTGTAGCCGTGTTCACAGTATTTCCATCGTGGTTTGATTTCTTTATGAGGAGATGTAATTTGCTTGTGTGTGCAAATCTTGCTATCCGTGCTGCGGGAAGACAAAGGCGGTCGGGGCTCCTTCTCCACAGAGCACACTGTAATCCTGCACCCTGGCTTGTGCGTGTGTCTTTAATTAGAGTGAGGATCAATAATGTTCCCCCATTTTGTCGCTAAGTTTCGGATTTTCGTTATTAGGGGGAACATGAAAAGTTAATTAAAGCGAAGCTTGTGCCCTCTTTTATCGGGGGGGGGATATGCGTGTGTGTGTTCTTTATTCTTATTGAGACATCTGTTGAATTCCTTTCTCAAGCCGTTCCTTCGTCCGTGGACACAGATTCCCAACTTGCAATAAAACCTTTTATGAGGGCCATTTTCCTGCTTTGGTGTGCTCGCTGCGCTGTCCCGATGCTTCGGGAAGACAAAGACGGCTGTGAGGCTCCCTTCCTATGGAGTATGTTACATATTGGTTAGGTATGACAGACTCATTTCGCCCTTAACTCTTCTAGGAGATCTTTGGTCTAATTTCATACTTATTATTTGGTTTGTATTTATTCAAGATGTGTGACTTAGCCTGTTATTACCACGTATTTCATAGGGTTCGTTCCACTGTCTGTATTGTGGGTTCTCTGGCTGTTTGTTCTTGAGTTATTATTTTTATCTGATATCCCGGGGCTAGGGAATTTGTTTTGGCTTCGGAACGACCCTGACTGCCATAATTATTCTTTGATGCTTTGGTCAGGTCGCGTAGAAAATTATTAACGGTAAATAATATCAGTGTTGAGATAACAAATGAGGACTCACGACCCCCTGGTGCAGACTGTAGTCTGGTTTTCAATTGGAGTGAGGATGAGGATAGATAATGTTTGCTTAATCTTCGTGGCTAAGTTGGTAACTTTGTTTAACTAATATGGCTCAAAACCCGTCTGTTTGCTTTCCCTGTTGCCAATTTTTGAACTTTTAACCGTTACAATTTTTTTTACTATATATGTCCCGTGGCGCCTACTGCCTGCATTGTGTGGGAGCCTTGTGAAGTGGAGGTGATTGTTTTAACCCCATTTGCGATTTTCCCCCCTCTCTCTCTGTGTGTATACTGGGAGGGGTTTATGACCATTTATGGTTCATCTCCTGCCCTCTGGCCTTTTGTTGCGAGCGTGTGACCGCAGCTGCTGAGGAAGTGGGTAAATGGGTGTTTGCGCTTCCGAGTGACTATGTGAACCAACAAATTATTGGCCGAATTATAATTTATATAAATTTTTGGAAAAAGGGGCATATACACAACACCAGCCAGTCTTTACATCGCGATATATTCAACTAGCTTTACTTTCCGGCTTTGCCAGAGACTTGGATTCTTGTCTTGGATTAATTTCACATTCCCTTATACTTCACTAAAAAAGAGATGCATCGCTAAGTAACACTGTGGGGGTATTGTGAGTAATGCGTCACTTGGTAACACTGTGGGAGTATTATGTGTAACTAGCTTTACTACCCGGTTTTGCCCGGGACATGGATTGTTGTTTTGAATAAATTTAATAGTCCCTTGTGTTTCACTGAAAAAAACAATGCATCGCGTGGTAACACTGTGGTAGTATTGCGAGTAATGCATCACGTAGTAACACCTTTGGGGGTATTGTGAGTAATGTATCCCTTGGTAACACCTTGGGGGTATTGTGTGTAATACTTCACGTGGTAACACTGAGGGGGTATTGTGAGTACTGTGATACCGTGGTCACACCTTGGGGGTATTGTGAGTAATGTTTAATGTGGTAACACGGTCGGGGTTTAGCGAGTAATGTATTACGTGGTAACACTGTTAGTATTGTAAGTAATGTATCACGTGGTAACACTGTGGGGGTATTGTGAGGATTGTATCACGTGGCAACACTGTGGGGGTATTGTGAGTAATGTGTCACGTGCTAACACTGTGGGGGCCTTACCCCACTTATATGTAAGGTCAATTTTGGAAACTGGGGAAGGGAATGGCCACGAGCTGAAAATAGTCGCGTTGACTTAGAAATTCCAGACAGCATAAGCTGTGCTAATTCCATGACGCCAGAGCTCAGCGTTCGAGAGTTTTTGCTGCTTCACACAAACAAACAGATGTATTTTCTGCTTGATAATTAATATTATAATACACACAGCCAAAGCGAAACGACTAGCAATTGTGACAATAGGTTTTCCCTTTTTTTTGGCAACAAAACAGGTGTTAAAATGTTAAAACACCAAACTGAAACCTTTAACAAGGAATACTGTCTGCATTAACCACAATGCTTGTGGTCACAATGAAAACAAAAACATACTCTCATAATATATGCATTGTCCTTGAAACTGATTGGTCTACACCAGAGACAGCTTGGTTTTGAGCCTCGTCTCAAACGGTGTTAGACCAGAGGACGCCAAAAGGCGTTTTGGCGTTTGGTGTATTAACATCTTAACACCTGTTATGTTGCCAGAAAAAAGGGGAATAAACTATTATCATATTTTGCTACTGGTAAAGGAGGTCCCATGGTACTGGCAATTATTAACAACACCAAGTCTTTAACGCTCATGGGTATGACCTCCCTGTCCTATGTTGGGACATGCCTCATCTAAAGTCTTCAGGGGAGGACTGCCGTAGGCTCACAGGGAATAGACAAACAAAGACATGGCACATACATTAACACGCAAAGCATTCTCAGTACGTGCAAAAATGTTCTGAAATAGATTAACACAATCACAACTTGCACCAATAATAACCATTAGCATCACTTCAAATCACCTCCAGCCATTGTCAGACCCCTACAAAACGTTACTAATTGTATTGGCCACTCCCAATCACCCAGTCCACACACAACCTGGTATCCACCTTCCCACCCCGTGCTTTAGCCAGCAGATAGCGGTGATAAATATTCTACATTCCATTGGGAAAAGGCCAGTCTTTACATCGCGATATATTCAATCACTCGCCCGCATGGGCAGCCATCATCAATTAGACAGTGAGGTCTGAAAAACCATCACCATTCAAGTATTTACTTCCACTTCCGTAGTTATGATCCCTCCTGTGGCAACGCCCACCAATCCCTCATGCCATGACGTCACAATGTGGCAACTCACGTGAACTATTGTAGTCATGCCAAATCCTTTGGCCACGCCCCACCAGCACCTCAGGATATGACGTCCCCATTTCGTTGTTACAAACCGGATATAGTGACGTCACTGATGAGATTTAAATAGCGACGACACTATCCACTCGTGCTCTCATCTCTCAAACTAACTAACACATCCACCCACGCTCAACAGCTCACTTACACACTCACCATGGCTCTAAAGATGAAGCAATCTTGTTTGGACATGAACCACTGCACGGGGCGGGAGCTGTCCCACTATAGTGGAATATCTCCCAGTACAGCAGTGAGGCTAATCAAGGTGCGACGGGAGTGTGGTGGCTTCAATCAAGTCTCAGACTTGTGTAATAACAGATAAAATAACAGCCATAGAGGGTTCACGTGGGGATTGGCTTGCCGGTCCTGCTTGTAGCCAATAAGGGTTGAGATAGGGAGCATAGCCCAGGCGTGATCACGGCATGTCATCAGGAGTGATTGGCCTAGCCATTCGGGGCCCCAGCTAATGGGGAGCCGGATGAGGGGCGTGGTCCCGGGATTGACAGGGAACCATCGAGAATGGTCGAAGCTGTCCATGAACGATTGGCTGGGGGGACCACGTGACGAAGGGATTAAGAGAGAGTGAGAGGGAACGATCGAGAGCAGACTGGAAACTGACAAGAGCAGGGTCACGCGCGGACGGGGGCTCTGGGTGCCACGTGCACGGTGGGGACTTAGTGCGAAGTCTGTCTTCTCTCCGTTGTCTGCCAGCAACGGAGAGTGAGTGAGTAAAGTGTATTGTGGAGTGGAAATAAAATGGACTGATTCCGAAGCCGTCTCAAGAAGGATTATTACATTGGTGTCAGAAGTGATTCTGCGACTGTTTGGACGATCGTCAAGATGTCTAAGCACCCCAGAAAAAATAACCTGCCTGTGCCTCTATCTGAGGAAGAGGTCGAGACGGATGAAGATGAGCTGTTGGGAGCTACAGCCCTTGTGCCGCCTGCTGATGACACTCGCCTCGACGCCTCTCAGCGTCGACCGGGGGAGGATGCGACCACCGCAGGGCCAAGAGACGAATGGCGGCTGATGGCGGAGCAGATTGAGTCGTTGCGCGCCATTCTGCTGAGCCTGGTGACTGCGGTGGCGTCCTCACCAGCCGTGGGTCGCCAGATCGCCGATCAGCTGGACGCCGCGGGAAGGGGTCCTGTTATGGAATCCGGACCCGCCATTGCTCCTGCCATGCGGGAGGACACCGTCGTCTTGGGTGGGGCGGCTGCGCCGGTGTCGTCGGCCGCCATTTTGGGCGCGCCTACCACCACGCGGCCGCCGGACGCCATTTTGCCTGCACCGACTGGAGAGCGGGAACGGCAGTCGGAGACGCCCGCGGCACGCGCCTGCCACCACGGACATCGCCTTCCACAAATAAAAGAATTTATCGCCGGGGGCGATTGGAGTGCTTTTACGTGGCGCTTTGAGTCAGCTTTTAGATCTGTGAACTGGACGGAGGAAGAAGCGCTGGGAGCGCTACCTACGCTGCTCGATGATGTGTCTTTGGGAGTCTTCCGCTCCATCCCGGCGTCCAAGAAGAAGACACTGCGGGATGCGTTCACAGAGATGGCGGAATTTTATGATCCGCCGACATCGGCCACCAGAAAATTTATGTCGCGTCGCCGAGCACCGGAGGAATCGCCGTTGGCCTATCGGCGGGCGTTGATGGCGATGGCCATGGCCGCCTACCCCGACGCAACGGCCGAGCATTTGTATCCGCTCATCCTTTCCCGCATGCTGGAGTTGTCTCAGGAGCTCAACATCTCTCTACCAGTGTGCGGCCATGAACCGCTTTCATCGCGGTGGGTGGCGCGCTGCCTGGACGCTAAGTTTAATATCAAGCGTTGGGACCAGATGGCGGCGTGGACGGGGAAACCCGAGATTTACGGGCCGCCTCTGGGGTGGTCTCCGCGACTGGTTGTCCACTGCTCCGACGACTTGGGCGACGACGACATGCTGGCTGCTGCTGTCCCGCATAGGATTCCGGGACGGAGGCTGCGCGACCAGCGGGGCGATTACACGGGCCGGCCGCGTGTGAGGGCTGGGTCGTCCGACCACCGGCCGACATCGGCCGCGTATTTCAAGTGCGGCAGACGGGGCCACTTTGCACGTGACTGCCGCTGCCGACCTCTGCTGTCGCCTCTTCCGCCGAGGGGACCTCCATCTCCTCTACCTGCTGCGGAGCTGCAACAACCTCGGGCGAGTCGGCACAAATCGGACACCCGGCAGGTCGTGTCACATCACTCATCCACTCGCACCCATTCTTACACTCCTAAGGATAATTTTACTTCTCCTGCTCCATTGACACGCTCTGCTACACAGTGGAAGAAATTGGCTCGCAGGATTATGGCTGCGGCGTCGGGCTCGTCGACGGTATGAGGTACCATCGACGGCGTCGACGTCCGTATCTTGGTGGACACTGGCGCATCGGCTACCATCATTTCTGATGTTATTTTTCATTTGTTGTCCATTCCTGCGTCGCGGATACGCAAGGTTAATGATGCGTGTGTTGCCGCAAATGGGGGGAGCATGGGTATCTGCGTACAGGTGGATGTGAGCATCGCGATCGGTAATATTACCGCCGCAGGACCTGTGTTAATTTCTCGCTCGCTAGCTGTTCCATGCTTGTTGGGTATGGATTTCCTGCGCCGGATGCCGCTGAGAATACGGGTCTACCAGGACTGTTTGGAAATGCCGGGGGGTCGTAGGATGGCGTTCCTGCCTTCCCTGCTGGCCAATGCGCCTACGGGTAACGCAGTTACCGCTGTCGTTGCGGCTACGGTGGAGGTTCCATTGGGAGCGCAAATGCTTATCCCGCTGCATTACCGAAAACCACTTCAGATGGGAAGGGATGCGAAGGGCGTGCTATTATCCCCATCGAATTCGGTTTCGAAATCTTTTTCTTTGGCGGCGGCACAAACGATCGTGCGCCCAGGTCAGGCACCTTTCATACAGGTCTTGAATGGGGGACCTGACCGCGTTGTTGTTCCAGAGGGATCGGTGCTGGCTCATGCCACTACCGATTTCGCCTCTTGCGACAAACCACCGCGCGCTCGGATACCCGTGGATGGTGCCTCCGCATGATCGTTCACAAGAACGCTGGATTGCTGATTTATGCGGAGAGAATTCTTCCTTGTCAAATGAACATAGGAACGCCTTGCATTCGCTATTGCTGCGGTACGCTGATGTTTTCAGCAGAAATGATTTGGACCTCGGCCGCACGTCGCTTTTGTCGCACCATATTGAAACCGGTGCGTCGCCTCCCGTCTGTATGCACCCTCACCGTATGAGCCCGGCGGAAAGGGAACACGTGCGTGGGGCAGTAGATGAATTGCTGGCGGCGGATATTACTTCGCCGTCCAACAGCCCTTGGGGCGCGCCCATCGTTCTGCTTAAGAAGAAAGATGGTGGTACGAGGTTTTGCGTTGATTACCGCCGGTTGAACTAAATTTCGGTAGCGGACGCGTACCCCTTACCGAGGATGGATGACTCATTGGATGCTTTATCGGGTGCTAAATTATTTTCCACCCTTGACCTGTCCTCGGGCTTCTGGCAGCTTCCCCTCGATGACGAGTCAAAAGCCAAAACGGCATTCCGCACGCCGCAAGGTCTCTTTGAATTTAATCGGTTGCCGATGGGCCTGAACGCGGCTCCGGCCACGTTTCAGCGGCTCATGGAATTGGTGTTGGCGGGACTGCAGTGGGAAACGTGCCTCATATATCTAGACGATATAATTGTCTTTAGCCGCACGTTCGAGGAACACCTCCAACGCCTTGAGACAGTTTTTCAAAGAATGCGTGCGGCTGACCTTAAGTTTAAACCGAGGAAATGCCACCTTCTGCAACACTCCGTCCGTTACCTGGGTCATATTGTCAGTTCGGAGGGTGTATCCACTGACCCTCTGAAAATGAAGTGTGTACGTGAGTGGCCCACACCCACCTCGGTGGGTGATGTTCGGCGGTTTATTGGATTCGCTTCCTATTATCGCCGCTTGGTTAAGAACTTTGCGACGTTGGCAAAACCATTACACGTTCTGACTGGCAAAAATCAAAGGTTTAAATGGGGTGCGGAGGAAGAAAGTTCCTTTATGGCACTTCGGGACCACCTCGCCACGGCGCCTACGTTAGATTACCCAGATTTTTCGCAGCCGTTCATCCTTGATACGGATGCTAGTGATATCGGCATTGGGGCCGTTTTGTCGCAACACAAGGACGGGGTTGAGAGGGTGGTGGCGTACGGCAGCAGGGTTCTGTCCCCTGCAGAAACGCGATATTGCGTGACAAGGCGGGAACTTTTGGCAATTGTCCATTTTGTTCGATTGTACCGGCCGTCCCTGTATGGACGGGAATTCCTGGTCCGCACTGATCATGTGGCTTTGCAATATTCCCTCAAATTGGATCAGCCGTCAGGCCAATTGGCCCGGTGGTTGGAATCGTTACAGGAATTTTCTTTCGATATAACATACCGAAAGGGGGCCCGTCACGTGAACGCGGATGCGCTCTCAAGGCTGCCGCCCGTTCCTCCGTGCACTTGCCTGACGGGCACGCACCGCTGCACGGCACCGCCCACGTCGCCCTGCCCGGTTATGGGGGCGATAGCGAATGAGGACGACGCAGGGGCGAAAGCGAAGGAGGAGGAGCAGCAGGTGTCGGTGGACACCGATGATACCTTGCGGCTGCCGCACGCGGTCTGGTTGCGCGAGCAGGAGGCCGATGCCTCGCTGTCTCCGCTACGAAAATTGGTAGGGAAACAGAAATCGTATTTGGCGGGCTGGAAGTGGCAGATGTTCCGGGGTAAGTCGGGATTATTAATGTGTACCGACGGGTTGTCTGACCGACCACGCTTGGTAGTGCCTACTTCGCTTCACTACGACCTGCTCCGTGCTCTGCATGCTGATAAGTTGATGCACCTCGGCGTCCAGAAAACTGTGGCCGCGATGCAAAAGGATTTTTTCTGGGCCGGTATGACGGCAGACATCAATGACTTTGTCCGCTCGTGCCATGATTGTGCGAAGAGGAAGCCGCCTTGGAACCACTATGTACCACCGTTGCGTTCCATTGAAGTGTCCCGTATCAACGAATTAGTTGATCTCGACATTCTGGGGCCGTTCCCCCCGTCGGCTAGGGGCAATAAATACCTTCTGGTCGGGGTGGAATATTTTTCTCGATGGCCGATGGCCTGGCCTCTGCCCGACCAAACGGCAGCGTCCATCACCGACGCTTTCTTGAACGGGTATGTCATGGACAAGGGGGCACCTGAGAGGCTGCTCACAGATCAAGGGCGGAATTTCTCCTCTAAATTGCTTCGGGAAGTTTGTGACGCGCTAGGTACAAAGAAAGTTCGCACCTCCCCATACCATCCCCAAACAGATGGTATGGTGGAACGATTCAACCGTAAACTCTCGGCTATGCTTTGTCACACGGTCAGTGAAAAGCAAACCGATTGGGACCTGCACATACCAGGCGTCTTAGCGGCATACCGCATGGTTCCGCACACGTCCACGGGATACTCACCATTTTTTTTGATGTATGGCCGTGAAAATGTTCCACCCAGCGATGTGCAACTGGGTACGCCGAGTAAACGACCGTCCCGCTCCCTGCCTGACCACGTGCGTGACTCGCTTGAACGAGTAACGGAGGTGCGAGAGGCTGCCCGGTGTGCGACGGCCCGTGCTCAGGCAAGGAACGAACGGTACGCGCGTCGATCGCATTCTCGCATGCCTTGGTCAGTGGGTGACCTGGCGTGGCTCCACTGAGCCCAGGTACCGGCGGGCACATCCCCTAAACTGCACAGGCCGTGGCGGGGGCCTGTGACGCTGGTAGATGTTCGGAACTCGCAAAGTATCCGCGTTCAGTATGGAAAACGTCGGTGGTATGTTCATTCCTCGCGACTTAAACCCTATGTTGACGCGCGTGTCGGTCCTTCATCCCCACTAGCTGACCTGCCGGGTTCTGCCGGGCCGACAACGCTGCATGACACGCCCGTTGATCCCAGGGGGGACTGTGTTGTGCCTCCTGCAGATGAACAGGTTCTGAGGGCTGAGGAAGCCCCCGCTGCCCCCCCCTCCAACGGGGCCCGCCCTGGACGTGACCAAGAACCAACAACCTACTTCTTCTTCGAGCCTGCCACCTCCTGTCCATCCGGAAGCAAAGCGACCTTGCGCTGGGAGCGGAGAGGGTCCCGCGTCGCGTACGCGGTCGAAATCTCTTCCCTTTCGTTAACGTTTGATCGTTTCGCAAAATTCCCTGTCGTTACTGCGCTGCAGGGGCGCCCTAATGTAAGTCGTGATTTTTTTTGTTATTATGGGTGACTGTTTTAAATGTTGTTAGGCGCGAGAACGCCGGTTCGCCCTTGAATTGTTAAACGCACCTTGGTGCCCTAATAAGATGTTGCGGAATTGGTTCTTCACCCTTTTCCCAGCCGAGACGGCTAAAGTTTTTTTTCACCAGGGGGGGGGGGTGATGTAATAACAGCCATAGAGGGTTCACGTGGGGATTGGCTTGCCGGTCCTGCTTGTAGCCAATAAGGGTTGAGATAGGGAGCATAGCCCAGGCGTGATCACGGCATGTCATCTGGAGTGATTGGCCTAGCCATTCGGGGCCCCAGATAATGGGGAGCCGGATGAGGGGCGTGGTCCCGGGATTGACAGGGAACCATCGAGAATGGTCGAAGCTGTCCATGAACGATTGGCTGGGGGGACCACGTGACGAAGGGATTAAGAGAGAGTGAGAGAGAACGATCGAGAGCAGACTGGAAACTGACAAGAGCAGGGTCACGCGCGGACGGGGGCTCTGGGTGCCACGTGCGCGGTGGGGACTTAGTGCGAAGTCTGTCCTCTCTCCGTTGTCTGCCAGCAACGGAGAGTGAGTGAGTAAAGTGTATTGTGGAGTGGAAATAAAAAGGACTGATTCCGAAGCCATCTCAAGAAGGATTATTACACTTGTACTGGGTGAGCGAAGTGCCACGCCGTGACATGCCAAGCTTCGCCGCCTACTCTCCGCTCGGCGCTGTTGCAACCATGCAGTGTGCATCCATAAAAGGGCAGTGGCGTTAAAACGTCACTCAGAGGAGGAAGGCTTTGTGAATGGTGATCAGCTACAGCGGCATGTGGCGATGGTCAAACCTGATCTGCACTGGCGCACAACCAGAGATGAAAACAACCCTGTCGTCCACGTCCAACACTACATTTCTAAATATCATCTTCACCAACAGCATCACAACCGCCATCACGACCTGAACATGAGCTATGGCCGTGTCACGATACGCCAAAAGGATGGGAAAATAAGCAACACTTTCAGGTCTAACTACAACAGGACCACCATCAACTGCCCTGCAGTGCGAGCTCTGAAGGGGACTGGACCATTTCAGGGCACCAGCAAACGCTGCAGCATCAGCTTTTAAGTGCACGCCGTGCGTGAAAACTACAATACACTATACATACAAGACACAAACACACACTACAAGACACACACCATACACACACGTTCTAACCTTCAGAGTATTACGTATAACTGTCATCAGCATGTCTGAGACAATTTTTTTTTTATCCAATTACACTTTGTATCTTGATTTCTAAAATAAATGTTTAACAAAATTTATTCAAATATTACATTGATTAATTATTGCAAAAGCATTTTACCTTGTCTGACTCTAATGTACCATTTTCTTTTGAGACACAGAGCGAGTGAGCGGGGGATATCGAGAAAATATTTAGAAAAAGATATTGAGATTCATTAGAGGTAGACATGTATATGATATACTGCCATTCGTACATGAAGCATGAACAGAGTGAATACCTGGTCAGATATCTTCAACCATCAACCACTTCAGTCAATAATATCATGTTACAACGCTCATTTGCTTCAACTTATCAAATTATTATAATCCACACAGCCAAAGCGAAACTATTGGCAATAATTAACAACACCAAATCTTTAACGCTAATGGGTATGAGCTCCCAGTCCTATGGTGGAACATGCTTGACCTAAAGTCTTTAGGGGAGGACTGCCGTAGGCTCACAGGGGATGGACAAACAATGACATGACACAGACATTAACACGCAAAGCATTCTCAAGACGTGCCGAAAAGGTTCCTAAATAGACGAACACAATCACCACTTCCACCAATACTAGCCATGACCATACCTTCAAATCACCACCAGCCATTGTCACACTCCCACAAAACGTTATCCATTTTGTTGTCCAATTACAATCACCCAGTCCCAAACCTGTTATGCACCTTCTGACTGTGTGATTTAACCAGCAGACAGCCGTGATGAATATTCTATATTCCATTGGTAAAGGCCAGGCTTTACATCGCGACATATTCAACTAGCTTTACTTCCCGGCTTTGCCTGGGACTTGGGTTCTTGTCTTGGATTAATTTCACATTCCCTTATACTTCACAAAAAAAGAGATGCATCGCTGAATAACACTGTGGGGGTATTGTGAGTAATGCGTCACTTTTTTCTTCTTGGTTCTTTCGGTAAAGTCACGTAGAAGGGAAGTAATAAAATAATAAAAATAAAACATAATAAAATAATTCTCACGACGTTTCGGCCACAACGCAAGCAGCCGTCCTCAGGTGAAGAACATGTCTGTCGATAAGACAGAGTCTAAATGACACGTCTTAGGCTTGGAGTGTCTATTTAAGCTGTGAGGGAGGAGGAAGAGAGCCTTGACAAAAGAATTTGCATTTGAAGAGGAATTTAGCATATTTATGGGAAATGCAGGAATGCGAATAGTGCTAATTGTGAAATGCGTGGGAGGTGGGCGGGGGGTTTTCAAAGTCATATTATGCCCATGCATTATGCAGAATTAGCAGCATCAAAGGGAGGGGGCAGGGGCAGGGGCAGGGGCAGCACCAACAAAGGGAAGGAATGTGAATAGTATGCAGCTGCAGCAACTAAACAACCACGTATAAAACTAAAGTATAAACTTCATAGTATCATCAGTATACTAAATATACTCTCCAATAAGCTGAGCTACTAAGAGTAAGTAATACATTACAATCCTGATTAAACACAAGATCCAGGTCCGATTCAACACAGTACATAAAATCCGTGATCTGGTCCCGTCTGTAAAAGATGTGGTTCCAGACATACAGTACCCTGGCGTCTACAAACTAAGTTGCCTCTGTGGTAGCAGTTACATTGGAGAAACCAAACGACATGTCTCGGACCGCATCCGTGAACATAAAGCAGACCTGAAACACAATAGGCTAACACCTCAGCCGTGGCAGATCACTGTTACAATTCAGTGGGCTCACATGACATTTACTTTTCCAAGACAGAGGTTCTCTGCAAGCCATCTGGCTATCATGAGAGATTCGTTCATGAGGCGATCCACATATACAAACACAGAGACAATTTCAACCGAGAAGATGGATTCTGGCTTAGCAATCATTGGAAGGACGTAATAAACCATTTCGGATCTTAACTGATTGTGTTCACGTTTACGGTGACTCTCAGACCGCGTTCCACTCAAAGGCATTGTTTTCTCCGCAGGGAATGGATTCTTTGCTCTGCTACTCTCCCATTCTCATATTTCGTTGCTGCCTCTTAGTATCTTTCACACGACGGTCAATGGTACAGTGTATAATAACAAATAGTATAACATTTATATGCGTAATACAATGTACAAAGTAATATATAGTATCGTAATTGTATAGTGAATATAGAGCAGTGTGATATGCATTAGGGTGGGTAGAATAATACATAGTGTATAGTAATACAGTATATATTTTAATGTTGGGTTTGTCTATGGCAGCATATAGTACGGGGTAGACCTGTTTGATGTAAGGGAAAAAAGTTTAGCTGGAAGCATATTATATTTTTTGCGACGTAGAATTGTAATGTATTACTTACTGTTAGTAGCTCAGCTTATTGGAGAGTATATTTAGTATACTGATGATACTATGAAGTTTATACTTTCGTTTTTTACGTGGTTGTTTGGTTGCTGCAGCGGCATACTATTCACATTCCTTCCCTTTGTTGGTGCTGCCCCTGCCCCTGCCCCCTCCCTTTGATGCTGCTAATTCTGCATAATGCATAGGCATAATATGACTTTGAAAACCCCCCGCCCACCTCCCACGCATTTCACAATTAGCACTATTCGCATTCCTGCATTTCCCATAAATATGCTAAATTCCTCTTCAAATGCAAATTATTTTGTCAAGGCTCTCTTCCTCCTCCCTCACAGCTTAAATAGACACTCCAAGCCTAAGACGTGTCATTTAGACTCTGTCTTATCGACAGACATGTTCTGTACCTGAGGACGGCTGCTTGCGTTGTGGCCGAAACGTCGTCAGAATTATTTTATTATGTTTTATTTTTTATTATTTTATTACTTCCCTTCTAGGTGACTTTACCGAAAGAACCAAGAAGATGAATCCCTCCAGTCACGAAAGCTTTAAATCGAAATTTAATGCGTCACTTGGTAACACTGTGGGAGAATTATGTGTAACTAGCTTTACTACCCGGTTTTGCCCGGGACTTGGATTCTTCTTCTTGGTTCTTTCGGTAAAGTCACGTAGAAGGGAAGTAATAAAATAATAAAAATAAAACAAGAAGATGAATCCCTGCAGTCACGAAAGCTTTAAATCGAAACTTGGATTCTTGTTTTGGTTTAATTTCACTGAAAAAAACAATGCATCGCGTGGTAACACCGTTGGGGTATTGTGAGTAATGCGTCTCGTAGTAACACCTTTGGGGGTATTGTGAGTAATGTATCCCGTGGTAACACCTTGGGGGTATTGTGTGGAATACTTCACGTGGTAACACTGAGGGGATATTGTGAGTAATGTGTCACGTGCTAACACTGTGGGGGCCTTACCCCACTTATATGTAAGGTACATTTTGGAAACTCGGGAAGGAAATGACCACGAGCTGAAAATAGTCGCGTTGACTTAGAAATTCCAGACAGCATAAGCTGTGCTAATTCCATGACGCCAGAGCTCAGCGTTCAAGAGTTTTAGTTGCTTCACACAAACGAACAGGTGTATCTTCTGCTTCATAATTAATATTATAATACACACTGCCAAAGCGAAACGACTAACAATTGTGATAATAGTTGTTTCCTTTTTTTGGCAACAAAATAGGTGTTGAGATGTTAAAACACCAAGCTGAAACCTTTAACAAGGAATAATGTCTGCATTAACCACAATGCTTGTGGTCAGAATGAAAACAAAAACATACTCTCATAATATATGCATTGTCCTTGAAACTGATTGGTCTACACAAGAGACAGCTTTGTATAGAGCCTCGTCTCAAACGGTGTTAGACCAGAGATCGCCAAAAGGCGTTTTTGGCGTTTCATGTATTAACATATTAATACCTGTTTTGTTGCCAGAAAAAAGGGGAATAAATTTTTAGCATATTTTACTACTGGTAAAGGAGGTCCTATGGTACTGGCAATTATTAACAACACCAAATCTTTAACGCTCATGGGTATGACCTCCCTGTCCTATGTTGGGAATAGACAAGCAAGGAAATGGCACAGACATTAACGCGCAAAGCATTCTCAGTACGTGCAAAAATGTTCTGAAATAGATTAATACAATCACCACTTGCACCATGAATAACCATTAACATCACTTCAAATCACCTCCAGCCATTGTCATACTTCTACAAAACGTTACTAATTGTATTGGCCACTCCCAATCATCCAGTCCACACACAACCTGTTATCCACCTTCCCACCCCGTGCTTTAGCCAACAGACAGCAGTGATGAATATTCTACATTCCAATGGTAAAGGCCAGTCTTTACATCGCGATATATTCAATCACTCGTCCGAATAAGCAGCCGTCATCAATCATACAGTGAGGTCTGAAAAAAAAATCACCATTCAAATATCTACTTCCACTTCCGTAGTTATGATCCCTCGTGTGGCAACGCCCACCAATCCCTCATGCCGTGACGTCACAATGTGCAAGTCACGTAGACTATTGTAGTCATGCCAAATCCTGTGGCCACGCCCCACCAACCACCTCAGGATATGACGTCACCATTTCGTTGTTACAAACCGGAAATAGTGACGTCACTAATGAGTTATAAATAGCGACAACACTATCCACTCGTGCTCTCATCTCTCAAACTAATTAACACATCCACCCACGCTCAACAGCTCACTTACACACTCACCATGGCTCTAAAGATTAAGCAATCTTGTTTGGACATGAACCGCTGCACGGGGCGGGAGCTGTCCCACTTCAGTGGAATATCTCCCAGTGCAGCAGTGAGGCTGATCAAGGCGCGACGGGAGCGTGGCGGCTTCAATCACGTCTCAGACCTGTACTGGGTGAGCGAAGTGCCACGCCGTGACATCGCCAAGCTTCGCCGCCTACTCTCCGCTCGGCGCTGTTGCAACCATGCAATTTGCCTACAGAAAAGGACAGTGGCGCTGATACGTCACACGGAGGAGGAACGCTTGGTGAATGGTGATCAGCTACAGCGGCGTGTGGCGAAGATCAAACCTGGGCTGCACTGGCGCACCCCCAGGGACAGCCCTGTCTTCCGCGTCCAACACTACATTTCTAAATATCATCTTCACCAACAACATCACAACCACCATCACGACCTGCGCATGAGCTATGGCCGTGTCACGATATGCCAAAAGAATGGGAAAATGAGCAACACTTTCAGCTCTAACTACAACAGGACCACGATCAACTGCCCTGCAGTGCAAGCTCTGAAGGGGACTGGGCCATTTCAGGGCACCAGAAAACGCTGCAGCATCAGCTTTTAAGTGCACACCTTGCGTGAAGACTACAATACATTATACATACGAGACACACACACACTACAAGACACACACCATACACACACGTTCTAACATTTCCTTCAGAGTATTGCTTATGCAACGTATAACTGTCATCAGCATGTCTGAGACAATTATTGTTTTAATCCAATTAAACTGTGTATCTTCATTTTTAAAATAAATGTTTAACAAGATTTATAAAAATTTTGCATTGATTAATTATTGCATTTTACCTTGTCTGACTATAACGTAACATCGTATTTTGGGACACAGAGCGAGTGAGAGGGGGAGATCGAGAAAATATTTAGAAAAAGAGATTGATATTCATAGAGGTAGACATGTATATGATATACTGCCATTGTACATGTAGCATGAACAGAGTGAATACCCGGTTAGATATCTTCAACCATCAACCACTTCAGTCAATTATATCATGTTACAAAGCGCATTTGCTTCAACTTATCAAACTATTATAATCCACACAACCAAAGCGAAACTACTGGCAAATATCGATTTAAAGCTTTCATAAAGTCACGTAGAATGGAAATAATAAAATAATACAAATAAAACATAATAAAATAATTCTCACGACGTTTCGGCCACAACGCAAGCAGCCGTCCTCAGGTGAAGAACAGGTCTGTCAGAAAGACAGCGTCTGAATGAACACCACCAGGCTTGGCAGCGTATATTTAAGCTGGGTTGGAGGGGGAAGAGCGCCCTGACAAAGTAATTTGCATATCAAGAGGAATTTAGCATCACCTGAGGACAGCTGCTTGCGTTGTGGCCGAAACGTCGTGAGAATTATTTTATTATTTGTATTTTTTTATTTCATTATTTCCATTCTACTTGACTTTACCGAAAGAACCAAGAAGATACTGGCAAATATTAACAACACCAAATCTTTAACGCTCACGGGTATGAGCTCCCCGTCCTATGGTGGAACATGCATCACCTAAAGTCTTCAGGGGAGGACTGCCGTTGGCTCACAGGGTATGGACAAACAAGGACATGGCACAGACATTAACGCGCAAATCATTCTTCAGACGTGCTGAAAATGTTCCTAAATAGACGAAAACAATCACCACTTTCACCAATACTAGCCATGACCATACCTTCAAATCAACACCAGCCTTTGTCAGACTCCCACAAAACGTTATCCATTATTTTGTCTAAGAACAATCACCCAGTCCCAAACCTGTTATGTACCTTCTCACCGCGTGCTTTAGCCCAGCAGACAGCGGTGATGAATATTCTACATTCCATTGGTAAAGGCCAGACTTTACATCGTCATATATTCAACTAGCTTTACTACCCGGCTTTGCCCGGGACTTGGATGCTTGTCTAGGATTAATTTTATATTCCCTTCTACTTCACTCAAAAAAGATATACGTCGCTTAATAACACTGTGGGGGTATTGTGAGCAATGCGTCACGTGGTAACACCGTGCGGGTATTATTGTGGTGGTCATGTTGACACACACGCGCACCAGAACCAGGGTGCTTACCGGTATGGGGTAGTTGTGTACTCCTGGCCGGGACCCGCCGGGGGAAGCGGGCTGTGGGCAGTGTCTGCGATCCCACAGAACCCCCCGCCCCTCGGTGGAGAGCGGTAGAAACCGGTCCGGACCGGTTGGGCCAACGGTGGTCAGGACCCCTTTGAGGGGAGGGGGCTGGGGGATGCTACGATCCCACAGAGCTCCGCCCTTCAGGGGGAAACAGTATATAAAGCGGGTTCTGGAGAGCGCTGGGCAGTTCGCCTCAAGCTGAAGTCAGAAGCCTGCCTGGAAACAAGACCCTGGACCCCAAGCCACCGACGTTCTTTTAAGGGCTGGGGCTCAGTGCGGTGCCAGTGGTCGAAGGTTAGGACCCTGAGGTTCCCTCGGCCTGATGTCCTTCTGAGGGCCAGGTCCGGATGGGCCAGTGGTGAGGGACCCACCGGACCAGCGGTGGGTCAGCCTCCCCTAGGTCTAGCCAGCCGGAGGGCTAGAGAAGTCAGAGTGACTAGGTACGATAGCCCGGAGGCTGTACCTCCCCAGGTTTGGGATTAAGTGTACCTTGTTATATTATAAATAAACCGTGTTGCCTCTACGACGACTCCATCTCCATACAAGAACATTACATTATGAATAATACGTCAACGGGGGGGGGGGGGGGGGTATTGTGAGTAATGTATCCCGTGGTAACACCGTGGGGGTATTGTGAGTAATGTATCCTGTGGTAACACCTTAGGGGTATTGTGAGTAATGTATCACGTGGTAACACCTTGGGGGTATTATAAGTAATGTATCACGTGGCCGCAACGTGGGGTATTGTGAGTAATGTATCACGTGGTAACACCGTGGGGGTATTGTGAGTAATGTATTACGTGGTAACTTCTTTCTTAGTGCTGCCTAACGGCGTGTGCGACTTCACGATGATATTGGTCCCGGTCTAGCACGGCGTGTAGAGTTTGTGCTGTTGTTAATTGTAGCCATGTTTTGATGTTACTGAGCCATGTCGTTTTTTGTCGTCCTGGTCGTTTTTTCACTTCGATTTTTCCTTCCAGGATTTGCTTTAATAGCTGGTATTTGTGGTCGTTTCGGGCAATGTGGCCTAGGTAGTAACACTTCCTGCTAATGATGGTCTTCAGCAGTTGCCTGTCAGTGCCCATATCTTGCACAACTTGTGTATTGGTGGTTTTGGCTGTCCATGGGATTTTCAGCATTCTTCGATACAGCCACATTTCGAAAGCTTTCAGCTTTTTTGTTGCTGTTGTTGTCAGTGTCCACGTCTCTACTCCGTACAGCAAAATTGACCAAATGTAGCATTTCAGTGTGCGCAGTTTCAGTGATGTACTCAAGTTGCGGTCTGCAAGGAGTGTTTTCCATTTAATAAATGCTTGCCTTGCTTGTTCAATTCTGCTCTTGATTTCGACTTCATGGCTCAACTGATCGTCAATGATTACACCAAGGTATTTAAATTGGTGTACTTGTTCCAATTTTTCGCTGCCCAGCTTGATTGTTGTTTCGCTTGTATTTCGGCTGACCTTCATAACCTTTGTTTTCTTTTTGTTAATTCGTAAGCCCCATATTTGACTCTCTGCGGCAACCTCGTCCAATATTTGTTGTAGGTCTTGTTCCGAATCGGCCAGCAGTGCAGTGTCGTCGGCATACCTGATGTTGTTGATGTATTGTCCATTGACTTTAATACCAATGTTTTTGTCTGCTAGTGTTCGATCAAAAATCTGCTCCGAATAGATGTTGAAAATAATCGGTGACAGTGGGCAGCCTTGTCGTACACCTTTTTGTATTGGTGTTGGGTCTGTCAATTCGTTGTCATATCGGAGTTGGGCTGTTTGCTTCCAATAAAGAGCAATGATGAAGTTGATGTCGTTTTTATCTAGTCCCAGTTGTTTTAATAGAGCTGCTAGTCGGTCGTGGTCTACTGAGTCAAAGGCTTTCTCGTAATCTATGAAGCAGATGTACACTTCTTTCTGATGTTCGAAGCATCGCTGTAGTAGTATCTGTAGACAGAAGATTGCTTCTCTTGTGCCTAGTCCTTTGCAGAAGCCAAACTGTGTGTTCTTCAATGCATTTTCTCATGTGGAGCGTATGCGCTGTTGAATCACCTTCAGGAAGACTTTCAGCACGTGGCTCATCAAGCTTATCAGTCTGTAGTCTTCGCATTTCCGGCTTGTTGCTTTCTTTGGTATGGCCACAAAGATGGATTGTAGCCAGTCGGATGGAATTTTATTGTCGTTGTATATTTGATTGTACCAATTAGTCAGTTGTCGTATATTGCTGCTGTCTAATAGTTTGAGCAATTCTACATGGATTGTGTCGGGCCCGCACGCTTTGCCTGGCTTAGCTGTTTTGATTGCATGTTCTACTTCTGATGTTAAAATGTGTAGAGTGTCTTTCGACTTCCGTTGGTCTTTTTCTGCAGGTGTTCTCGCGGCGCCAAAGAGCTTGTGTATATAGTTTGTCCAGGTGTAATAACAGCCATAGAGGGTTCACGTGGGGATTGGCTTGCCGGTCCTGCTTTGTAGCCAATAAGGGTTGAGATAGGGAGCATGGCCCCTGCGTGATCACGGCATGTCATCAGGAGTGATTGGCCTAGCCATTCGGGGCCCCAGCTAATGGGGAGCCGGATGAGAGGCGTGGTCCCGGGATTGACAGGGAACCATCGAGAATGGTCAAGGCTGTCCATGGAGGATTGGCTGGGGGGACCACGTGACGAAGGGATTAAGAGAGAGTGAGAGAGAACGATCGGGAGCAGACTGGGGAACGAGCAGAGCGAGAGCCACGCGCGTACGGGGGGCTCTGGGTGCCACGTGCGTGGTGGGAACTGGTGTGAAGTCTGCCCGCTCTCTGTTGTCTGCCAGCAACGGAGAGTGTGTGAGTAAAGTGTATTGTGGAAGTGAAAATAAAGAGGACCGATTCCGAAGCCGTCTCAGAAGGATTATTACACAGGTATCCATTTTTTCTTGTTCATTTAGGATTGGTTGGTTGTTGTCCGCATACAAGGTAGCTGTTGGGGCTGGTCTGTAGTTACCAGCTTCTTTGAGCTTCTTGTGCAGATTCAAATTGTCATGTTTTTTAATTAGTTCTTCAATTTCGGCGCATTGTTCTTTTGCCTATCGGATTGCTTCTCTGATCTTCTGTTGCATTTGTTTGTACTTCTCCAAGTTGTTATTTTTGTACATTCTTCGTTTGCTCATTAGATCGAGAATATATTGTGTCATCAATCGTTGTTTCTTTTTCTGTGACTGGTGTCCCAGCATGACTTCTGTTGTTTCTGTGATGCATTGTTTGAACGAGCTCCAGTACTCCTGAACATCTGCTGTTTCTGTTGTTATTGAGCGGATGCTATCGTTGAGATGTTGCTGTACTTGTCTTTTATCGGTGCTGTTCTTCAGTTTCTCCAGGTCTGCTCATCTCGTCTTTGTACATTGTATTGATCGCAATTTGAGTCTTATTGTAGCTCTTACTGGGTTATGATCTGACGATATATCGGCTCCAGGGTAGGTTTTTGCTGTAATCACACTGGACTTAAACCTGATGTTAATTAGGATATAATAGATTTGGTTCCTGACGATGTTGTTGTCGGAGTCTTGCGGCGAGGTCCACGTGTACAGTCGTCGAGGTGGTAATTGGAACCACGTGTTAGCAATACTGAAACGTTCTTCTTGGCAGAATTGAACCAGTCTGTCGCCTCGTCCATTCCTTGTTCCTAGTCAGTGTTCTCCGACAATGTTCTGCATTCGACCGTGGCCAACCTTGGCGTTGAAGTCGCCGATGATTATAGTGATGTCTTGTTTCTTCAGCGGCTTCAGCGTGTTGGTTAGTTGCTCATAGAACGATTCGATTTCATGATCTTGTTTGTCTGCTGTTGGAGCATAAACCTGTAGAATGTTCACGTTGACTTTGGTGCCTGCTAATTGTAGTAGTGCTATTCGTTCTGATACTGGGGTAAAGTTGATGACTTTTTTTGCTAATTTCTTGTGTACTATAAAGGCGACACCGTATGTTTGTTTGGTGTTTTCTTCTCCTCCGGAGCAGAAGATGTGGTGTTCGCTCGATATAATCTTTTTTGTTCCAGGCCATTCAGTTTCGCTTAGACCGATTATGTTGATTTTAAGTCGATCCATTTCTTGTATGACATTGGCTAGTTTTCCTGCTTGAAGTAAACTTCTAACGTTCCAAGTTGCTATTTTAAAAGGGTTCTTTGACACAAGCTCGGAGATTCTTAGCATCCCTGTCCTATTTAAAGAACGCAGATACTCAGGGCCTTTGTTGATTTTGCTTGTCATCATTGAAGTTTTCGAGGGAGGAATAATCCAAGTAGTTTCCCGTTGCTTTCTTGGATCACACTTTATTTGAAAAGGTCATGTGGGGACCTTTCGAAACGGGTTTTGTCTGACGTCTCCACTGAAGTCTTTCCCGCCTTGGGTGACCCTTCTGAGAGCACTAGGCTCTCGACGGTATAGCGATCAGCTTCTCAGACGTACACAAACTCTCTCGCCGCGTCAAGGCACTGAGGGGTTATTGTGAGTGTATCACGTGATAACACTGTGGGGGTATGGTGAGTAAGGTGTCACTGTGGGGGCCTTAACCCACTTATACGTAAGGTCAAATTTGGTGGAGCTGTGAAGGATAAAGGCAAAATAACTCATCTGCCCACATTGTGAGCGTTTGTATCTCCTTCGGCATTGATGGCGTCTCAGAGATGAGCATACTGTTCACACGCAGGCGGTTTTGATTCGGTTGAATGTAAAGAAGGGGCTCACTCTCAATGTTGGCATCCTTATCGACAACATACTGGCGAAAGAGGTTTGCGCACCATAATATGCGGTTTTCACCTCTGTCTATGATCACGAAGGAATCAAAGTTTTTTTAGAGGAGACCGTTTTGTGAGGTCTTTGTCCTGCAGCTTTGTAATTGGATGAATTTTGACGTGGTACCCATCTTTGCCTTGCGACAGGAAAATGTGTTATTGTAGGGCATCGTATGCTGTGTTAGTGTCATAAAATCGTGCAATGGTGTTTTCTTGGTATGGAAGTACAATATCTCTCTCACAATGTCCCTCCCCCACCGTAAGAAAGCAAGGTCAACAATATTTGGGGCATTGAACCTCCCTGCGTGCTCACCGTTTTGGTGGAAAGTAAAGGTGCGGTATGGCAAATATAAATGGGTGATGTTCCCACGAATGTAACAAAACGATAGACGAAATGCAATGGGCTGTAGCTAAGAAAGTCCAACGTATTTACCAGTATAACATATTAATCAGCATCGCAGTACTACGTATCAGTAAAAGCGTGACTTGAGCAATCGAAACAATAGAAATGCATAGTAAACAATGAACCTGAGTTATCTGCACACAAACATTATTATTGTATTATTTGCCACATTATTAGTTTCATAATAGTGTAATAGGAGGATGCACCCGGGGGTAACTGGGCAATGGTGATATTCTCTGCCGGCCTCAGCCCGCAGCCAATGGGACGTCGAGCCAGGGGCGTAGCCCTGGGGCTGCATAGCAAAATCTAGAAGGTTCCAGGGGAGAGGCTTATGATTGGCTGCGTGGCATCACGTGAGCCAGGTGATTTAAGGGGTGTAGAGAGACAGTTCGTGGCCAGTGTGAAAAGCTTCGAGGACAGACCACGTCTGTGCCTCCGGCACGCCTGCGGCCACGTGGCAGACTAGAGGATGTCTCCTGAATGCAATCAGCCAGTGGTGTGAGGGAGTGAGGAAAGCGAGCGAACGCCATGCGGGAGTGACGGGAGTGACGGGAGTGACGGGAGTGACGGGAGTGACGGGAGTGACGGGAGTGACGGGAGTGACGGGAGTGACGGGAGTGACGGGAGTGACGGGAGTGACGGGAGTGACGGGAGTGACGGGAGTGACGGGAGTGACGGGAGTGACGGGAGTGACGGGAGTGACGGGAGTGACGGGAGTGACGGGAGTGACGGGAGTGACGGGAGTGACGGGAGTGACGGGGAAAAAGGAATCCAGCAGTGTGAGAGAGCTGTGTAAAGGAAGAACGAATAAAGACAAGACAAGAGAATACGATATCGTCCAGAGTGTGTTTATTACACTGGTGTCAGAAGTGACTACTTGGGCCGAGAACAATGATGTCCAAGCACCTCAAGAAAAATAATCCACCAGACCCGCCTTCGGACGATGACTCCCTCGACCAGAGCTTGCTGCATCAGGGGGCGACGGCCCCGCTTGCAGCGACCGCTGCTGCGCCGGGCGCCGCGCTGTGCGGAGATGCTGGCTCGACTCCGGCTGCGGACGAGGCTTGGCGGCGGGTGGCGGAACAGATTGAATCTCTCCGCGCGGTGCTGCTGAGCCTCGTCACGTTGGTCGCATCGTCTGCAGCCCCGGGATGACCTCAGGATGCGTTGCTGAGTGCAGACGACCAGGGCCTCCTTCGGGGGGGGTCTCGGAGGAGACGGCCGCCATTACACTCGCCGCTGAGATGGCAGAGGTTTACGAGCTGCCGTCGGCTGCTCGCAGGAAATTCGTGCAGCGTCGTCGGGGCCCCGACAAAATGCCTCTTGCGTATCGCGGTGCACTGTTAGCGCTCGCGATGGCTACCTACCCCGATTCCTCCGCCGACCTTCTCGATCCTCTCATCTTTACGAGGACGGTCGAACTGTCGAAGAAAATGGGCATCTCGCTGCCCGTGTGCGGCCATGGGCCGCTGACGTCCCGCTGGGCAGCTCGGTGTCTGGACGCCAAATTCAACTTACGCTGTTGGGAGCAGATGGCTGCGTGGACGAGGGACCCGGACAAGGACGGCGAACCGCTGGGGTGGGCCCCGTCTCGTGTTGTACACATTTCGGACGGGTCCAGCGACGATGCCCTTGGCGCCGCTGCTCCTCAATGGGTGTCGCAGCGCCGGCTGGGGATGCGACGTAACTGTGCCGGGATGCCGCGGGCCGGTGCAGAGGCGGCCGGCCGTCGGGCGGCCGCGATGTGCTTCAAGTGTGGCTGCTTGGGCCACTTTTTTCTCGACTCTCCCTCCACCCTCTCTCTCGGAGACGGATCACCATTCTGCTCGGACAAGTCGGCATGCATCAGACACCCGGCATATTCCGACACCTCTGCATCCCTTCACACCCCGGGGGGTCCACCTGATAACAATTGTGGACACGTAGATTCGGCACCTCGCACTATTACCCAGTGGAAAAATTTGGCTTGGCTGGGTGGTAGCAGCTGCGTTGGGGTCTTCTACGGTGCCAGGCACCATTCAAGGGGTGGACGTCTGTATTTTGGTGGATACCAGAGCGTCGGCCACCATCACTTCCGATGTTTTATTTCACCTGCGGTCCATCCCTGCTTCGCGGGTTCAGCCGACTTTTGACGCATGTATTGCCGCTAATGGGGGTAGCATGGGTATCATCGGACGTGTGGAGGTCCATATTGCCATAGGGAACGTTGCCGCATCAGGATCGGTCGTTATCTCACGGTCATTGGCGGTTCCCTGTCTGTTGGGCACCGACTTTCTTCGTCGGATGCCTGTTGAGATCTTTGTGGATCAGGGCTGTTTGGAAATCCCTGAAGGACGTAAAATGTTTTTCCTACCGTCCTTGTTGGGCCGCCCACCTCCAGAACACGCTGTTCATGCGCTTGCCGATGTCGCAGTAGAGATCCCTCCTGGTACGCAGATGCTCATGCCATTGCGTTACCATAAACGGTTGGAGGTTGCTGATGCGGCGGCAGGTGTTTTGCTATCCCCGTCGAACTCCTTGACAAGGCTTTCTCTCTTGTCACGGCTCAAACCATTATTCAGGCCGGACAAGCCCCAATCTTGCAAGTCTTGAATGGGGGCCCGGAACAGGTAGTCATTCCGGCAGGCGCAGTTTTGGCCCATGCCACTACCGCCTTTACTGGCCTCGATGGGGCCGCCTGTGTGGGTTGGCTACTAGCGTATCTCGTACCGCTGATTTGGACGATAAATGGATCGCCGGATTGTGCCGGGAGAATTCGTCCTTGTCCTTTCAGCAGCGTGATGCGCTGCGTTCGCTGCTGTAGCAGTACTCGGACGTCTTCAGCAAAGATGATTTTAATTTGGGTCGTACCTCGCTCTTGTCACACCACATTAACACTGGTGCAGCAAGCCCGATACGTATGAACCCACACCGCATGAGTCCTGCAGAAAGGGAGCATGTGCGTGGCATGGTGGATGACATGCTAGCTGCTGACATTATCTCGCCGTCCAACAGCCCTTGGGGTGCCCCGGTTGTGTTGGTTAAAAAGAAGGATGGCGGACTTTGGTTCTGAGTTGATTTTTGCCGGTTGAACAAAATATCCATGGCAGATGCTTACCCTCTGTCGCGGATGGACGATTCTCTAGACGCCTTGTCAGGGGCTAAATTCTTCTCTACCCTGGACCTCTCATCGGAATTTTGGCAGCTTCCCCTCGATGCGTCGAAGCCAAAACGGCGTTTCGCACGCCTCAAGGCTTGTTCGAATTTAACCGCCTCTCCATGGGCCTGAATGCCGCGCCCGCAACGTTCCAACGTTTGATGGAGTTGGTATTGGCAGGACTGCAGTGTGACGCGTGCCTCATATACAATACTTGGACGACGTTATCGTCTTTATTCGCACTTTCGAAGAACACCTTCAATGGTTGAAGGCTGTTTTTCAAAGAATGCGTTCCGCCAATCTCAAATTTAAGCCCAATAAGTGTCATTTATTACAGCATTCCGTCCGTTACCTTGGCCATATCGTCATCTCTGGTGGTGTCTCCACTGACCCAGACAAGACTTCTTGTGTCCGTGAGTGGCCGACGCCCACTTCCATAGGTGACGTGCGACGGTTCATTGGCTTTGCGTCATATTATCGTCGGTTCATTCAAAAATTTGCCACGCTGGCAAGGCCTCTGCATGTCTTGATGGGCAAGAATCGGAGGTTCAAATGGGGATCGGAAGAGGAACTGGCCTTCCAGTCCCTCTGGGATCGATTGGCTACCGCACCGACGCTTGACTACCCGGATTTTTCGCAGCCTTTCATCCTTGACACGGACGCTAGCGACACCGGCATCGGTGCTATTCTGTCTCAACGTAAAAACGGCATTGAACGAGTTGTGGCGTACGGCAGCAGGGTTTTATCCCCCACTGAAACTCGTTATTGTGTTACTCGCCGGGAGTTGCTGGCGATCGTTCATTTTGTTCGCCATTACCGGCCCTATCTTTACGGTAGAAAATTCCTCGTGCGCACTGACCATGCGGCCCTGCAATACTCATTGAAATTGGAGCAACCGTCTGGACAACTGTCACGATGGTTGGAGATGTTGCAGGAATTTTCTTTTGACATAACCTACCGTAAGGGTACCTGCCATGGGAATGCAGACGCACTTTCCAGGTTGCCTCAAGGTCCTTCCTGTGCCTGTTTGTCAGCCACACATTGCTGCGCGGCACCACCTACCCCACCCCGCCATATTATGAGCGCGGTACCGGAGGTTGACGGACAGGCCGCGCCGGTTGTGACCGACAGCACGCTGCACCTGTCGCGCTCGGTATGGCAACGTGAGCAGATGGCCGACGCCTCGTTGGCTCCTCTGCGCGATCGGGCAGAAGGGTCGGGGTCTCACTCGTCCTGTGGGAACTCACAGCTGATTACCACCCAGGGTGGGTTGCTTATGTGCAGACAAGGCTTGTTAGGCTGATCGCGGCTGACATCATTCCATCATGATCATATCCGCGCGCTGCATGCCGAGAATTTGATGCATCTCGGTGTGCAGAAAGCTTTGCTGACAATGCAGAGGGATTTCTTTTGGCCTGGCATGATGGCGGATGTTGTCAAGGCTATCCAGACATGCCAGGAATGTGCGAGGCGGAAACCACTGCGTGAGAAATATATTATTCCGCCCTTGAAGTCGATTGAAGTGTCGCGGATTAATGAGCTAGTTGCTCTGGATATCCTTGGGCCGTTCCCCCCTTCTGCTAGGGGTAACAATTTCCTCTTGGTTGGAGTTGAATATTTTTCTTGCTGGCCGATGGCCTGGCCCCTGCCCGACCAATCGGCTTCGTCCATCACCGAAGCATTCCTCAATGGCTACGTGATGGACAAAGGTGCTCCAGAGAGGTTACTCACGGACTAGGGCCGTAACTTCTCCTCTAAACTGCTCCGGGATGTATGCACAGCTTTGGGCACAAAGAAAATATGCACTTCCCCTTACCACCCGCAGACGGATGGAATGGTGGAATGGTTTAACCGTACCTTGTCGGCCATGCTTTGCCACACGGTGAGTGAAAAGCAGATCGACTGGGACTTGCATATTCCTGGCATTCTGTCTGCCTACCGCATGGTCCCGCATGCTTCTACAGGATACTCGCCATTTTTTCTTATGTATGTGTAGTGTAGTAACTCGGCGGGAGACGACTTCACGGGTAACACACTCTTTATTTTATCAAACTCGTTCACAGGTGACTAACACCTACTTTGTATCTCGGGTGACAAACACCCACTTAGCTACTTGGCGACTAACGCCCACTGAGCTACTCGGATGACCAACATCCACTTAGTATCTCGGGTGACAAACACCCACTTAGCTACTCGGCGACTAACGCCACTGAGCTACTCGGATGACCAACATCCACTTAGCTACTCGGCGACTAACGCCACTGAGCTACTCGGGACACTCCCTGCCCGGGGTATCCGTCTCGACTGTGGGTCCCCAGCCCGACCCACGGGGGCGTCGGACCCCGGGTCCCACAGCCTCGCCTCCGAGCCACACAGGGCCCCGGTCCCCACAAGGACGGCGGGACTAGGGGTCTCGGGGCACTAGGTCTTCAGCTCCGTCTTCGGGTCTTCAACTGGGTAACTCTCCCCGAGTGCTCTCGCGCGTCCCCCTTTATACCCCACCTGCGGACGTCGCTGCGAGCACCCACTTATTCGACCAATCGCTGGGCGCTGGCTACGATCCTCTTTTCCCACATCTCATCGTGCCTCACCACCCACGCCGCGCCGCCCCGTCATCTGTCACTCCCGGCGCGCGCGTCCACACCACGCCCACAACGCGTGCCCAACCCCGCACCCCGCGCCGCCCCGTGATCCATCACTGTCACAGTCGGCGCACGTCAATACCACCACTACATCACCCCCTACCACATAGCTCGCAGCCGACCCGGCTGCTATAAAAATATACAAACCGCCCTGTGTGCCCCGTAACACAACACAACAACAACTAACGTAACAACACAACACGACGCGAACACTACCATCCGCAACCATCAACCAATGCCACCGCGACAATAGAACAATATATACAAACCGGCGAGTGACAATAGCAATGTGTATGCAGAAAGGAAAATAAATGGACAAAATTTTTTTTTTTTTCTTTCGACTCGTGCGGTGTCCCCTCCTTTCCGAGCGTCCCTACAACGGGACAATACCCCGGCAGAGGGGAACACCGGGCGAGCTCGGTGTAGAGAAAAAAACGTCTTCATGAAAATTGTTGTGCCCTAGCCCGAGTCCGCCTTGCCGGTCCGTCGTACGGCACCAGACGCGGTTGAACGTCCGGTGGTGCCAGCGGTTCAGAAAGACATCGGCCAGGCACCGAGGACCCGTGCGTGCCGCGGGGTTCAGGCTCCCGACGGTCAGCAGCCGTCAAGCCCGAGGCACCTGGGGGTGGGTCAGGTGGAAACACGTGAGGAGCAGCCTGCGACACCTCCCTCCCCGAGTCGACGGTCACATCACACGCCCGGTCGTTACGGCACAGAACGGGGTCACACGGTGCCGTATAGGGCTTCAGTCGGGAGGGGTGCACGTACCAACGGCGTTTTTCCCATTTAATCTGTATACTCTGGGGTCGTGCAACCCGCACAATTTCCACCGGTCCCCTCCAAGGTCTCAACAACTTGGGGGACATAGCCAACGGTGCATGTGGACAATGCAGCCAGGCCTTATCGCCTGGTTTCCAATCATGCGTATGCACCCTCCGCTCATGCAATCTCTCGTTCGCAATTTGCCGCGACCGCGAATTCAACCTCGCCGCCTCCCGTGCTTCAGTCAATTTTGCGATATTAAATTTGATGTGGTCTGCCAATTTAGATTTTGCACGTGGCTGGGAAATCCCCAGTTGGACGTCCATGGCCGGATCGGCCTCCCGCCCATACATAAGAAAAAATGGGGAAAACCCCGTCGCCGCATGAGGGGCCATTCGATAGGCCGCGAGTACCCCCGGCACCTGTAAGTCCCAATCAACCTGATCGTCGCAGACCTGTTGGCACAACATAGACGTAATCGTCCTGTTCAGACGCTCAACCATCCCGTCAGTCTGCGGGTGGTAGGGGGAAGTACGCACTTTCATTGTACCCAACAGGTCGCACACCTCGCGCAACAAACCGCTCGAAAAATTATTTCCTTGATCCGTCAGCAAGCGTTCGGGGGCGCCCTTGTCCAAAACATAACCCTGGACGAAGGCGTCCGCCACCGCTGCAGCCGACTGGTTGGCGAGTGGCCATGCCATGGGCCATCGGGTGAAGTATTCTACGGCAACCAGCAGGAACCTATTTCCCCTCGGTGTAGCAGGAAAGGGCCCCAAGATGTCCAACGCAACCAATTCGTTTGTGCGCGAAACTTGAATGGATTGCAGCGGTGGATTAGCTGCCCATGGTGGCGGTTTTCTTTCGGCGCACCCTACGCATCCCTTAAGAATGTTCGCCACGTCGTTACCCATCCCCGGCCAATAATAGTCTCGCTGGATTAGGGCGAGCGTTTTTTGAAAACCCAGATGCATGAGCCGTTCATGAGCTGCCAGAACGACCTTACCCCGCATAGCAACAGGCACAACGAGCACGTGACCCCGGGACATGTTGTCCCACTTCATCAAAAGGCCCTGTCTGCACACCCAGGAACCGACCCGCGCATCCCCTACCTCGGGAGCGCCAACTTTTCGACGTAGCGTAAGTAGGGAGCTGTCGGACATTTGGAGACGGCCCCACTCAATGAGGGGCAATGACAACAGCGAATCCCTCCCCGTGGGAGCGTCGACTCCCAATTGCACTTTGGACAAGTTAGCAGAACCGGCACACAACGAGTCCAACCACTCTGTCCCCTCATCACTTGGAGGACGCGACTCGACAGCGAAATCCGCCCGAGACACGAGCCGTTCCCCAACGGGTAGCGGCGCGGCGTGAGCCAGCACCGTTCCCTGCGCAATTTCGGCCGGCCGCGACCCCGTATTCAGGACCCTTACGAACGGCTCACTGTCCCCTCTCACCATGGTTTGAGCAACCGCTAAGTCGAGGCCCCTTCTGGCCCTGTTAGACGGCCCCAACGGCACCCCCTGTGCCACCGCGCCCACCTCGAGTGGCTTCCTCAACCGACGGGGTACCAACATTTTCGATCCCGGGGGCACCCTTACAGTCTGAGTTGCCAGCGCCTGCACCGTCGCACAAACCGTGCGTATTTTGGTAGGGCTCGTCAAGAACGCAAGCCGCCGACCTGACGGAAGCTCGATGCAGGCCTGATCTATGAGAATTTTGATGGGCATTTTGGACAAAAAGTCCGTA
This sequence comes from Lampetra fluviatilis, assembly GCF_964198595.1. Taxonomy (NCBI): domain Eukaryota; kingdom Metazoa; phylum Chordata; class Hyperoartia; order Petromyzontiformes; family Petromyzontidae; genus Lampetra; species Lampetra fluviatilis. The sequence goes on from NC_136339.1 coordinate 456,080, forward strand.
CCTAGCAAACAGGGAACGGCCAGCGATGATGATACAAAAATAGGGCCCGCCAATTTGATGTCACCAATGCAAATAGTCGCCCGAATCTGGCCGATGATCCCCAGGGATCCCCCATTCGCCGCATGAAATGGCACGTCTACTGGCAGAAGGGGTCTACTTTGGACGGGAAGAATGTTATAAATAAGGTCCGAGATGATGGTGGCCGACGCACCCGTGTCAACAAGCACCCGGACCTCAACCCCGTCAATGAAGCCCGTTACCACGGACGACCCGGCCGATGCAGCCACGATCCTGTGGGCCAATTCGGACCACTCGACTGCTTGCGGGCCGCGTACGGACCCCCCTCGCCGAAATGAACCCCCGGCACCCAGCCGCGAACCCCCCACCGCCAAGCGGCGACCCGAATGTGCCGTGTTTGTGGACCGAACGTGTGAGGTGCCGCGACTTGCCGGGTTTTGTTGGGATGACTTGTGGGCCTGGTCGTCGTCCCGACGTGGTCCCGTGGTGCGCTGACGCGGGGCCCGGCACCCGGCTGCGACGTGACCCCGAAGGCCGCAGTTGTAGCAGACGACGGACGTCGTTGGTTTCGGTTGCTCCAGCTTGCGGGGTGAACGTGTGGGCGAACGACCTCCCGTTCTCCACTCCCCCAGACGCGATGCAGCGAAGGCCTGCTCCTGATCCGCAGCTGGCTGAGGTTCGGCGATCGTGGCTGCCAGTACCGCGTTCCCCGCCAAATTGCAGACGACCCCCGGCCTGCGTTTGAGGACCTCGTACGCGTGAATGCTCGTGGCGATCGCCAGGGAGCAGATATCCATCTCGTCCGCCACGTTGATGGGGACCCCCAACTCGTGGGCCAACACCAGCAGCTGCTCCGTCACCATGGCGTCCTTCCCCTCCTTATCCATGCGGGGAAAAGCTGCGTCCGCCAAGGCGAGTAGTGCCGTGCGATAGGCGAGCGTCGTTTCTCCAGCCACCTTCCGCCGATCGTAGAACTGGTGGCGACACGTGGAGGGCGGCCCGAACACCTTCGCCATCAGGTGTAGTGCGGCCTGGAGCGTAGAGCGGGACGACCTTGCAGCAGATGTGAAGGCTGCAAGCGCGTCGTCGTCAAGCATCACTGGCAACGCACGCAGGGCAGTGGTGTCGGACCACCCCGACATCTCCTGATGAGCGAGGAACCTTCGTTGGAAGGCTCCCCAGTCGCCCCCATCCGCCTTGAACGCCGACAGCGCGGGCAATCTTTGCTGGAGGACCCGATCGTCGTCGACGTCGGAGAGATTTTCCCGCGCTCCGCTGTAGTTGTGTAAAATGTCGGCTCGGTTGTCAGGCGCAAAATGGAGAGCTCCGGCGCGCGCTGATGACGTGGGCTGCGCTGCGCAGAGGTGTCCGGCCACGTGGCGTCCGTCTTTCCCGCCAATCGGTGGCGGCCCCCCAAAAACGGCGGCAACTTCCAGACTTTTGGCGCGAAGCGCCTTTTGGCGGGAATCCTCCAACGTCGCTTCCTCCACCAACCTCGCAGCCGTTTTTCCCCTCGCCGGAACGGAGATGTCGGCCAAGACAGCGGCGGCGGCGAGTAGCAACTCCGCCAACCGGGAGTGCGCGTCCTGGAGGCTGGTGTCGGAGGCAAGCGGAGCGTCGGCCATCACCGCGAAGTGCTGCATCGGCGGCAACTCCTCGTCCTCTACTCCCGAGGTTGGTGTCCCCGGTACGCCGTCGTCGTCCCGACCTCGCTCGTGGGTACGGGTAGTCTTCCTTGTGTCCATACTTCTTGAAGACAGGTTTACTTCTGACGCCAGTTGTAGTGTAGTAACTCGGCGGGAGACGACTTCACGGGTAACACACTCTTTATTTTATCAAACTCGTTCACAGGTGACTAACACCTACTTTGTATCTCGGGTGACAAACACCCACTTAGTATCTCGGGTGACAAACACCCACTTAGTATCTCGGGTGACAAACACCCACTTAGCTACTTGGCGACTAACGCCCACTGAGCTACTCGGATGACCAACATCCACTTAGTATCTCGGGTGACAAACACCCACTTAGCTACTCGGCGACTAACGCCACTGAGCTACTCGGATGACCAACATCCACTTAGCTACTCGGCGACTAACGCCACTGAGCTACTCGGGACACTCCCTGCCCGGGGTATCCGTCTCGACTGTGGGTCCCCAGCCCGACCCACGGGGGCGTCGGACCCCGGGTCCCACAGCCTCGCCTCCGAGCCACACAGGGCCCCGGTCCCCACAAGGACGGCGGGACTAGGGGTCTCGGGGCACTAGGTCTTCAGCTCCGTCTTCGGGTCTTCAACTGGGTAACTCTCCCCGAGTGCTCTCGCGCGTCCCCCTTTATACCCCACCTGCGGACGTCGCTGCGAGCACCCACTTATTCGACCAATCGCTGGGCGCTGGCTACGATCCTCTTTTCCCACATCTCATCGTGCCTCACCACCCACGCCGCGCCGCCCCGTCATCTGTCACTCCCGGCGCGCGCGTCCACACCACGCCCACAACGCGTGCCCAACCCCGCACCCCGCGCCGCCCCGTGATCCATCACTGTCACAGTCGGCGCACGTCAATACCACCACTACATATGGGCGGAAGAACGTGCCTCCCATTGAAGTGCAACTGGCTACCTCCGTGAAGGAACCCCCCCTGTCCTTGCCTGAACACGTCTGCGAGTTGCTTCGCCGCGTCACGGAGGCACGGGAGGCCGCCAGGCTCGCTATGGCCCGGACGCAGGCCCGGAACGAGCAATATGCTCGTCGGTCGCGACGCGACATTCCATGGGCTGTGGGCGACACGGCTTGGCTCCATTGTCCGCAGGTACCTGTGGATACATCTCCTAAACTGCACAGGCCTTGGCAAGGGCCCGTTAAATTGATAGAGGTTCATGATCCCCAATGCATTCGCATCCAGTCAGGGTTACGTGGCTGGTATGTACACTCGTCGCGGTTGAAACCTTATTTTGCATCATGCACTGGCCCTTCATCCCCACTTGCTGACCTGCCGAGGTCTGATGTGCCCGACGTGCTACCTGGCTTGCCGGTTGATCCCCAGGGGGGACCTGTTCTGCCTCCCACAGACACACAGGCCTTGAAGGACACCGCACCCCCGGACGAGCGCCCTCCAGCCGGACCCATTCCTTCCACCAAGGATGCTGAGCCTGCCCCGGCACCGCTGCCCTCTCCTGCTGTGCAGTCATCAAGACGACCCCGTTCTGCCGCGGGGGACGGACCGGCATCGCGCACGCGCTCTAAATCACTTCCATTCCGTTAATGTTGATTGTCATGTTGCGCCTTCCTTTCCATTTCTGCATTGGTGTTCCTTATGTTCTCTTAAGTCGCGCATTGTTCGGCGCCCTAATGTTCATTCGTGTCAGTGTTCCTTATCTTCTCTTAAGTCGCGCATTGTTCGGCGCCCTAATGTTCATTCATGGGTTTACACATCTCGGTGGTTTGTTACGGTGCATCGCCCCATTTCCCAGCCGAGACTACTGACTTTTCACACCGGAGGGGGGGGGGGGGGGTGATTTAATATGAGGATGCACCAGGTGATATAAGGGGTGGAGAGAGACAGTTCGTGCTCAGTGTGAAGAGCTTCGAGGAGAGACCACGTCTGTGCCTCCGGCATGCCAGCGGCCAAGTGGCAGGCTGGAGGCTGTCTCCCGAACGCCGTTAGCCAGGGGTGTGAGAGAGCGAGGAAAGCTAGCGAACGCCACGCTTGAGTAACGGGAGTAACGGGAGTAACGGGAAAAAGGAACCCAGCGATGTGAGCGAGCTGTGTAAAAGAAGAACGAATAAAGACAAGAGAATACAATATTGTCCGGAGTGGGTTTATTACAATAGTAAACAATGAACCTGAGTTTTTATCTGCACACAAACATTATTATTGTAATATCTGGCAACTTATTTGTTTCATAATAGTAAACAATGAACCTCAGTTCTTATCTGCACACAAACATTTTTGCAATATTTGCCAACTTATTATACCTACATGATTTTACCGAAAGAACCAAAGAGTATAGTTTCATAATAGTAAACAATGAACCTGAGTTCTTATCTGCCCACAAACAATATTGTAATATCTGGCAACTTATTTATTTCATTATTGTAAACAATGAACCTGAGTTGTTATGTGCACACAAACATTATTGTAATATCTGCCAACTTATTAGTTTTATAATAGTAAACAATAAACCTGAGATCTTATCTGCACAAAAACATTATTGTCACATCCTGAAACTTATTAGTTTCATAATAGTAAACAATGAATCTGAGTTCTTATCTTCACACACACATTATTATTGTAAGATGTGCCAACTTATTTGTTTCATAATCGTAAACAATGAACCTGAGTTTTATGTGCACACAAACATTATTATAATATCTGCCAACGTATTAGTTTTATAATAGTAAACAATAAACCTGAGATCTTATCTGCACAAAAACATTATTGTAATATTTGCCAACTTATTAGTTTTATAATAGTAAACAATGAACCTGAGTTCTTATCTGCACAACAAACATTATTGTAATATCTGGTAACTTATTTATTTCGTTATTGTAAACAATGAACCTGAGTTGCTATGTGAACACAAACATTATTGTAATATCTGCCAACGTATTAGTTTCATAATAGTAAACATTGAACCTGAGTTATTATCTGCACACAAACATTATTATTGTAATATCTGCCAACGTTTTAGTTTCATAATAGTAAACAATGAACCTGAGATCTTATCTGCACAAAAACATTATTGTCACATCCTGAAACTGGCGCCAGTGACAAGAAGTTGTGGGGAACAGTGAATACTGACCTTACCTTGACCCTCGAGAAACTTCGAGGCACAGTGGAGAAGAAGTTGGATAGGATGGGGGACATCATCTGTGAGTACTGGGCAGATAGCTTTGGAGTGCAAGAGGCAAAAGGCGGGAGAAAGGTTCCAACCCCACCAGTTTCCAGGAGGCAACAAGAAATCAAGCGCCTCGTTCAAGAAAGGAGACAGCTTAAGAAACAGTGGAAAAAGGCTTCGGAAGTGGAAAAAGAGGGCATAGAGGCACTTCAGGCTGACATCATAACCCGGTTGGCATCCCTCCGTAGAGCAGAGAACCTACGGAAACGCAGAAGGCAGAAAGAACAAACTAGAACTCGATTCTATAAAGATCCTTTCAAGTTCCTTAAAAGTGTCTTCACGAAGGAAAAAAAGTGGAGCTCTGAAAACAACAAATAAAGACCTAGAGAAGCACCTGAGAACAACAAACTTTGACTCAAAGCGACATGAACATCTGACCATCCCATCAGATATCTCACCCATTGAACCCCCGGAACATCATATTGAGACCAGCTCTCCGACATGGAAAGAGGTGGAAAACACAGTTCGACGGGCAAGAACAGCATCAGCCCCGGGGCCAAATGGAGTCCCGTACAAAGTGTATAAGAACGCACCAGACATCCTGAGGTTCCTCTGGAGGCTTATGAGAACAGCTTGGCAAAAGAAGATAATACCCAAAGTGTGGCATAGGGCAGGCGGGGGAGAAGGATGCAGTGAACATCAGCCAATTCTGCCCAATCTCCTTACTGAATGTCGAGGGTAAAATCTTCTTTAGGGTCATTGCCCAGAGGATGGCCGAGTACCTGCAAAGGAATGCCTACGTCGATACATCTGTACAGAAGGCAGGAATATCAGGGTTATCTGGCTGCTTGCAACATTCCAGCATGATCTGGCACCAGATCCAAATTGCCAAGGTGGAGAAAAGGGACCTCCATGTAGTCTTCCTCGACCTCGCCAACGCATTTGGCTCTGTGCCCCATGAACTCCTGTGGTCTGCCTTCAGGTTTTTTCACATACTGGACGCCGTCACAACCCTGGTGAAGTCGTACTTCCAGGATCTGCAGTTCTGCTTCACCACCTCAGAGTTCACCACCTCATGGTAGTGCCTGAATGTAGGTATAATGGCGGGATGTACCATTTCTCCGTTGGCATTCATAATGGTAATGGAGGTTATCATCAGATCCTCAAAATGTGTTACTGGTGGACAGCGAGTCGACTCTGATTTTCGCCTCCCTCCACTCGGAGCCTACATGGACGATATTACAACATTGACCACCACTATCCCATGCACCAGGAGACTGCTCAGAAAACTCGAGGAGAACATCAGCTGGATCCGTATGAATATTAAACCATCCAAGTCACTCAGCATCTCGATTGTGAAGGGAGTACTCTCTGACCTGAAATTCTTCATCGGAGATGACCCAATCCCAACAGTATCTGAGCAGCCGTTAAAAAGCCTTGGAAGGTGGTATGATGCAAGCCTGAAGGACAAAGACCAGGTGCAACAGCTGCGCAAAGACATCAGTAGTAGCCTACAGTCCATCGACAATACCCAGCTACCTGGAAAGTTAAAGGCCTGGTGTCTGCAGTTTGGTCTCCTACCCGGGTGTTGTGGCCCCTAGCAGTGTATGAGGTTCCAATCTCAACAGTGAAGAAGATGGAAAGAGGAGTCACAGGGTACTTAAAGAAGTGGCTCGGAGTGCCACGATGCCTTACCACCATAGGCCTCTATGGAGATGGTTTCCTCAAGCTGCCCCTCACCAGTCTAACAGAGGAATTTAAGTGTGCAAAAACCAGGCTCCAGATGACACTGAATGAATCTCGAGACCCAGTGGTGAGCAACAACGCGCCGACTTTGACAACTGGGCGCAAATGGAGGCCAGGAAAAGCAGTCCAGGAGGCAACAGCAGCCCTCAGACATGCTGACATTGTGGGTCATGTTCAGCAAGGGAGAGGAGGCCTTGGGCTAACTAGCCGCGCTGCTTGGAGTAAGGCCACTGCACCAGAGCGGCGGAAGATGAGAGTGCAGGAAGTATGCCATCAGGAGGAGGCTGCAAGGTGGGCCAAGGCAGTCTCTCTTACCAAACAGGGACAGTGGACTCGATGGGACAGTGTGGAGAAGAGGAAGATCAGCTGGAAGGATCTGTGGGCCATGGAAGCGAGGCGGTTGAGCTTTTCCATCAGAGCAACATATGACGTCCTTTCAACACCAGTTAATCTTCACCAATGGTATGGTGAAGATCCGGACTGTGCCCTCTGTTCCATGCCAGCCAACTTCAGGCACATTCTCACAGGGTGTAAAACAAGCCTCACCCAAGGACGCCACACTTGGCGTCACAACCAAGTCCTTAAAAACCTTGCCTCCGCCCTGGAGGACAAGCGAGCTGCCACCAACTCCCTACCACCCCCAGCAGCATCACACCCCTTACAGACGACCTTTGTCCGCGAAAGGGCTAACCACCGAAGAACGGCTCTACACCATCAGAGCGAGACCAGCTGCGCTTGGCCCGTGACTGGAAAATGCTAGCTGCCATTGGCCGGCAACTTGTGTTTCCTCCGGAGATCGCAACCACCACCCTAAGACCTGACATGGTGCTCTGGTCCCGTTCGCTCAAGAAGGTCTTCATCATTGAGCTCACAGTACCCTCGGAGGACTCAGTAGATGAGGCTTATAAGCAAAAACATCTGCGCTATGCCGATCTAGCTGCCGAAGCATGGCATAATGGCTGGAACACAGAAGTCCGACCAGTGGAGGTGGGCTGCAGAGGTTTTGTGGCAACATCTACAACCAGACTGCTTAGAGACCTGGGAATTAAGGGCCAGAGCCTGCGTTCGGCAATCAGAGCTGTATCGGAGGCGGCTCTGGATGAAGAGGAAAGACCCCAGCTGGGCCCTGAAGTGAGAGGGCCAGGAGGTATGCGGTCAACGATGCTTGACTCAGGGAGGAGGACGCCCCTGCCATGCATAGTCCCATGGGATGTTGGCTTATCAACAACAAGGCAACTCCTATGACTAATTGAGAATGGGATGCAAGCATAGGATTGATCACCGCTGTGCAGCGCTGCCTACCTCGCCCTGTCTGGTTATGGGGGCAATGTCGAACGATGAAGGCCAGGATGTACCCGTTGGCACCGACGATACACTGCGTTTGCCGCACTCGGTGTGGCTACGCGAGCAGGAGGCCGATGCCTCTCTGGCTCCGCTGCGGAAACTAATCGGGAAACTGAGAGCTCATTTGGCGGGATGGAAATGGCAGATGTTCCGGGGCCAGGTCGGACTATTGATGTGTACTGATGGATTGTCTGACCGTTCATGCCTGGTCGTGCCGACATCTCTTCGCCACGACCTGCTCCGCGCTCTGCACGCTGACAAATTGATGCACCTCGGCGTACAGAAAACGTTGGCTGCGATGCAGCAGGATTTCTTTTGGCCCGGCATGATGGCAGATGTCACTGACTTTGTCCAGTCATGTCATGATTGTGCGAAGAGGAAACCGCCTCGGCAATATTATGTTCCGCCACTACGTTCGATTGAGGTATCCCGTATCAATGAACTAGTTGCTCTGGACATCCTGGACCCGTTCCCTCCATCGGCTAGGGGAAACAAATACCTTTTGGTCGGGGTCGAATATTTTTCTCGATGGCCTATGGCCTGGCCTCTGCCTGACCAAACGGCCGCGTCCATCACCGAGGCTTTCTTGAATGGTACGTCATGGATAAAGGAGCACCTGAGGGCTGCTCACGGATCAGGGACGTAACTTCTCCTCCAAATTGCTCAAGGATGTATGCACTGCGCTGGGCACAAAGAAAATCCGCACTTCCCCTTACCATCCGCAAATGGATGGCATGGTGGAGCGGTTTAACCGCACCCTTTCGGCCATGCTTTGTCACACGGTAAGTGAAAAACAAACCGATTGGGACTTGCACATACCGGGTGTCCTGGCGGCATACCGCATGGTTCCGCACGCGTCCACAGGATATTCGCTATTTTTCCTGATGTATGGCCGTGAGAATGTACCCCCGATTGATGTGCAACTGGGTACGGCGGGTAAACAACCGTCCCCTTCCTTGCCTGATCACGTACGGGACTAGCTTAAATGGGTTACAGAGGCGCGGGAGGCCGCCAGATGTGCGACGGCCCTTACGCAGGCAAGGAACGAGAGGTATGCGCGTCGATCGCGAACTAACATGTCCTGGTCGGTGGGCGATCTGGCATGGCTCCATTGCCCTCAGGTGCCAGTGGGCACGTCCCCTAAACTGCACAGGCCTTGGCGGGGGCCTGTGAGGCTGGTGGACATTCGGAACCCCCAGAGTGTTCGCATCCAGTATGGCCAACGTCGTTGGTATGTCCATTCGTCGCGACTCAAACCCTACGTTGACCCGCGTACTGGCCCCTCATCTCCATTTGTCGACGTGCCGGGGTCTGGCGTGCCGAATGTGCCACTTGCCTCGCCCGTTGATCCCCAGCGGGGCTGTGTTGTACCCCCTGCAGATGAACAGGTTTTGAGGGACAACGAGACCCCGGACGTCCCTCTTCCAATGGGACCTATCCCAGATACGACCGAAACCGAACATTCTTCTTCTTCTTCTCCACGGCAACCACCTCCTGAAGATCGGGCGGCGAGGCGACCATGCGCGAAAAACGAAGAGGGTCCTGCATCGCGTACGTGGTCGAAATCTCTTCCGTTTCGTTAGTAATGATTGCCTTGTGGTCTGTTACCCTGTTGTTACTGCTCTACAGGGGCGCCCTAATGTATGTCTGTTGTTTAATGTTTTGAATTCCTCGGCGCGTAGACGCCTACTCCCCCCCTTACCTTGTTAATGCGTCTCAGACGCCCTAATATTTATCTAAATTGGATTCGGCTCGTCACCCTTTTCCCAGCAGAGACGGCTGACTTTTTACACCGGGGGGAGGGGGGGGTGATGTAATATGAGAATATATCCGGCTCACTGACGTATCACAACTCGTCATGGTGTTGGTTTACAGCCAATGGGGGGAAGCCTGGGGGCATGGCCCTGACGTGATGGAAAGGTGACAGCTATAAGGATTGGTTCTGCTGGCTTTGGCTACAGCCAATGGGGAGATGGGTCAGGGGCGTGGACCCGGGAGCTGGCGAGGGAGCCTGGAAGATTCGATGCAGGCTAACGAGGATTGGCGGAAACGTACCACGTGACCCGGGTATTAAATAGGGGTGGAGACGAACGACACGTGGTCAGAATGGGAATGAACAGAGGAAGGGGGCCACGCGGGAGCAGGGCTCCGAGTTGCCACGTGGCAGTGCGTCTCTCTCTGTCTATCTGTCCCTCTCACGCTGCCTATCAGCAGCGTGAAGTAACTGTAACATAAGTTGAATAAAAGACGGATTCCAGAAGTCGTCTCAACGAGCTTTATTACAGTAGTATCCACTGACTCTAGTAGCTACTCACCGTAGCAGTATCTACTGAGTATATAGTAGTATTTAATGACCGTAGCAGTATTAACTGCTGTAGTGATAGTGCATACCGTCGATGTCTGTGTGCGTAAGTCGATGTGTGTGTGTTAGTCAATGTGTGTGCGTGGTGTGCGTGTGAAGAGAACTACTATTTTTAAATTAAGTTACTTATTTTCACACTTATAATGCCTGCGTCTAAGTCCATGTGTGCGTGTGATCGATGTGCGTGTCTGCGGCGATGTGTGTGTGTAAGTCGATGTGTCTATGTGTCAGAGTCGATATGTTTGTGTGTTTGTGTCAGTCGGTGTGCATGTGTGTTAGTCGCTGTGTATAGCGTGGCTCCATGTGAGTCAGTGTAAGTCAATTACTTTGTGTGTGTGTTTTGGTCCATGTGTGTATGGCTCTATGTGCGTGTGTGAGTCCATGTATGTTTGTGTGCGAGTCTATATGTGTCAGTTGATGTGTGTACGGAAATGTGTGTATGTGTGTGAGAGTCCATGTGTGTGTGTGCGTCGATATGTGTGTGTAAGTTCATATGTGTGTGTGAGTCTATATATGTGTGTGTGTGAGTCGATGTGTGTCTGTAATTCGATGTGTGTGCGTTGGTCCATGCGTGTGTGTGTCTTAGTCAATATGTGTGTCTTTGTAAGTTCATATGTGTGTTTGTGTAGGTCATTGTGTGTGTGAGTCTATGTACCATCAGATACTCCACGCGATGCTTACAACGAGCGGAGCGCCAGTTGGCTAAAGCACAGCAAGTTGGCACAGTAGGGGGCACAGTTGGTGCATCAGCCAGTCGTCTCAGTCAGTCGACCCGTAGCACCTGGGTCTGCCCCGTGACCTCCTGCCAGCGGGCGTTCGACACTTCACGTGGCCTCAAGGTGCACATGGCCTGGCACGAGCGTCGTGGTGATGTCACCGCCACTTAGTGGCGAATGGCGGTTGTTGTTGTTGTGTGTGCGTGGAAGTCGATGTGTTTAAATGTGGGTGGGTCGATGTCTGTGTGTAAGTCCATGTGTGTGTCTGCCTTTTCGCCCGGGCAAACGCCGTGCATACCGACTGTGATGTGACCTGCTATCACCACAGCAGCGCATACCGACTGTGGTGGTACCTGCCATCACTACAGCAGTGCATACCGACTGTGGTGGTACCTGCTACTATGACAGCAGTGCATACCGACTTTGGTGGCACCTGCTTTCACTACAGCAGTGCATACTGTGTTGGTCACTGCTATTATTACAGCAGTACATACTGACTGTGGTGGTATCCTGCAATGACTACAGCAGTGCACACTGACTGTGGTGAGACCTGCTTTAACTACAGCAGTTCATACCGACTGTGATGGTTCCTGCTATCACTACAGCAGTGCCTACTGACTGTGGTGGCACCTGCTATCACTACAGCAGTTCATACTGACTGTGGTGGCACCTGCTATGATTACAGCAGTGCATACTGTGGTGGTACCTGCTTTCACTACAGCAGTGCATACTGACTATGGTGGTACATGCTATGATTACAGCAGTGCATACTGACTGTCGTGGTACCTGCTATGATAACAGCAGTGCATAATGACTGTGGTGGTTACCTGCTATGATTACAGCAGTGCATACTGTGGTGGTACCTGCATCTCCTTCATCATCCATTGGCTATAAACTGTTGGTTGTCTTAACATGTTTATAAATGTAAAAGTGACTTAAATTGTTGCGTTGAATGTGAGTTTAATTCCAGTTGCACCTTTGCACAAACATGTTTTTAAAGGAAAATAATGTCAGGAGTGGGGTTGAAATCTACGCCTCCATTCGGAGACCAGATTTCCCGCGTTGAGCGCGGAAGGCTTCCTCACCTTGAGCTTGGCACGTTAGACAGCTCAGCCATCCTGACCACGCACGCCTCGCTGCATTCACAAACAGCCATCACGTCGCTTGAGTCTCAAGCCCTGGAGGAAGTCCACCACGGAGACGGAGCTACGAAATCACAAGACGAGTTCAGTAGCTCGAAGGAAATCCGTGAGACATGGCGATGACTTAACTAAATATGCAGTAAACACGAATTTAACAACAACAAAAGACCGTGCAAACACGTTTAAACAAATAAAAAACAATTCAAATTATACTAATAAAATGAATTAAACGAAATAATATTAGTTGAACTTTCATAGTCCATTGAATCGCTGGTGTAATGAATAATTATGTTTGTAATGGAGACGACCTAGTTTTAACTGATTATATAAAATAAACTGCTTTGTTAGGAGTGGGGTTCGAACCCACGACTCTATTCGGAAACCAGATATCCCACATTGAGCATAAAAGACTTACTCGCCTTGAGTCTGGCACCTTTGACTGCTCGGCCATATTGACCACAAACACCAACCTAGGTATTTGTTCATTAGAGATGGAGCAAACCGTGGGTCACCTTTCATTTCCACTCCGTAGAGTTTTATCAGCCCTGGAGTTTGGTTGAAACTGTTCAGTGCTATTTCTGCATGATTTACTCATTCACAATGGCCAGAATATCGTAGTGTACCCCCAAATGCACAAATGCTCAGGTTGGTTTTAGTGGGTGGTATGGCCGAGCGGTCAAAGGCGCCAGACTCAAGGCAAGGAAGCCTTCCATGCTCAATGCGGGATATCTGGTCTCCGAATAGAGTCGTGGGTTCAAACCCCACTCCTGACAAAGCAGCTCTTTCTCAATAATCCGTTAAAACTAGGTAGTCTCCGACACACGTAATTATTAATTACACCAGCGATTCAAAGGACTATGAAAGTACAAATGATATTATTTTGTTCCATTCGTTATATTCGTATAATTTGCATTGCTTTTTATTTGTTTAAACGTGTTTGCACGGTTTTTTGTTGTTATTCAATTTGTGTTTACGCTACATTTAGTTAGCACCATATCTCACGGTCTTCCTCTGAGATACTGGACTCGTGTTGTAATTTCGTCGCTCCGTCTCCGTGGTGGACTACCTCCAGGACTTGAGACTGAAGCAACGTGATGGCTGTTTGTGAACGAGATAGGACGTGTGTCGTCAGGATGGCCGAGCGGTATCCCGCACAGAAAGCTTCTTCACCTTTAGTCTGGTGCCTTAGACCGCTCGGCCATCTTGACCACAAACACAAACCTTGGCATTTGTTCATTAGAGGTGGAGCAAACCGCGGGTCACCTTCCATTTCCACTCCGTAGAGTTTTATCAGCCCTAGGGTTTGGTTGTAACTGTTCAGTGCTATGTCGGCATGATTTCCTCATCACAATGGCCAGAATATCGTAGTGTATCCACGAATTAACGAATTCTCAGGTTGGTGCTTGTCGTCAGGATGGCCGAGCTGTCTAAGGCGCCAGACTCAAGGCGAGGAAGACTTCCGTGCTCAACGCGGGGACATCTGGTTTCTGAATGGTGGCTTGGGTTTGAAACCTTCATCCCCTTCATGATCCTTTGCCTTTTAACTGTTGGTTGTCTTAACATGTTTATAAATGTTAAAGTTACTTCAATTATTGTGTTGAATATGAGTTTCATTCGAGTTGCACCTTTGCACAAAAACGCTTTAAAATAGTTTCATTAACGTTTTTGGTGAGTTTGCAAAATGTATGTATTTATTTAGGCTAATGTTTTTTTAGTTCCCTTCTCCGCGCGCTGGCTGACAACGCAGCCAGCTGCACTTGCGCACAATGCCCACTAGGTTACCCCCTAGTAACCAACACGCGCCATCGCCTAAGGAAAGTCGCACATTTTTGTATTCTATGCATTTATACAAGACGTAAATCGCACAAATTAGTATTATAAGCATTTATCTAATTACACTTTGCACTGCTCACATAGTTTGCCCCTAGCAACGCACACACGATCGGCACCAATTTCATTCGCCTTACACATGTGTAATAAAGGACTCGGTCAGGCGATGTAGGTCTCCGTTCGTCCTTTATTTGGGTTTGTGTCTCGCACCCCGCTTGTCCTCGTCCGGACCCGCGCCGCCTCTACCGTGCGCCCCGCGCACGCTCCCTGTGGCCCTCGCCCACCCCGCGGCCGCTCCTCTTCCTCCGTGTGCCCCGCGCACACCCCGCCAGCCACACCGCTGGTCTGTGTGCCCCCCGCACACTCTGCTAGCCGCTCGCTAGCTACGTGTGCCCCGCACACTCTGCTAGCCCCTCCACACTCTGCTAGCTACGACACCCCACGCACACCACGTGGCAAATGGCGCCACTTCTCCGCCACTGCCCAGCGTGGCTCCCTCTCTATTCTCACTCTCTTCCCAACTCCCGATCTCTTCCGGCTCTCTCCTTATATCCTCCCCCTCATGTGACCCTGACTCCTCCTCCCCGTACTGCCCCCGTCCCCGCCCCCGCTCACCCCATCTCCCATTGGAGCCGAGGTGAGCAGTGGCTCCTCCCACACACTCCACCGACCAGGCTCCGCCCCCCAATACTCCGGGCCGTGTGAGTGGCGCGGAGGCCAGCAACCATCCTGTTCTTGCTCGCATTACACATGCAACAAAAACACACAAAACACATTAATTTTTCACAGTGCGATGTCCTCTTCTCCCCACCCCACCCCAATGATACCCCAATGCGTCCTGAAACTATTATAGAGCCCCTACATATTATTCTTCTAGCGCTTACATGCCATTATTGTAGCGCGGGGGAGCGGCCCAGCCCCCAGCCTGCCAAGGTCACGTCTCGGCGGGCTGGGAAATCTAGGTGAGGCCTTGGGCTCTGCACGGGACTAGGCCTCGCCACGCACTCTGTTTGCTTACTACTTTGTGCTATAGATTCCATATCTACTACTATACAGTCAGCATGTACTACTGTAGTACTAGCAGGTACCACCACAGTCACTATACACTGCTGTAATTATAGCAGGTTACACCACAGTCAGTATGCCCTGCTGTTTTCATCGCAGGTACCACCACAGTCAGTATGCACTGCTGTAATCATAGAAGGTACTACCACAGTCTGTAACCATTGCAGGAACCACCAGTCAGTATGCCCTGCTGTTTTCATCGCAGGTACCACCACAGTCAGTATGCACTGCTATATTCATAGCAGGTACAACCACAGTTGGTATGCACTGCTGTAGTGATAGCAGGTACAACCACAGTCGGTATGCACTGCTGTAGTGATAGCACGTATCCACCACAGTCGGTATGCACTGTTGGGATGAAAGCAGGTACCACCACAGTCGGTATGCTCTGTTGTAGTGATAGCAGCAACCACCATAGTCGGTATGCAATGCTCTACTTAAAGCAGGTACCACCAAAGTCGGTATGCACTGCTGTGGTCATAGCAGGTACCAACACAGTCGGTATGCACTGCTGTAGTGAAAGCAGGCACCACCACAATCATTTTGCACTGCTCTCATCATAGCAGGTACCACCACAGTCAGTATGCACTGCTGTAATTAAAGTAGGTACCACCACAGTCAGTATGCACTGCTGTAATCATAGCAGGTACCACCACAGTCAGTATGCACTGCTGTAGTGAAAGCAGGCACCACCACAGGCAGTATGCACTGCTGTAATCATAGCAGGTACCACCACAGTCAGTATGCACTGCTGTTGTTAAAGCAGGTACTCTTTGGTTCTTTCGGTAAAGTCACGTAGGTAGAAAAATTATAGATCACGACGTTTCGATCGCAACGCAAGCATTCGTCATCAGGAAGAGAGGGTTAGCTTCTTAAGGTAAACTGTTTATAAAAGTTTGAAATGGGCGTAGCCCACATGTCCGCAGCCAAAGTTAACGTAAGTGGTGGGCAGTGGCCGCGACGGTGGTGGGTTTGTGTTGTGTCTATACCCTTTTTTTTTATTAAGAACAATTCCAAAAAAAATATATATTTTTTTTATATGTATATATATATTTTTTTTAAATAATGGAAACAACCCACTTCTCCTCACAAGCACACCAGGAAGCTATGACGATAAGAATTCGGTCACAGAGAGGTCATAGACATCCGGATGGACTAACCTCCCAAGACATCTGGAGATGTACAGATAGGGTGCAGAGCATAGATACAACAATTTTTGCAACTCGCGTTTTCCTTAAACGTTTTCCGTACCGAAAAGTAGAAACTTAACAAAAAGAGTAACCAACAAACAATAGGGGCTTTTTATTAATCATTCCCTTCTATTACTCGTATTCACCATATATATATTATTTTGTATTGTATGTTTCTATCTACCTAACCAAAAAAATATATAATAATTACGAATTCCAACAGTTAAGGAAGCGTAAGTGGAAACTTAGTTGCACCTAACCTCAGGACATTAAAATATAACTCAAGAATAAATGTAACACACAGGACCACGTAAATGTATTGCAAAAATCTCCTCAGCCACCTTTGTCTCCAACGGTCTGGCAAGCAAGAAGGGAGCAGAAAGGTCACAAGGGGGGGAGTTTGTGCTGACATTCGAGAACATCTGTTTTTTTTTCTGTTTGTTTTCTCTCGCAAGAGACGCGGAGAGAGGAGAGGGTGCTCACGTTTTTGAGTTAAACACGGCCGTCTTTGTCTCCCCGCAGCACAAACAGATGGCCCATGAATGCTTGGAGGGTTAGGAAAGGTCGCGAGGAGGGGTCGCGGGGGTGTCTGCTTCTTCTCGCTCTGTTTGTGTTTTGTTGCCCGCTCGCAAGGAATGCGCAGAGAGGGGAGTCACGTTTTTGAGTTTAAGCACAAGCGCATATAGCCTGAGAGCAGTCTGTCCGAGGCGTGCTCAGTCTTGCAACTCGGCGTGCGACGCGGCGTTGCGACGGGGCTCGCAAGAGAGCTGGGGCAGATCGTGCCTCGAGAAGTGATGGAACGAGGAGGGGTCGTTCGAGTCGCAGAAGTCTGAGTTCAACCTGGGTCGGGGCTGGATTTCAGCCGTGCTCCGGCTGGCGGAGCGTCGTGAGGAAACGAAACACCGATGCCGATAGCAGGTGTCGCTTCTCGCAGAACGAAATTAAGTGCGAGTGAAGCTGGCAGCTGCACGAACAAGGGAAGCACGGAGAAGAGAGAGTGACGAGTGACGACAAGCAATCAACCTGTAAAAGGGCGGAAATCGCCGAGCGTCGATCAAGCGAGCAAAGCAGAGAGCGCGAAGCAGTGGAGAAAGCCTGGTCAAACGGCTGTGAGGAAGAGGACAGCGCCATCGAATGTGCAGTGTGTTTGAGGCGCACACCGACCAACGACCCAGTGAGAACAGACCAGACGTCCAGAGCGACGGCGAGCATCGTGTCGACTCAACAATCAATTGAGCAGTGGAGAAGCCGGGGGCTGCCACCAAGAGAGAGAAAGCGCCATCGAATGCGCAGTGTGTTTGATACTCAGACCGACCACCACCCAGTGAGCACAGCTGCGTCGTCCAGAGCCACAAGCCAACACAGCCTGAAGCAAGGGCGAGTGTCCGTGTGAAGTTGGCAGCGATCAAGGAGAGAGCGACAAGAACAGCACGACCCGGGCGTCACCGAGCATCGTTCCAACTCGTCATCTAGCAGTAGAGGGAGAGAGAGCGCAAGAGCAGCACGACTCGGACGTCACCGAGCATCGTGCCGACTCGTGGAGGAGCTGCGCGCTATCCGGCGACGGAATCATCGCGCACCACGTCGGCGAGCGTCGTGCAAACTTAATCGAGCAGTGGAGAGAGAGAGAGCGCACAAGCAGAGACATGCCAGAGCGAGGGAGCAGCACGACTCGCTGCGGCCACGCCCAACCCAGAGAAAACCTCTGGCCGCTGTTTGTATCCTCCCACACCACACAAGCTAACGACACAACTCCCGGCTCTAAGAATTAATTCATTTTACAAGGGGACAACGCACACACCGCACGCACACGAATAAGACTTTCAAAAAAATTATCTTTGCGTTTCAAAAAGGGTTGCCATTTCGAGGTGGTGCGTTCAATAGCAACTGATCGTGCAAAGCAGTTGCTGCCGTCGAGTTACATGAATAAGGAATGTTTTAGTCATTCAATTTCGTTAATTGCATAATCTTGCCCATGAATTTATTGACGTATACTTGCTTTTGCATAAGAGAGTGTCATGTGTTTGTTTAGAATTAAAATTGCTTAACACCAAGTCTCGAGTGTTTCTTCCAAGTGCATGCAAAACTGTCTTATTCTTGAGAACTGTATCCTGTGATGAGATCTGAAACTGGGGACCTAAAATAACATAAACACACTAAGATAATCGGTAAACGTTTAATCGATGATAATCGTGTTATCCTGATTGATATAACACTGGATAAACGAAGCTAAGCCTAATTATCATAACTGCTCACAGTAACATAATCGCAAGCATCCGCATAATTACTACGATTATTTCCGCGATTATCATATAATTACACACATTATCATAATTTATGCATGTTAGTACACACATTAACATAATTAATGCGATTTGCGCATTTTTTGGAACATTATTAATTTTTATTATTTTTATCAAAATTTCATAATCCAACACATACAACATAATGGGGGCTCGTCCGGGATCTCTCGCAGACAGTGTTTTGCATAGATGAAGGAATGAATCACTACGTGTTAACCAGAATATTGTGACCAAACATTGCATTGTGATTGTAAACGGGCGTAAAACAAAAAAAAAAGAACGCCCTCTGAGGTTAAAACCCAGAATGGCAGGTTGAAACAAAGACAGTGGAATTAAGATAAATCATATCGAACCGATTGCATCCTGTGATAAATTGTGTTACAGATATGCACTCTGAATCGGAAAATAACAGAATAGCTCGAGTCAAACTGACCACACTCTGTGAGATAATTATTTTATATGCACTCTGAAAGGAAAGGTCAAAGTAACTCCTGCCACACTTGAGATGCTAGGATTAAGAATAATTTTTGAATGGATTACGGAATACTGGGAGCTCGTATTAAAACGTACCGACCGATCTGTTACAAAGCAGTACAGTCAGAGAGACATGGGAAGGGAGCTGTATCGATAACACGAACACACCTCGGGGGGAAACTAATTGACTGGATAAAATGTAACGAAGGCGAACACGATGCAAAAACTGCAGAGAAGGCAGGACAGGACTCATGCCTTCCCACACAGGCATACAGACAGGGATTGTGGAATGAGGAAAAATTTGGAAAGGAAACGGGAGAGAAATCGTCTCTAATAAACGAGGAGAAATGTCCTCACACCCTCGAGAGGGAGGAGAAATCAGTGCTCGCGACACCAGCGAAACTCACAGACGTTGATCCACAGAATAAATATGGAAGTAACATTAAATCACACTCTTGGGTACGTGGACAGAGTCCAGGGACTGATCGCACAAAAGTTAAAGTAAAGTCGCCAGGACATGCTTCACTAAGGGCAGAGGCAAAAACTGAAGGGAAATGGCAACACGAGCGACACGGCACAGAGCGCACACAAAAAAAATGCACGCCGCTGTAACACGCCCGACACAGCACAGATGAAAGTGACAGATTGCCTGATGATAACTTGTTTGATGATGACGCTGACGGCGATCAACTTTCGGAATACCTATTCAACAGTAAAACCCTTAAATTAATGGACAAAGCTCTAGTCAGAATTCCCGATTTTGACCCACACAATAAGTCCATGGATATACACACACATATCGCAACAGTAGAAGAGGAGGCAATGATTAGAGGGCTGATGAGACGGGATGAAAAAGCGAGTTTGTTGAAACGAAGCTTACATAGAGAATCTATACCATGGGTAAAGTCACTACCATACCAGGTTAGAAATGATTTTAAACAACTGAGCCTGGCAGTGGTTCGGAAGTTTGGAGAATATTCGACACTCACCGAGGGGCTTTATGCTGTAAAATCGATGACCCAGGGCATGGACCAAGACCCACGTGACTACCTTTTACAATTTAAAAGAGCGTATTACGCAGGCGATGTGAATCGATACCACAAAGGTGATCAAAATTATGTTTTTTTAATCCTTGAGCCCAGAGATTACAGAAAGGATGAGAATGGTTTTGAATCCGGAAACCGCATCCTTACCCCGCATAGAGAGCAAGGCGTACATGGCATGGTTATACAGAGCTAAGAATCATAATTCGGATCCAGAACACAGGGAGAGGGATAAGGAACCCAGCCTCTCGGAGAGAAATAAAAATCACCGAGCAGTCCCACAATGCAGGGAGGAGCAAACACGCACGCACCTGTGGCAAAATAACCCAGAGAGAGGTTGGCACGAGAATGAGAGCGGCACAAAGCCGAACATTCAGGAGAATCGCAGAATGTGGAGACCAAGGGCAGAATTATATCAGCACCCCATGCCCCGACTTACGCAAGGTCAAAATTATGCACAAAGATGTCAAAGTAACAATCCAGGAAAAATTTGGCACCCAAATGGGAGTAACACTGGACCAAAAATGTACGAGAATCGCAGGGGGAGGTTCAGAGCAGAACCATATCAACACCCCATGCCACGACACACGCAAGGTCAAAATTACACACAAAGATGTCGAGATAACCATCTAGCGGGAAGGTGGTACACAGACTGCGGAGGTATGGAGGCGAACATTCAGGAGAATCGCAGGATGGGAGGTCAAACACAATCGGTCCAATTCCGACCAATTTCTCCACCGGCTATACCAGGAGGGAATAGATGAATAACACAGAATGCGGTCCAAATACGTGATGAACCACCCACAGTGATTGAGAGCAAGCGGCGCATATGTAATGTAGTAACTCGGCGGGAGACGACTTCACGGGTAACACACTCTTTATTTTATCAAACTCGTTCACAGGTGACTAACACCTACTTTGTATCTCGGGTGACAAACACCCACTTAGTATCTCGGGTGACAACCACCCACTTAGCTACTTGGCGACTAACGCCCACTGAGCTACTCGGATGACCAACATCCACTTAGTATCTCGGGTGACAACCACCCACTTAGCTACTCGGCGACTAACGCCACTGAGCTACTCGGATGACCAACATCCACTTAGCTACTCGGCGACTAACGCCACTGAGCTACTCGGGACACTCCCTGCCCGGGGTATCCGTCTCGACTGTGGGTCCCCAGCCCGACCCACGGGGGCGTCGGACCCCGGGTCCCACAGCCTCGCCTCCGAGCCACACAGGGCCCCGGTCCCCACAAGGACGGCGGGACTAGGGGTCTCGGGGCACTAGGTCTTCAGCTCCGTCTTCGGGTCTTCAACTGGGTAATTCTCCCCGAGTGCTCTCGCGCGTCCCCCTTTATACCCCACCTGCGGACGTCGCTGCGAGCACCCACTTATTCGACCAATCGCTGGGCGCTGGCTACAATCCTCTTTTCCCACATCTCATCGTGCCTCACCACCCACGCCGCGCCGCCCCGTCATCTGTCACTCCCGGCGCGCGCGTCCACACCACGCCCACAACGCGTGCCCAACCCCGCACCCCGCGCCGCCCCGTGATCCATCACTGTCACAGTCGGCGCACGTCAATACCACCACTACACATACGCGCCCCGCCCGCTGAGGTTTTGTTAAACCCTGGCCTCATTGGGAAATGCAAGCAGGCTGCAAGTGACAGGGCGGGCAAATACCGCCACGACCGGGAAACATTAAATGCATACGATGCGGTAGGAAACACGAGCAGTGCTCCCGTAAATGACACGCAGATCGAATATAAGGACAGGGCTGCATTGAAGCGTGATCGGACGGTAGATAACAGACAGATAGGAAAACTGGATCGCCCGGAAAAAGGTAAAGCCACCCAGAACGTCGCAAAAGAGAGCGATAATGGTGCAGGGAGAGGGAACACAGAGACCCACCCTGGGAAGTACAGGCGTGAGCCTCTGAATGGAAAATATCCAAATGAAACAAAAATTAATGTGGATCGGAGTGCTGAAATGGAGACGAATGTCCATTACGTATCGGGAATGGTGTTGAAATCCAACCCACTCGTAAAAACCAAAAGGGCAACATTACGAGGCACGGAATTAAATCGACACGCTGACTCGGCAAATGTGCATGTAATCGCAGAGAGAGCGAATGCCATTGATAACGGAGTACAGAAGTTGGTTGGGTGCGCGAATTCTGATTATGTGCAGCACAATTTTATTCCACACACTCCCACGACGCGAGAGAGTGAGAGGGGAAATTACAAAAACGAACCGGAAAACCGTGATCGAATGATCAAAGTGATAAGTGGCAAACCAGACACTCGGAGCTTGGAAAAATTATGGCGACGAGGTAACATGAGGAAGGTAACGCATAAATGCGTTCGAAACCGCTACCTAGCGTTTCCCAGGATTTAACAAAAACAAAAAAATTAATATCCGCCGTAGTTATGATGGATGAGAATCGATGTAACTTGTGGTATTGATGTTTAACGTTTTGTTGTATTTTCCTTGCTTATATCAAATGTAACCATGTGAAGATTGTGATACGTACTCGCGCACGCCTTGTGAAGAATGCGTTAAGGATTAGTACCGATGTTTAACGTTTTGTTTCATTTTCTTTGCTTATTTCAAATGTAACCATGTTAAGATTGTGATATATACGCGCGCGTGGTAAGAAATAACCGCCGAGAGTGAGGGCAGCTTATGGATTCATAACACAAAAAAATAAGGGCATTTACTTTGTTTGAAAATTCGCCAGTGGCCAAATCGACCCCTGATAATTTTCAAAAGGGCGGATTGTTGTGTCTATACCCTTTTTTTTTATTAAGAACAATTAAAAAAAAAATTATATATATTTTTTTATATCTATATATATATTTTTTTTTATTAATGGAAACAATCCACTTCTCCTCACAAGCACACCAGGAATCTATGACGATAAGAATTCGGTCACAGAGAGGTCATAGACATCCAGATGGACAAACATATGGATGGACTAACCTCCCAAGACATCTGGAGATGTACAGATAGGGTGCAGAGCATAGATACAACAATTTTTGCAACTCGCGTTTTCCTTAAATGTTTTCCGTACCGAAAAGTAGAAACTTAACAAAGATAATTAACCAACAAACAATAGGTTTTTATTATTATTAGTAATTCCCTTATATTCACCGCATACATATTATTTAGAATTATATGTTTCCTACCTACATGACCTTCCTAAAAACTAAAGAGTACGAATTCCAGAAAGCTTAAGTGGAAACATAGTTACACTTAACCTCAGGACATTAAAAAAAATAACTCAGAATAAAACACCAATCTCTGGGGAACTAAACTTGGCGAAACCCTCAAAATAATGATGTGACGAGGATCATTACGAATATTCATTAAACATAGACGAATGATTACCACGATACTAAGACCGAAGGAACTCATACAAAATATCAAGAATAAATGTAACACACAGGACCACATAAGGATCGCATACATCTCCTCGACCACCTTTGTCTTCCAGCGGGGTCTGACCTCAGAATGACCCACGCGGGGCAAGCAAGAAGGGAGCAGAAAGGTCACAAGGGGGGGGAGGTTGTGCTGACATTCGAGAACATCTGTTTTTTTTCTGTTTGTTTAGAATAGCTCGAGTCAAACTGACCACACTCTGTGAGATAATTATTTTATATGCACTCTGAAAGGAAAGGTCAAAGTAACTCCTGCCACACTTGAGATGCTAGGATTAAGAATAATTTTTGAATGGATTACGGAATACTGGGAGCTCGTATTAAAACGTACCGACTGATCTGTTACAAAGCAGTACAGTCAGAGAGACATGGGAAGGGAGCTGTATCGATAACACGAACACACCTCGGGGGGAAACTAATTGACTGGATAAAATGTAACGAAGGCGAACACGATGCAAATACTGCAGAGAAGGCAGGACAGGACTCATGCCTTCCCACACAGGCATACAGACAGGGATTGTGGAATGAGGAAAAATTTGGAAAGGAAACGGGAGAGAAATCGTCTCTAATAAACGAGGAGAAATGTCCTCACACCCTCGAGAGGGAGGAGAAATCAGTGCTCGCGACACCAGCGAAACTCACAGACGTTGATCCACAGAATAAATATGGAAGTAACATTAAATCACACTCTTGGGTACGTGGACAGAGTCCAGGGACTGATCGCACAAAAGTTAAAGTAAAGTCGCCAGGACATGCTTCACTAAGGGCAGAGGCAAAAACTGAAGGGAAATGGCAACACGAGCGACACGGCACAGAGCGCACACAAAAAAAATGCACGCCGCTGTAACACGCCCGACACAGCACAGATGAAAGTGACAGATTGCCTGATGATAACTTGTTTGATGATGACGCTGACGGCGATCAACTTTCGGAATACCTATTCAACAGTAAAACCCTTAAATTAATGGACAAAGCTCTAGTCAGAATTCCCGATTTTGACCCACACAATAAGTCCATGGATATACACACACATATCGCAACAGTAGAAGAGGAGGCAATGATTAGAGGGCTGATGAGACGGGATGAAAAAGCGAGTTTGTTGAAACGAAGCTTACATAGAGAATCTATACCATGGGTAAAGTCACTACCATACCAGGTTAGAAATGATTTTAAACAACTGAGCCTGGCAGTGGTTCGGAAGTTTGGAGAATATTCGACACTCACCGAGGGGTTTTATGCTGTAAAATCGATGACCCAGGGCATGGACCAAGACCCACGTGACTACCTTTTACAATTTAAAAGAGCGTATTACGCAGGCGATGTGAATCGATACCACAAAGGTGATCACATGTTCAAAATTATGTTTTTTGAATCCTTGAGCCCAGAGATTACAGAAAGGATGAGAATGGTTTTGAATCCGGAAACCGCATCCTTACGCCGCATAGAGAGCAAGGCGTACATGGCATGGTTATACAGAGCTAAGAATCATAATTCGGATCCAGAACACAGGGAGAGGGATAAGGAACCCAGCCTCTCGGAGAGAAATAAAAATCACCGAGCAGTCCCACAATGCAGGGAGGAGCAAACACGCACGCACCTGTGGCAAAATAACCCAGAGAGAGGTTGGCACGAGAATGAGAGCGGCACAAAGCCGAACATTCAGGAGAATCGCAGAATGTGGAGACCAAGGGCAGAATTATATCAGCACCCCATGCCCCGACTTACGCAAGGTCAAAATTATGCACAAAGATGTCAAAGTAACAATCCAGGAAAAATTTGGCACCCAAATGGGAGTAACACTGGACCAAAAATGTACGAGAATCGCAGGGGGAGGTTCAGAGCAGAACCATATCAACACCCCATGCCACGACACACGCAAGGTCAAAATTACACACAAAGATGTCGAGATAACCATCTAGCGGGAAGGTGGTACACAGACTGCGGAGGTATGGAGGCGAAAATTCAGGAGAATCGCAGGATGGGAGGTCAAACACAATCGGTCCAATTCCGACCAATTTCTCCACCGGCTATACCAGGAGGGAATAGATGAATAACACAGAATGCGGTCCAAATACGTGATGAACCACCCACAGTGATTGAGAGCAAGCGGCGCATACGCGCCCCGCCCGCTGAGGTTTTGTTAAACCCTGGCCTCATTGGGAAATGCAAGCAGGCTGCAAGTGACAGGGCGGGCAAATACCGCCACGACCGGGAAACATTAAATGCATACGATGCGGTAGGAAACACGAGCAGTGCTCCCGTAAATGACACGCAGATCGAATACAAGGACAGGGCTGCATTGAAGCGTGATCGGACGGTAGATAACAGACAGATAGGAAAACTGGATCGCCCGGAAAAAGGTAAAGCCACCCAGAACGTCGCAAAAGAGAGCGATAATGGTGCAGGGAGAGGGAACACAGAGACCCACCCTGGGAAGTACAGGCGTGAGCCTCTGAATGGAAAATATCCAAATGAAACAAAAATTAATGTGGATCGGAGTGCTGAAATGGAGACGAATGTCCATTACGTATCGGGAATGGTGTTGAAATCCAACCCACTCGTAAAAACCAAAAGGGCAACATTACGAGGCACGGAATTAAATCGACACGCTGACTCGGCAAATGTGCATGTAATCGCAGAGAGAGCGAATGCCATTGATAACGGAGTACAGAAGTTGGTTGGGTGCGCGAATTCTGATTATGTGCAGCACAATTTTATTCCACACACTCCCACGACGCGAGAGAGTGAGAGGGGAAATTACAAAAACGAACCGGAAAACCGTGATCGAATGATCAAAGTGATAAGTGGCAAACCAGACACTCGGAGCTTGGAAAAATTATGGCGACGAGGTAACATGAGGAAGGTAACGCATAAATGCGTTCGAAACCGCTACCTAGCGTTTCCCAGGATTTAACAAAAACAAAAAAATTAATATCCGCCGTAGTTATGATGGATGAGAATCGATGTAACTTGTGGTATTGATGTTTAACGTTTTGTTGTATTTTCCTTGCTTATATCAAATGTAACCATGTGAAGATTGTGATACGTACTCGCGCACGCCTTGTGAAGAATGCGTTATGGATTAGTACCGATGTTTAACGTTTTGTTTCATTTTCTTTGCTTATTTCAAATGTAACCATGTTAAGATTGTGATATATACGCGCGCGTGGTAAGAAATAACCGCCGAGAGTGAGGGCAGCTTATGGATTCATAACACAAAAAAATAAGGGCATTTACTTTGTTTGAAAATTCGCCAGTGGCCAAATCGACCCCTGATAATTTTCAAAAGGGCGGATTGTTGTGTCTATACCCTTTTTTTATTAAGAACAATTAAAAAAAAAAATTATATATATTTTTTTATATCTATATATATATATATATTTTAATTAATGGAAACAATCTACTTCTCCTCACAAGCACACCAGGAATCTATGACGATAAGAATTCGGTCACAGAGAGGTCATAGACATCCAGATGGACAAACATATGGATGGACTAACCTCCCAAGACATCTGGAGATGTACAGATAGGGTGCAGAGCATAGATACAACAATTTTTGCAACTCGCGTTTTCCTTAAATGTTTTCCGTACCGAAAAGTAGAAACTTAACAAAGATAATTAACCAACAAACAATAGGTTTTTATTATTATTAGTAATTCCCTTATATTCACCGCATACATATTATTTAGAATTATATGTTTCCTACCTACATGACCTTCCTAAAAACTAAAGAGTACGAATTCCAGAAAGCTTAAGTGGAAACATAGTTACACTTAACCTCAGGACATTAAAAAAAATAACTCAGAATAAAACACCAATCTCTGGGGAACTAAACTTGGCGAAACCCTCAAAATAATGATGTGACGAGGATCATTACGAATATTCATTAAACATAGACGAATGATTACCACGATACTAAGACCGAAGGAACTCATACAAAATATCAAGAATAAATGTAACACACAGGACCACATAAGGATCGCATACATCTCCTCGACCACCTTTGTCTTCCAGCGGGGTCTGACCTCAGAATGACCCACGCGGGGCAAGCAAGAAGGGAGCAGAAAGGTCACAAGGGGGGGGAGGTTGTGCTGACATTCGAGAACATCTGTTTTTTTTCTGTTTGTTTTCTCTCGCAAGGGATGCGCAGAGAGGGGAGTCACGTTTTGAGTTAAGCACAAGCACATATAGCGAATGAGCAGTCTGTCCGAGGCGCGCTGAGTCTCGCAACTCGGCTTGCGACGCGGCGTTGCGACGGGGCTCGCAAGGGAGCTGTGGCAGTCGTGCCTCGAGGAGAGATGGGACGACGAGACGTCGTTAAGGTGACAGTCTGAGTGCAGTCTGTCCGAGGCGTGCTCAGTCTCGAAACTCGGCTTGCGACGCGGCGTTGCGACGGGGCTCGCAAGAGAGCTGGGGCAGATTGTGCCTCGAGAAGTGATGGAACGAGGAGGGGTCGTTCGAGTCGCAGAAGTCTGAGTTCAACCTGGGTCGGGCCTGGTTTTCAGCCGTGCTCCGGCTGGCGGAGCGTCGTGAGAAAACGAAACACCGATGTCGATAGCAGGTGTCGCTTCTCGCAGAACGAAGTTAAGTGCGAGTGAAGCTGGCAGCTGCACGAACAAGGGAAGCACGGAGAGGAGAGAGTGACGAGTGACGACAAGCAATCAACCTGTAAAAGGGCGGAAATCGCCGAGCGTCGATCAAGCGAGCAAAGCAGAGAGCGCGAAGCAGTGGAGAAAGCCTGGTCAAACGGCTGTGAGGAAGAGGACAGCGCCATCGAATGCGCAGTGTGTTTGAGGCGCATACCGACCAACGACCCAGTGAGAACAGACCAGACGTCCAGAGCGACGGCGAGCATCGTGCCGACTCAACAATCAATCAAGCAGTGGAGAAGCCGGGGGCTGCCACCAAGAGAGAGAAAGCGCCATCGAATGCGCAGTGTGTTTGATACTCAGACCGACCACCACCCAGTGAGCACAGCCGCGTCGTCCAGAGCCACAAGCCAACACAGCCTGAAGCAAGGGCGAGTGTCCGTGTGAAGTTGGCAGCGATCAAGGAGAGAGCGACAAGAACAGCACGACCCGGGCGTCACCGAGCATCATTCCAACTCGTCATCTAGCAGTAGAGGGAGAGAGAGCGCAAGAGCAGCACGACTCGGACGTCACCGAGCGTCGTGCCGACTCGTGGAGGAGCTGCGCGCTATCCGGCGACGGAATCATCGCGCACCACGTCGGCGAGCGTCGTGCAAACTCAATCGAGCAGTGGAGAGAGCGAGAGCGCACAAGCAGAGACACGCCCGAGCGAGGGAGCAGCACGACTCGCTGCGGCCACGCCCAACCCAGAGAAAACCTCTGGCCGCTGTTTGTATCCTCCCACACCACACAAGCTAACGACACAACTCCCGGCTCTAAGAATTAATTAATTTTACAAGGGGACAACGCACACACCGCACGCACACGAATAAGACTTTCAAAAAAATTATCTTTGCGTTTCAAAAAGGGTTGCCATTTCGAGGTGGTGCGTTCACTACCAACTGATCGTGCAAAGCAGTTGCTGCCGTCGAGTTACATGAATAAGGAATGTTTTAGTCATTCAATTTCGTTAATTGCATAATCTTGCCCATGAATTTATTGACGTATACTTGCTTTTGCATAAGAGAGTGTCATGTGTTTGTTTAGAATTAAAATTGCTTAACACCAAGTCTCGAGTGTTTCTTCCAAGTGCATGCAAAACTGTCTTATTCTTGAGAACTGTATCCTGTGATGAGATCTGAAACTGGGGACCTAAAATAACATAAACACACTAAGATAATCGGTAAACGTTTAATCGATGATAATCGTGTTATCCTTGATATAACACTGGATAAACGAGGCTAAGCCCAATTATCATAACTGCTCACAGTAACATAATCGCAAGCATCCGCATAAATTACTACGATTATCTCCGCGATTATCATAATTTATGCATATAATTACATACATTATCATAATTTATGCATGTTAATACACACATTAACATAATTAATGCGATTTGCGCATTTTTCACAAAATTATTAATTTTTATTATTTTCATCAAAATTTCATAATCCAACACATACAACATTTTCCCACCAATCAAAGGGCTGCCCAGTAAAAATTTGCATGATAATGTAAGATCGTTGAGCGGCCTCCACGGCAGGCGCTCTGAGGTGGCTATGTTAATGTGAGAGATTAGCATGTTAATGGAAGATCGCAAAGCAAAAACCTCGAGCTCGGTGAACAAGGTGGCTGTGTTAGGTTGAGAAATGTAACCTCTTAATGTAAAATCAGAGAACCGAAAATAACAATTAACATCGGAAAGTGGTAGGATGGGAACATCACAGCCAATTTCGACTTAAACTGGTTGATGTCCTTCCAATGATTTCTCAGTTTATACCCATCTTCTCAATGTAATTTGTGTCTGTGTCTACATATATATGGATGGCTTCATGAACAAATCTTTGTTGATAGCCAGTGGGTTTGCAAAGTACCTTCGTCTTAGAGAAATAAATTTCGTCTGAGCCCACCGCATTAAAATAATGATCAGCCACGGCCGAGTTACTGGTCCTACCGTGTTTCAGATCCGCCTTGTGTTCACGAACACGGTCCGAGACATGTCGCTTAGTTTCCCCAATGTAACTACTGCCGCAGACACAACTTAGTTTGTAGACTCTGGGGTATTGCATGTCAGGGATCACTTCCTTGACAGATGGGATCAGATCACGAATTTTACGTGCTGTGTTAAATCGAACCTGGATCTTGTTTGCTCATGATTTTGGAAATATTTTGGTGACCCCTGCTATGTATGGCAAGGTGATGGATTTGATTGGGTCCTCAGATGGTTCTTTCCCAACGGATTGTGTAGTCTGAATATCCATTCATCTTGAGAGCTTTGTGTACGTGTTCCAATTCACTGGCTATGTAATGATGGTCGGAAATAAATCGAGCACCATGGTGTAAAGTTTTTATGAGGGAATTATTCTGGGAAGGATGGTGGTGGGAGTCAGGTTTTAGATATGCATCCGTATGGGTGGCTTTCCAGTAGACGGTGTCCCATTGAGCCATCTAGTCTCCTTTCGATTAAACATCCAAGAATGGTTGCTTGCCATCCTTTATCGAAAGACCAAAAGGATATGAATTCCTGCAGTCACGAAAGCTTTAAGTCAACACATGCAATGTTCAGTGCCACACAGAGGGCAGAGTGCGATACACATATACAAACAGTGCAGTATCAAAACCCACCGTACAATGTGACACACAAAACGCTGCAGTGTGAAAAATAGTAAAGTGTCAACCACAAAATGTGGACTGTGACACTGTGCAGTGTGATACACACACGCTTCTGCAGTATGACACAACCTGTCCAATGTGACACACACACAACTCTGCAGTGCAGTTTTACACAAAACGGTGCAGTTTGTCATATACAATGTGCAGTTCGACACACAATTATGGTGTAGTGTCACATAGACACGGTGCAGTGTGACACACACGGTGTAGTATCACACACATGGTGACGTGTCACACAATCGACGCAGTATCACTCACACACGGCGAAGTGTGACACTGTGCAGTGTAACACACACGGGTGCATTGTGACACGCTGTTCAAAGTGGCACATAGGCTATGCATTGTCACTCACTCTCGACGCAGTGTGATACACATACAGACAGTGCAGTATTAATAATTCATTGTGCAATGTGACAAACAAACCCTACAGTGTGACACAATAACGTGAAACACATATTGTGCAATGTGACACACACACGCGGTGCAGTGTCACATACAGTTCAGTGTGCCACATATTATGCAGTGGTAAACACACACTGTCCTTTGTCACACACACGGAGTGCTGTGACACATGTCACACACACGGAGCGCTATGACACATGTCACACACACGGAGTGCTGTGACACATGTCACACACACGGAGTGCTATGACACATGTCACACACACGGAGTGCTATGACACATGTCACACACACGGAGTGCTGTGACACACACTGTGAAATGTGACAAACACAGCGCAGTGCCACACACACGGTCTACCAGTGGTGCTTCGGGTGGCAGGTCGGAGGAAAAATTGTACTGTGGTGGCCAGGAGCGAATCCTATGTGATGGTGGCGGCACAGCGTTACAATTTGACATTTATTACACTTTATAAATGAGTGAGTTTTCCAATAAACAACCTCATCACGACTGCCCATGGCTAATTTCCTATTTTAATTGCGCTACTCTTGAATCTCTGGCCTTGTTTATTGACGCTGGGAGAGCAGTCGCGCAGTGAATTGGTGCACTGCATTATTTCCCGAATTCGATTCTCACTCATGGCTACCATCAGTGATGAATAGATTCTGGACCTCCCTTAGCTTGATTCAGCCCCAAATAAGTATCTGGTGTGGTGTGTAAACATCAGCACTGGGGAGATAAAGGCGGCCGGGTGTGGTGATGGTCACCCACCCATTTGGTGTGCCGCGTCCGCTTTCATAAATACTGCTCGTTAGCAGCACTTTTCCCAACAGTCTATTAAGACTATACGGGGGATCTTTGTATTGTGTGTAAATCACTAGTGGGGGTGCAATGGTATAAGCGAACTGTGCTATGAAACCCGGGCGTGCTGAAATCTATTCCAGGCAACAACTAACACCAGGGGTAACCACAGTCAGGTCTGTCTCAATGTCAGTGACACCGAAAAAGGAATTGCTACACGTGGCACCTAGCCACTGTTGTTTAGGCTATCAAGTGAAGTGACATCGCGATATGTCACTGTGTATGCGCATTTAAAAGAGGTCACGTGGTGTGGGTCGAGATCCTACTAGAGGGTTCAGGACAGGGGCGGTTTCTTCATTAGGGCGATTGGGCGATGCACCACCAATGTCATTCAACCACAGAGTTACGCTCGCCGTTACGGTGCCTCTGGATATAGTCCAATCAGCGTCATGTCACGTTCTGTGGAGTACCGCCTCTTTTTGGGCGATTTCACTCTGGCTGAGAATCGCCCAGAATATTCCCATAGACTTACATTCAAAGATGTTTTTTTTCGAACGGCGGGCGCTCCAATGCATTCTCTATGGCTTCCGGGAGGGCTCGCACTAACGTGCTTACGTCATCACACGTAAGCACGTTTCAGTCAACAATATTATTTGTCGCCACCTAGTGGAATATTTAATAAAATAAACTGAGTGGATTGTAATAATAGTGAGTATAGAAACAAACAAGATGTATTGTAAGAGTCACTTTATTTTTCATTAATATTAAAGAAGTGAAGTTGCCTTTACATGCTTAAGCTGTTCATTTATCCATTGCATGGGTGGACCTTATCCTTATCAATCATCCAGACATTTGCCCCCCCTGAGAGATTTTGCAGGAGCCGCCACTGGTTCTGGAAGGTTGTCGTGGCCGGTGGCAGAGCCAGCCACGCCGCAGAGAATATAAGCCGAGTTCCCCAGAGGGACCGGCTGCTGTTTTTCATCCTGAAGAAACCTTCGTCTACGTTCTACCGAGTCTCCAACACGTGGACCTGGACCCGAGCTGTGGTCCGGTCCGTAGTAGCTCGTAATTAGTGTAGTTAGCCTGGTGGTCACCACCATCGGTTGTTATTCTGTTAAGGGGCAGTTACCCCGTGTGTTGGTATTAATAAATGTGTTGCCTCCAAGTGTGCGTCTGTGACTCAGTTGAACCCACTACACAAGTGTAGTGACATAGAATGGTCACTACTGTGTCGGCCTGTACGAGGGCTGGGGGCCCCAAGGGGGTGCCTGGGGGGTCACGTGCTGGAGGGATCCGGACCTTCCCAGAGGTGGGGGAAGTGAGGCGTGTCCTGGGAAGGGAGGCGTGGCCTGAAGAGAGCCAGCCACGCCGGGGCGGAGCCAGCCACGCCGAACCAGATATAAGCGTGGTGTGAACGCAGAGCGAGGCTGTTGTACTGTACTCCGAAGTGAAGACATCATCGGTCGTCAAGTCCCGAGTCGTGGTCCTGGGCCAGGCAGGCCGTTGCCTGCCTGGTCCAGTCTGTGTCGCGTTCCAGAGTGTTAGTGAGTTGAGGAAGGTGGTCACCACCTCATGTACAGCGTTATGTTACTTACCGTTTAATAAATAGTGTTGCCTCCAAGCTGCGTGTGTGTGCACCTAATTCGAACCCACTACATTTGGCGTCAGAAGTTGTAGAAATATAAATATTGCTAGGTGTTATCCTAGGGAAGTAAAATGGGCACACGAAAAACAAAGACAAAACTCATCTGGACGCCTTCGTACGACGGGGATGGTGTGACGACCATCCTTCGGACAGCCCCGGGGATGGCAGCCCCGGTGACAGAGAGAGAGAGAGATGGCGCTGCACGCGGAGCGGCGGGACTGGCATCACACCGCTTCTTCGCCGCCATCGGGAACGGAGCGATGGAGCCGCGGGGAGAGGACACCGTCGTCTCTGCGGTGGCTGGCGGGGGGAGGCCCGGGCATGCGGGCCACACGGTGGGGCCGCCAACTCGGCGGCTGATCGTGGCGCGGTTCCCGCCAAAACGCTGCTCCCGCCAACTCGAGGGCTGATCGGGGCGCGGTTCCCGCCAACTCGAGGGCTGGTCGGGGCGCGGTTCCCGCCAACTCGAGGACTGGTTGGGGCGCTGTTCCCGCCAAAGCGCCGCTCCCGCCATTTCGGCGGCCTGGTCGGGGCGCTGTTCCCGCCAAAGCGCCGCTCCCGCCGACATCAACGCCTGCGGAGGGGGAGTTCCACACGTGCAGGTGGCGCCCCCGTCTTGTGGATGGGGGTTCGCAAGAGCAGGCCGTGTTCACCATGCAAGATTCGTCGGGCCGTCCCAGTGCTCCACCTTGCCGCCCTCCGATATTCACAGTTTGCCAGGCGAGTCGTGACATGACACGAGAAAAATAATAATAACTTCACCGATCTTGCGTGTGCCGGGTTGCGATCGCGGGTTTTTTTTTTACTCGCTGGTTTGCGGAGCGTGTTCGTCCGGTTGTGTGCGTGATAAAATGACGCGGCGACCATGCGGGTTTCTGCTTGTAACAGTGTTGTTGTTAATTACGGCGTCGAGATCGGTATCTTCTGGGTGTAGTTAATGATTAATTCGTTATTGGTGTCCCGAGTTCCGTTGATATCCTGTATGTTGCCGTGTTAATGACTCGTGTTGTTACATCGTTGTGTTGCGAAATCGCCATTGTTATTGTGTATACTGTATGGAGTTTCGCTCGTGATTGTCACTTGTAACTGTCAGAAACTTTGATCGTCATTGTTGCCAATGTACAGACCGTATGGAGCTTTGCTTGAAATTGTTAACAGTGTAGGGACTGTTGGGTACTTGCTTGTGATTATTTACTATGTACGGATTGTCTGGAGTATTGGTTGTGTGTGTTGCCATGTGGGGACTGGATGGAGCATTGCGCCAAATGATTGACTGTACGAATTTCATATACTGCATATACTGTATTAATCAATTCGGCGATTCTTGGGGTTTGTGGTATAGTTTTTTTGCTCTCAAAATTCGAATGCCCTGAGTCCCATGGTTAATGTTGAAGGGGTTTTTGAAATGACAGGTTCGGTGTGGTTCAGCCTCACTGGTTGGCCCCTGTCCGTTGTTGCACAGATGATGTCTTTTGTGCGGGAATGCCCCTTGTGTTCTACATTGATCGGGGGTGCGTTTCCGTTAATTGCTGTCAAATTGCGTTGCTCTCTCCACTCGGTTGGTGCAGCTGCATGCTGCAATGCGAGTCTCGGAGATGATGTGTACGGATACGGGATGTGAGGTGTATTGGTGTGACCATTGAATATTCGGGATCGTCACAAATTGTGCGTACATGTTCGGCATTGGATCAGTTCTGTGGGGGATCATAATTCAAATTGTATGTGTTGTGATGGTGTTAAATTGCGATGGTGACGTGCTGCCAGGGATTTGGAATTGTGCTGCTGGCTGTCACCTATCTTGGGGCGCAGGTCCTGACCAGGATGGCCCAGTGAGAGTTGCGTGTCTAACATGAACGTTGTGGTCCCGTCATGCTATGGCTGACGGCTTGACCTGACAGCCAGGAGATTGAAACACTCCGTGGTATGTCTAGCCTAGTGGGCTGTGCGCTCACAGGGCTCGGAGAGTGTGGTCCCGTCATACAATGGCTGACGGCTTGACCTGACAGCCCGAAGATTGAAACACTCCGTGGCATGTCTAGCCTAGTGGGCTGTGCGCTCACATGGCTCGGAGAGTGTGGTCCCGTCATGCAATGGCTGACGGCTTGACCTGACAGCCCGGAGATTGAAACACTCCGTGGCATGTCTAGCCTAGTGGGCTGTGCGCTCACATGGCTCGGAGAGTGTGGTCCCGTCATGCTATGGCTGACAGCTTGACCTGACGGCTCGGAGGTTTAGACCCTCCGAGGCGCGTTGAAACAGTGGGCTGGAGATTCGTAAGGTTCAGATGGAGTTGTCCTGTTACGTTGAGACTGTATCCCTCAGTTGTTAGGGTGCATGTTGTGCAGTGAGTGAACGATGGGTCGTCTCAGCTTGGTCGGTACAGCTATATGCTGCGATGCGAGTCTTGGAGAGAGACTGGGTCGTCTCAGCTCGGTCGGTACAGCTATATGCTGCGATGCGAGTCTTAGAGAGAGACTGGGTTAAAATCCCATCGATATGGCCGACGCGTGCTGCTGGTTGTGACGCCGCGTCGGAAAGGCGGTGGGGTGGTAACATGGAAATTCCCCCCCCGATATGGCCGACGTGTGCTACTGGTTGTGACGCCGCGTCGGAAAGGCGGTGGGGTGGTAACATGGAAATTCCCCCCCCCGATATGGCCGACGTGTGCTACTGGTTGTGACGCCGCGTCGGAAAGGCGGTGGGGTGGTAACATGGAAATTCCCCCCCCGATATGGCCGACGCGTGCTACTGGTTGTGACGCCACGTCGGAAAGGCGGGGGGGTGCTAACGGGTGACTGTCATTGCATGCGTGATTCTAACGGGGGGGGGGGGGCTGTGCTGGACCATAAGTGGGTTAGCCAGTTTTCATGTATATTTGTTGTTAATTCCCCGTTTTCTGTGCGGTTCCCTTTTACCCTCGTCGATTCTGTATATATTACGTGATTGTATTTCTTATCGGTCGCCGGTCATTTATTGATGTTGCTGGTTCGGAGGCACACCTTTTCGATTTTTCACAGTTGTGTTACAGCCGGGGACGGCTGTGTGTTTATACAGGGGGGGGTGATGTAGTGACATAGAATGGTCACTACTGTGTCGGCCTGTACGAGGGCTGGGGGCCCCAAGGGGGTGCCTGGGGGGTCACGTGCTGGAGGGATCCGGACCTTCCCAGAGGTGGGGGAAGTGAGGCGTGTCCTGGGAAGGGAGGCGTGGCCTGAAGAGAGCCAGCCACGCCGGGGCGGAGCCAGCCACGCCGAACCAGATATAAGCGTGGTGTGAACGCAGAGCGAGGCTGTTGTACTGTACTCCGAAGTGAAGACATCATCGGTCGTCAAGTCCCGAGTCGTGGTCCTGGGCCAGGCAGGCCGTTGCCTGCCTGGTCCAGTCTGTGTCGCGTTCCAGAGTGTTAGTGAGTTGAGGAAGGTGGTCACCACCTCATGTACAGCGTTATGTTACTTACCGTTTAATAAATAGTGTTGCCTCCAAGCTGCGTGTGTGTGCACCTAATTCGAACCCACTACACAAGTAAAACCTCATTGGGCGTCTCATTATCATCCAGTAGAGGTGTTTTACTATCCGGAGCACCTTATTACAATCTAGTTAAATCGGTTAATAGCAGTAATGGACCATCCGGGATTGTGTTACGCACCGTCAGCCATGGCCTGTCCACTGCTGCAGTGGATATGCCATGGCTGATAGTGATGGTGGTGGTGGGGAGCGGTGGTGTCGCAGTAAGTGCAGTGACTCGAGTTCGATTCCTGCTCATGGCTAACACCAGTGACTATCATCTCAACTGATCCCGAGTCTCTCCTAGGTCGCTTGAGCCTAAAATGAGTATCTGGTGTGGTGTGTAAACATCGTCACTGGGGAGACAAAGGCGGCCCGGGCGTGGTGCTGGCCACCCACCCCCTCGTGTGTCATGCTGGCCTTCATCAGTGCTCGCCAAAAGCGCTTGTCACAACAGTCTGTTCAGGCTATAGGAGAGATCTTTGTCTTTGATGATGGTGAGAGTTGCAGTCATGTCGGGGGATTGTCGAATCTCATGGCCACACTTCCAACCGCCCGTGTTTTTGTATCGCGCATCGGAGAGTTTCACAGTTTCCTACAGAGCTTGCGCAAGCTCTGGGCCGGGGTTGATAGAGGGAGAAGCGGAACAGACAGCGTGCATCCCTGTGGGGGACTGCTGAGCCTGACCATTAATGTGCCTAGCTAGCAAGGGTTGTTGTGATTAGTGTAGTTAGCCTGGTGGTCACCACCCGGTTAACTACACCAGTTACGTTGTAATTAGTGTAGTTAGCCTGGTGGTCACCACCATCGGTGTGTTGGTGTTAAATAAATGTGTTGCCTTCAAGTATACGTCTGCGACTCAGTTGAACTTACGACATATGTACAGGTAACAATACTCACAATTAAGTTACCGTGCGTCTTGATTTCATTCCGGCCCCATCGGTTTAGGATTTCATCAAAGGGGGTGGATCGCGCAACTCTATGGGGCCGTCCATAAATGACGTCAAGCGATTTTGGATGATTTTTGACCCCCCCCCCCCCCTTCGTCACAAGGCGTCACAAAAAGTCAACCACCCCCTCAAATATGACGTCACAAAGCTCTGCCCCCCCCAAATAAAACATGCTTCAAATCGCTTTAAACTATTGCCATTGTAGCGCGTATTTAATGTGGTGCTGTACTGATGTTGTCGGAGAAAACATTTATTTAAAAGTCTATTTAATTAAGTAGAACGTGTTGTTTATATTTATTTAAAGTTATGCATTTTGATGTGACGTTACATTTATCACCCCCCCCCTCGTCACACATCGTCATAAATGTCTGACCCCCCACCCTAGGTGCGTGACGTCATTTATGGACGGCCCCATTGATATGACAGCCAGGATGCGTTTAAATCTGGCTTGATCATGGTAGAACGCAAGTAATTTTAATGAATAAAAAATGAAAAAAAAATTGTACGTGTTTTACTTGTTTATCTGTTGATTGGGGGCCCCCTTGTGACTGACTGGGCCCCTATACATCGCGTAACAATGCCACATGAGCCCTGAAATTGCTTTGCTCCCGCAACCGAACGGCCCTGGTGGTAACCCATTGATACTGATGGGTGGATAGAGAGAAAAAGCGGCGTGGGGAGCGATTTAATACATTTGCATCACTTTCAACGGCCACAGGGAGATCGAATCGAATCAGCGACCTCTGCTATTGCAAGCCCAGCCAGGGCTGGCGTGGGTGTGTGTGGCGTTAACTGATGGCCAACTTCCTAATATGGGGGCTACATCGCCTCGCTCCCGTGGCCTTCAGAGTGCACTGGCAGCAACTGCGCGAGCCGAGTGTGCGAGTGAGGAGTTGAGGCTGCACAGGAGGTAAGGGAGTCATGGGACTCGGTGCGGAACCGCAATCGCTGCTGCTGCTCTTCTGTGTGTGCCGTGGTGGCTGCAGCGGTCACCTCCATGCCATGGCTAAACATAGAGCAACATGGACACAATCAGGTTTGCGACACAGCGTGGGAGAGTGTGAGACGGAGACACGGTGTTAGAGTGTGTGTGTGATACACGGTGTTAGAGTGTGTGACAGAGGCACGGTGTGAGTGTGTGTGTGACAGATACACGGTGTTAAAGTGTGTGTGTGAGACAGAGTGTGAGAGTGTGTGTGTGGGTGTGCGTGAGACACAGTGTGAGAGTGTGTGTGTGACAGAGAGACAGTGTGTGAGAGTGTGATAGAGACACGTGTAAGAGTGTGTGTGTGCGTGAGACAGTGTGAGAGTGTGTGGGAGTGCATGAGATACAGTGTGAGAGTGTGTGACAGAGACACGGTGTGAGAGTGTGTGTGCGTGAGACAGAGTGTGAGAGTGTGATGGGCGTGCATGAGACACAACATGGGAGAGTGTGTGTGTGATACACGGTGTTAGAGTGTGTGTGTGTAAGACAGAGTGTGAGAGTGTGTGCGTGTGTGTGTGTTTGCGTGAGACAGAGTGTGAGTGTGTGTGTGCGTGAGACAAAGTGTGAGAGTGTGTGTGTGACAGAGAGACGGTGTTAGAGTGTGTGTGTGTGACAGATACACGGTGTTAAAGTGTGTGTGTGAGACAGAGTATGAGAGTGTGTGTGTGGGTGTGCGTGAGACACAGTGTGAGAGTGTGTGTGTGTGTGACAGAGAGACAGTGTGTGAGAGTGTGTGATAGAGACACGTGTGAGAGTGTGTGTGTGCGTGAGACACAGTGTGAGAGTGTGTGGGTGTGTGTGAGACACAGTGTGAGAGTGTGTGACAGAGACACGGTGTGAGAGTGTGTGTGCGTGAGAGTGTGTGGGTGTGCGTGAGACACAGCGTGGGAGAGTGTGTGTGATACACGGTGTTAGAGTGTGTGTGTGTGCGTGGGACAAAGTGTGAGAGTGTATGGGTGACAGAGACACAGTGTGAGAGTGTGTGTGTGTGCGTGAGACAAAGTGTGAGTGTGCGTGAGACAGAGTGTGAGAGTGTATGGGTGACAGAGACACAGTGTGAGAGTGTGTGTGCGTGAGACGCAGTGTGAGGGTGTGTGTGTGACAGAGACACCAAATGTAGTGGGTTCGAATTAGGTGCACACACACGCAGCTTGGAGGCAACACTATTTATTAAACGGTAAGTAATATAACACTGTACATAAGGTGGTGACCACCTTCCTCAACTCACAAACACTCTGGAACACGACACAGACTGGACCAGGCAGGCAACGGCCTGCATGGCCCAGGACGACGACCCGGGACTTAACGACCGATGATGTCTTCACTTCGGAGTACAGTACAACATCCTCGCTCTGCGTTCACACCACGCTTATATCTGCTTTGGCGTGGCCGGCTCCGCCCAGGCGTGGCTGGCTCTCTCCAGGCCACGCCTCCCTTCCCAGGACACGCCTCACTTCCCCCACCTCTGGGAAGGTCCGGATCCATCCACCACGTGACCCCCCAGGCACCCCCTTGGGGCCCCCAGCCCTCGTACGGGCCGACACAGTAGTGACCGTTCTATGTCACTACACTAACAGTGATCAGTGGGCTCACATGATATTGACTTCTCCAAGACAGAGGTTCTCTGCAAGCCATCTGGCTACCATGAGAGATTCGTTCACGAGGCGATCCACATATACAAACACAGAGACAACTTCAACTGAGAAGATGGATTCTGGCTTAGCAATCATTGAAAGGACGTAATAAACCATTTCGGATCTTAACTGATTGTGTTCACGTTTACGGTGACTTTCAGACCGCGTTCCGCTCACTGGCATTGTATTATCCGCAGGGAATGGATTATTTGCTCCGCTGCAAGTTTCCTCTCCCTATTCTCCCATTGACATATTTCGTTGCTTCCTCTTAGCGTCTTTCACACGACGGTCAATGGTACAGTGTATAATAACAAATAGTATCAAATTTATATGATTAATACAATGTACAAAGTAATATATAGTATCATAATTGTATAGTGAATATACAGCAGTGTGATATACATTAGAGTGGGTAGAATCATACATAGTGTAATATTACAATGTGGCTTATAGCAATACAGTATATAATTTAATGTTTGGTTTGTCTATGGCAGTATATAGTACGGTGTAGACTCGTGTGATATAAGAAAATAAAGTTTAGATGGAAGCATATTATATTTTTTACGACATAGAATTGCAATGTATTACTTACTGTTAGTAACTCTGCTTATTGTAGAGTATATTTAGTATACTGATGATACTATGTAGTTTATACTTTAGTTGTTTACGTGGTGGTTTTATTTACTGCAGCTACATACTATTAACACTCCTTCCCTTTATTAATGCTACCCCTATCCCCTCCCTTTGATGCTGCTAATCCTGCATAATGCACGGGCATAAGTAGTACTAATCACATACCTGCATTCCCATATCCCCTCCCTTTGATGCTGCTAATCCTGCATAATGCACGGGCATAAGTAGTACTAATCACATACCTGCATTTCCCATAAATATGCTGAATTCCTCTTGATATGCAAATTCTTTGGTCAAGGCACCCTTTCCCCCCCCTTCCAACCCAGCTTAAATATATACTCCAAGCATGGTGCTGTTTCATTCAGACGCTGTCGCCTCGACAGACCTGGTTTTCACCTGAGGACGGCTGCTTGCGTTGTGGCCGAAACGTCGTGAGAATTATTTTATTATGTTTTATTTTTATTATTTTATTACTTCCCTTCTACGTGACTTTACCGAAAGAACCAAGAAGATTTTCTGTACTTTTGAGGCATATCTTCTTAGGTTTTTTCGGTAAAGTCACGTAGGTAAAACATCAAAATGAATGAAAATAAAATAAAATAAAATCAAAAATCACGACGTTTCGGAGGCAACACAAGTCTCCGTCATCAGGTGGGACCGTCACAGCCAGATTAGCTGCATCAAGTGAGGCAATGATTCAAGATGTAATCCCTTAAAAGCGAGTTGAGGGGGGGAGGAGAGGGAGGGGAGAGCTCATCAGACTATGGTAGCCAATGAATGGAACGTATCGGGAGGGAGGGGGGGCGAGGCCAAAAGGGTGGGCGACGGCGTGCAAGCGATTGTGCGCAAGCGGCTAATTACTGCACACGCCAACACAATGGAGCGATTATGCGCAAGCGGCCAACTGCCGCACACGCCAACACAATGGGCAGAGAGGGGGAGGGAAGCTCTAATACACATGATAGACAAAAGAACGAAAATGCCCATGTTAATACCAATGCTGGCTGAACAATGAAGAGAGTACTGTTAAAAAATAACTGGGGATGTTAACACTCGGTAAAGTAAAGTAAAATAGTGCCTGTCAGATAAGATGGTCCAAAAAATTGTAATTAAGTCTTTTTTGCGTGGTTGATAACATCTTTCCAATGATTACTAAGTTTGTACCCATCATCACGGTTGAAATTATGTCTGTGTTTATATATTTGTATGGCTTCGTGTACAAACCTTTGATGGTAGCCGGGAGGTTTGCAGAGAACCTTGGTCTCGGAAAAGACAATTTCATGAGAGCCCACCGAGTT
Organism: Lampetra fluviatilis; assembly: GCF_964198595.1. NCBI lineage: Eukaryota > Metazoa > Chordata > Hyperoartia > Petromyzontiformes > Petromyzontidae > Lampetra > Lampetra fluviatilis. The sequence continues at coordinate 498,751 of NC_136339.1, forward strand.
GTAGCAATGATCGGCGACGGCAGAAGAATCAGTTCTGCCGTGTTTCAGATCTGACTTGTGCTCGCGGACACGATCAGAAACATGACGTTTCGTTTCTCCAATGTAGCAATCACCACAAATGCAACTCAATTTGTAGACTCCAGGATACTGTAAGTCAGGAACGACATCCTTCACAGATGGAATCAGATCACGGATTTTATGCACTGTACTGAATCGGACTTGGATCTTATGTTTGTTGAGAATTTTGGAGATCTTTTTGGTCACGCCAGCTATGTATGGTAACGTGATGGTTTTGGTCGGAGTTTCATGTGGCTGTTTCTGTGTGGTGGGAGAGACAGCTTGGCTGATAGTACGGTCAGAGTATCCGTTCATCCTGAGGGCCCGATGTACATGTCTTAATTCACCAGTCAGGTGGTGTTTGTCAGAAATGCCATGGGCTCTGTGGTATAGCGTTTTGATGAGAGAATTCTTTTGAGATGGGTGGTGGTGGGAATCCGGTTTCAAGTAGGAATCTGTGTGGGTGGCTTTTCTGTAGACAGAATGTCCCAAGGATCCGTCAGGCCTCCTCTCAAACAGAATATCCAAGAATGGTAGTTTACCGTCTTTCTCCACTTCCATGGTGAATCTGATGGATGGGTGTCTGGAATTGATGTGGTCCAAGAAGTGGTTCAATGCTGGGAGGCCATGTGGCCAGATGACGAAAGTGTCATCCACATACCTCTTCCACAGGGAAGGACGTAGGGTGGATGTTTGGATGGCGTCTGATTCAAACTTTTCCATGAACATGTTGGCTATAACTGGTGACAAAGGGGAGCCCATAGGGGTACCCTCATTCTGTTTGTAGAAGGTGCCATTCCAGGTAAAATAGGTGTTGGTGAGGCAATGCCTAACCAGCGCAGGTGCATCAGAATTCAATCCATGTTGGACTAAGTCCTCAATTATTGTTAGGGTGTCCGGTACTGGGACTTTGGTAAACAAAGATACTACAAAGATACTACATCAAAGCTGACGAGGATGTCATCAGGAGATAGTACCATGTCCTTAACCATAGAGACAAGGCAAGCATTTATTAAATGGAAAACACTCCTTGCAGACCGCAACTTGAGTACATCACTGAAACTGCGCACACTGAAATGCTACATCTGGTCAATTTTGCTGTACGGAGTTGAGACGTGGACACTGACAATAACAGCAACAAAAAGGCTCGAAGCTTTCGAGATGTGGCTGTATCGAAGAATGCTGAAAATCCCATGGACAGCCAAAACCACCAATACACAAGTTCTGCAAGATATGGGCACTGACAGGCAACTGCTGAAGACCATCATTAGCAGGAAGTGTTACTACCGAAGCCACATTGCCCGAAACGACCACAAATACCAGCTATTAAAGCTAATCCTGGAAGGAAAAATCGAAGGGAAAAAACGACCAGGACGGCCAAAAACGACATGGCTCAGTAACATCAAAACATGGCTACAATTAACAACAGCACAAACTCTACACGCCGTGCTAGACCGGGACCAATATCATCGTGAAGTGGCACACGCCGTTAGGCAGCACTAAAGAAGAAGAACCATAGAGACTTTACTTTACCGAGTGTTAACATCCCCAGTTATTTTTTAACAGTACTCTCTTCATTGTTCAGCCAGCATTGGTATTAACATGGGCATTTTCGTTCTTTTGTCTATCATGTGTATTAGAGCTTCCCTCCCCCTCTCTGCCCATTGTGTTGGCGTGTGCGGCAGTTGGCCGCTTGCGCATAATCGCTCCATTGTGTTGGCGTGTGCAGTAATTAGCCGCTTGCGCACAATCGCTTGCACGCCGTCGCCCACCCTTTTGGCCTCGCCCCCCCTCCCTCCCGATACGTTCCATTCATTGGCTACTATAGTCTGATGAGCTCTCCCCTCCCTCTCCTCCCCCCCTCAACTCGCTTTTAAGGGATTACATCTTGAATCATTGCCTCACTTGATGCAGCTAATCTGGCTGTGACGGTCCCACCTGATGACGGAGACTTGTGTTGCCTCCGAAACGTCGTGATTTTTTATTTTATTTTATTTTATTTTCATTCATTTTGATGTTTTACCTACGTGACTTTACCGAAAAAACCTAAGAAGATGATTCCTTGCAGTCACGAAAGCTTCAAATCTAGAATTTTGAGGCATAATCTATTTGAAATAACACTTACTACCCAGGAATAAAAAAATAATAAATTTGTTACATAGTGTTATTAATGGAGTTTATTATTAACTTTGCTTTTGTGTCCTGGTCACAAAAGCAAAGTTTGTGGGGAATAATAGCCATTTTCTGTACTTTTGAGGCATAAGCAATTGGAAAATAACACTTACTACCCAGGAACATGATTTTTTATTACACTGTGTAACATTTTATTTTTTGCTACACAGTGTAATACCTGGTGCTGTGTGTAAAACATCAGGGTTGGGGAGATAAAGATGGCTGGGCGTGATTCTGGCCACCCACCCCCTCGGGTGCCATTCCAGACTGGTGCCCTCTAAAAGTACTCGTCTCAACAGTCAATTAAGGCCATAGCTGGAGTATTTGTCTTTTTGCGAATGATGGCGAAGTCGTTAATAAACACGATTTCAATTCTCGACTCATGCACACACGCAAACGGCTAACATGAGTTGGGAATTATATCTTAAATTGAAACGCCACGCCTCCTTCACCTTTTATCTGCACTGATCAGCACGGCAAAGTATGGTCGAACAAATTAGTCCTTCATCCATCCAGCAATGAATTAACACAGGGGCTGTGAGTTGCGCCATTTTTCCAAACGATTTAATTGGCTAATGAGTGGTGAAAATCAATGACTGCCAAGTTACCGGTAATACATTGATGCGTTAATCATTGTTATGACTAGAAGTACGTGGTGTTATATCCATGGGCACTGTGAGACCTTCACACACTCACACATACTAAGACCGAGATCCCCCGAATAGCCTTCAACAGACTGTTTGGGCAAGTGCTATTAGCGAGCACCTATGAAGTCAGGTACGGCAGCGGCCCCCAAAAATGTTGCACCAGGGACCGGTTTCGTGGAAGACAATGTTTTCACGGACCGGGGGGGGTCATCATTGGGTCTTTCCCCATTTTCAAAGAAGCTCTCCAGCGACGTTTGTTTGTTACTTATTTTGGCTAGGGTTAGCTTGTGGGCTTACCAAAACTGTGACTGAGACAAGTGTGCAGTGCGGGAAAGAGGCGCGGATAGAAGTGGTAAATAAAATAATGGGCGGCCCACGCGCGGACTCACCGCTCACCTCCTGCTGTGTGGCCCGGTTCCTAACAGGACACAGACCGGCACCGATCCGCGGCCAGGGGGTTGGAGACCCCTGCGCTAGGGCACATGAGGTGGTGGCTAGCACCACTCCCGGCTACTGTTGTCTCGCAAGTGCTGATGTTTACACACAGCACCAGGCAATCGAGCTGCATTCACTTAGGTGAGGTGGTCCAGGGCCGATTCAAATACTCGCAACTGTTAATTGGTCTGGTCACTGGGTTCGTAGTGCAACGCACTTACCACTGTCATGCACTTACCACCTCGTATGGTGTTCCAGCCTTCATAGGTGCTCGCTAACAGCACTTGCCCCAACATTCTGTTAAATGCTTACGGGGGGAGGGGCGTGATCCACACTGTTCTCTGTCTAATATGTAACAAAGACAAAAGACACAAATTCGCTACGAAGTGGTAACAGTGGTGGTAATGTCACCACAACACCTATGCCAGGCTAGGTACACTTTGAGGCCATCACATGAAGTATGAAAAAGTCACGGGACAGACATCGGGTGTTATGTGTGGATTGACTGGCTGAGATTACAGATTTACACCATCTAGGCCCCCACTGTGCCACCTCGCTGATTTGTATCCGCATGGCACTTCGCTCGTTTTTGGGAGCGTCGCTTCTCCTGCCCTCCGTTGTTGTTTTCGTTGCAGTCCATGGCGCAGTGCACTAACCATTGTGTCAACACTCCACCCCATGTGTTTGATATAGGTAGAGGAATCTTCATAGTGATCGTCAGCATCATCAGCAGCGATGGAGCCAAATACGCAAACTCCGAAGCAACGGGTAATGATATGGCTACATTAATCCCCCTCTGGTCTCCACACCTGATTGGCTCACAAGTGACGTTATGAAATTCACCCCTTCTATTTAAGATTGAAACAGGAGGAATTTTCCACATTCTGGCTATTGCCTGATGAGGATAGTTGCAATTACCGGCAAAACGTCGAACTCGAATTATAAATATTGTGGGTTTACTCTATAACACACTGGCGTGTTGAACAAGTAACTAATTTGCTTGTTTTGTTTATGTAACAAACTTAGTAATTGGCTGTGTTGGGTAATGGCGGGTTTAACAGTACATATTTTCGCAATCTAACCCAAAAAAACTCTTATGAATCATCAGGATCATCAGCATTATTAGTATCATCATCAGTATCATCAGTATCACCACCACCATCAGAAACTTCAAGACGGTGGTAGTCACACAATGGCGTGACCCACCACTTACCCCACAGGGCTACACCTTGACCTCTGACCTGCCGTGGTTACTCCTCCCCATGTGTGGTTGAATGGCGATGGCCCAGACTCCATCTCACCGCCTCCTGCTCATGGCAGTCGCTGCGGGGCTCGGTGGCAGCTTCCAGTACGGGCTCAACCTCTCCCTCATCAACGTCCCCACCAAGGTGCGTATTTCGTTTCGGGCAATAACGCCTTTAATCAATGACGCAGCCTCAGCGGTGCGTTGAAGACGTTCACGGTTCGAATCCAGCAATATCCCTGATTATTAATAATAGTGTATATGTTGCCATTGCTTCACTTGCCGTGGATGTTAAATATTCTGCGGCGTCATTCACAAGATTAGGACATTGTCTGCCGGGCATCAGGGGTCAAATTTAGCCAAATTAAAAAAATGACACCACAAATTACTTAATTGGGTGTGTAGTGGTGATAACTACTCGCTGTTCGCAAGCTGTGAGAGAGCAGTTGGTAAACAAGGTTTTCCCGCTCAATCAAACAGTTGGGGTCAAATGGGGTGAGGTAGGATCCAAACGCCAGATTGGGAAGGACCAATCGGAGGGGTCCAAGAGGTGGCCGGGGATTGGTTAACCCGGCCACGAATAGGTATAAAAGCCGGAGCTGCTGAGAGCTCTTGGTTAGCTCTGCTACACGAAGACCCAAGTCGGCTGAAGACCCTGGACCAAGCCTTCCAGCCCTTATCAGGGCTGGGGCTCAGTGTAACCAGTGGTCAGGGGAGATAGGTCCTGGATAGGACCCTGGCTCCCAGCCTTCCCGCCCTTGTGAGGGCGAAGGTCTCGAGCGACCAGAAGTCGTGGACCCGCCGGACCAGCGGCGGGTCAGTGTGCCTCCCCTAGGCCCCAGCCGGAGGATGCTAGGCTAGCGGGGGAGATAGCCAGCAAGTCCGGAGTCTGTAGCTCCTCAGGATAACGGGTAAGGGGACCGTATACCCCTTGTGTTAGGTGTAGTAAGTATTGGTGAATAAAAGCGTGTGGCCTCTAAGAAGTCTCCTTCAAGGACGTTACAGGTGTATAAACAGCAGCAACAATCGTTGGTCCCCTAAGGGAAGACTAATGTTCCGGGCCATTATTGCAAATGAGACTCATCCTGGCCTCTTGAATTCTCATGTTGTTCAACAAAAGGAACTAACAAAAAAATGTTAATGTCTTTTGTGTATGGTGAGTCCCTAACAGAAACACAACTTTACACAAAAGCTCCGGTCATATTAGATCATGTTTAGAACGGTTATCGTGATCCCGAGTTTAGTTTGTGTGTATAATCGTTTGTGTGTATAACCCTTGATGCAGCTAATCCGGCTGTGACGGTCCCACCTGATGACGGAGACTTGTGTTGCCTCCGAAACGTCGTGATTTTTGTTTCATTTTATTTTTTATTAATTTTGATGTTTTACCTACGTGACTTTACCGAAAAAACCTAAGAATATGAATCCTTGCAGTCACGAAAGCTTCAAATCTAGAATTATAATCGTATAGTTCACATACATAGAAGTGTGCAGGAGATGCGCCCTTACAATTACATTGAGAGATGCAAAGAGCAACACATAGATTACCAGCACAGTTTAACGACATTACATATCCTGCTAGGGGAGCGGGGCTTAGGCAGGAGACGTCATATATATGTAACTAGCGGAAGTACCCGGCTTTGCCCGGGTGAAAAATATATTTCTTTAAAACCTTACATATATATACACAGATACTAAGGTATTGTCAAAGCCCGGTGGGTTGTTTGTACATTTCTCCACCAACAAATATATAAGAGGTTATCACAAGTCCAAAAAGTTGTAGAAAGTGTGGGGTAAATAGTTGATGTCAAAATGTTTCTGAAAATTGTGGTCTCCCCCCCCCCCCCCTCAAAAAATATCTTTACCCCTCGTAGGTATATATACTAACAACACCTTACATACAACAGAGGAAGTGGTATCTATTGACTCTGTAGTAGTATCTACTGACTGTACCGTAGTATCTACTGAGCCAGTAGTAGCTACTGACTGTGTAGTAGTATTTAGTGACTAATAACTACTGACCATAGTAGTATTTACTGGGACTACAGTAGTATCTACCGACTATATACTCGTAACGACTAACTGTATAGTATCTGCTGACTCTATAGTTGTATCCACTGACTATAGTAGTAACTACAAAATCTATAGCAGTATCTACTCACTCTATAATAGTATCTACTGACTCTAGTAGCTACTCACCGTAGCAGTATGTACTGACTGTATAGTAGTATATACTGACTGTAGCAGTATTGACTGACTGTAGTGGTATATACTGACTGTTTTAGTATTTACTATAGCGGTATCTACCAACTCGATAGCAGTATCTACTATCACTACAGCAGTGTATACCGACTGAGGTCGTACCTGCTATCACTACAGCAGTGCATACTGCTGTGTTGGTACCTGCTATGATTACAGCAGTGCATACTGCTGTGTTGGTACCTGCTATGATTACAGCAGTGCATACTGCTGTGGTGGTATCTGCTATGATGAGAGGAGTACATATTGTGGAGGTGGTACCTGGTATGATAACAGCAGTGCATATTGACTGTACTCATCATTCACCCTCACCATTCACCACTCACAACTCACCCTTACCACTCATCCTCACCACTCACCACTCCCACTCACTATTCACCATTCACCCTCACAACTCACCACTCACCAACCTCCCTCACCAATCTCCCTCACCACTCACCCTCACCACTCACCCTCACCACTCACCCTCACCACTCACCACTCACCCTCACCACTCACTCTCACCACTAACCCTCACCACTAACCCTCACCACTAACCCTCACCACTCTCACTCACCACTCTCCCTCACCACTCACCACTCACTCTCACCATTCACCCTCACCATTCAGCTTCACCACTCACCCTCACCACTCGCCGTCACAACCACCACTCACCCTCACCACTCAACTTCACCCTCACTACTCACCATTCATCCTCACCAATCACCACTGACCAATCACCACTCACCACTCTCCACTAACCCTCACCACTCACCCTCAAAACTAACCACTCTCTCACCACTCACCCTCACCACTCAGCACTCACCCTCACCACTCACCCTCACAACTCACCCTCACCACTCATGCTCACCACTCACGCTCACCACTCACCCCTCACCGCTCACCACTCACCCATCACCACTCACAACCGCCACTCACCCTCACCACTCATCCTCACCACTCACCCTCACAACAACCACTCACCCTCACCGCTCACCACTAACCCTCACCACTCACCCTGACCACTCACCACTCATCCTCACCAATCACACCCTCACCAATCACCAATCACCACTCACCCGCACTGCTCACCCTCACCACTCACCACTCACGCTCACCCTCACCACTCACCCCTCACTAATCACCACTCATAACCGCCACTCACCCTCACCACTCACCCTCACCACTCACCGTCACCACTCACCCTCAAAACTCACCATCACTACTCGCCACTCATCCTCACCAATCACACCCTCAACAATCACCACTCACCCTCACCACTCACTAATTACCTCTCACAACCGTCACTCACCCTCACCACTCACTCTTACCACTCACGCTCATCCTCACCACTCACCCTCACAACAACCACTCACCCTCACTACTCATCCTCACCAATCGCACCCTCACCAATCACCACTCACCCTCACTGCTCACCCTCACCACTCACAACTGCCACTCACCCTCCCCACTCACCCTCACCACTCACCCTCACCAATCACCACTCACCCTCACCACTCACCCTCACCATTCACCCTCACCACTCACCCTCACCATTCACCCTCACCACTTTCCCTCACCACTCTCTCTCACCACTCACCCGCACCACTCACCAGTCACGCTCACCACTCACCCTCACTGCTCACCACTCACCCTCAACACTCACCCTCACCGCTCACCACTCACCCTCACCAATCACCACTCACCCTCACTGCTCACCCTCACTGCTCACCCTCACAACTCACCCTCACCACTCACGCTCACCCTCACCACTCACCCCTCACTAATCACCACTCACAACCGCCACTCACCCTCACCACTCACCCCTCACTAATCACCACTCACAACCGCCACTCACCCTCACCACTCACCCCTCACTAATCACCACTCACAACCGCCACTCACCCTCACCACTCACCCCTCACTAATCACCACTCACAACCGCCACTCACCCTCACCACTCACCACTCACCCTCACCACTCACCCTCACCACTCACTAATCACCTCTCACAACCGTCACTCACCCTCACCACTCACCCTCACAACAACTACTCACCCTCACCGCTCAACCTCACCACTCATCACTTATCCTCACCACTCATCACTCATCCTCACCACTCATCACTCATCCTCACCACTCATCACTCATCCTCACCACTCATCATTCATCCTCACCACTCATCACTCATCCTCACCACTCATCACTCATCCTCACCACTCATCACTCATCCTCACCACTCATCACTCATCCTCACCACTCATCACTCATCCTCACCACTCATCACTCATCCTCACCACTCATCACCCATCCTCACCACTCATCCTCACCACTCTCCCTCACCACTCTCCCTCACCACTCTCCCTCACCACTCTCCCTCACCACTCTCCCTCACTACTCTTTCTCACCACTCTCCCTCACCACTCTCCCTCACCACTCTCCCTCACCACTCTCCCTCACCACTCACCCTCACCACTTACCACTCACCCTCACCACTTACCACTCACCCTCACCACTTACCACTCACCCTCACCACTTACCACTCACCCTCACCACTTACCACTCACCCTCACCACTTACCACTCACCCTCACCACTCACCCTCACCACTCACCCTCACCACTCACCATTCTCCCTCACCACTCTCCCTCACCACTCTCCCTCACCACTCTCCCTCACCACTCTCCCTCACCACTCTCCCTCACCACTCTCCCTCACCACTCTCCCTCACTACTCTTTCTCACCACTCTCCCTCACCACTCTCCCTCACCACTCTCCCTCACCACTCTCCCTCACCACTCACCCTCACCACTTACCACTCACCCTCACCACTTACCACTCACCCTCACCACTTACCACTCACCCTCACCACTTACCACTCACCCTCACCACTTACCACTCACCCTCACCACTTACCACTCACCCTCACCACTCACCACTCACCCTCACCACTCACCCTCACCACTCACCACTCTCCCTCACCACTCTCCCTCACCACTCTCCCTCACCACTCTCCCTCACCACTCTCCCTCACCACTCTCCCTCACCACTCACCCTCACCAGTCACGCTCACCACTCACCACTCACCCTCACCACTTACCCTCACCACTTACCACTCACCCTCAACACTCACCCTCACCACCACCACTCACCCTATTCCCGTTTTAAAAACTTACTTACGTGACGCCAAGTATGCTTGAGGGTGATTGGTGATTGGTGAGGGAGAGTGGTGAGGGTAAGTAGTGAGGAATAGTGGTGAGGGTGAGTTGTGAGGGTAAGTGGTGAGGGTGAGTGGTCAGTGATAGTGAGTGGTGAGTGATAGTGAGTGATAGTGAGTGGAGAGGGTGAGTGGTGATGATGAGTGAGGGAGAGTGGTGAGGGAGAGTGTTGAGGGTGTATACATTTTTTGCCTATGATGACAGCAGTACATGCTGACGTTTTGTATGTTAAATGTAAAAGCTAAATGTGTGAATTTGTGTGTCGGAAATGTTAATGGCGATCCTAAAGGAATCTACAACCTTCGATGATTCCTTTGCGCGATTCAAAGAATCGATTCCTGGCGCATAGGAGGTGTCCATTTTTTATTACAGAGTTTTATTTTCATTGGTATGTTATGTTTTAAAGTTTTCAGGAGTTTTTAATTATATTTTAGCCCCGGTCAACGCCGGATATTTCCCATTCGTAGCAGTTTATATCAACTCTATAACCAACTTATATTAAACGGAAATAAGGCCATTCTATATGAATCTACAACCTTCGATTCCTTTTCGCGATTCAGAGAATCGATTCTTGGCGCGGTCGGGTTTAGAATTATAATTACACAGTTGTATTTGCATTGGTATGTTATGTTTTAAAGTTTTCAGAAGATTTTAAATTTATTTTTCCCCCGGGCAACGCTGGGTATATCGAGTTTATACCACAAAGTCGTCGCCTCAGACGTGTGGGGTGTCGAGGCCTAGTACCGTGCAGAGCCTCCGGCCTCGCCTAGAATGCCCACCCAGCCGAGGCTGGGTGCTGTGGCCGTCACCCGCCCCCCCCCCCCCCCGCGCTACAATAATACTGTCTAATTGCTATTATTTTATTATCTACCGACCCTATGATAGTAATTGCAGACATTGGGGTGGAGGGGGGGAGTGAAGAGGACGTGAAACTTTGATGAATTTACCTCAGCATCGCGTGTTAATGCGTGCGCATATTTTTAACGGGAATTAAAAATGGCGTCCACCCCGCAGCGAAGGCGTTGCTACCCATTGCCAGGGGCAACCGCCGTGGTCTTCGCCGGTCGGCAATATTAAATAAATAAAGGCTTATATAAATAAATAAAGAGAAATCGCACTAAATCGATAATCGGTCCGATTTAAAGTTTAGAGACGAAAAATCGGAAATGCCTAAGTTTACCGCGGGGCCGGGGGCGTGCCCACCTGCAAAATTTCATCTCGGCGAACCCCACGGTCTGAGAGCTACATCCCCCGCAAGGGAGCGTACGCAGACGGACGGACAGACAGACAGACAGACAGACAAAAAATGAATTATATAGCCTTCTTGGTTCTTTCGGTAAAGTCACGTAGAAGGGAAGTAATAAAATAATAAAAATAAAACATAATAAAACAATTCTCACGACGTTTCGGCCACAACGCAAGCAGCCGTCCTCAGGCGAAGAATGAGAACATTATCAAGCTAGGAGCTTATATAGGTGTAGCGAGGAGGAGCGCCTTAACAAAAGAATGTGCATATGAAGAGGAATTTAGCATACCAATGGGCAATGCATAGGAGGTGGGCGGAGGGGTTTCAAAGTCCCATTATGCCCATGCATTATGCAGGATCAACAGCACCACGGGGGGGCGCAAGGAACAGCGTTAATAAAGGAAAGGAATGTTAGTGATATGTAGCTGCATTTGTCAAACAAAATCGAAAAATGAATTATATAGGTTAGATAAATGACTCTTTCTCAGATGTCGATCTCCGTTGTCCTTTATTGGGTTCGTAGAATCTCGATACCACGGCGTCCTCGCTCAGGCCCGCGTCCCTCTCGACGACCTCTCCACAGCCCCTCGGCTGCTCCGATATGCAGTCTCCCTGCTGCTCTGTTAGGCAGTCTCCCTGCTGCTCCGCCTTGCAGCCACACCGCTGCTCCGCTCTCTAGCTTCACTGCTGCCCCATATACAGCTAGCCTCCCACAGCCGCTAGCTCTCTGCGTCTGACACCGATGGCTAACGATGTCGATGTCTCCCACCGCGTGGCGACCACGCCACTCTCTCCGTCCTGCCCAGCGTGGCCTCCTCCTGTTTCACTCCGTCTCAACTCCCCCTTCCCCTTCCGGTTCTCTCCCTAAATCCTCTCTCCCACGTGACCCTAACTCCACCCACTCCCCACGTGACCCAAACTCCACCCCCCCTCAATCCTTGCTCGCATTACATATAGAAGGGATTATGGACGATGGTCAATAATTATCACGGAGTCGTAGCCAAGGAATGGAACGCATCCAAAGTACATGTAGTGTGGAGATGGAGTGATGAAATCACGTGCTGGTATTACACGGATTGCTGCATCTGCGGATTATAATACATGGCGGGTGGCTTGGCGGATGCATTCATCCAGCAGTGGCTTGAGCATGGCTGCTTAGTAATGACGCCTCATAACACACAGCTGTGTATGTGGGTGTCGCAGGTGGTGCAGGGTTTCATTAACAGCACGTGGGAGTCGCGCTATGGGCACCCCGTGAGCAGTTCCGTGCTCACACTGATCTGGTCCATCATTGCGTCCGTGTTCGCCGTGGGGGGACTCGCGGGGGCCATTCTCGCGGGGCCCATGGCTCAGCGACTTGGCAGGTAAACGTACACGTACACACACATTCAGTGTGTGCACTCAATCACTCACCCACTCACCTAGCCACTCGTTCACACACACTCACCCATACTCGCGCGCATTTAAATGCTCACACATAATAACAAAGACAAAGATCTCCCGTATAGCCTTAACAGACTGTTGGGGCAAGTGTTGTTAGCGAACACCTATGAAAACCGGAACGCCCCACGAGGGGATGGGTGGCTTTATCTCCCCAGTGGCGACGATTACACACTTCACCAGGTAGTGCAGCATGCTTACCGCTACCCTACCACTGCCCACTAACCGCTACCCTACCGCTCCCAACACAAACACACGCACACATATATACATACACGCATACACCCATGCCCTCACTCACACACTCACTAGCTCATTGTTTCCCACCCATATACTTACCCATTCACCCATTTACCCACTCACTCTTCATTCACCCACTGTTTCATACTCTGACTCACACACCCACCGATGCACAATGAATCTGACGGCCTGAGTTTAAACCCTGGCCATGGCTAACCTCATTGACGAGTGATATCTGAACCGGTCCTTGGGCAGCGCTTCGGACGACTCAACCTTTAATGAGTAACTGGTGCATTGCATGTGAACATAAGCACTGGGGAGTTAAAGACAGCCGGGTGTGAGTCTGTGCCGGCCTTTATAGGTGTTTATCTTATTTTATATGTATAGAGCGCCTTAGCTCAAGGCGCTTTACATAGTTTAAAAGCGGTACAATATTAGAGTAATTTAGATGGCAAGGGCAGCGCAAGGGCCATGGAATGAGTGACCATAACAGAGAGCACTTTGGGTCACGAAAGGGCTACAGGGGAGGGATGTGATGGAGTAGAAGGGCTAGGGGAGGGAAGAAGAAGTGACTGGGCAAAGGAGAAGAGGTAAGGCTTTAAGAGAGGAACGGATAGAGGTTAAGGATTGGGACTGCTTATAAGGTACAGGGGAAGTTTATTCCAGCGGTAGGGTGTAAGGAGGGAGGAAGATTGAAAACGAGATTGGGCAGAGGGAGAAGGAGGGACAGAGAGAGAGACGGGGGAGAAAATTGTGAACGAAGCGCATGAGGGGGGACGTAAAAAGAGATGAGAGAGGCTCGCGAACAGCACTTGCCCCAACAGCTTTTGAGGGGTGACACGGGGTTATCCTTGTTTTTGTGTGATCAGGAAGTGCGGTCTCCTCGCTAACAATGCGTTCGCGATCCTCGCCTCTATCCTCATGGGGGTGAGCGACGTCTCCTCCTCATTCGAGCTTCTCATCATCGGCCGTTTCCTCATCGGGGTCAACTGTGGTGGGTGAGATCATCATCAACAGCATTAAGCAGATCCAGATATAAATATATACGTACATATACTGTATATATGCACACACGACAAAGACCCCCTAAAGCCTGATCAGACTTCTGGGGCAAGTGCTGTTAGCTGTTAGTGAGGAGCTGGATGGATAACACTTCGCCCGGTTGCGTTTGTTTCCCCAGTGATGTTTACACACCATGTCAGGTACTCATTTTTGGCTCAGTCCACCTAGAGAAGGCCCATGACCGGTTCAAATCCTCACCGCTATTATTATATATGGGCAGGAATGGAACTCCGGTTAGTACACTGCTGTAGTGGTTAGTACACTGCTAGCGCAGTGTACTAACCACTACACTAACCACTGCTATCAGTGCATACACCTATATGTAACGGGTTCCGGAGACACTTGTAGAGGTAAATTCTTTATTACAATCCAACACTCCAACTCTCCAACTCTCCAACACTCCTGATACTCTGTTACAGCCTAGGTACACAGCCTAGATACTCTACTCTGGCTACGCTCTGGAACTCGCCCTCACAAGGTCGTAGAGTCGGGAGTTCCAGAGCCCCACCACTCGCTCTCACAACATCCCAGGGTCTTCAGATGGCTGGTCGTGGGTCTTGGGTCTTGAGCTACAACTGGCCCTGATCGTCCAGGAAGCTCACCTTTTATGCCTAGTCCCCAACGAGGGATGGGGCCGTGTGCGCCCCCAGATATCCCACAGAGCACACACAGCCCCCCCCTTTGGCGGCGCCAAGGGGCTTAAGCGCCTGGGAACCCAACGCCTGGCGCCAAGAGGCTTAAGCGCCTGGGAACCCAACGCCTGTCGCCAAGAGGCTTAAGTGCCTGGCCCGCCCAGGGTCCCAGAGCCCCCAGCAGCCCCTCCCTTCTTATGTCACTACATATACACGTATAGACGACAATTACTCCCAATGATAGCCACTTTGTTCAGCTATCATTTGTGATAGTCAGGTTACTTCTAAAAAATAAGTTAATACCTCAGTGGGATTTTCCTGGTAAGATGCGGATAGTGTAGTTGTATTTTGACGTGTTTGGGTGATTTGTTAACCTTTCTTGTACTTTGCACTACGACCATCTTTTGTATTGTTTGCTTTAACGCACTTACCTGCCCCTACTGGACATCTGTGAAAAACGCTTTTATCTCATTGGATTTCTCTAGGATAAATAAATATTCTGATATTGATTTTGTACCACTTTGTGGGGAAGGTCAAGAATGGTTTTCATATGAAAAGACCCACCTCTATCTGGATGTGGAATTTACAACCCCTGGTTAGGCAAGGCTGTCAGCAGATGAGCAGCAATGTCTCAATGCTCATTTCAGCAGAAAATCACTTTGAGTTTTAACCATGTTTGACATTTATACGATGATACTGCTTTTGTTACCAGTACTATGGCTAAAACTGCTATTACAGGCGTGTCTCGCTTAATGAACGAGATACTTTCTTTGAAAATAGCTCGGCAAGCGAAAACTTGTGAAGCGATCATCGTTTTCTCTTAGACTCCCATGTTAAAACCAGAGCTACGTTTCAGCCCCAAATGTTTCCACTCTTGAACAACTTTCTTAACGTGAGAAATAAAAATTAAAATTTTAAATTAAAGTAATAAAACATCAAATGTAACACTTACCACGCATGGAGAACCACAGTGCTTGCAGGTACCTGGTATTTATGTTGTGTGAAGGGTAGTAGATGTTAGTGGGTGGAGGGAGCAGCAGGGGCCATGCAGAACCTCCGGTTCAAATATCACTCGCCACTCATGTTAGACATGGCTCGGAATCAAACCCTGGTAGCTGGGTTCATAGCCACAATGCGGAGATGAAAAATGGAACTCAACTTCATGTCCATATCGTCTGCAATTAATTAGCGCCGCCATCCCACCCTCCCTCCACCCAATAGGTGGTGGCGGGTGTCATTAAACCCGCCACCACCTGACAAAGGCAATTAGTAAAGTTTGTCACGCAAACAAAACATGTCAATTAGTTACTAGTTCAGAACACCGGTGTGTTGGAGAGTAAACCCACAACATTTACAATTCGAGTATGACATTTCACCGGTAATTACAATCAGCCTCATCAAGTGATAGCTAGAATTGTGTCGAATTCCTCCTGTTTCGATTTTAAATAGAGGGGGTAAATGTGATGTCGTCAATGTGAGCCAATCAGGATCTACGAGTATGCAGAGGATATGAGGTACCTGTTATTGTACCGAGTATGCAGAGGATATGAGGTACCGAGTATGCAGAGGATATGAGGTACCTGTTATTGTACCTTTGAATCTATCTTTTGAGGAGCGCTAGCGAAGACGTGTAACCCAAAAAAACCTCTTATGAACAGTGACAAATTGTATTCATGCTTTGACAAAGGCTTGCAACAGCCGTCAGAGGAAGGACATCTTGCTCCACTGCCTCTCCACATCACTCATGGTTCTGACTTATATAAGAATTCTAACTCAACATATAATATCGCCAAGACACTCATTATGACATTCAATTCAATTAGTCAGCATGTGGCCGCATTTGCCACGTAAATATATGCTGCCTGTAGAATGTATTTGATAATATTCATCTTCTTGGTTTTTTCGGTAAAGTCACGTAGAAGGGAAGTAATAAAATAATAAAAATAAAACATAATAAAATAATTCTCACGACGTTTCGGCTACAACGCAAGCAACCGTCTTCAGGTGAAGAATGAGACACTGCCAAGCTAGGAGCTTATATATAAGCTGGGTTGGAGGTGGAAGAAGAGCGCCTTAACAAAAGAATGTGCATATCAAAAGGAATTTAGCATATTCATGGGAAATGCGTAGGAGGTGGGCGGGGGGGTTTCAAAGTCATATTATGCCCATGCATTATGCAGGATCAGCAGCACCAAAGGGAGGGGGCAGGGGGTAGCATTAACAAAGGGAGGGAATGTTAATAGTATGTAGAAGCAATGAAACATGTGCATGGGAGAGCGGTGGCAGGAGACCCGCAGCGGAGCAAATAATGCATTCCCTGTGGAGAACACAAGATACACTTTAACACGTAGGCTTTCGCGACCAATATTATTCATAATCAACGTTTTTGGGTTTAGATCGCGTTATTTATAAATGTGTCGTAACCCTCCACCACCCGACACGGCCAATCAGTTAAAAAGTGTCACGTTGACAAAAGACAATTAGTTCACTGCTTTAGCCCACCGGTGTGTTGAAGCGTGAAACCACAACAATTTACAATTTGAGAGGCCTTAACTTTGCCGTTACCCCACGCACAATTCCAGTGGATGAGATAATTGCTGAGGTAGAATCGGCAGTAAGACTCCTTCCACATAATGAGGCAGAGATGACTAGACACGAGGTTGCCAAAATAATTGAGAATAGTAAAGTACCAAAAGTAAATATTAGCTCGAACGAGGCAAAAGCCTTAAGAGAGCTTCGTCTAAATAAAGATATTCCAATCCTAGCAGCTGATAAGGGCCGCACTACTGTAGTGATGTCACGAGCCGATTATGATAATAAAATTAAAGATTTATTAGAGGACAGTACCTACATTAAAATTAAACGAGATCCAACTAATACTTTGGAACGTAAGACTACTGCAATCATTGCAAATTCATTAATCCCAAAAAATGAGCAATTCCTAATTAAGCCAAGGACTTCAAAACCACCTAGACTGTATGGGCTACCAAAGATCCATAAAATCGGCATCCCTTTACGACCCATAGTCAGTACAATTGGCTCTGCCACATATAAATTAGCAAAATATGTAACTAAACAAATACAGCCCTACATCGGTAGGACATCATCATTCACAAGAAATTCAGAACATCTTGTGAATATGATCAAAGATATTAAACTTAACCCTAATGATATTTTGGTGAGTTTTGATGTGATTTCGCTATTCACTAAGGTTCCAGTGAGCGAGTCGCTTAAATTACTTGATACACTGGTAAAGAATACAGGTTTACCAAAAGATATTCCGAAACTCGCTGACCATTGATAATTGGTTCTTTACCCTTCTATCTGGCAACAAAACTGACACCTTTTTACAAGGAGTCATGTTTGCATAGACCGCAATACCTGCAGTCATAATACAAACAAAAGAACATAACAAAAGTGCGCCTTTTGGCGTCATCTGGTCCAACCCATATGAGACTAGGCTCTAAGGAAAGCTGTCTCGGGTGTGGATCAATCAACTTTAAGGACAGTGCACATTATCAGAGTTATGTTCTTTTGTTTGTATTATGACTGCAGGTATTGCGGTCTATGCAAACATGACTCCTTGTAAAAAGGTGTCAGTTTTGTTGCCAGATAGAAGGGTAAAGAACCAATTATCATATTTTTACTGGCAAATGAGGTTCCCATAGTGTAGTCGCTGACCATTGTTTAAATAACACTTACTTTTTATGGAGAGGCGAATTCTTTAAACAAAGGGAGGGAGCAGCAATTGGCTCTCCTTTATCTCCTGCTATAGCAAATTTGTACATGGAAAACTTTGAAACTAGAGCACTTGCCTCGAGCACATTAAAACCATCCTTTTGGTTTAGATATGTGGATGACACTTTGGTTGTCTGGCCACATGGGAAAGATACACTGAACGATTTTCTAAACCATCTCAATGCACAAAACCCGGCCATTCAGTTCACCATGGAAATGGAGATGAATAACACACTCCCGTTCCTGGATATTTTACTTGGGCATGGCCTAAATGGTAAAATAACACACAGCGTTTACAGAAAGCAAACGCACACTGATGCCTATCTGAATGCCGATTCGCATCATCACCCAGCTCAGAAATCCTCTCTTATCAAGACGCTCATACATCGGGCTAAAACAGTGTCAGATGGTGAAAGTCTAGTGAGAAAGATTAAACATGTTAAAGAAGCACTAAGACAGAATGGCTACAATAATGCTCAAATTAACAGAGCACTAAATGCCAAATCACGATCGCAAAGCAACACTGCTGAAATCGATCAGATTATTAAAACAATAAAAATACCATTTATCTCAGGAGTAACTGACAAACTAGCCCGTGTTTTGCAAAAGCAAAACATTACAGTAAGATTTGGTACAGTACACAAAATTCAACAACTAGTAACGTGCACTAAAGACGAATTACCTAAATTATCAACAGAAGGTGTATATCGGATTAATTGTGTATGTGGCAGATGCTATATTGGACAGACAGGGCGTAACGTTAGTGTAAGACTTAAAGAACACCAGAGAAATATTAAACTATCGCAAACACAACTGTCGGCAGTGGCAGAACATGCATGCCAACAGGGACACTCAATTGATTTTGACAACGTTGAAGTGTTGTGTAAAACTAGTTACTACTGGCAAAGACTAATTAGAGAATCCATTGAAATTGAGAGAAACAGAAATAACTTTAATCGCTCAGACAGCTACAGGCTTAGTGCGGCCTGGAAGCGTATTATTAAATAAGATATATTACAATTCCTTATAAGGGAAACAAACACTAACTGATTACTAATGTTGCATAATCACAATAAAACACATTCCAAATGATTACTAATCTACAACTCGCATCGTAACAATAGCCTGATTACTAACCTAGTATATAATTACAATAACCCCCCCCCCCCCTCAAATCTTTGCACCTGATGAGTTAATGAGTTAATGATGACGTCACCCTGCTGCTGCTCTATATAAGAACGGGAGACACAGCAGAGCCTCACCATTCTGGCGAATTGCCCGATGATGCTGGATGCAATTACCAGCGAAACGTCGTACTCAAATTGTAAATTGTTGTGGTTTCACGCTTCAACACACCGGTGGGCTAAAGCAGTGAACTAATTGTCTTTTGTCAACGTGACACTTTTTTACTGATTGGCCGTGTCGGGTGGTGGAGGGTTACGACACATTTATAAATAACGCGATCTAAACCGAAAAACGTTGATTATGAACAAGATACACTGTTAATGCCAGTGAGTGGACTGCGGTCTGAAAGTCACCGTAAACGTGAACCACAATCAGTTAAGATCCGAAATGGTTTATTATGTCCTTCCAATGATTGCTGAGCCAGAATCCATCTTCTCGGTTGAAATTGTCTCTGTGTTTGGATATGTGGATTGCTTCATGAACGAATCTCTCATGGTAGCCAGATGGTTTGCAGAGAACCTTTGTCTTGGAGAAGTCAATGTCATGTGAGCCCACTGAATTGTAACAGTGATCTGCCACGGCTGAGGTGTTTATCCTACCGTGTTTCAGGTCTGCTTTATGTTCACAGATGCGGTCCGAGACATGTCGTTTGGTTTCTCCAATGTAACTGCTACCACAGAGGCAACTTAGTTTGTAGACGCCAGGGTATTGTATGTCTGGAACCACGTCTTTTACAGACGGAACCAGATCACGGATTTTATGTACTGTGTTGAATCGGACCTGAATCTTGTGTTTAATCAGGATTTTGGAGATCTTTTTTGTGACCCCAGCAATGTAGGGTAAGGTGATGGTTTTGAAAGGCTCCTCAACAGGATCCTTCTTGATGGTTGGAGTGATGGCTCTACGGATTGTGTAGTCGGAGTAACCAATTAGCCTTAAGAGCTTGGCGTACGTGTTTGAGTTCACTGGCAATGTGTTCCTGGTCGGAGATGCATTGGGCTCTATGGTATAGAGTCTTGATGAGGGAGTTCTTCTGGGATGGATGGTGGTGGGAATCCGGTTTTAGGTAGGCATCCGTATGGGTGGCTTTCCTGTAGACAGAATGGATCATTGAACCATCAGGTCTCCTTTTAATTAGGACATCCAAAAAGGGTAGCTTGCCATCTTTTTCGACTTCCATGGTGAATCTGAGGGCTGGGTGTATGGAATTGATGTGGTCGAGAAATTGGTCTAGAGCAGGCCGGCCATGTGGCCAGATGACAAAAGTGTCATCTACGTACCTCTTCCATAAGGTCGGGTATAGAGTGGCAGTCTGGATGGTGTCAGTCTCAAATTTCTCCATGAAAATGTTGGCTACAACCGGAGATAGGGGGGAGCCCATTGGGGTGCCCTCAGTTTGCTTGTAGAAAGTTCCATTCCAGGTGAAGCATGTATTTGTTATGCAGTGTCTCACCAGGGGGGGTACCCCAGTATTCAGTCCTTGATGAACCAATAATTCAATGATTGCGATGGTGTCAGGCACAGGAACCTCGGTGAACAAGGAAACCACATCAAAACTGACAAGCAGGTCGTTTGGGGACAGGGAAATCCCCTTGATTGTCGATACCAGGTCATTAGAGTTTAGTACCGCAGAGGTGGTTTTTCCAGAGAAAGGCCGTAGGATTTCAGACAAAAAACGAGCCAGTTTGAAGGTGGGGGAGTTGATAGTAGAGACAATGGGACCAAGAGGTGTATCTTCTTTATGTATCTTTGGCAAGCCGTACAATCTTGGTGGCCTGGCTGCAGAAGGTTTTATTCGAGAACTGTTTGGTCTGATCAATTAATGCGGTTGAAGCAGAAATAATTTTGTTGGTTTTGGAGACGAGGCTGTTGGTGGGGTCTCTTTTTATTTTTGTGTAGCTGCCATCGTTGAGTAGTTCCTGAATCTTGTTGTATTCTATTTTGTCCATGATGACAGTGGCATTGCCTTTGTCGGCTGAGAGGATGACAATGTCATCCCTCTTTTTTAATTGAGTTAATTCAAAACGCTCATCTTTGCTGATGTTGCTAGCAGGCATCTTAGCGTTTTTGAGGGTTGCAGAGATTTCAGATCTTGCTACGTCTGCAGCGATGTGACTCAGGCCCTTGAGAGCTACATCTACTCGGGCAATTATATAATTAACTGGTATGTGTCTAGGTGTGACTGCAAAGTTTAGTCCTTTAGCTAGAACGGATTTCAGACCTTCAGAAATAGAACTGTTACTGCGATTAATTACGACTTTGTTAGCGTCTAGCTTTTCTATGTGTGGGTCCGGTCTCTTGTTTGAGAGGCGGTTGAATTTGGAAATCAAGTTGTCCTTACATTTGGTCGACATAGCGGCAGCTGAAGAGGTAGTCATTTTGTCTACATGTTCCCAATCCGATGTGGACATTGTTGCACTCAAAGATAAGTGTGATTTGTAGAGTGTTTTGTCTAACTGATCAAGATCGGTGCGTGTAAGTCTGATTTTCTCTGAGATAAGAGCTAAGCTAGTTCTAGACAGAATTCGTTTAGCATTAGAAGAAGTTACAGCAGCAGATGTTAATGTAAATGCGTTTGGTATTACCTTAGAGTCGCGGCATCTCTTCAGAAAGGTGAGAGACTCGATTAGCTGAGCCTTCTTATCACGGAGCTTGTTGAAGGATCTCAAAGTTATGTGGAATCCCTCCCCGTAGAGGCGGTTAAATTTATATTTAAAGCTTTCGTGACTGCAGGGATTCATCTTCTTGTTTTTTTCGGTAAAGTCACGTAGAAGGGAAGTAATAAAATAATTAAAATAAAACATAATAAAATAATTCTCACGACGTTTCGGCTACAACGCAAGCAGCCATCTTCAGGTGAAGAATGAGACACTGCCAAGCAAGGAGCTTATATATAAGCTGGGTTGGAGGTGAAAGAAGAGCGCCTTAACAAAATAATGTGCATATCAAGAGGAATTTTGCATATTCATGGGAAATGCGTAGGAGGTGGACGGGGGGTTTCAAAGTCATATTATGCCCATGCATTATGCAGGATCAGCAGCACCAAAGGGAGGGGGCAGGGGGTAGCATTAACAAAGGGAGGGAATGTTAATAGTATGTAGAAGCAATGAAACATGTGAATGGGAGAGCGGTGGCAGGAGACCCGCAGCAGAGCAAATAATGCATTCCCTGTGGAGAACACAAGATACACAGTTAATGCCAGTGAGTGGACTGCGGTCTGAAAGTCACCGTAAATGTGAACAACAATCAGTTAAGATCTGAAATGGTTTATTACGTCCTTCCAATGATTGCTGAGCCAGAATCCATCTTCTCGGTTGATATTGTCTCTGTGTTTGGATATGTGGATCGCCTCATGAACGAATCTCTCATGGTAGCCAGATGGCTTGCAGAGAACCTCTGTCTTGGAGAAATCAATGTCATGTGAGCCCACTGAATTGTAACAGTGATCTGCCACGGCTGAGGTGTTTGACCTACCGTGTTTCAGGTCTGCTTTATGTTCACGGATGCGGTCCGAGACATGTCCACAGAGGCAACTTAGTTTGTAGACGCCAGGGTACTGTATGTCTGGAACCACGTCTTTTACAGACGGGACCAGATCACGGATTTTATGTACTGTGTTGAATCGGACCTGAATCTTGTGTTTAATCAGGATTTTGGAGATCTTTTTTGTGACCCCAGCAATGTAGGGCAAGGTGATGGTTTTGAAAGGCTCCTCAACAGGATCCTTCTTGATGGTTGGAGTGATGGCTTTACGGATTGTGTAGTTGGAGTAACCATTAGCCTTAAGAGCTTGGCGTACGTGTTTGAGTTCACTGGCAATGTGTTCCTGGTCGGAGATGCATTGGGCTCTATGGTATAGAGTCTTGATGAGGGAGTTCTTCTGGGATGGATGGTGGTGGGAATCCGTTTTTAGGAAGGCATCCGTATGGGTGGCTTTCCTGTAGACAGAATGGATCATTGAACCATCAGGTCTCCTTTTAATTAGGACATCCAAAAAGGGTAGCTTGCCATCTTTTTCGACTTCCATGGTGAATCTGATGGCTGGGTGTTTGGAATTGATGTGGTCGAAAAATTGGTCTAGAGCAGGCCGGCCATGTGGCCAGATGACAAAAGTGTCATCTACGTACCTCTTCTATAAGGTCGGGTGTAGAGTGGCAGTCTGGATGGCGTCAGTCTCAAATTTCTCCATGAAAATGTTGGCTACAACCGGAGATAGGGGGGAGTCCATTGGGGTGCCCTCAGTTTGCTTGTAGAAAGTTCTATTCCAGGTGAAGTATGTATTGGTTAAGCAGTGTCTCACCAGGGGGGGTACCCCAGTATTCAGTCCTTGATGAACCAAGTCTTCAATGATTGCGATGGTGTCAGGCACAGGAACCTTGGCGAACAAGGAAACCACATCAAACCTGACAAGCAGGTCGTCTGGGGACAGGGAAATCCCCTTGATTGTCGATACCAGGTCAGTAGAGTTTAGTACCGCAGAGGTGGTTTTTCCAGTGAAAGGCCGTAGGATTTCAGACAAAAAACGAGCCAGTTTGTAGGTGGGGGAGTTGATAGTAGAGACAATGGGACGAAGAGGTGTATCTTCTTTATATATCTTTGGCAAGCCGTACAATCTTGGTGGCCTGATTGCAGAAGGTTTCAACGAGAACTGTTTGGTCTGATCAATTAATGCGGTTGAAGCAGAAATGATTTTGTTGGTTTTGGAGACGAGGCTGTTGATGGGGTCTCTTTTTATTTTTGTATAGCTGCCATCGTTGAGTAGTTCCTGAATCTTGTTGTTGTATTCTATGTTGTCCATGATGACAGTGGCATTGCCTTTGTCAACGCTTCCGTCTTCAGGTGGAACCGTCACTGCCACGACAGCTGTATCATTTACTTGATACAGCTGTCGTGGCTGTGACGGTTCTACCTGAAGACGGAAGCTTGTGTTGCCTCCGAAACGTCGTGATTTTTATTTATTTTTATTTTATTAATTTTAATGTTTTACCTACGTGACTTTACCGAAAAAACCTAAGAATATGAATCCTTGCAGTCACGAAAGCTTCAAATCTAGAATTCATGTAGATAGGTTCAAAGAAAAATAGCAAAAACTATGACGTTTCGGTCGCAACACAAGCGGTCATCATCAGGAAAAGGAGCTTCTAAAGCAAACTGTTTATAAAGGTTTAAAATGGGCGTAGCCCAAATGTCAGCAGCGTGGGAACTTGGAAATT
Organism: Lampetra fluviatilis; assembly: GCF_964198595.1. NCBI lineage: Eukaryota > Metazoa > Chordata > Hyperoartia > Petromyzontiformes > Petromyzontidae > Lampetra > Lampetra fluviatilis. The sequence goes on from NC_136339.1 coordinate 523,515, forward strand.
TGATTATCTTTGCATTTAGCTGAGATTGAGGCAGCTGAAGAGGCTGTCATGTTATCTACTTGTTCCCAATCAGATGTAGAGATGTCAATGTAATGGCGATCGGTATTACCTTAGTGTTGCGGCATCTCTTTAGAAATGTGAGTGACTCGATCAGATGAGCCTTAAAAAATTGAATAGTTGTGTAGAAACCCACCCCGTAGAGGCGGTTAAATCTTGACTTAAAGCTTTCGTGACTGCAGGAATCAATATTCTTTGGGTCTGTGTTGTAGGCGCATGACAAGTCCACAAAGTCTGTGCCGGTCTTGAATTTTTTATGGAATCCAGCTTCGATGTGTGTCCGAAGGCCCAAAACTTTTGTCACAGCAGCTGCATCCAGGCCAGAATCCCTTGTTCTTCAGGGATCACTGACTCGATAAGGCTGATTCTCTGGAGGATGATGCATTTCAGGAGTTTATAGGTCTTGCCCAGGAGTGATATCAGCCTATAGCTTCCCAGGTCGTCGGTTGGCTATTGCCGGCAACCTCTTTGTATACCAATTTAGCTATCGTTAGGGTTAGTTTTAGCCTTTCACGGGTATAGTGTAACCAGAAGTACTGTTTCATTGGCTGATACCATGGTGCAGGGCAGGCCCGGCGATGGACGCGAGGCAGTGGCACCTCAACCTTTGCCGTGCAAGCATCTTGCAGATAAAGACCCCCAAATATAGCCTATTAACAGACTTCTTGGTTTTTTCGGTAAAGTCACGTAGAAGGGAAATAATAAAAATAAAAAATAAAATTATCACGACGTTTTGATTGCAACACAAGAAATCATCATCAGGTGTGAAAACCACAATAATAATTTTTTTGAAAAAAGTGTTGTTTATTTTAACGTTAGCACCACGGGCAGCGACTAGCGGTTGTTCAGACGGACGCTTGTGTTGCAATCGAAACGTCTTGAGAATTGTATTTTTATTATTTTATTATTTACCTTCTATGTGACTTTACCAAAAAAAACAATAATATGAATCCCTGCAGTCACATAAGCTTTAAAGCGAAATATATTAACAGACTTTTGGGACCATTGCTGTTATCGAGCACCTATGAAGGCCACTACAGCACACCAGGTCCTCATTTGAGGCTGCGTCGACCTATGGGAGGCCCAAAACCGATTCAGACAATCATCACTGGGGTTTGGCGTGAGCGGGAATCAAACTCGGGTTTCGGGATTCGTAGCACAGTGCGCTAACCGTAGCACTACCGGTCCCCACTCGCATACATAAAAACACAAAGATCCCCCATATAGCCTTAACAGACTTGGGGTAAGTGCTGTTAGCGAGCACCTATAAAGGCTGGCATAGCACACGAGCGGGTGGGTGGCCAACACCATGCCCGGCCACCTTTGTTTCCCTAGTGGCGATGTTTACACATTGCACCAGGTACTCATTTGAGGTTGAGTCGACCTAGGGGAGGCCCAGGACGGGGTCAAATAATCGTCACTGGTGTTAACCGTGAGCGAAAATCGAGCCCAGGTCATCATGCTCATAACGCAGCGCACTAACCGCTACACTACCGCTCCTCACAACTCGCATTATTATATAATGAGCGACTTCCGAGACACGTATTCTCACACTGGGCACAACACAGGCCGATACATATATATATACGTCTCCTCTCACTGGGCACAACACTGGGTAATATAAAATACGTCTCTACTTTAGCTACGCACAGCCGACCTCTCTACATAGTCCCATCGCCTACATCCAACCATACAGCTGACTGACTAGCGTGCCGATGACGGCGATGGGAGCAGCGATGCAGCCAGGACCTGGTACCCTGCAACAACCCTGAACCTTCGGTTCCATCCCCCTTATATACCTCTCGGCATGGTTCGGCCCCTCCTATGGCCACGCCCCCTTCCAATACCTTCGAGCAGGTTCCCGGAGCTTCACGACTAACCTCACCTTTTACCTTTAACCCAGATACGACCCCTTCTGATTAAATCTTGGCTTAAAGCTTTCGTGACTGCAGGAATTCATATTATTTGGGTTTTTCGGTAAAGTCACGGAGATAGGTTCAAAGAAAATAACGAAATATTATGACGTTTTGATCGCAACACAAGCGTTCGTCATCAGAAAGAAAAAAGAGGGGGAAAACTGCTGAGGCAGACTTTTTTAAATATTTTATATGGGTGTAGCCCAAGGGTCATCAACGAAGTGAGCAGGACTAGTGTTAATGTGAGAAATTAGCTTATTAATGTAATATCGGAGGGCGACGTTCATGACCAGGGCGCTGAGGTGGCTATGTTAATGTGAGAGATTAGCATGTTAATGGGAAGATCGCAGAGCAGCAACGTCGAGCTCGGCAAGCAAGGTGGCTGTGTTAATGTGGGAAATTGTACCTGTTAATGTAAAATCAGAGAGCCGAAAATATCAACTAACATCGGAAGGTGGTAGGATGGGAACATCACAGCCAGTTATGACAAACTGGTTGATAGCGTTATTCCAATGATTACTCAGTTTATGCCCATCTTCTCAAATGAAGGTGTCTGTGTTTGTATATGTGGATGGCTTCATGAACAAATCTTTGTTGATAGCCAGTGGGTTTGCAAAGTACCTTCGTCATAGAGAAATCAATTCCGTGTGAGCCCACCGCATTAAAACAATGATCAGCCATGGCCGAGGTAATGGTCCTACAGTGTTTCAAATCTGCCTTATGTTCACAAACACGGTTCGAGACATATCGCTTAGTTTCCCCAATGTAACTTCTGCAGCAGACACAGCTTAGTTTGTATACGACAGGGTATTGCATGTCAGGGATCACATCCTTCACAGATGGGATCAGATCACGAATTGTATGTACTGTGTTAAATCGAACCTGGATCGTATGTTTGCTCATGATTTTGGATATCTTTTTGGTGACCCCTGCTATGTATGGCAAGGGTGATGGTGTGGATTTGGTCCTCAGATGGCTCTTTCCCAACTGTTGGGGTGATAGCTTTACAAATTGTGCAGTCTGATATGAGAGGCTATAGCACGTGGAGGTATCTTCAATCAGCACGGCGGGCCCATCATTATTTAACCAAGTCTCTGTAAAAAATATGCTATCTAGCTTACGTTCCGTAATGAGGTCATTATGACGAGTGATTTATTGCTGAGTGAACAGACATTGAATAGTGCCAATTCATTTTTATAGGGCTACTCAGGCTCTGCGAGGGAGCGACATTTAGTAGAACATACATTCGATTACTTACATTAACACCACCACCACAAGATAGTTCATACTGTCCGTGTCTTCTATTGCTGGCTATGTGTGTTACCGGACGGATTTGTATAGGAGTAGCATTGGCATAATGTAGAGGGGAAAGGTAACGTATAGACTTCTGATCAATGCCTCTCCAGCGAAGTATGACGTGTTGAACGGCGTATATTAGACCAGAAGGATTTGATCCAGTTTCCAGTATTTTCAGACCGGGAGTAATTTCCACCAAAACCCCTATGAATGTACTTATGGCGCCACAGTAAATCACAATTATGCAATATGTCCAAGTCCAATACTTTTTTGCAAATGTTATGTTTAAGTGAAAACATACCGGAGTGAGTGTACCTCAGCATTTTAGTCCATTGGGGCCAATAGAGTGGATGTCGACCAGATGTCCAACAAAGCTGACAACAAAGAGCAGGCCTGGCTAATTTAGTGTATGTAGGTGTTAGTGCGCTGTCCAAGTGGACAGTCAAATTAGCGGCCACAACAGCTCGCAGCAGCAATCACCAGAGACTGGAGGTTGCAGGAGCCCACAAACTAGGAGCAGGTCAATTTGAGATGGCAGCAGGCCACAGACTAGGATCAGGCAGCTTAGGTGTGCTGAACAGCTGGCCCTTGTGCCAGCCGCTTTCACGGCACTTTCCAAGAACGTAAACCGCCTGATGTTCAAGGGTCTCCTGCACTGTAGGGACAGCTCTGACTCCACTATTCACTTGGCCGTCCAGTGTTTTCTGAGCTGCATTGGCTTCCGGTTACTGAACGACTACATTATAAGGTCGCATTACACAAAGTGCTTGCCACAAATGAACCATAATACCTTGTTGATATTGTCAAGGAACATAAACCATCACGCGAATTCCGGTCATCCTCACAGCGGCTTTTGGCAAGCCATCGAACAAAGATGGTCACTGCATCGCGCCCTTTTGTGGCTGTCTGAAATGGTCTTCCTTCCCATATTAGAAAGCTAGTGGAGCTATGTACTTTTAAAACTAGATTGAAAACTAATTTCTGTAAAACAACTTTTTGTGTTTAGTTTGTTGTCCTTCCCCGCACCTCCGATTAACACTGTTGGCTACGTACAGTGCCAACCAATATAAGCTCATGCCCCCACCCCCCAATTCTATAACCTTCTCTACTTACACGTGTAGATTCGAACCTCTCAGCCAATCCCGTAGTACTGTGAGGAGCCAATGGGAGGTTTCTTATACAATTCTAACGGCTGGATGTACTTGAGCCAAGTTTACTGTTTTGATTGTGAGGATTTTCTTCGACATCCTCTAAAGCGTATGCTATTATGCATGCCAATTGCTGCTTTTACTGATGCTATTACTGCGACAAATAACTTTTTCTGTTACTAATGCTATTGCTGCTATTCATGATGTTGTTGCTGCTGATGTGGGTTATCCAGGAGTGGGCCTGAGCCTGCAGCCCATGTACCTGAGCGAGTGCGCCCCACAGCACCAGAGAGGAGCCCTCGCTATGAGCACATCCATCTTCCTCACCCTGGGCATCTTCTGCGGGCAGATAGTCGGGCTACGGTGAGGACCGAGTGCCTGTTTCTATACAGTGTGGAAAGCGGTAGTATAGTGGTTAACGCTTTTATCTATAAACCCAGCACCCTGATTTTCCTTTCCCGCACGGGGGTTGCAAGCCGACTCATTGATGCGCAAAGCGTAGAATGATCTGGGAGACTCATTGAGTGTAGAGTACGTGTGTAATGGTTCGATAGAGGCGCACACACTCTCGTAGGGAGGCAACACTATTTATTAACACACCTGTAATTACACTACACATAGGGTGGTGACCACCGACTTAACCTCGCTAACACTCGACACTCGGGTAACAACTGGCGTGGCCAAGCCAGGAGGGCTACTGCTTGGCCACGCTGACTTGAGGCGTCTCTTCACTCTTCATGAGGCATCTTCATCCTGGACCCGAGCAGCCCCGCACCAAGTGCGGAGGCCGCTTATATGCGCCTCGGCGTGGCCAGGTCACACCCAGGCCACGCCCCCCTTCTCGAACCCTCGAGAAAGCTCTGCTTCTGGCCACACGACCCCCAAGGTCCCCCTGGGGCCCCCACCTTGATTCGGTCACGTGTCCGGCTGGGTTCACACAGAGTGCCACGGCCTGACACAACCCCGTGGCACTGATCGACAGCCTCCACACTCCCCGACCTGGCCGTGACGTCATTCCTATTTCCCCAAAGTAGTGACGTCATGTGTGTGTACAGACTCAACACGGTAGTGACGTAATAAGTCACTACACGTGTATGTGGCATGTGTGAGTATATGCTATGTGTTTGTGTACACTGTAAGTGTGTCGTAAGTGCCTTGTGTCCACATTTCTGAGGTGGATGGTCATTCAACGAGATTGTACTTCACAGCAGACACGTAGTAGTGATAGCTGGAATCCAGTATGCAGGACTAAATTAATTTCCCAAACATATTTAGAGTACAACTATACGCAATAAAATAAAGACTAACAACATAATAAACTAAAAGTGTAAAGGAGGACTCCACTGTGGCAATGCACACTCGAGGCTTTAGACACACGAGAGCTCACCCACCTCTGTTTCCTCCCTCTCGATGCCTTATATACCCATCCCAAGCTTTGATCGAACCTTCTCAACCGATTTTTAGCTATTAAACAATCAAACTCTCAATCTTCCAACCATCTCTAACTGAGCCTCCGTGTGTGCTTAGATTTTCAAGGCTTTGAACCCTTAAAACCATTCCATTAATCAATGTATCCCACTCACGGCCCACCCGTCTGGTATGCGTTTGCAGCTGGCCAATAATGCGAGTTGAAGCTTGCATTTGGACGTGGCAGCAATTACAGCTTGATGACAGTTGACCAATAGTATACAAATGCATGCCAATTAGAACGGTGCAGCTGTCGGTTTATGCTATATGTGACAGTGGTTATAGTTAATTATTAAGATGCGTGCACAGCGACCCTTAAGTACAAAGTTAACGTGTGTGTGCTTCTTTGTCGTAACTTAGGTCGGCATGACCCTATCTTGCTGTGCTTCTGTTTTTAATATAACTCAATTGTTATGTCTTTGTGCCCACTTTTCATAAAATGTTCCATTCCACTCACTCAACTCTGGTAAGTGCCAATGCAGATCACAACCTGCACACTAAAGCTATAGCTAACGCTATCGGTCTTTTTCAGTCCCGCTGCCTGCGACTGCCAGCATCTTGGTCAGCACAGCTCTCAGTCTCTCGTCCAACACCCCCATAAGCTCTACATTTCCCTATGTTCCTTTCTCACACTTATTGATTTCCCCCAGCTAATTTGAGTCATATCGGTCAGCAACCTACTTCCCTGGGTTTTTGCCACTTAAAATACCCTCCTTATATATCCCCAGAAGCCCCAACAATGTACATTTGTATCCGAGGCATTTCTTACAACTGTTTGACTCAGTCGCTCTATGCCTTCTGCCACTCTCTGCCTGTGACGTTTCTCTATTATTAGCTGCAGTTTCTCCCTAACCCGGTGCCTGAGTAACACCACAGTCTGACACTCGAACATTATCATCCACATACTCTTTGGTTCTGTCGGTTAAGTCACGTAAGTAGAAAAATAATAGATCACGACGTTTCGATCACAACACAAGCAATCGTCATCAGGTGGGACAACCACATCAAGAAAAAACTGCTGAAGTAGGCGAGAGATCTGCCTTGGCACGAGGTTATATAGACCACTGCAGTAGGGGGGGAGAGAGAAGGGGCGGGGGAGGAGGCGGGGCAGAAAGTGGACCCCGCAGCAGCACCCGGGTCACTGGAGTAGAGATTGGAAAGAAATGCACAGAGAGATAGAAAGACACACAGAGATTCGTAAATAACAGCTGACATGGGCAGGTAGGATGGAAGCACAGTCAGTTAAGCCTTTACCTGGTTAATAACATCCTTCCAATGATTGCTCAGTTTGTATCTATTTTCTCGGTTGAAGTTGTGTCTGTTTATATATCTGGATGGCTTCATGAACACATCTCTGATAATAGCCGGTGGGTTTGCAGAATACCTTCGTCTTGGAAAAGTCAATTTCGTGTGAACCCACTGCGTTAAAACAATGATCAGCAACGGCAGAGATATTGGTCCTCCCGTGTTTCAGATCTGCCTTGTGTTCGGGAATGCGGTCCGAGACATGTCGTTTCGTTTCCCCAATGTAACTGCTGCCACAGCCACAACTCAGTTTGTAGACACCCGGGTATTGCATATCAGGAATCACATCCTTTACAGATGGGATCAAATCACGGATTTTGTGTACTGTGTTGAAACGAACCTGGATCTTGTGTTTGTTTAAGATTTTGGAAATAGTTTTGGTAACCCCTGCTATGTATGGCAAAGTGATGGTTTTGGTTGGATCCTCAGATGGTTGTCTCCCCATGTCTGGGGAGACAGCTTTGTGGATTGTATGGTCCGAGTATCCGTTCATCCTGAGAGCTTGGTGTACGTGCTCCTACTCTCTGGCTAGGTGATGCTGGTCGGAGATGCAATGGGCCCTATGGTGTAGTGTTTTGATGAGGGAATTCTTCTGGGCTGGATGGTGGTGGGAGTCAGGCTTTATATAGGCATCCGTGTGGGTGGCTTTCCTGTCGATAGAGTGTCCCCAACGAGCCATCAGGTCTCTTCTCGATCAAACATCCAGTAATAGTAGCTTGCCATCCTTTTCCACTTCCATGGTGAATTTGATAGATGGGTGTATGGAATTGATGTGGTTGAGAAATTGGTTCAGTGCTGGCAGGCCATGTGGCCAGATGACGAACGTGTCATCTACGTATCTCTTCCACAAGGAAGGACATAGGGTGAATGTCTGGATGGCATCTGTCTCAAATTTCTCCATGAAAACATTCGCTACCACTGGCGATAAGGGAGAACCCATTGGGGTACCCTCATTTTGTTTGTAGAATATACCATTCCAGGTGCTGTGGTTGTTCCACCTGATGACGATTGCTTGTGTTGCGATCAAAACGTCGTGATCTATAATTTTTCTACCTACGTGACTTTACCGAAAGAACCAAATAGTATTAATTTCTCCTTTACGTTCAGTCGGACACAGAAAGCAAACCACATTTTTCCTATATAAACATAATCCTACCTATATTTGTGAATTCTACTTTCGCGCATGTTTTCAAGAACCTAACCCTCCCGAATGTCGAGACCTTACTGTACGAGTTTTGTTTTGTATATGTGAGTATCACTGTGAGTATGTGTGTCACTGTATGAGTGTAATTATGTGGAATGTTCGAAAGCTCACTGCAGAGGAGAGGCTGCCACTCCTCTATCGGGAGCTCGCCCGGTACTGGCTGGATCTCTGTGGCTTTCAGGAGGTCCGGTGGACTGACTCTGGCGCCAGTGACCATGAGGAGTAGACAGTGGCTCTTCTTCTGAACAAAATAATTAAGGGGGTGTGGGAGCATGGCGGTGATGTTTGGGAAGCTGTAAGCCCCAGGCTTTTTCGAGCTCACCTCCCCATCAACCGGAGGCGAGGAGTGGTGGTCGTGGTTACTTATGCCCCCCACCGAAGACGAACATCCGTGGAGGGATGCAGGCAGAGCCGATGAGTCGGATGCCTTCTATGACCTCCTGTCACAGGTGCTGGCTAAGTGGCCACTCGGGATAAAGTCATCCTGTTGGGTGACTTCAATGCCCGAGTTGGTCATGATGCTGGCACCTGGTCTGGAATGATTGGAGGGCATGGGCCAGATCAGCTCAATAACAACGGTAGGAGGCTGTTAGATTTTTGTGCAGCCCATGGGCTTGTAATTACCAACACGTTCTTCCGGCATTGGCGCATCCACACAACATCATAGATGCATGCCGAGTCCAAGCAAGAACATCTGCTGGACTACATAGTGACTGACCGCGGATGCGACCCCATGTCCTTGACACCAGGGCCTACCGTTGAGCTGATCTGCCCTCTGACCATCGACTAGTCATCTGTAAGATGCGCCTGCCATTCTTCCACTCCGGTGGTGGGTGTACACCCAGGACCCCATTCCAACCTAAAGTGGCCTGGTCTCAGTTTGCTGATGAAAGTTGCAAGCGAGAATTTCATAATCACTTGCGGCTGGGGTTGGCATCGTCCCCCACTCCTCCTGATGTCGAGGGTAAATGGGCGAGATTTAGGACTGTGTCTCGTGCAGCTGCAATTGCTGCGTTGGGTACGCGGTCCAGCCCTCCCCAGACACCCTGGCTGACAGAGGAGGTGTTCAGGCTGGCTGATAAAAAGCGACAGGTCCACTCTCATCGGCTACAGCATCCCATGTCAGAGAATGAGGAGGCTTACCGCAGCCTTCGCTCGGAGGTTTGGAGAGCCATTAGGCGCTGCAAGGATGGGTGGTGGTGGCGGGTTGCTGAGGAGATGGAGTCTGCCTCGGTGGCCCCGGATCACAAATCACTATTTAACTCCATTAAAAGTAACCTGCAGCGCCACACCTATTACCATCATTAGGGGAAAAAACGGTGATCCAATCTCCGACCCCCAGGTACAGGTTTGCAGATTTGCTGAGCATTTCTGTGAGGTCCTAGGGGAGGAGAAATCCCTCAGCCAGGAAAACATCGTGGCACAAAGTGGGGATGACCCTGCTGAGGCTGCGGTGCCTCAAATATTGGAAGAAGTCACCCCCTGTCAGTGGCTGGCTGAGGTGCCATCTGTTGAGGAAGTACTGAAGTCTGAGACCAGGAAAGGCACCGGGCAGAGATGATTGCCCAAGCGAAATGCTGAGGGAGGGTGGCGTTTGTGCACAGACTGCCCTATATGACATCATAACAATAGTCTGGACCACTGGATGGGTTCTGCAGGATTTGAAGGATGCCTGGTGGTCCCCCTCTTTAAGAAGGGGGACCACATAGACTGTAACAACTACATGGGCATCTCACTCCTTAGTGTGCCAGGAAAGGTCCTGGCAAGGATTATTCAACATCGCCTTGTTAGGCACGCTGAGGAGAGGCTTGTGGAGCCCCAATGCGGTTTCAGGAAAGGGCGGTCCTGCACAGATGCCATATTTTCTGTCTGTCTGTTACAGCAGAGGTGTAGGAAATTCCAACAAGACCTACATCTCTGCTTTATTGACCTGGTCAAGGCCTATGATACCATCACTATGCCTGGGTTCTAGGTTCTCCTTCGTGCTTTTGGAGTCCCTGACTCTCTGATCACAATCATTAAGGACCTTCATGATGGTGAGCAGGCCCAGGTAAAGCAACGTGGCCGGGAGTCCGAGCCATTCTCTATTCATCTTGGAGTGCGGCAGGGGTATCATCTGGTTCTGACATTAACACATTTTTTACCACTTCGTTCGAGGTTACCACGGCTGTAGCAAAGAAATCTCCATCTGGCACAGATACAATGGGAGACTGACTGATGCCTAGTGCAGTCGAGAAATATCTCTCTATTGGTCAACCATGTTATTTATGCTGATGATCTGGTGATTGCTGCTCACTCAGAGAAGGAGTTGGATGTGCTGTTGGAGCATGCTGGTCCGGTCCTCCTCTGGCAACCTAAAAAAACTTTAAAGATTACAAAACAACCTAGCACGCGTCGTCATTGGCTGCACTCATCCCCGTCTCGACTCACTTGCCTGTCTCCTTGCCCTCCACTGGCTACCCATTGCCAGCAGAGTCACATAAAGATTGCCTGCCTCTGCCACCATGCCTTCACAACTGCCTGTCCCCCGTACCTCTCTTCATTATTGACGACTTGCAGCACAGTACACGGAAGATGCCTTAGCAGTGCGACTCACGACCTCCTCTTGATACCAAGATCCAGGATGGTCACGTCTATGCGCCGTTTCTCGATGGCAGTCTGAAACGCAATCCCTCTGGACATTCGCAGCATCACCTCAATCGTCTCCTTCAAGAGACACTTAAAAACTCACCTCTACAACCATGCTTTCGAGTAACTCTGAGCTTGGCTCCATGCCTCTGATTTGCGGCCATTACGTCCGCAAATTTGCGCGCATTCTGAATTGCATTATTATTATCATCAGCCCCTCCAAAACTAAGCACCTGCCTGGGTATTTTGTGTCATCAAACACTCCACCCCTTCAACTCCCTATTGGCGGGGCAGTTATGGAGAGAGTGGAGAAGTTTCCATCCATACCTGGGCAGTGTGCTCATGACCAGCTCCGGTTTGACAGCAGAGGTCTCACTCCATATCAGTGAAGTGGCATTGTCTTTTCATTGGCAGTGTAACGCTGTGTGGAAGCTACCTGGTCTGTCGCTCCACAAGAAGCTTCAGGTCTTCACGGCCAGGGTCATGCCCTCCCTTCTCTAAGCTTGTGAATCGTGGACCTCCCTAATGTAACATATATGCCAATTAGAAACATTCAGGCTGGCCTGCCTATGATCCATCCTTGCTTTATCCAGGCTGGAATGTGTGAGGAGCTCACAAATTCTTGAAAGATCTGGACACAGTCCCATCGGTGGGCTCCTCTCACAGGCAAGGCTGCGTTGGCTGGGTCATGTAGCCCGCATCCCCATCCAGCACATGCCCAAACAGCTTTTGTTCGGCTATATAGAGGGACATGAACTAGAGAAGACATAGAATGATGTGGCACGAGACGATGTGGAGCTGAGTGGACTTGCCAATTACTGGTACCAGCGGCGTTAAGATCAACCTCTGTAGAGGAGGCTCGTGAAGGATGATACTGGGCAGTTGGAGGCAGTCGCCCTCCAGCAACAACGGACGACAGAGGAGCGATGCTCACAACAATGAGCAGAGCGCCAGGCGGATAAATCACAGCAAGTTTGCACAGTAGGCAGTACAGGTGGTGCATCGGCAAGTCATGTAAGGCAGTAAACCCACGGCACCTGGGTCTGTCCCGTGACCTACTGCCAGCGAGCGTTCCACATTTCATGTGGCCTTCAAGCAGAAGTTCGGGTTCTGGGACCAAGGTGAAGACATCTCGCCGCTGCCGCTCAAGCAAGGGACGGACCTCAACCCTCACGAGTCGACGGGCGAGTGATTGTTTATCCCCCCGCCTGGATTGGATGAGTGAGTAGGTCTGAGGGAATGTAGGCGAGTGCAGCGGAGCAGAAGGAGAGCAGCTCTCTGTGAGCGAAGCCTCTGTGTGAGCGAAGCCTCTGTGTGAGCGCTGTTGTGTGCAAGCTCTGTGTGAGCACGACTGTGTGCAAGCTCTGTGTGAGTACGACTGTGTGCAAGCTCTGTTTGAGCACGACTGTGTGCAAGCTCTGTGTGAGCGCTGCTGTGTGCAAGCTCTGTGTGAGCGCTGCTGTGTGCGAGCTCTGTGTGAGCGCTGCTGTGTGCGAGCTCTGTGTGAGCACGACTGTGTACAAATATGAGCGGGACTGTGTGCAAGCTCTGCGTGAGCTGCTGTGTGTGTGTGCGGAGCTGTGAGTGCGGAGCTGCTGAGAGGAATTTCTGCCACAGGCATGTCAGCGAGGTGTAAAGTAGATAGGGCAAGTTGGTTAACAAAGTGACCGTATAGACAGAGATAGTAGTGCCTACAACTGGTGCGAGAGAGAGTATTTAAGTGTAAGCAGGTGGCTTCAACAACGTGTCTGACCGAGTGATTCTGCACGACACTACACTTGTTAAAGGTTTCAGTTTGGTGTTTTAACATCTTAACACCTGTTTTGTTGCCAGAAAAAAGGAGAAAACCCTATTATTATATTTTGGGACTGGCAAAAGAGCTCCCATGATGTTTATATATGTCTATTGCAGGGAGGTGCTGGGAGGGCAGCAGCAGCTGTGGGCTGTGGTACTGGCGCTCCCCGTGCTGCCGGCGCTCACACAGCTGCTCGTGCTTCCTTTCTTCCCCGAGAGCCCCTGCTACCTCCTCATCGACAGAGGGCAGCCCCAGCAGGCGCGCCGAGGTCCTTACCCCTCCCTCTTAAAATGTTTATAATCCCTTTCTTTTTTCTTCACGTCACCTAACACAATTCTCGTTGTACTCTTGCCTTTTGGCGTTCTCTGGTCTGACACTGGTGAGACAAAGTCATGAAGAAGGCTGTCTGGTATAAGCCGATCAGTTTCAAAGACAATACATATATTCATCTTCTTGGTTCTTTCGGTAAAGTCACGTAGAAGGGAAGTAATAAAAGAATACAAATAAAACATAATAAAATAATTCTCACGACGTTTCGGCCACAACGCAAGCAGCCGTCCTCAGGTGAAAACCAGGTCTGTCGAGGCGACAGCGTCTGAATGAAACAGCACACCTGCTTGGAGCATATATATAAGCTGGGTTGGAAGGGGGGAAAAGGGCGCCTTGACAAAAGAATATGCATATCAAGAGGAATTTAGCATATTTATGGGAAATGCAGGTATGTGATTAGTACTACTTATGCCCGTGCATTATGCAGGGTTAGCAGCATCAAATGGAAGGGATAATGGAAATGCAGGTATGTGATTAGTACTACTTCTGCCCGTGCATTATGCAGGATTAGCAGCATCAAAGGGAGGGGATATGGGAAATGCAAGAATGTGAATAGTACTATTTATGCCCGTGCATTATGCAGGATTAGCAGCATCAAAGGGAGGGGATAGCGGTAGCATTAATAAAGGGAAGGAGTGTTAATAGTATGTAGCTGCAGTAACTAAAACCACCACGTAAACATAGATGATACTATGTATAAACTACATAGTATCATCAGTAAACTAAATATACTCTACAATAAGCTGAGTTACTAACAGTAAGTAATACATTACAATTCTACGTCGTAAAAAATATATAATATGCTTCCATCTAAACTGTATTCTCTTACATCTGCCACGGCTGAGAGTCTACACCGTACTATATACTGCCATAGACAAACCCAACATTAAATTACATACTGTATTGCTATACATTGTAATATTACACTATGTATTATTCTACCCACCCTAATGTATATCACACTGCTGTATAGTCAATAGTTAATATACAGCAGTGTGATATACATTAGGGTGGGTAGAATCATACATAGTGTAATATTACAATGTGGTTTATAGCAATACAGTATGTAATTTAATGTTGGGTTTGTCTATGGCAGTATATGTAGTGGTGGTATTGACGTGCGCCGACTGTGACAGTGATGGATCACGGGGCGGCGCGGGGTGCGGGGTTGGGCACGCGTTGTGGGCGTGGTGTGGACGCGCGCGCCGGGAGTGACAGATGACGGGGCGGCGCGGCGTGGGTGGTGAGGCACGATGAGATGTGGGAAAAGAGGATCGTAGCCAGCGCCCAGCGATTGGTCGAATAAGTGGGTGCTCGCAGCGACGTCCGCAGGTGGGGTATAAAGGGGGACGCGCGAGAGCACTCGGGGAGAGTTACCCAGTTGAAGACCCGAAGACGGAGCTGAAGACCTAGTGCCCCGAGACCCCTAGTCCCGCCGTCCTTGTGGGGACCGGGGCCCTGTGTGGCTCGGAGGCGAGGCTGTGGGACCCGGGGTCCGACGCCCCCGTGGGTCGGGCTGGGGACCCACAGTCGAGACGGATACCCCGGGCAGGGAGTGTCCCGAGTAGCTCAGTGGCGTTAGTCGCCGAGTAGCTAAGTGGATGTTGGTCATCCGAGTAGCTCAGTGGCGTTAGTCGCCGAGTAGCTAAGTGGGTGTTTGTCACCCGAGATACTAAGTGGATGTTGGTCATCCGAGTAGCTCAGTGGGCGTTAGTCGCCAAGTAGCTAAGTGGGTGTTTGTCACCCGAGATACTAAGTGGGTGTTTGTCACCCGAGATACTAAGTGGGTGTTTGTCACCCGAGATACAAAGTAGGTGTTAGTCACCTGTGAACGAGTTTGATAAAATAAAGAGTGTGTTACCCGTGAAGTCGTCTCCCGCCGAGTTACTACATTACAACTGGCGTCAGAAGTGAACCTGTCTTCAAGAAGAATGGACACTAGGAAGACTACCCGTACCCACGAGCGAGGTCGGGAAGACGACGGCGTACCGGGGACACCAACCTCGGGAGGAGAGGACGAGGAGTTGCCGCCGATGCAGCCCTTCGCGGGGATGGCCGGCGCTCCGCTCGCCTCCGACACCAGCCTGCAGGACGCACACTCCCGGTTGGCGGAGTTGCTGCTCGCCGCCGCTGCAATCTTGGCGGAGATCTCCGTTCCAGCGGGCGAGAAAACGGCTGCGGGGTTGGAGGAAGGAGCGAGGCTGGCGGGATCCCGCCAAAAGGCGCTTCGCGCCAAAAGTCTGGAAGTTCCCGCCGTTTTTGAGGGGCCGCCATCGATTGGCGGGAAACACGGACACCACGTGACCGGAGACCTCCGCTCAGCGCAGCCCACATCATCAGCGCGCACCGGAGCTCTCCATTTTGCGCCTGACAACCGAGCCGACATTTTACACAACTACAGCGGAGCGCGGGAAAATCTCTCCGACGTCGACGACGATCGGGTCCTCCAGCAAAGATTGCCCGCGCTGTCGGCGTTCAAGGCGGATGGGGGCGACTGGGGAGCCTTCCAACGAAGGTTCCTCGCTCATCAGGAGATGTCGGGGTGGTCCGACACCACTGCCCTGCGTGCGTTGCCAGCGATGCTCGACGACGACGCGCTTGCAGCCTTCACATCTGCTGCAAGGTCGTCCCGCTCTACGCTCCAGGCCGCACTACACCTGATGGCGAAGGTGTTCGGACCGCCCTCCACGTGTCGCCACCAGTTCTACGATCGGCGGAAGGTGGCTGGAGAAACGACGCTCGCCTATCGCACGGCACTACTCGCCTTGGCGGACGCAGCTTTTCCCCGCATGGATAAGGAGGGGAAGGACGCCATGGTGACGGAGCAGCTGCTGGCGTTGGCCCACGAGTTGGGGGTCCCCATCAATGTGGCGGACGAGATGGATATCTGCTCCCTGGCGATCGCCACGAGCATTCACGCGTACGAGGTCCTCAAACGCAGGCCGGGGGTCGTCTGCAATTTGGCGGGGAACGCGGTACTGGCAGCCACGATCGCCGAACCTCAGCCAGCTGCGGATCAGGAGCAGGCCTTCGCTGCATCGCGTCCGGGGGAGTGGAGAACGGGAGGTCGTTCGCCCACACGTTCACCCCGCAAGCTGGAGCAACCGAAACCAACGACGTCCGTCGTCTGCTACAACTGCGGCCTTCGGGGTCACGTCGCAGCCGGGTGCCGGGCCCCGCGTCAGCGCGCCACAGGACCACGTCGGGACGACGACCAGGCCCACAAGTCATCCCAACAAAACCCGGCAAGTCGCGGCACCTCACACGTTCGGTCCACAAACACGGCACATTCGGGTCGCCGCTTGGCGGTGGGGGGTTCGCGGCTGGGTGCCGGGGGTTCATTTCGGCGAGGGGGGTCCGTACGCGGCCCGCAAGCAGTCGAGTGGTCCGAATTGGCCCACAGGATCGTGGCTGCGTCGGCCGGGTCGTCCGTGGTAACGGGGTTCATTGACGGGGTTGAGGTCCGGGTGCTTGTTGACACGGGTGCGTCGGCCACCATCATCTCGGACCTTATTTATAACATTCTTCCCATCCAAAGTAGACCCCTTCTGCCAGTAGACGTGCCATTTAATGCGGCGAATGGGGGATCCCTGGGGATCATCGGCCAGATTCGGGCGACTATTTGCATTGGTGACATCAAATTGGCGGGCCCTATTTTTGTATCATCATCGCTGGCCGTTCCCTGTTTGCTAGGTACGGACTTTTTGTCCAAAATGCCCATCAAAATTCTCATAGATCAGGCCTGCATTGAGCTTCCGTCAGGTCGGCGGCTTGCGTTCTTGACGAGCCCTACCAAAATACGCACGGTTTGTGCGACGGTGCAGGCGCTGGCAACTCAGACTGTAAGGGTGCCCCCGGGATCGAAAATGTTGGTACCCCGTCGGTTGAGGAAGCCACTCGAGGTGGGCGCGGTGGCACAGGGGGTGCCGTTGGGGCCGTCTAACAGGGCCAGAAGGGGCCTCGACTTAGCGGTTGCTCAAACCATGG
The DNA here is from genome assembly GCF_964198595.1 of Lampetra fluviatilis. Taxonomy (NCBI): domain Eukaryota; kingdom Metazoa; phylum Chordata; class Hyperoartia; order Petromyzontiformes; family Petromyzontidae; genus Lampetra; species Lampetra fluviatilis. The sequence continues at coordinate 540,648 of NC_136339.1, forward strand.
TGAGAGGGGACAGTGAGCCGTTCGTAAGGGTCCTGAATACGGGGTCGCGGCCGGCCGAAATTGCGCAGGGAACGGTGCTGGCTCACGCCGCGCCGCTACCCGTTGAGGAACGGCTCGTGTCTCAAGCGGATTTCACTGTCGAGTCGCATCCTCCAAGTGATGAGGGGACAGAGTGGTTGGACTCGTTGTGTGCCGGTTCTGCTAACTTGTCCAAAGTGCAATTGGGAGTCGACGCTCCCACGGGGAGGGATTCGCTGTTGTCATTGCCCCTCATTGAGTGGGGCCGTCTCCAAATGTCCGACAGCTCCCTACTTACGCTACGTCGAAAAGTTGGCGCTCCCGAGGTAGGGGATGCGCGGGTTGGTTCCTGGGTGTGCAGACAGGGCCTTTTGATGAAGTGGGACAACATGTCCCGGGGTCACGTGCTCGTTGTGCCTGTTGCTATGCGGGGTAAGGTCGTTCTGGCAGCTCATGAACGGCTCATGCATCTGGGTTTTCACAAAACGCTCGCCCTAATCCAGCGAGACTATTATTGGCCGGGGATGGGTAACGACGTGGCGAACATTCTTAAGGGATGCGTAGGGTGCGCCGAAAGAAAACCGCCACCATTGGCAGCTAATCCACCGCTGCAATCCATTCAAGTTTCGCGCACAAACGAATTGGTTGCGTTGGACATCTTGGGGCCCTTTCCTGCTACACCGAGGGGAAATAGGTTCCTGCTGGTTGGCGTAGAATACTTCACCCGATGGCCCATGGCATGGCCACTCGCCAACCAGTCGGCTGCAGCGGTGGCGGACGCCTTCGTCCAGGGTTATGTTTTGGACAAGGGCGCCCCCGAACGCTTGCTGACGGATCAAGGAAATAATTTTTCGAGCGGTTTGTTGCGCGAGGTGTGCGACCTGTTGGGTACAATGAAAGTGCGTACTTCCCCCTACCACCCGCAGACTGACGGGATGGTTGAGCGTCTGAACAGGACGATTACGTCTATGTTGTGCCAACAGGTCTGCGACGATCAGGTTGATTGGGACTTACAGGTGCCGGGGGTACTCGCGGCCTATCGAATGGCCCCTCATGCGGCGACGGGGTTTTCCCCATTTTTTCTTATGTATGGGCGGGAGGCCGATCCGGCCATGGACGTCCAACTGGGGATTTCCCAGCCACGTGCAAAATCTAAATTGGCAGACCACATCAAATTTAATATCGCCAAATTGACTGAAGCACGGGAGGCGGCGAGGTTGAATTCGCGGTCGCGGCAAATTGCGAACGAGAGATTGCATGGGCGGAGGGTGCATACGCATGATTGGAAACCAGGCGATAAGGCCTGGCTGCATTGTCCACATGCACCGTTGGCTACGTCCCCCAAGTTGTTGAGACCTTGGAGGGGACCGGTGGAAATTGTGCGGGTTGCACGACCCCAGAGTATACAGATTAAATGGGAAAAACGCCGTTGGTACGTGCACCCCTCCCGACTGAAGCCCTATACGGCACCGTGTGACCCCGTTCTGTGCCGTAACGACCGGGCGTGTGATGTGACCGTCGACTCGGGGAGGGAGGTGTCGCAGGCTGCTCCTCACGTGTTTCCACCTGACCCACCCCCAGGTGCCTCGGGCTTGACGGCTGCTGACCGTCGGGAGCCTGAACCCCGCGGCACGCACGGGTCCTCGGTGCCTGGCCGATGTCTTTCTGAACCGCCGGCACCACCGGACGTTCAACCGCGTCTGGTGCCGTACGACGGACCGGCAAGGCGGACTCGGGCTAGGGCACAACAATTTTCATGAAGACGTTTTTTTCTCAACACCGAGCTCGCCCGGTGTTCCCCTCTGCCGGGGTAATGTCCCGTTGTAGGGACGCTCGGAAAGGATGGGACACTGCACGAGTCGAAAGAAAAAAAAAAATTTCCATTTATTTTCCTTTCTGCATACACATTGCTATTGTCACTCGCCGGTTTGTATATATTGTTCTATTGTCGCGGTGGCATTGGTTGATGGTTGCGGATGGTAGTGTTCGCGTCGTGTTGTGTTGTTACGTTAGTTGTTGTGTTGTGTTACGGGGCACACAGGGCGGTTTGTATATTTTTATAGCAGCCGGGTCGGCTGCGAGCTATGTGGTAGGGGGTGATGTAGTGGTGGTATTGACGTGCGCCGACTGTGACAGTGATGGATCACGGGGCGGCGCGGGGTGCGGGGTTGGGCACGCGTTGTGGGCGTGGTGTGGACGCGCGCGCCGGGAGTGACAGATGACGGGGCGGCGCGGCGTGGGTGGTGAGGCACGATGAGATGTGGGAAAAGAGGATCGTAGCCAGCGCCCAGCGATTGGTCGAATAAGTGGGTGCTCGCAGCGACGTCCGCAGGTGGGGTATAAAGGGGGACGCGCGAGAGCACTCGGGGAGAGTTACCCAGTTGAAGACCCGAAGACGGAGCTGAAGACCTAGTGCCCCGAGACCCCTAGTCCCGCCGTCCTTGTGGGGACCGGGGCCCTGTGTGGCTCGGAGGCGAGGCTGTGGGACCTGGGGTCCGACGCCCCCGTGGGTCGGGCTGGGGACCCACAGTCGAGACGGATACCCCGGGCAGGGAGTGTCCCGAGTAGCTCAGTGGCGTTAGTCGCCGAGTAGCTAAGTGGATGTTGGTCATCCGAGTAGCTCAGTGGCGTTAGTCGCCGAGTAGCTAAGTGGGTGTTTGTCACCCGAGATACTAAGTGGATGTTGGTCATCCGAGTAGCTCAGTGGGCGTTAGTCGCCAAGTAGCTAAGTGGGTGTTTGTCACCCGAGATACTAAGTGGGTGTTTGTCACCCGAGATACTAAGTGGGTGTTTGTCACCCGAGATACAAAGTAGGTGTTAGTCACCTGTGAACGAGTTTGATAAAATAAAGAGTGTGTTACCCGTGAAGTCGTCTCCCGCCGAGTTACTACATTACATATATAATACGGTGTAGACTCTCAGCCGTGGCAGATGTAAGAGAATACAGTTTAGATGGAAGCATATTATGTATTTTTTACGACGTAATGTATTACTTACTGTTAGTAATTTAGTTTACTGATGATACTATGTAGTTTATACTTTAGTTGTTTACGTGGTGGTTTTAGTTACTGCAGCTACATACTATTAACACTCCTTCCCTTTATTAATGCTACCCCTATCCCCTCCCTTTGATGCTGCTAATCCTGCGTAATGCACGGGCATAAGTAGTACTAATCACATACCTGCATTCCCATATCCCCTCCCTTTGATGCTGCTAATCCTGCATAATGCACGGGCAGAAGTAGTACTAATCACATACCTGCATTTCCCATAAATATGCTAAATTCCTCTTGATATGCATATTCTTTTGTCAATGCGCCCTTTCCCCCCTTCCAACCCAGCTTATATATATGCTCCAAGCACGTGTGCTGTTTCATTCAGACGCTGTCGCCTCGACAGACCTGGTTTTCACCTGAAGATGGCTGCTTGCGTTGTGACCGAAACGTCGTAAAAAATATTTTATTATGTTTTATTTTTATTATTTTATTACTTCCCTTCTACGTGACTTTACCGAAAGAACCAAGAAGACGAATCCCTGCGGTCACGAAAGCTTTAAATTGAAATACATATATTATCAGAGCATATTTTGTTTGCATGTACACCGCAAGTATGTGTGGTTAATGCAGACTTGATGCCTTGCAAACTGTATCTATTTGGTCTTTGAGCATCTTAACACCTCATGTTTTATTGTCAGAAAGGGTTAAATCTATTCTTATTTTTCAATACTCTCTTTTAAAAAACTATTCTTTCGTATAGCGTTTGAAAAAAGTCACAGGCTATACTCGTATTATTTATTTATTTTATAAGCCATTTCATAGCATCTCGGGTGGCTGAGTGGAGTCCTGTTATTCTACGAGAATGTAGCTCGTTGCATTGGACAGTCATCAGTGAGACCCTTCATGGTTTGCACTTCACTGCATTTGCAGTTTGATTTAATCCTTGATTTTAAAATAATAATAATCCTAACCTCTATGTTATGAAACGCCTTTCATATCGAAATATCTCAAAGCACAGAAAAAAATAAACTCACGAGTGTAGATTACATCTAAGCGAAATAATAGCTGATAATAACAATATTAAATGACAACTATGCTCCAATTGGCAATACAATGAACAAACTATGCAAAAGCAAATAGTAATGAAACAGTGATATATTCGGACATCAGGAAAAGCCAATGCATAAGCATTGGCTCTCAAATCTTAAGTTACGGGGAAAGCCTGTAAAAATAGGTGAGTTTTAGGGCGTGATTTAAAAAGTGAAACAGACTCAGAATCCCCAATAGAACAAGGATGGGGATTCCACAAATGTGGATCCTGGCTGCAGAACGCTCCATCCCCCATTTAAAACCACCAGTCTTGCCTTTGGAATGATGAGTAAACCAGAATAAGCTGATCTAAATTTTTTGCAGATATTTAGGAGCCAGCACATTCAAGGCCTTAAACGTGAGAAGAATGATCTTGAAGTCGATTCTGTATTTTACAGGGAGCCAGCCAGTACAGGTATGAAATAATAGAAGCAATATGGTCATACTATTTAGATCTGGTTAAATGCCGGGCAGCTGAGTTTTAAATATGTTGTAATCTATTTAAATATTTTTAGAAACGCCAGCAAGCAAGGCGTTACAGTAAGCCAACCTTGATTAAATTAAGGCATGCAACAACCTCTCGGCATCAGAAAGGAACTATCCACACCTTTCATGTGTTCGGACAAGGTTGAGAGTGGTCCACTGTCGTTGGGGCAGAGATAAACCAGGCTGTTCCTTTACCAATTATTCAGTAAGGTTCTTGTTTGGAAAACCTCTGTTTTCCGACATCTTGTGCCATTGGGTGGCAGGCCCCAAGTCCAAGTCTCTATTTCCGATGGGAGGGTGGTGGAGATTTCGTGTCGATATGCAAGATCTTTAAAAAATGCTCCTTAAGTGTTCCATCATCCCATCAGATTATTGATAGTGGGACAGTAAGACTTCTCCACAAATCTGGCTGTCGCCTGATGAAGCTAGTTGTAATTACTGGCGAAATGTCGTACTCAGATTGTAAATGTTGTGGCTTGGTACTCCAACACACCAGTGTGCTGTTCGAGTGACGAATTGGCATGTACTGTTTACGTGACAACCCTTACTAGTTGGCTGTGTCGGGTGTTGGTGGGTTTTAACAACACATTTATATTTACGCGATCTAACCCAACATATTATTATGGATAATAGTGGGATGTTTGCGAGCACTGACAGCCACTGCAGTGGTTATAGATATTCGGGAGCCACTGCCCACACCCAGCACAGCATTGATTTTAGTGCCAACGAGCCCAATGTGAGAGCTGTTGCACCAGACATGCTTAGTGCGATTTTCTGCCACGTTGATCTCTAAAACATCCCTGTATTACATCCCCAGGAATTCCATGCTAGCTTTTGGATGCTGTTGACTCTGTATTTAATCTTCTTGCTAGAGGCTTTGAGGTGATGGCGACAGCGTGAGAGTCCAGTCAAGGGCGACTCCGAGGTATCTGGGTCTGTGGTCATGGTTACGAAGGGCACCACAGAATTTACCTTGAGTGGCCTCGATCCTTCATTTTTTTTCTCAATTGAAAGGAGGATACTGATGTTTTCCCTGCATTCGGCTTCAAGCATAATGCTTTGAAGTAATTTTCTAGCATTGTTAGGTCCACCTCCAGGGTTCTCTCCGCTTTCTCGCAAGTAGAGACTTGGGTTAGCCAGTGCAATATCTTCTGCATAAATTATTTTGCGAGACTCTTGATAAAATGTTACTGATGTAAAGGTTGAATAATGCCGGAGTCAGGGTGTACTCTTTTATGAGGCCATTATTTAATCTCCTCGTGTGACTTTCTGTCATAACAGTGCACATTGAGAAGTCTGTTAGCATTGCGTTGATTGTATTCTGTAATGCGTTTCAGCAAGCATCTGTCCTTGGAAATATTTATATAGCAGCAATAATAATGAGCAGGACTGGTATGCGTGTAGGCCATGATGAGATACCAGGGCAGGAATATTGGCTTAGGAGCAGGGCGAGAATACAGAGACGAGATTTTTTGTGCTGATTTGTGTCTCCACATTTTGGGCAACAACCGTTTTATCAAAGTGTCAAATTTTCTAAAAGTTGACACCCGAATAGCAAAACTTTACACAACAGTTTAATTAATATTTTATCAACTTTACCAGAATTAAGGTGACCCCCTTTACTACACACACACAGAACAAATGGTACTAATTGTAGTTGTAAATGGTTAAAACAAGAATTCATGCCCACACACAGAGGTCGCCACAGGATACCCACTACAAGCTATAGGCCACACTAGGCATGGCTTGTAGGAGGATTCCTGCCTTTGGGAGGCAGGGTGTGGGTCAGTCGCCCAATTTTAAAGGGGCTCGAGTGATCTACCATGGAAACATATTTGTTGAATCTCTTTAACTGACTCATCCCAGCTCTAGGCCAAATATTCTAAAATCATGCGGAAGTCACAAAACTTAAATGTGTGTTCTTGTCTCTTTGCAGTGCTCGCATGGTTACGTGGTGGTGATGGCGATGGCAGTAATGGTGGTGGCAGCTGTAGTGATGTTGCTGCTGGTGGTGGTGATGGTAACAGCGCTGATATTGGTCAGGGCACTGGCAGTTCTCCCCTGGAGCACCAACTGGATGAGGAGCTTTTGGCCATGAGAGCGGAGCAGGAACAGATGTCTGGGGGGGGGCCCCGGTCCGTGTGGGATGTGATGAGGGACCGCGGAACGAGGTGGCAGCTTGTCACCGTGCTTCTGCTCAACGTCACTCAGCAGCTCAGCGGACTGAATGTGGTGATCCACACAATACCTGCACCTCACTCATTCACTTCTCGAGCAATATAGCCAAAGCCTGATTCAAATGCCAACAATTATCACTTCAGTCGAACCGCCAGTAATCCGCCCTCCCGTAATTGACAAATCCTGTAAATTGTAGAAGATTTTGCAATTTGCAGAAGTGAAAATCTTAAAAGAATTGTAGGTGACAGATGATTCATTCCTCATAAAATTATTGAACCATGATGGGAATTACATTTCAATGACAGATTTGTGTTGACCTTCACTTTGGAAAGTGTATTTTTTGTGTGAACATTGTAGACTTTTTTGGGCGTTTATGTCACATAGACTAACTCTGATTACATGATCTTTTGAGTGGTGAGGAGTTTTATACTTGGGTAGTAGGTCTTACGAATTAAAATAAAATCCTTAACTACAATAGGTTCATATGGCAGATTTGTTCCAATTGGGTTTAAGGAGTTATTAGTAAAACCTAATATTCTGCTCTTTGTTCACCATACTAGCCTCTCGTATTTTGTGCCAAGCTTCATACGTCATCGCTCGTAACCCTCGCCCCAACAACCTGTGTAGGTGTAGTGCCCTACCTGTCTAGAGATGTAAGACAGTCCTTGTATGTCAGTAAAGTTAATGTAAATAAATAAATAAACACATAACCTCCAGAAGTAGATATTTGTCATAGTCTTCTGGTGGAAGAATATAAACTAAACTAAAACTAAACAATGTTTATTTTACCAGGTAAGGTTCACTACTGGGATATGTAGGTATTTTTCATAAGTGACCTGGCCACAAATGATAGCTCAGTAAAGTGGCTTATCGTGTGCATATTTGTAGCAGCCAAATACTCTGAACGCATGTTTCTAAATGTGGAGGGAAAACCTGAAGGACCCGGATAAAAATACATGCGACCACGGGGAGCATGTTTGTTTGCATATATTGCCACAAGTATGTGTGGTTAATGCAGACTTGATGTCTTGCAAAATGTATCTATGTGGTGTTTGAATATCTTAACACCTGCTGTTTAATTGCCAGAAAGGGTAAAACAAATCTTATTTTTTCATCATGATTCATAACGTGTTGATCTCATTATAACGTGATCAGTAACTTTCTACTGTTAATGTGACTTAGGTTATTTCATTGGCATGTGATTCCTAGAAATACTTGCATATTCATGTTGCAGACCTTAGTTACTTTTTTCCTTGACCTTTGCCCTGGAATCTGATTATCTTGATAGAACAGCGGTTTGAGACAAATGCAACTGAGATTTTGTTTGTATAACTTTTTTTTTGCGGTTTACTTTACATTTGGACTGTGACAATTCCAGAGATGAGGTTACATATATTTAAAAAAAAACCTGGCTGGGACTGGACTCGGTCTCGTGTTCATGCAAGTGGTCGTTTGGTCTGTCTGTTGTCGTAGACCCCCATTATAGAAGAAGTATTTTTGGGCCTTTCCAAAGTTTTACAATTTCGCCTTACAGAGGCGATAAACCCAAACTTATACACACACTACCAACTATACGGGGGACAAGTATATGTGTGTATTAGCACGCTGTGCTACAAACCCAGCCACCCGAGTTTCGATTCCCGCTCACGGGCAACACCAGTGACGAATATCTGAACTGGTCCTGGGTTTCCACAAGGTCGACTCAGCCTTAAATGAGTAACTGGTGCAGTGTGTAAACATCGCCACTGGGGAGAAAAAAGCGGTCACCCAACCCCTCGTGTGCCATGCCGACCTTCATAGGTGCTCACTGACAGTACTTGTCTTGTTTAACACGTAGACTTTCGTGACCAATATCATCCATTACTGAGGTTTTTTGGGTTAGTTCGCGTAAATATATAAATGTGTCATTAAAACCCGCCATCACCCGACTCAGCCAAATAGTAAGGGTTATCACGTGAACAGAACATGTCAATTCGTCACAAGTACACTACACCAGTGTGTTGGAGAGCCAAGCCACAACATTTACAATCTGAGTACGACGTTTTGCCAGTAATTACAACTCGCTTCATCAGGCAACAGCCAGATTTGCGGAGAAGTGTAACTGTTTCGTTCCGTATATAGAGGCGTAGATGTGGTGACCACACTTCTGCGCTCTTGCGCAAAGTGGGGAGGGGGGGGTTAATGAGTCAACGTACATTATGCATGTGCATTATGTGAGCTTTTTGATCTTGTTCTTAATGTCTATTGTGTGTATTAAAATAGCCGTACGAACGGTAATCCCTATTGAAGTATGGTTCCCTTTATAGGCATGCATTTAAATAATGTATTATTTGATTATTCGTTTCCACGTAGCACTAAGGCGGTAGCTATCCGAACGGTTAAATCATTTAGATTTCTTTAAATTTCGATAGATTATCTAATTAGTCTTGGCCAGTAGTGGCATGTTTTAACGACACATTTATATATTTACGCAATCTAACCCAAAAAACCTCTATTATGGAGTACTTGTCCTCATAGTCTGTTGAGGTTATACGGGGGATCTTTGTATTTTGGTTTTCAGATTTACTTCTATTCCACGTACGTGTTCAAGGAGGCAAAGATCTCAGAGGAGAAGATCCCCTACATGACACTGGGGACTGGAGCTGCAGAAATTCTCACCGCCATGTCCTGCGTAAGACAGACATAGCAGCTATAACCAGGGTGGAAATGGGCTGGAAGGGCCCAGAATGCTGTGGTGGGAGTGAAAATTGTACTCGACTGTGTCGTTGCGGAAGGAATCAGGGACTAGTGTAGCATCAGGTTGTCCACATATATATATATGGGGAGGGCCATGGAGGCAAGATGTTAACTACCTCACCTGGTATAAAAGAGGTTCGTGGGTTCGATCCCGACCTTGAAGGCTGTAGATTTTGAATTTGCATGTCTTTCTTCCTGTGATCGCGTGGATTTTTCTCCGGGTCCTTTGGTTTTTCCTCTCCACATTCAGAAACATGCGTTTAGAGTATTTGGCTGCTATACATTTCCACATGATAAGCCACTTCATTGAGCTATCATTTGTGGCAGGTTGCTCGTGAAAATGATCAATATAGCTCAGTGTGCCTTATCTGGTAAAAAATAAAATAGTTTCATATGCTCTATATACTTCACAAGTGCCATTATCTGGATCTCTAAAACTGTACATGGGAGGAAAACTTACATATAAGTGTATAAAAGGTATGAGAATATTCGTTCGTTCATTCGTTTCTCAGTCCGCTTGTCCTGGTGAGGGTCGTGGTGGCAACATGTTGAGTAGGGTGGTCCAGACCTCCCTTTTCCTGGCAACAGACTCTAGCTCTTCCTAGGGAATTCCCAGGCATTCCCAGGCCGACATAGTCCCACCAGTGTGTCCTGGGCTGGCCCCCGGGGTCTTTGCCCAAACCACCTCAACTGCCGCCTCTCGATCCAGAGGAGCAGCGGCAGGACCCTGAGGCTCTCCCGGATTACCAAGCTCCTCACCCGATCACAGAGAGTGAGCCAGGTAACACTGTGGATAAATATAATTTCGGCTCCTTGTACCCGTGATCTCATCCTTTCGGTCATTACCTAAAGTTCATGACCATAGGTGAGGGTGGGAATGTAGATCGACCTGTAAACCGAGAGCTTATTGGTCGAGAACTCAGCTCCTGCTTCACTACCATGGAACGGTACAGTGCCCGCAACACAATGCCACACTAATCCACCAGCCGATCTCCCGCTCCCATTATCATCACTCACGACAGAGACCCCGAGGTACTTAAACGCCTCCACTAAGGGTAGCTGTTCCCCCCCTCACTTGGAGAAAACAATCCACCATCTCCCGGGAGTGAACCATGACCTCAGATTTGGAGGTGCTGATCTTCATCCCAGCCACTTCACACTCGGCACCAAACCATTCAAGTGCACGCTGGAGATCACAGACAGACGAGGCAAAGAGGATGTCATTTGCAAAAAGCAGCTACGCCACCTCTATGTCTCCATACTAGATACTCTCCATACCTTGGCTGCGTCTTGATATCCTGTTCATGAAAATCACAAACAGGAGTGGAGACAATCTGTACCCTTGGTGGAGTCTAACACCCACAGTGAACGAGTTTAATTTAACACCAAGAATACGGACAGAGCTCTCACTCTGGGAATAGAGGGACTAGATAGCGCACAAAAGCGGCACCGGTACATCATACTCTCGCAGCACCTCCCACATGACATTGCAGGGAACATGATCATATGCTTTCTCCAAGTCTACAAAGCAGAGTTAGACTGGAGAAGCATACTCACATGACCCCTCAAATATCTGTGAGAAGGAAAAGAGCTGGTCCATTGTTCCACGACCATGACGGAATCCAGATTGTTCCTCTTGAATCTGAGGCTCGCCCACCGGGCGGAGCCTCCTCTCCAGCACGCCCTCTGGTCTCCTTTTTTAAAAAAATGGGAACCACGTCCCCAGTTTTCCAATCCAGAGGTACTGTACCTGCCATCCATGCAACATTGAAGAGGCGTGTTAACCACGACACTCCTACACTGTCCAGCGCTTTTAACAACTGGGCGAATCTCATTCAACCCTTGCAGCTTTTCCATTACGAAGGCCCTCTCAACTGCTGCAGCAACTTCAGCAGTCGTGATGTATCCAACCATCTAGCTGTTTCCAGAGCTGCCTCCTGAGCAGAGGGGATGTCCACCGGGTTGAGGAGCTCCTCAAAGTATTATTTCCACCTCTAAACTATCTTCTTAGTTGAGGTCAATGTTATGCCACCATTACTGAAAACAGCCTGGGTCATGTCCCGTCGACCACTCCTACAGGATCAGGTGGTTTTTTCAGAACATCTTTGAGGCTTCCCGGTAATCCCTCTCCATGACCTCTCCAAACTTTTCCCATGCCCGGGCTTTCGCTTCAGCGACTGCTGCAGCTGCCGCCCTCTTAGCAAGCCAGTACCTCTCAATCGAGTCTGGATACTGTTTTCTGAGCATAGCTAGGAAAGCCTCCTTCTTTAACTTGACAGCTTCCATCATCACTGGTGTCCACCAGCAGGTCCTAGGATTGCCACCATGACAGGCACCAACTGCCTTCAGGCCACAGCTTTTCACAGCTGCATCCATAATAAAGGTCTTGAACATTGTCCACTCGGACTCAATGTCCACGACCTCCCCTGGACTGCAGTGTAAATGTTTCCGGAGGTGGAAGTTGAAATTTTTCTGCACTGGGTCTTCCGCCAGACGTTTCCAGAAAACCCGAACTATTCGTTTCGGCCTTCCACGTCTATCTGGTCGGTGCCCCAAGCATCGGATTCAACTTACCACTATGTGGTGAACATGTAACAGCTCTGCCCCTTTCTTAACCTGAGTCTCCAGAACATACGCCTTAGGTTCAATGATACAACTATAAAGTCAATAATTCACCTTCGGCACACTTATGAACATCCTTCTGTTTGAACATGGTGTTTGTTATTGACATTCCGTGACTAGCGCAGAATTCCAATAACACCTCACCATTATGGTTCAGATCAGGGGGGCGCATTCCTCCCAATCACGCCTCTCCAGGAATATCTATCGATTCCCCCGTGAGCTTTAAAGTCGCCCAGTAAGACTATGGAGTTGGTAGATGGCACTCTGTTGAGCACTGCACCTATCGTCTCCAAGAAGGCCGAATAATCTGAACTGCTGTTTGGTACATAAGCACAGACAAGAGTTAAAGTTTTCCTGTCTGAGAACCAAAGTCTCATTGGTGTGACCCTCTCATTCACTGGGACAAATTCCAACTGAACAGCACCCAGCAGGGGGCTTCTGAGTATCCCCACACCCGCCTAGGCCTCTCACCAGAGGTTACTCCAGAATAGGAGAAAGACCACACCCGATTGTGAAGTTTGGATCCAGTGCCAATGCTGTCTGTGGAGGTAAGACCGACTATATTTAGTCAGTACCTTTCCACCTCCACCAACTCTGGCTTCTTCCCCCCAGTGATGTGACATTCCACATCCCAATAGCTAATGTCCATCGCCAAGGTCCAGTGCATTTTAGACCATCCCTCTCCCTGCCATACAGGCATCGCACCCGCCGCTCACCCTTCGTCCTGCAGATAGTGGGCCCACAGGGTGGCACTACGTAGTCATTTCGAGCTGGGCCCGACCGGGTTACATGGGTCACCTGGCCACCAGGCTCTTGCTGGTGAACACCACCCCGAGGCCTGGCTCGAGGGGTGTGTCCCGGTATCCCTTGTACGGGCAAGGTTCTCTGATTTTTTTTATTGTTTAACCATTCACGAGCAGCTTTTTTTTACCGTTATTTTTCTGGAACCTCCCCCCAGAGCGTTTTACCAAGGGAGACCCTACTAGGAGTACAAGACTCCAGGCGACATAGCTCTAAGGGTCATTATAACACACAGACCTCACCACCACGATAAGGTTACGATCCTTCGATGGGGGTATGAGAATATTTATATAACAAGTTACATATTATTTCTATATTATTTATAAATGAACATGATGTAACAGGAAACTAAATTATATGTATTAGTCAATGTTCGCTTTCACCACCCCCATGTGCTCAGGCTCAGTTTGTATGATCCAAATCCAAAATCATATATTCCCATTTCCAGCCCTGGCTGAGAACACAGAAAAGATACTGGCACAGCAGCTATAGTACACAGAGACAATGACAGCTTCAGGGAATGTGCAGTGTGTAAATATCACCATTGGAGATACAAAGGGTGTTTTGATGGCCAACCACCCCCTCCTGTGCTGTGTTGGTCTTAATAGGTACTCGAGAACAGCACGAGGCCAACAGTCTGTTAAAGGCTATTACATGGGGGATCTTTCTCTCTGTGTGTAGGGCATGCTGGTGGATTGCCTGGGCAGGAGACCTCTGCTGCTGTGTGGCTATGTTCTCATGTCGCTTTGTTGTGCAGCCATCACCGTGTCTCTGGCACTTCAGGTAGGAGCAACAATCTCACAGAAAATGCAACTACTCCCAGGGCCAAATTATGTTTTAAGGGGGACACGAGGCTATTATAGTTTAATGGAGACCCTGTTTGTACAAAATGCAATTCCTTCCCTTGACTGTTTCCATCACCCACGGCTTAATGCCAAATACTCCATAGCTATTCACATTGATTAGTTTAGTTCCAGCTTTTAAAATGTGACGTACGAAATGCAAACCTGAATGAAAATTTTAAATGAACAAAACTTTAAATTGTGTTGATTACGTTGATGGTGGCGAGATGTTAATTACCTCGCCTGGTATACAGGAAGTTGTGGGTTCGATCCAGACCCTGACGCCTGTGTATTTGAACTTTCAATATCTCTCTCCCCCGTGGTCACATGGATTTTTCTCCAGTTTCCACATTTAGAATCAACATGGGTTTAGTGCGGCCTGGAAGCGTATTATCAAATAAATACAATTACAATTCCTTATAAGGGAAACAAATACCAATGAATAACAATTGAATGATTACCAATCTATATAATTACAATACCCTCCCCCTCCTTGCCTCGAATCACTGCACCATATTTAATTGAATTAAATGATGACATCACCCTGATGCTGCTCTATTTAAGACCGGAAGCAACAGGAGAGCTTCACCATTCTTGCCCGATGAAGCTGATTGTAATTATCAGCGAAACGTCATACTCAAATTTTAAAAATGCTGTTGATTCTCTCTTCAGCACACCGGTGGGCTAAAGAAGTCAATTAATTTGTCCTTTGAATACGTGACACATTTTTTACTGTTTGGCCGTGTCGGGTGGTGGAGTGTTACGACACATTTATAAACAACGCGATCTGACTCAAAAACCTATATTATGAATTTCATGATGATGTGGCGTTATTCTTCCTCTCACCCTGGCACAGGAGCGCTCTATATGGATGCCTTACCTAAGCGTGGCTCTCATATTTGCCTACATCCTCAGCTTCGGCATCGGCCCCGGTGAGGAGAGGTCTCGCACGTGGTGATGAGACGGCACGTGTCACTTCAATCACGATAGTTGCTATCATCGTCATCATAAACCCGCGTGTGACCCCTACGTGATCCCTGCGCGAGTCCAGGAGGGATCATGGGGATCTTGCCAGCAGAGCTCTTCATGCAAGACTCGCGCTCGGCCGCGTTCGTCATCAGCGGCAGCGTCAACTGGTTCAGCTTCTTCCTCATTGGCCTCCTCTTCCCTTTTCTTGTGGTGAGAGCGAATGTGTAAGCGAATAAAAGTTGGTGGCTTTGAGTGAGAGTATGAGGAGTGAATGTGAGCGAGTGCAAAAGGGCGAGTAAAGAGTGTCTGTGATAATTAGTGACAGTGTGAGAGTTAGTGAGTGAGAGTGAGTGAGAGTATGAGTGTGAGTCATAGTGAAAGTGACGGTGAGAACAAGTGCGAGTGAGTCAGATGCTTGCTAACAGCTCTTGTCCCCACAGTATGTTGAATGATATATTTGGAATCTTTGTCTTTGTGTGTGAGGGAACGCAAGAGTTTTAGTGTTTGCGTATGAGGGAGTGTGTGAAAGTGACTCACACATTAACAGTGTGAGTACAGTGTGAGTCAAACCAGCAGTCGATTGGTGATGCTAAACACAACATGCATTTTGTGTTTACTTTGTTGCCATTTCTCCCGTACCTCCGATTAGCGCAGTTGGCTACGTACGGTGCGAAATAAGTTTAACATAATACACACATGCTACTGCTGATGCTTATGTCTGGTTTTGCCCTTATCAGGAGGACATGGGGCCCTACTGCTTCGTGTTCTTCATGGTGGACTGCGTCATAGGAACTATTCTTGTGTGCATCCTCCTCCCTGAGACAAAGGACCGGTCCTTCGTCGAGATCTCTCGTCTCTTCCACGCAAGAAACTACGGCCACGCGCAGCCCCTCTCCTCCTCCTTGGCCCCTACCACCGCCATTGCCACGTGCCAGATCGAGTCTGCGCCGCTTACGCAAAATGACCAGCTCGAGGAGTGACCGGGGATGTGCGTTGGTTTTTAAAAAGCTCACGTTGATTTCCTGCTGCTCACGTTGAGCGTTGAAGCATTTATTCTCATCTCCCGTTTATAGAACCTGCAGAGTCGTTGGTGGGAATTCCACATTCTTATGGTAAGGGTGGAGTTTCTCCACATGACAACCATTTTGATCTTCCCCCACAGCATGATATTTGTTTTATCGAAGGATGATGGGCCAAAGAAACGCACTAACCGACTCGCAACCTTCCTATTGCGAGCTGCTCGATCACTCTACCCACTGATCCACCAAACCAGATTTATTTGCCATTAAAGTTTAAATATAAAACTTAAAAAAGTAAACTGTAGAGGTGGAGAGAGGTGCCTTGGTGGCTCTGAGTTCAGAGTGCTGTGCTGGTAAAGCTGTGATCCTTGGTTCAAATCCAGGTATCATCCACTGCCTGCGATTTAAACTGGGTTCTATTGTGTAGTGACTTGATGGTCTCAGCCCAGTCACGAATGACTCGCATAGAGACCCATGATATTAAATTCGGTTCCACACTTGATTTAGAAAAAGAATCCATCTCTGAGCATTAAAACGTCGTTTTGACTGTCACGTGACAAGCATGTCATTAAGTGGCAAGGGTGGGTAGGAAAGTGCTACTCTCTACTCTATAGATTAGAGGTCACTTGAAGGAATCTCAGAGGTAGCTCTGTAATATTCACATCGCAGGCCCTGCTCTTGGGCTCCAGTAGCTCAGCAGCTGATGATCGTGAGGGTTGGGGAGTTTGACCGGACCTCTATCCAACCCCTCATAAAGCATTCCAGCGCACCTGAGCTCCAGGCATCACAGCCACTCCCCAGCACAGTCAACCGAATCAGGGAGCCATTGACTCTTCCAAAATACACTTTAATAATTAAAACAACAACGAAACATCACATAAAACAATTACATCATCCAACCCACTCACATCTCCCCGAGAGTTCCCCAGCTGCACAATGGAGTCTTGACTCTGGAAACTCTTCCTGGCCTTATGCAGGAGCAGCTTACAGCTTTCGACTCCTGGGCTCTGATGCAGAAGCAGCTTGCAGCCTCAGGCCCCAGCGCTCTTATGCAGTGAAGATACGCTGTTCAATAGTTTCAGTCGGGTGAATGCTGGAGAGACTCGCGGTCTTCATACTCAGCGATACTATAGACGTCGAACGCCCTCTGGTCACAGGTTGCAGAAATTTAGAAGCCTA
This sequence comes from Lampetra fluviatilis, assembly GCF_964198595.1. NCBI lineage: Eukaryota > Metazoa > Chordata > Hyperoartia > Petromyzontiformes > Petromyzontidae > Lampetra > Lampetra fluviatilis. Next base: position 557,583 of record NC_136339.1, read on the forward strand.
GGAGGTTCATCAACAGGGAACTCTCCCTTCTTGAAAGTGCACGGTGGAGGCAGGATCACCACGCAAACGCCACAATGGCTGAGAGCGGCCTAAATACCACTCAGCCTGGCAAACTCTGGAACCTGAAAATAATATACTTCCTGTAGCAAACAATCTGCGTGAAAACTCTGGGACAACCTGTGAATAACATTTCTCCTGGACCCCCTCACTCTATATATATATGTTGAACTTCTTTCGGAACGTACGTAGACAACCACGCTAAACGGAGGTGCGGTGGAAGGACAACAAACTAAACACAAAAACCCCTTCTAAAGAAATTCGTTTTCGATATAGAATAAAAGTGCATAGCTCGAGTGGCTGCCTAATATCAGCAGGAAGAGCATCCCAGACGAGTGAGACTTTATATTGTATTCGTTTGGCAAATGTAAGCCAATGCAGCCCAGTGAGTACTGGACAGATATGGTCGGATTTTGCAGTACCCGTCATGACACGTCCCAGAGAATTGTGTACACACTGCAGCTTGGTAATGTTTTTGCCAGACATCCCATAGAGTAGTGAATTGCAATAATCGAGCCTTGTCGATACTATACTACACGCAATCGAGTTGTCGATGGTATGACTCAATAGTGGTTGAATGTGTCGTAGAGCCCTGAAATAAAAATTGCAGGACCTGCCTATATTTTGCACGTGGTGATCAAACGACATATTCGGGTCAAGTATGGTGCTGAGGCTCTTTAGAAGAGTAGAAAACTGAATCCTGGAGTCCAACCACCACACCTGATGCTCCCACAATTTGTTTTCGCCTGAGTGCCAAAAAGCAGAGCCTCCGAATTTTCTGGAATAAACAGCATTTCGTTTAGTGAAAACCGTACGTGCACCGCTTGCATGCAATGTTCGAGATTACCGAGGCTCTTCAAATTTAACGTTGACTTCACTGCGGTGTACAATTGTGTACCATCAGCATATTGATGGAATTTGATGTCATGCGATGAAATGATATCAGCGATCAGAGAGACGAATGTTGAAAATAGGAAAGGCCAAGGACGAACCCCGATAGTATACCACTAGGCACTGCATAGGCGATAACTGTCATCGACCATCTAGGTATGAGTCAATCCACCCCAGTGTCATATCTGATACACTGAACCTTGACCTTAGATGCCCGATGAGTATCTCAAGGTCAATCGTGTAGAAGGCGGTTGAGAGATCGAGGCTAACCAATGCTGCGGTGCACCAGTCGCCTATCATTTTGTCGAGGTCATTAGTGATCTTAAGTAGAACCGTCTCAGTGCTGTGGAACTTCTGGTATGTCGACTGCAAAAGTTGGAGTCGTGTTACTTGTGCCATTCTGAACTGGTCTGTAAAAGATTTGCTAGGTGGACAATCGGCAATGCAAGCACGCCTGAACAAGATTCGAGAATCGACGTGTGAATGTAGTCGATCGGCGATGTCTTATTTGGCAGTTGTGCAATGAACATCGACACCTCTGCCACCGACGTTGATGCAAGGGTCTCGAGTTTTGCATTGGTTCCAGGTTGATCAAACTCAGATCGCAAACCAGGAGAATGCCTTGCCTTGTAATTAGAAAAATCAATCTTGATCATCGCTTTTATTGGCAAAGAATGTCGCAAGTACTGTGGACATACCGGGCAGCAGACCCTTCATAACGTGCCACAGAGCATAAGGGTCACGAACCGAGTCATTGATGTGCACAGCATAAAACGATCTGTGAAACTCAATAATGAGTCGGTTGGCAAATCTACAAGCCGCTCTGTAAGCGAGTCAGACAGGCTCGAAACTAGTTTTCTTCCAAAAACATTTCAGCCTTCTCCACATCTGCTTTGTAACAATCACCTCGGGTGACAGCTATTTACTGTGCACATTCCCTGTTCCCTTTGTGCTTGTTTGGCTGGACAGGAGTTTATCAAGAACAATTTTCTAATTGAGCTCCAAATTAATCGACCGTGTACCTGAAATATTCAGAAACAACCTTCGAGACTCCCTCACTCTGCCTGAAAACTGAAATATAAAATATGATCACACGCATGCGCCAGTACTCTACCCTTAAAGTGAACATTCACGGATATCACCTGTTTAATTTAGAAAAACACATTAAACAGTTAACCACTTTACCTGGAGTCTGAATTATCATTGGTGTAAAATAACGTTCTGCCCAGAACTCTCTGATAACCATTAAAAAAGTATCTAATGGCTATGGCCCCAATGCATGGCTCATATGTACACCTGGGGGAGGAGGAGCGGCCCGTAAGGGTCGCAACAATAATGACGATAATGCTGTTGTGTGCCTGACTGGAGCCTGCAAATGCCACAGCATGCGCCGGGTAACGTCATCTTGTGCGGCTTGAATCAACGCTCGGTGATGCATGCGTGTGCGTAGTTTCTCGGGTTCAATAAACAATGTATGAAGTTGACTGGTGATCATTGGCGATTGCTACAAGGAAAATACACCTCAGGCATCATAGTGAGACGTGGACAAGTAGCCTAGAAGGTTGAGACGGGTGGAAGTGAACGAATCTATCAAGTTTGGGGTTCAAGTCAAAAGCCAGGCGTTTTATTTATATATATTTGTGTAGCTCCACCTTGCATACAAATGATGTAGATTGTTGGATGAAGGTGATTTTAGCGTTTAGGTAAGACTGGATGTTAGAGAGAAATCAATCCGTGGCTCACACGTAGCCAGGGAGACGTAGGTTTATTTCTTTAAACAATGAAATCAACACGTTTGTTAATAACACCGTGGCCTTTAAAGGGAAAATGTCGGCGATGTTTTGGACAAATGGCCATTCTTAAAAGCACAACAATACTTTGGCATTTACGTGCTAAGCAAAAAGGCGATTACCCAAAACGTCACCTATTATATATATTTTCTTTAAGGCCACAGTGTTATTGATTAATGTTTTCATTATTAATTGAGGTTATGCACCGATGCCAACGCAGCAGTATCAGATGGGTGCAATGGGAACGTGTCGCGAAACTAGTTGAGAGAGTTATTGGTGTAAGGAGAACGAGCACTGGGAAAATCAGTCTATGGGGGAGAAAAGTGGTCCAGACACTTTCCCAATCAGGGCCTACTCATTGTGTGAAGAAGATGGCATTCAAGGCACCCTATTGGCTGTACTTTAAAACTTTTTTATATTTATAATGTCATTGTGTGTTTCCTCTGGGTCACAGAGTACAGTTGATCATCGATTATCCAGCGCGAGATTATCCAGCTTCCAATATTATCCGGCGGTCCCGAGCCGATCCGGCAAAACTAGCAAAACCCGACACATGCGGATTTTGTTTGCAACCTGCCATGGCGCCTCTGAGGCGCTGAAGATAGCAAAAACAACACGAGGAAAATGTACCCAGATAAAGGGTAACTGGGTCTCCATTACCCTAGATCTAACCCCGGTGGACTCGAGGATGAGAAATCTTCTACCCTTGCGCAGGGACCTGGTGAGGAGAGAGGGGATACGTTCCCAACTACTCTATCCGGCTAAAATACAAGTCCATGTCAGTTGAAAAAATGTGACTTTCTGACCCCAGGAGAAGCGATGGCGAGCAACGAAGTGCAGGAGATCGATCGTACAGGGCCCCGAGGGGGGATTTGGGATGTTGTTGAATTGGTATGCTGGAGGTGGGGGTCCTTCGGACGGCGCAGGCGGCGTGGGCTGGGACCGCAATATCGGTGCCCTGGCGACAGGACACGACTGACTTTCTTTGGCGGAGCGACCCGTGTGCCGGGGGCTGGGTGAAGGTGGTGCGGGGCTCTCCCCCCCCCGCCTTTCCCACCTCTATGCCCCCCCCCTTCACAGGGCAGTGTGGAAATGCTTCGATGCCTTCTTCTTTCCTCGATAAGAATGCCTGATATGATATAGTTTACACTATAAACCGGTAAATCACAGTCGATTGGCTGGTCTATGTGGTGAGGTAAAGTGTGGGTACCTTCCAACTCTTTCAACACGTCTGGCCAGTGTGAAAGAATAGACCAAATGCCCTCTAGCGCGTCCTCTAGTGGCCGCAAGCAAGCATAGATCATACAAATGTATTGTACCCAGTGGAACAGATGTCGTCATTCGAGCCCTCATAAACTGAGGGCTCGACTGGCTGCATGGATTGTGGCATCATTGGATCCTGTGGGATGAAGACCACATGTGGAAGGTTTCCATCCAGCTATGGACAGAACATAGCTACTGATGACATTTTTCCTGAAACATTTATCTGCTTTAGTTTTTTTTTCATTTTCCAAGGACCTATCACCACCCATCAGCAAGAAGATCAATACCGCACGTCGCAACATGCATACATGAGAAAATACTCAAAAATCCCAAAACGAAAATGTATTTACAAAGCAGCAGAAATCTCCAGCCACCATCAGAAATGTTGTTAATGAATAAATTGACCTCCAACCTTCCAAAATGAATCGGGTGGCGATATGGCAGTGACAGGAGTACAACCCAGACCCGGAGCCTGAAGTTTACTGAAGCCATCGATCCGACTGGACAGCGATTCAAGAAACCTTACAAGGAGATGTACATGTTCCGCCACAATGCAAACACTAAAGTAGACCAATAATATGTATCCGTTCGCAAATACCACCACGAACTTGAACTCTACTTAAAGATTCAACCCTGCGATGCCACCGTTACTTACCACATATCCAACCGCACGATGCAAGACCGACGGGACATGTTTCGCAAAATTCGGATGAATCACACCAACAACAGATGCACGGTTCACGTCACCAAAATGGGTCATGGACAAGAAACCCACCAACGTTTACGTCATCATCACGCCCAAAATCTCCGGCCGTTAGATGCAACAATATAAACTGACACATGACGATCTGCAAGAACTAAGACATAGATCCCCCATGTAACCATAACAGACTGATGAAGCAATGTGCTGTTGAACACAAGGGGGTGACCAACACCGTTCCCGGCTTCCTTTTGTGACCCCAGTGGCGATGTTTACACACTGCACCAGGTTCTAATTTGAGTCGACCTAGGGGAGGCCCAGGACCGGTTCAGATAATTGTCACTGGTGTTGGTCGTGAGCGGGAATCAAACTTGGGTTGCCGGGTTAATAGTGCAGCACAATAATCGCTGCACTACCCCTCCCCACTATGCTCCTAGTCTTCTAGCATCATCACCCAGAGTCTCTCCAATACTGGATGAAGGCCTCCCCAAGCCTTTACTAATACATCACTGTTTTTGAGTTGTACGCCTTCTGGTGTCATCTGGCCCTACACCAATGGGGACTAGGCTCTAAAGAAAGCCGTCTCGGGTGTGGGCCAATCAACTTCAATGACAGTGCATATTATTATCCTTATCAGAGTTGCTTCTTTTTGTTTGCTTAATTGACTACTTGTGTTGTGGTCATTGCAAACATGATGCCTTGAATAAAGGTGTCAGTTTTGTACCAGTTAAAAGGGTAAAAACCTACCATTATATTTTGCCACTGGTAAAAGAGATCTCATAGTGTAAATGTTTAACCCGAACTCTCAATACTCTGATATTGCACTGTTTTTGAGTTGTACGCCTTCTGGTGTCATCTGGCCCTACACCAATGGGGACTAGGCTCTAAAGAAAGCCGTCTCGGGTGTGGGCCAATCAACTTCAATGACAGTGCATATTATTATCCTTATCAGAGTTGCTTCTTTTTGTTTGCTTAATTGACTACTTGTGTTGTGGTCATTGCAAACATGATGCCTTGAATAAAGGTGTCAGTTTTGTACCAGTTAAAAGGGTAAAAACCTACCATTATATTTAGCCACTGGTAAAAGAGATCTCATAGTGTAAATGTTTACCCCGAACTCTCAATACTCTGATATTGCACTGTTTTTGAGTTGTACGCCTTCTGGTGTCATCTGGCCCTACACCAATGGGGACTAGGCTCTAAAGAAAGCCGTCTCGGGTGTGGGCCAATCAACTTCAATGACAGTGCATATTATTATCCTTATCAGAGTTGCTTCTTTTTGTTTGCTTAATTGACTACTTGTGTTGTGGTCATTGCAAACATGATGCCTTGAATAAAGGTGTCAGTTTTGTACCAGTTAAAAGGGTAAAAACCTACCATTATATTTTGCCACTGGTAAAAGAGATCTCATAGTGTAAATGTTTACCGAAAGAACCAAGAAGATGAATCCCTGCAGTCACGAAAGCTTTAAATCGAAATTTAAGATCGGCAAGTTTACAGAACCACGCGCAACTGGCACTCAGGAGCTGGCACCGGAGCTCTGTGGAGTAGCGAGGCTGGCAGTGCCACTGTGCGCGCACATGGGGGCACCGAGGGGGGAGCCCCGTGGACACGAAGGCCGGCACACGGAGCTGGAGGTGGGCGGCGGAGTGAGCGGCGGAGAGCTCAACGTGGATCCGGGCACTGCCCATCGGCACCAACAGCACGCCCGAGGCCGCGACCACTCATCGACGTGGAACGGCGCTCTGTGCCGCTCGGCCAAAGGAGCCGAGTTCCAAACAGCAGGGCCACCTCTCCGTCCACGGAGAACACCCCTGTGATGAAGAGCATGGAGTTGAGTCCCGCGCCGTGCGTCTACATCACCGCGCGTAGGCCGAGACCCCCAGCTGCTCTGCTGCAATATGCCAGCGACAGGAGTACAATCCAGATCCGGAGCCTGACGTTTACCGAGGCCAGCAGCTGCTCTGCTGCCTCAGCCATTGCTTTGGAAGTTCACTCTACGAAGACCCAGTGCTGTGGCCATGGCCTCGAGGATGGGCTCGTGCTCAAGAGAGGTCTTCCCCCTGGCTGGTGCGTGTGGTGCTACTGAGTTGCCTGGAACAGCTGGTAGAGCGGACTACACCGTCACTCTCACCTCATCCATCACACACATCGCACCTCATCAAACAATGGCATCTCCCATGTTTTGTGAATTGTCTTCCTTCAGTTTACAATGTTCTTCACCCGTAGAATACATTGTGAAACTATTACAATTTATATTGTCGATTATGTCAGGTATTGAAACGAATCCTGGTCCCATTACTGCCACATTTTCTCCATCACAAACACAGACAGGATCTTGGCATTGTCCATGTCAACATTAAAGGCCTCATAGCTACATTTAAACAATTCAAAATTGTATTCAATATTTTTTGTCTGGACATCTTCTGTCTGTCTGAAACAAGGCTTACCTCGTACATCAATCATAGCCTCGTATAATTTGAAGGCTATAATATATTCAGATTACATAAGCAAGAAGAGGAGGTGTGACAGTATATGTGGAAAATGACCTCCCTTGCATACAACTAAATACTGTATCTGGCCCAGGCTCTTTTGAATGTATCACGCATGAGCGTCATTTTACTCCAGGTAACCAACATTTTACCCTGTTGCTATATACCACCAAATAGCAAAAACAATAAATTCATCTTTATTTAAAGCTTTCGTGACTGCAAGAATTCATATTCTTTGGGTCTTTCGGTAAAGTCACACAGATAAGTTCAAAGAAAATAACAAAAAACTACGACGTTTCGATCGCAACACAAGCGGTCGTCATCAGGAAAAGGGGGGTTAGCTTCTAAAGACAACTGCTTATAAAGGTTTGAAATGGGCAAATGTCAGCAGCCAATGCCAATGCAAGTGGTGGGCAGCGACCGCAGCGGTGGTGGGCTTTTCACCAATCAAAGGGCTGCCAGGAAAAAAATTAGAATGTCAATGCAAGATCGCCGAGCATACTTTACGGCGAGTGCGCCAAGGTGGTTATGTTGATGTGAGAGATTAGCATGCTAATGGAAAATAGCTGAGCATCCTCTACAGCGAGCGCGCCAAGGTGGCTATGTTATCAAAAAAGATTCGTTCATGAAGCCATCCATATATACAGTATAGACACAGACACAATTTCAACCGAGAAGATGGGTACAAACTGAGCAATCATTGGAAGGAAGTTATTAACCAGTTTAAGTCATAACTGGCTGTGATGTTCCCAGCCTACCACCTTCCGATGTTAGTTGTTATTTTCGGCTTTCTGATTTTTTACATTAACAGATTAAATTTCTCACTAACACAGCTACCTCACGCGCCATCCTCGAGGCTGCTGCTTCACGATCTTCCATTAACATGCTAATCTCTCACGTAAATGTTAGCCACCTTGGCGCACTCGCCATGAAGGATGCTCATCCATACTTTTTCTCCGACTAAATAAATTTACCCAGTAAATTTTCAAAAGTGGGAGTTTTAATTAACCATATCAGGACAACGATTGGCAAATTAAAGCAATGCTGAGGTATACATTGCATGGGGTGTCAATGGACTATGTCACAGATGTGCTTTGTACCTCCGGTGATAGGAACATCCCACAGAGCAGATATATTTATGGCGCTGAACTCGCCCGTATGAGCTGATGCCAACGAGCTATAGAACATGCGCCCGGCAAGTATGAATCAAGAGTAATACAGTAAAAAATTATTTAGAGTTATAGTTTGGAAGCTGACACGGAGGATAGGTATATGGAGGTACATTCAGCTACCTGAGATGAGTGAAATGAGATATGGCTCATAGCATTCTTACGCCGAATAAAGACCCATCATTGACTGTCCCCGCCCCAATAGGAATGAATGGGGGAATAATAGATAAATACGTATATTTCCACGCTTTCTCAGGAAGTGTAATCAAACAGTGAAGATCACCTTCTCTGAGCTGATTCCAACGAACTATAGCTTACGTATCTCGGATGCCGTATGTCGTGAGGTATAAATCGCACGGAGTTTCAATGGGAGATGGAACATTTTCCTATCCCAAATAAAAAAAAATCGGAATCGAATGGATTCTTCTTTACCCCCTCGTAGATGGTGAACGTGGTCATATGGTGCACTAAGTTCCACTTGTTAAAACACTTTTCGACTCAGAGATATTTGGCTTTTAACCGTAATGCTAATTCCCATTAGGAGTTTGCACCAATGGCTATATCTCCATCATAGAGAGGGATTTTTTGGGTTAGATCACTAAATGTGTAGTTAAACCCACCACCATCCGACACAGCCAATTGGTAAGGTTTGTTACGTAAATAAAACATGCCAATTTGCTACTTGTTCAACACACCAGTTGTGTGTTGGAGAGTAAACCCAGAACATTTACAATTCTAGACGACGTTTAATCAGTAATAACAATCAGCCCCATCAGGCGACAGCTAGAATTGTGAAGAAATCCTCCTGTTTCGAGTTTAAATATGGGGATAACTGTGACGTCACCACTTGTGAGCCTATCAGGTGCGAAGACTAGAGGGGGGCAGGGTTAATGTAGTCATATACATTACAATGGATATATATTATTAGTTGGGTTATTCACAGTTACATTAACGGTGTACATTCTGCCGTTCATGGGCCCAAAAATCGCAATACCTGTTATTGGCTGCTCACAGTTAATCACCATCTCAAAATCGCATAGCGGGCAAACACACTTTGCTGGAAAGATCCCGACAGGCGGACTTGAAGAAAGCAATCCTTGGCCCGAAGGTCTACCATGCGAGAGTTGGGAGTTGCACGCTGGTACAAATACCAAAATGGCCGATTCTATCAAACCAATATGGCCGCTCAGATTGACATTTGTTTTTTTACAGATTCTTCATTCAAATGGGACATTGTCAACGTGCCAAATTTGGTAGACGGAGAGTTTTACCACGGTCAATATCTCCACACACACACCAATTTGGAATCGGGAAAAGTAGAATAAGCCCGTTTATATTTTGTCGCTTATGTTCCCGAGCCACGGGTCATCCCTGAGGGCGTATCAGTTTTAAAACAAACCTTCGAAGAGAATGTATATACATATCTTGGTATATATAGCTTTACGAACTCTTACACGTTGTGGAAAGTAGCAGAAGCAGCCTCCTGGCTGCGATGCAATGAAATTCATTATTCAACGCGACTCTTTGTCACGGTACCACTGTTAAGGCCAGTTCTTCCCACAAGAGGGCGATAACTCACCAAATGGCTCAGGTTTCCCTTTCTTTTAAAGGACCGCACGCTTGTAGCAAGATTCCCATAGAAAAATGGGCCGACTTAGCGTCCTTTGCTCGGCCTGGAAACGAGTGAAGTGAACCGGCTGGCCATGCTCCCCATGGTGGGTGGGAGGGGGGGTGTCTACCGAGTTATAAAAACAAAAACTCCCATCCTGTCCCCTTTCTAAGGTGTGCCTCTCTCGAGGGTTACTCCTCAACAAATGCCGTTTTCTCTGGTTAAACGGAAGGAAGTGATGGGGAACACTTGTAACACCTTTACATGTGCCCCAAAGACAACGATTGGCAAAGGAAAGCAATGTTGATCGCCGTCACATTGCAGTGACATTTTCCCCGTTACAGGAATACCAGTTAGGAATATGTAGGGGAAAATGTGTATACAACGGTTGTGCTTACCCTCCTGAATTCGTCCACGAGTCGCCCCTGGACAGGCTTGCTACTAATGACACATGTCAAGTTATATCATTCATCGGAGCCTATCATTAAAATGTTTACTTATAATGTCCTCAGTGGCAGGATCACATGTGGGTCTAGTATATAGTACTGCGTCGAAATAGAACACGTAGCTAACGGAGGCAATTAGCATTTTACCAGCATTGGTTCGAGCAAAGGCTGACAGCTGATGAGACACTGCATGTCGACACTAAGTCCTTGCCTATAAAAATCTGGCAGTGCATCGGCATTGGTTCAAGCAAAGCCTGAAAACTGCTGATAAGAAGCTGCACGTCGAAAGCAATCCTCGCCTACAAATATCTGGCAGTTACACCAGCATTGCTTCAAGCAAAGCCTGACACTGGTGATGAGACGCTGAGAGTCGAAACCCAGCGATTGCTTCAAATGGAGCAGTCTGCACGACCGACAGTGCCACTGTGCATTGCAGCTGCACCGCGGCGAGGTACGAGGCTCCTCCTGAGCGGGGGGAGGGGGGGCGATGCAAGATCCGACTGTGGGCCCCCCTCCTCCTTTCTCCCGACTTACTTTTTACTGAAATAGCTACAGATGTTTTTTTACTCCGTATACAATATGTATGCTAATATGTAAGATAATTAACCAATTGGCACGTTTTGTTTACGTACCAACCCTTATTGATTGGCTGTGTCGGGTGGTGGCGAGTTTAACGACACACGATCTAACCCAAAAAACCCTTTATTATGGATAATATTGGTCGCGAAAGCCTACGTATTAAATCGCTATAGCTGTTCCTGCAGTGTGTACAAACCATTGTATATATATCATACACCGTCTGCTTTACAATGGAAAGTCAAGATCTCGTAACGTTGTTTTCAAGAGTTGCCGAAATTAGCCAAATATGAAAAAATGCCATTACAAATCACTCCATTGGAATCAATACAAATCGATACCTTTAAACGCCATTTGCCACCAAGTGACAGTAACGTCACAACGGTGCCTCTGCCAGGTCAGGTGTAGTTTGAGGCCACGTGAAGTATCGAAGGCTCGTTGACAGGAGGTCATGGGACAGACCCAGGTGCCATGGGTTGACTGACTGAGATGAGTGGCCGATGCACCAGCTGTACCCCCTACTGTGCCAACTTGCTGCATTTAAGCCGCCCGGCGCTCCGCTCGTTGTTGTGAGCGTTGCTCCTCTGCCCTCCGTTGTTGTTGGAGGGCAACTGCCTCCAACCGCCCAGTAGCATCATTGACGAGCTTCCTCCATAGAGCCTGGTCTTAATGTAGTGGTGGTATTGACGTGCGCCGACTGTGACAGTGATGGATCACGGGGCGGCGCGGGGTGCGGGGTTGGGCACGCGTTGTGGGCGTGGTGTGGACGCGCGCGCCGGGAGTGACAGATGACGGGGCGGCGCGGCGTAAGTGGTGAGGCACGATGAGATGTGGGAAAAGAGGATCGTAGCCAGCGCCCGGCGATTGGTCGAATAAGTGGGTGCTCGCAGCGACGTCCGCAGGTGGGGTATAAAGGGGGACGCGCGAGAGCATTCGGGGAGAGTTACCCAGTTGAAGACCCGAAGACGGAGCTGAAGACTTAGTCGCCGAGTAGCTAAGTGGATGTTGGTCATCCGAGTATCTCAGTGGCGTTAGTCGCCGAGTAGCTAAGTGGATGTTGGTCATCCGAGTAGCTCAGTGGCGTTAGTCGCCGAGTAGCTAAGTGGATGTTGGTCATCCGAGTAGCTCAGTGGCGTTAGTCGCCGAGTAGCTAAGTGGATGTTGGTCATCCGAGTAGCTCAGTGGCGTTAGTCGCCGAGTAGCTAAGTGGATGTTGGTCATCCGAGTAGCTCAGTGGCGTTAGTCGCCGAGTAGCTAAGTGGATGTTGGTCATCCGAGTAGCTCAGTGGCGTTAGTCGCCGAGTAGCTAAGTGGATGTTGGTCATCCGAGTAGCTCAGTGGCGTTAGTCGCCGAGTAGCTAAGTGGATGTTGGTCATCCGAGTAGCTCAGTGGCGTTAGTCGCCGAGTAGCTAAGTGGATGTTGGTCATCCGAGTAGCTCAGTGGCGTTAGTCGCCGAGTAGCTAAGTGGATGTTGGTCATCCGAGTAGCTCAGTGGGCGTTAGTCGCCAAGTAGCTAAGTGGGTGGTTGTCACCCGAGTACTAAGTGGATGTTGGTCATCCGAGTAGCCCAGTGGCGTTAGTCGCCGAGTAGCTAAGTGGATGTTGGTCATCCGAGTAGCTCAGTGGGCGTTAGTCGCCAAGTAGCTAAGTGGGTGTTTGTCACCCGAGTACTAAGTGGATGTGGGTCATCCGAGTAGCTCAGTGGGCGTTAGTCGCCAAGCAGCTAAGTGGGTGTTTGTCACCCGAGATATAAAGTAGGTGTTAGTCACCTGTAACCAAGTTTGATAAAATAAAGAGTGTGTTACCCGTGAAGTCGTCTCCCGCCGAGTTACTACATTACAACTGGCGTCAGAAGTAAACCTGTCTTCAAGGAGTATGGACACAAGGAAGACTACCCGTACCCACGAGCGAGGTCGGGATGACGACGGCGTACCGGGGACACCGACCTCGGGAGTAGAGGACGAGGAGTTGCCGCCGATGCAGCACTTCGCGGTGATGGCCGACGCTCCGCTTGCCTCCGACACCAGCCTCCAGGACGCGCACTCCCGGTTGGCGGAGTTGCTACTCGCCGCCGCCGCTGTCTTGGCCGACATCTCCGTTCCGGCGAGCGGAAAAACGGCTGCGGGGGTCGTGGAGGAAGCGACGTTGGAGGATTCCCGCCAAAAGGCGCTTCGCGCCAAAAGTCTGGAAGTTGCCGCCGTTTTTGGGGGGCCGCCACCGATTGGCGGGAAAGACGGACGCCACGTGGCCGGACACCTCCGCGCAGCGCAGCCCACGTCATCAGCGCGCGCCGGAGCCCTCCATTTTGCGCCTGACAACCGAGCCGACATTTTACACAACTCCAGCGGAGCGCGGGAAAATCTCTCCGACGTCGACGACGATCGGGTCCTCCAGCAAAGATTGCCCGCGCTGTCGGCGTTCAAGGCGGATGGGGGCGACTGGGGAGCCTTCCAACGAAGGTTCCTCGCTCATCAGGAGATGTCGGGGTGGTCCGACACCACTGCCCTGCGTGCGTTGCCAGCGATGCTTGACGACGACGCGCTTGCAGCCTTCACATCTGCTGCAAGGTCGTCCCGCTCTACGCTCCAGGCCGCACTACACCTGATGGCGAAGGTGTTCGGGCCGCCCTCCACGTGTCGCCACCAGTTCTACGATCGGCGGAAGGTAGCTGGGGAAACGACGCTAGCCTACCGCACGGCACTACTCGCCTTGGCGGACGCAGCTTTTCCCCGCATGGATAAGGAGGGGAAGGACGCCATGGTGACGGAGCAGCTGCTGGTGTTGGCCCACGAGTTGGGGGTCCCCATCAACGTGGCAGACGAGATGGAGATCTGCTCCCTGGCGATCGCCACGAGCATTCACGCGTACGAGGTCCTCAAACGCAAGCCGGGGGTCGTCTGCAAATGGCCGGGGAACGCGGCACTGGCCGCCACGATCGCCGAACCTCAGCCAGCTGCGGTGCAGGAGCAGGCCTTCGCTGCATCGCGTCCGGGGGAGTGGAGAACGGGAGGTCGTTCGCCCACACGTTCGCCCCGCAAGCTGGAGCAACCGAAACCTACGACGTCCGTCGTCTGCTACAACTGCGGCCTTCGGGGTCACGTCGCAGCCGGGTGCCGGGCCCCGCGTCAGCGCGCCGCAGGACCACGTCGGGACGACGACCAGGGCCACAAGTCATCCCAACAAAACCCGGCAAGTCGCGGCACCTCACACGTTCGGTCCACAAACACGGCACATTCGGGTCGCCGCTTCGCGGTGGGGGGTTCGCGGCTGGGTGCCGGGGGTTCAATTCGGCGAGGGGGGTCCGTACGCGGCCCGCAAGCAGTCGAGTGGTCCGAATTGGCCCACAGGATCGTGGCTGCGTCAGCCGGGTCGTCCGTGGTAACGGGGTTCATTGACGGGGTTGAGGTCCGGGTGCTTGTTGACACGGGTGCGTCGGCCACCATCATCTCGGACCTTATTTATAACATTCTTCCCGTCCAAAGTAGACCCCTTCTGCCAGTAGACGTGCCATTTTATGCGGCGAATGGGGGATCCCTGGGGATCATCGGCCAGATTCGGGCGACTATTTGCATTGGTGACATTAAATTAGCGGGCCCTATTTTTGTATCATCATCGCTGGCCGTTCCCTGTTTGCTAGGTACGGACTTTTTGTCAAAAATGCCCATCAAAATTCTTATAGATCAGGCCTGCATAGAGCTTCCGTCAGGTCGGCGGGTTGCCTTCTTGTCGAGCCCTACCAAAGTGCGCACGGTTTGTGCGACGGTGCAGGCGCTGGCGACTCACACTGTACGGGTGCCCCCGGGATCGCAAATGTTAGTGCCCCTTCGGTTCAGGAAGCCACTCGAGGTGGGTGCGGAGGCACAGGGGGTGCTGTTGGGGCCGTCAAACAGAGCCAGTAAGGGCCTCGACTTAGCGGTTGCTCAAACCATGGTGAGAGGGGACAGTGAGCCGTTCGTAATGGTCCTGAATACGGGGTCGCGGCCGGCCGTAATTGCGCAGGGAACGGTGCTGGCTCACGCCGCGCCGCTACCCGTTGAGGAACGGCTCGTGGCTCAAGCAGATTTCACTGTCAAGTCGCATCCTCAAAGTGATGAGGGGACCGAGTGGTTGGACTCGCTGTGTGCGGGTTCTGCTAACTTGTCCGGGGTGCAATTGGGAGCATTGAGGGGTTTGCTCATCGAGTTTGCTGACGTGTTCAGCAAACATAAGTACGATATCGGCTGCACTGACCTGTTGCGCCACCACATAGCTACAGGGGACGCGGCCCCTATTCGTCAGAATCCCTTCCGGCTCAGCCCAGCCGAGAAGGAACATGTGCAATCGGCGGTTAATGATATGTTGGCGGCCGATATCATTTCGCCCTCTTCTAGTCCGTGGGGTGCTCCTATTGTCCTAGTAAAGAAACAGGACGGGTCCTTGCGGTTTTGTGTCGATTTCCGCCGCTTAAACAAAATCTCGATGGCGGATGCGTATCCGCTCCCCAGGATGGATGAGTCGCTGGATGCCTTGGCGGGAGCGCAGTTTTTTTCCACACTCGATCTGCTTTCTGGATTTTGGCAATTGCCACTCGATAACGAGTCTAAACCTAAAACTGCTTTCCGGACACCTGGGGGCCTATTTGAATTCAACCGTTTGCCCATGGGCTTACATTCCGCTCCCGCCACGTTCCAGAGACTCATGGAATTGGTTTTGTCGGGCCTCCAATGGGATACCTGTTTGATTTATCTTGACGATATCATCGTCTTTAGTCGGACTTTCGAGGAGCACCTCCAGCGACTGAGAGCGGTGTTCCTCAGGATGCGTTCCGCTAAGCTTAAATTCAAACCGGCTAAATGTTTTCTGCTTCGGGAATCGGTCAGGTATTTGGGCCATATCGTGAGTCGTTCAGGGATCTCGACGGACCCTGCTAAGACGCATTGCGTCAGCTCATGGCCAACGCCAACCTCGGTCACGGAGGTTCGTAGTTTTATTGGTTTTGCCTCCTATTACCGTCGTTTTGTCAAGCAATTTGCCACCATAGCCAAGCCCCTGCACGCTTTGACGGCTAAGGGTGTGAGGTTTCACTGGGGGGCGGAAGAGGAGGCTGCGTTCTGCTCCCTCCGTGACGCCTTGGTGCAGGCTCCCCCCTTGTGTTACCCCGATTTCACACAACCGTTTTTGCTTGACACGGACGCCAGCAATACGGGTATCGGGGGGGTGCTCTCACAGGTGGTCGGGGGGGTTGAACGGGTGGTCGCCTACGGTAGTAGGGTTCTTTCCCCCGCAGAACAACGCTATTGCGTAACTCGTCGTGAATTGTTAGCCATTGTGTTTTTTACACAGCAATTCAGGCCGTATCTTTACGGCCGTCATTTTATGGTCCGGACGGACCATGCGGCTCTACAATACGCTATGCGCGTGGCACAGCCATCGGGCCAATTGTCCCGATGGTTGGAGGTCCTTCAAGACTACCAATTCACGACGATTTACCGCAAGGGGTTGCGGCACTCAAACGCGGACGCCTTGTCGCGGTTGCCGCCGTGCACGGACTGCACATGTTTGTTGGGATCAGCGCGGTGCAAACCCCCGGTCGCCGGCACCCCGGGAGTTGCGCTCGCCGCCACTGACACCCCGGGAGAGGACGCCCCCACGGGGAGGGATTCGCTGTTGTCGTTGCCCCTCATTGAGTGGGGCCGCCTCCAGATGTCCGACAGCTCCCTACTTACGCTGCGTCGGAAAGTTGGCGCTCCCGAGGAAGGGGAGGCGCGGGTCGGTTCCTGGGTGTGCAGACAGGGCCTTTTGATGAGGTGGGACAACATGTCCCGGCGTCACGTGCTCGTTGTGCCTGTTGCTATGCGGGGTAGGGTTGTTCTGGCAGCTCATGAACGGCTCATGCATCTGGGTTTTCACAAAACGCTCGCCCTAATCCAGCGAGACTATTATTGGCCGGAGATGGGTAACGACGTGGCGAATATTCTTAAGGGATGCGTAGGGTGCGCCAAAAGGAAACCGCCACCATTGGCAGCTAATCCACCGCTGCAATCCATTCGGGTTTCGCGTATAAACGAATTGGTAGCGTTGGACATCTTGGGGCCCTTTCCGGTTACACCAAGGGGAAATAGGTTCCTGCTGGTTGGCGTGGAATACTTCACCCGATGGCCTATGGCATGGCCGCTCGCCAACCAGTCGGCTGCGGCGGTGGCGGACGCCTTTGTCCAGGGTTATGTGTTGGACAAGGGCGCCCCCGAACGCTTGCTGACGGATCAAGGGAAGAATTTTTCGAGCGTTTTGTTGCGCGAGGTGTGCGACCTGTTGGGTACAAAGAAAGTGCGTACTTCCCCCTACCACCCGCAGACTGACGGGATGGTTGAGCGTCTGAACAGGACGATTACGTCTATGTTGTGCCAACAGGTCTGCGACGATCAGGTTGATTGGGACTTACAGGTGCCGGGGGTACTCGCGGCCTATCGAATGGCCCCTCATGCGGCGACGGGGTTTTCCCCATTTTTTCTTATGTATGGGCGGGAGGCCGATCCGGCCATGGACGTCCAACTGGGGATTTCCCAGCCACGTGCAAAATCTAAATTGGCAGACCACATCAAATTTAATATCGCCAAATTGACTGAAGCGCGGGAGGCGGCAAGGTTGAATTCGCGGTCGCGGCAAATTGCAAACGAGAAATTGCATGAGCGGAGGGTGCATACGCATGATTGGAAACCAGGCGATAAGGCCTGGCTGCATTGTCCACATGCACCGTTGGCTACGTCCCCCAAGTTGTTGAGACCTTGGAGGGGACCGGTGGAAATTGTGCGGGTTGCACGACCCCAGAGTATACAGATTAAATGGGGGAAACGCCGTTGGTATGTGCACCCCTCCCGACTGAAGCCCTATGCGGCACCGTGTGACCCCGTTCTGTGCCGTGACGACCGGGCGTGTGATGTGACCGTCGACTCGGGGAGGGAGGTGTCGCAGGCTGATCCTCACGTGTCTCCACCTGACCCACCCCCAGGTGCCTCGGGCTTGACGGCTGCTGACCGTCGAGAGCCTGAACCCCGGGGCACGCACGAGTCCTCGATGCCTGGCCGATGTCTTCCTGAACCGCCGGCACCACCGGACGTTCAACCGCGTCTGGTGCCGTACGACGGACCGGCAAGGCGGACTCGGGCTAGGTCTCAACAATTTTCATGAAGACGTTTTTTGCTCTACACCGAGCTCGCCCGGTGTTCCCCTCTGCCGGGGTAATGTCCCGTTGTAGGGACGCTCGGAAGAAAAGGGGACACTGCACGAGTCGAAAGAAAAAAAAAAAAATTTTCCATTTTTTTTTTTTTACACATACACATTGCTATTGTCACT
Source organism: Lampetra fluviatilis (assembly GCF_964198595.1). Taxonomy (NCBI): domain Eukaryota; kingdom Metazoa; phylum Chordata; class Hyperoartia; order Petromyzontiformes; family Petromyzontidae; genus Lampetra; species Lampetra fluviatilis. Next base: position 575,910 of record NC_136339.1, read on the forward strand.
CGCCGGTTTGTATATATTGTTCTATTGTCGCGGTGGCATTGGTTGAGGGTTGCGGATGGTAGTGTTCGCGTCGTGTTGTGTTGTTAGGTTAGTTGTTGTTCTTGTTGTTGTGTTGTGTTACGGGGCACACAGGGGGGTTTGTATATTTTTATAGCAGCCGGGGCAGCTGCGAGCTATGTGGTAGGGGGTGATGTAGTGGTGGTATTGACGTGCGCCGACTTTGACAGTGATGGATCACGGGGCGGCGCGGGGTGCGGGGTTGGGCACGCGTTGTGGGCGTGGTGTGGACGCGCGCGCCGGGAGTGACAGATGACGGGGCGGCGCGGCGTAAGTGGTGAGGCACGATGAGATGTGGGAAAAGAGGATCGTAGCCAGCGCCCGGCGATTGGTCGAATAAGTGGGTGCTCGCAGCGACGTCCGCAGGTGGGGTATAAAGGGGGACGCGCGAGAGCATTCGGGGAGAGTTACCCAGTTGAAGACCCGAAGACGGAGCTGAAGACTTAGTCGCCGAGTAGCTAAGTGGATGTTGGTCATCCGAGTAGCTCAGTGGCGTTAGTCGCCGAGTAGCTAAGTGGATGTTGGTCATCCGAGTAGCTCAGTGGCGTTAGTCGCCGAGTAGCTAAGTGGATGTTGGTCATCCGAGTAGCTCAGTGGCGTTAGTCGCCGAGTAGCTAAGTGGATGTTGGTCATCCGAGTAGCTCAGTGGCGTTAGTCGCCGAGTAGCTAAGTGGATGTTGGTCATCCGAGTAGCTCAGTGGGCGTTAGTCGCCAAGTAGCTAAGTGGGTGGTTGTCACCCGAGTACTAAGTGGATGTTGGTCATCCGAGTAGCCCAGTGGCGTTAGTCGCCGAGTAGCTAAGTGGATGTTGGTCATCCGAGTAGCTCAGTGGGCGTTAGTCGCCAAGTAGCTAAGTGGGTGTTTGTCACCCGAGTACTAAGTGGATGTGGGTCATCCGAGTAGCTCAGTGGGCGTTAGTCGCCAAGCAGCTAAGTGGGTGTTTGTCACCCGAGATATAAAGTAGGTGTTAGTCACCTGTAACCAAGTTTGATAAAATAAAGAGTGTGTTACCCGTGAAGTCGTCTCCCGCCGAGTTACTACATTACATTAACACTGCTGGCACCAGTCTTCAGAAAGTCCACTCAGCACCACATCCTCTCGTACCGCATCAGTCCATCTCTTGCACGAGTACGTAAATTCGTGCCGATTTGTCAACACCAAATGCCAGCATGGGCAAGGCAGCAAAACAACAACAAAAGTCCCACACCAAAAAAACAACAACAGTCCCAGACCACAGCAAGACAACACGGTATGTGATGAGTCGCGCACACGGATTGGACATGTTCCTCCTAAGGCAACCATCGGGTAAGCGAGTGAATGGGCAACTCGGAGAGCATGGGCCAGGGGATGGCAAACGCGGCATCGATGATTAGGCCCGTCTATCCAGCCAAACAGAAGCTGCTTGGGCATGCAGTGGTTGGGCATGTGGGCTCCATGACCCAGCCAACGCAGCCTTTCCTGTGAAAGGAGCCCACCGATAGCACTGTGTTCAGATCTTTCAAGGATTTGTGAGCACCTCACACAATCCAGCTTGGTAAAACCCAGGCCAGCCTAAATTTTTATAATCGGCGAAGATGTTCCATTAGGGGGTTTCACGTTTCACAAGCATAGAGAAGGGAGGGCATGACTGTGGCCGAGAAGATCCGAAGCTTCGTGTGGAGCGACACAACCAGGCAGCTTCCACACAGCATTACGCAGTGATGCCCATTTGTGAGCGTTTAGACCTCGACTAGCTTTGTTTACATTCTGTTTTCTATATTGGCAGTGGAAATAGCTCTCTTGCAAACTTCGTGACTTTTAATTATTTTTCAACTTATAAGTGAATTCGATTAACAGTTATTTCGGTTAACTGGAGTTTTCGTGGAACGGATTAAAACGTTAACCGATGGACTACTGTAATAATTATTCACCTTTGCTCAAATTCAAGAAATCTGTATAACTGACAACTTCTATTAGTGCTCTTTTTTGTTGCTGACCGCATGACATTTTGAGCCTCGATTATTATCCTTCGGCCGTGACCACCCGTGCGTCCTTACATCCAGGCAAACTTAGTTGTTCTAATGCAATATACGACAGTAGATCTCAACCTTGTTTGGCTACTGCTGTACCCCGTTTGTTGAATGTGGTTTCTACCGAGTAACACCCTTGCTTGACCCAACGTGCTTCTGAGAAATAAACGTAATGAATAAAGAACATACTTTTTTTTAATTTCCATTTTGTGAGGTTCTTCTTAAGTAACTGCAAGTGAATACAAAAAAAATCAACGGATGCTCGTGCGTAATGTGTTCACGCTCGCTGATTACACTTGGAAAACCAACATTGTTTACGATCAATGAGTTTAGAAAGGTCTTGTATATCGTTCTAAGTTACCATATGGATTTACATTTTAGGGGCCGTCCATAAATGACGTCACGCGATTTTTGACGATTTTTGACCCCACCCCCATCGTCACACGGCGTCACAAAAAGTCAGACCACCCCCCTCAAATATGACGTCACAAAGCTCTACCCCCCCCCCCCCAAAAAAAAACATGCTTCAAATCGCTTTACACTATTGTCATTGTAGTGCGTATTTAATGTGGCGCTGCACTCTGATGTTGTAGGAGAAAACGTTTCTAAAAAAGTATATTTAATTAAGTAGAATGTGTTGTCTATATTTATTTAAAGTTGCGCATTTTGATGTGACGTCACATTTCTCAACCCTCCCCCCCCCCATTCGTCACACATCGTCACAAATGTCTGAACCCCTCCCCCCTAGGTGCGTGACGTAATTTATGGACGGCCCCTTATAGCAGTTATTCTCTATAGGCAGATTAATACATGATTATTCATGTGACTATTCAATGATTATTCAATGACTCTCACACACGAGATAATTTCACGCATTTACAAATCACCTCACGTACCCCCAGGGTCCCGCGCAAGCCCGGTTGAGAGAACCACCGGACTATACTTCGGTATAGAGTAGTATGATAATTGAAATAAAAAAATCGAGTTTTAACGGATATCGCGATTATACGAATCTATTCATAGGAATCGCCGAGAGCGCTCGCGAGTTGCTTGAGGCGGCGATCACGGCAGGCCCGCCGCGTGACGTCACGGCGCAACAGCTGATCGCATTCCACACGTGGAGCCCCCAAGAGGAGACTGAGCGTCGGAGTCTCCTCCACCTCCTCTCGGGATCGGTCTCTCGTCTCGGTGGGGGGCGATCCCCTCAGCGCTCGCCCCCATCTCTCAGCCCCCCCCCGCCGCCGCCGTGTGTGAGGGTCGCGTCTCTCGTGGCGTCTGGGAGAAGGTGAGAAGCGTCGAAGAGCCGCGTGGGCGCATTCTGAGCGGGGTTGCTGCTGCTCGTGGTGGTGGTGACGGCGCAGTGGTCGCTGGTTGATGAGTGGCAGCGGCGGGCTATTTATATCTGGGAGGGGGGGACAGGGAGAGAGACAGGGCAGGCGGAGAGAGACAGCGTCGGGAAGAGGAGATTGGGGGGCACAGGAGAGAGACAGCGGAAGAGTGAACGCACAGTGGAGAACGCAGAGTGCGTGCGGGTCAGCATTGCACACTCCACACTCACTCACTGCAGCACTCGCACTCACACTCACTCACATTCACTCACAATCACTCACTCCAGCACTCACTCACTCCAGCACTCACACTCACTCACTGCAAGACTCACTCACACTCACTCCAGCACTCTCACTCACTCTCCAGCACTCATTCACTGCAGTACTTACATGCACACTCATTAACACTCACTCAGTACTCACACTCGCTCACTCAATCTCCAGCACTCATTGAATGAATTACTCACAATCGCATTCCATAACTCACACTCATCTAAGTCTTCACACGAACTTACTGCAGTATTCATATACTCACTCTCCAGCACTCATTCACTCCCTCACATTCACGCCAGCACACTCTCAAACACAAAGATGCCATGTCTAGCCCGAACGGACCATTCGAGCAAGAGCTCTTAGCGAGCACTCTGTAACTTGCTGATCCGCCCTGCTCTGCGTAGCGCATCGCATAGCGCATCGCATTCCTCCTGCAGTAGGAATAAAGATTCTGATTCTGAAGGTCAGAACGGCACACGATGGCACCAGACCCGGCTGCCATTGTCTCTCAAGTGCTGAAGTTTACACACCGCGCCAGGAACTCGTTTGAGGTTGATTCGATCTAGGGGGAGGCCCAGGACTGGTACAGACAATCGTCACTGTTGTTGGCCGTGAGCGGGAATCGAACTCGGTTAGCCGGGTTCGTAGCGCAGCGTAGCGCAAACCGTTACAAAGATCCCCCCTATATAGCCTCAAGAGAGAATACGCATGTGTGTTGAACTTATGTCGCACCGTACGTAGCCAACCTTGCTAATCGGAGGTGCGGGGGAATGACAACAAACTGTTGAGGCAGATGCTGTTAGCCAGCGCCTACGAAGGCGGGCGCAACTTTCCAAACAACCGAAGCCATCACGAATCTCTCTCGATATGAGCCGATTTCACAATCGCTCCATTCTCCGCGACTAACGCAGCACTATCGGGTGCGCGTGGTTCCATTCCTCGCTTGTCACCGCTCCATTCTTATTCTCTCATCAACACCCTCCTCCTCCCTCCCTCCCTCCTCGTGTCTGGATGTCGTTCCGTACGTACGTTTTCCCCCACACTTTGCTCACTCTTCGGTTGTCTGTTCCGTCTTGCCCTGTTGATGTTTACGTCTGCGATCCGCGATGAGGATCGGGGTCAATGAGTTACATCGATACAAAACACAACAAACGATATGAGAGCAAGATAGAGAAAAATGTAAGCAAGTCGCTCAAGTAAATCGTTATGAATAAAGTTTAGAAGTACAACTTGCACGAGTACGTACATTCATGCTGATTTGTCAACATCAAATGCCAGCATGGGCAAGGCAGCAAAACAACAACAAAGTCCCACACCGAGACAACAACAGTCCCAGACCACAGCAAGACAACACGGATATGTGATGAGTTACGCGCACGGATTGGACATGTTCCTCCTAAGCCCTAAGGCAGGGGTGGGGAACCTTTTTTTCTGCCAAGGGCCATTTGGATATTTATAACATCATTCGCGGGCCATACAAAATTATCAACTTAAGAATTAGCCTGTTATATTTCGTCAAACATTTAATTAACTCGCCCCTAATGCGATGGCTGGAACTGCTTCTCTTTGGCGAGGCGTGTGATGTTAGCTAGTATTGATGATGTTGCTACTCGCAGCTGCTTTTCCAGGTTTGCTCCTAGATTTATTTAATTTCGAGTCCCGCCTGCGATTGCCTTGGCAGGGCCAAATCCAAATGATTTCGTGGGCCTCATACGGCCCGCGGGCCGGACGTTCCCCACCCCTGCCCTAAGGCAACCATCGGGTAAGCGAGCAAATGGGCAACTCGAGAGCATGGGCCGGGGATGGCAAACGCGGCATCGATTATTTGTTTCCGATATCAGTGGGGTGGTGGTGGTGGCGGCTCTGGTGCACGTGGCAGCTGTGATCCAGCACTGTGGAGGCAGCAGCCGAGGGTTGATGGAGCACCACACAGATGGGGTGAAGCTCCCATCCCGTGAGTGTTGAGTGGCCGTACCCTCTGGCTTGCCAGGAGAAGGCGGTGCAGCCAAGTGTGGACGAATCTCCATCTGTTCCAACTCCCTTCCCGTGGGCATTGAGGAGCCATACGCTGGCTCATCAGGAGAAGGCGGTGCTGTGCCGTCTATGTGGGAGTGTTTCCCCATCGCACGTTTTCTCCAGGTACTCTAATTTCCAAAGACCAAGATCCCCCGTATAGCCTGAACAGACGGTTGGGGAAAGTGCTGTTAGCGAGCACCTTTGAAGGCCGGCATGGCACACGAGGGCGTGGGTGGCCAGCACCACGTTCGGCCCCCTTTGTCTCCCTAGTGAGGATGTTTATACATCGCACCTGGTACTAATTTGAGACTGAGTCGACCTAGAGTAGGCTCAGGGCAGGTTCAGATAATCGTCAGTGGTGTTGTCGACCTAGAGGAGGCCCAGGGCAGGTTCAGATAATCGTCAGTGGTGTTGGCCGTGAGCGGGAGTCGAACTCCATATGCCAGATTCGTTAGCGCACTAACCGCAACGCTACCGCTCCTTAATAGCTGCAGTTTCCTTCGACATATAAACACATTATTTCGCCAATAATGCTGTCATATATAGAGCATCTCAGAGCTTGGGCAAATGTTGGTAGCACCAACTCCTCATCGCGTGGCTGCTGCTGCTTTCCCGCTCGTCTTTGGTTCCTCTAAAAAAATGTTCATGGAAGCTGATTCGTAAGTGCGGGTGTTCGTAAGTCTAGGACTACCTGTATCAATCACATCATTTTGTAAAATATTCTTAATATTTTGGTGGAGTTTTGGTGGTACTGGAGTGGGGTGCACGTGGTAGTGACGGTGGAGTAGAGGGCACGTGATGGTGGAGTGGGGGACACATGGTGGTGAAGTTGGAGGCACGGTGGTGGTGGAGTGGGGTGGTGGAGATGTTGGAGTGGGGGGCACGTTGGTGGTGGAGTGGGGAGCACGTGGTGGTGGCGGTGGAGTGGGGGGTACGTTGGTGGTGGAGTGGGGGACTCATGGTGGTGGAGTGGGGGGCACGTGGTGGTGGCGGTGTTGTAGTGAAGGAGCCCGCAGCTGCCCTCCTCCCCCACAGCGTCGCGAGCTTGACTCGGTGAGCGAGACCGAGTCTATTTATAGAGCATGCCTCTCGATGTTTCTGGACCCCCCCCCCCATCACCTACAGTGGACAAGGGGCCAGCGCCTCACTCAACGACGTGGGAGAGAGAATTCATACTCCTTGGTTATTTCGGTAAAGTCACGTAGTTCTTTCTACCTACGTGACTTTACCGAAAGAACCAAAGAGTATGGATTCCTGCAGTCACGAAAACTTCAAATCAAGAGAGAGAATTCACTTAAGCGGCGATGCAGAGGAGGCGACACTTGCGCCACACAGCCAGAAGCCTGCAGGGCCTGTGTTCGATTCCGGTTATCCACTCTTGCCTGTTACAACTTTGACAATAGTCCTGTTTATTTAGGCCTTTGGGCCTCTGTTCGCCACCGTGGGCACCACGGTAGTGAGATGTTAACTACCTCGCCTGCTATACAGGAGATCGTGGACTCGACCCCGATCCTGTCGCCTGCTGTATATTTGGAGTTTGTGGTGCCTCTCTCCCCATGGTCGTGTGGATTTTTCTCCAGGTCCTGCGGTTTTTCCCTCCACATTTTAAATCAGAGTGCATTTAGAATATTTGGCTGCTATAAATTTCCACATGATAAGCCACTTCGTTGAACTATTTGTTGCCAGGTCATACCTGGTAAAATAAAAAAAAGGATTATTTTAAATATCCCCCTTATATCCTTAAACAGACTGTTGGAACAAGAGCTGTTAGAATCACTTATGAAGGCCAGAACCTCGCACAAAGGGGGTGGGTGGCCAGAACCACACCCCGGCCACCTTTGTCTCCATAGTGGGGATGTTTACACGTAGTCCCGAGGTACTAATTTGATGCTGAGTTGACCTAGGGGAGGCCCAAGAGCGGTTCAGATATTGGCCCTGAGCAGGAATCGAACTCGCGTAGCCAGGGTCATAGGTTGGCGTGCTAACCACTGCGCCACAGCTCCCTCAACACACGTGTAGTGATTGACTCGGAGACACTAAGAGTAGGAGGCACTCTGTTTATTAACATGGCCTGACAGTTAACACTTTGTAACTACGGTTCCCAGTCAGGACAGCTGGTAGACTGCCTGACTGGTGATGCCGAGACGGTGAAGACGGAGACGACGGTGAAGAATCCAGCAGCATGACGGGATCCCAATCCACACGACAGCCCCGAGGTCCCCCCTCCAGGGGCCCCTCTTATACTGTCAGCGCGGCCTGGCTCCGCCCCCGGCCACGCCCCCTTCTGGAACCTACTAGCGGGTTCTCCATGTGTCCCTTCAGTGACCCTTCCCCTAGATCCCTCTCTGGTCTATCACCTGGCCTGCTGTCAGTCAGGGCTGCTGTAAGCTGCAGATCCCCTTCCCCACCAGCAGCCAGCACTATGCTGCTACGTGACTGATTCCATGTCACTACATACGTATAAACCAAGACAAACATAGATAGTAATTATGTTTGCTGTACTCACAACGATGCACCAAAACCTCGCAAGCTGCCTCCACACTGCTGGATTCCAGGACAGCCACGTGCAGCAAAGCCAGAGTAACACATCACATTATTCAGCTTCTATAACATACACCTAGAGTTTGTTGAAACTAAAATGGCAATTAATTGCTAAGTTTAATGACAATCAAAGGATGTAATATTTAAAAAAACGTGCTGCGTGGTGCTATGCTGGTAAGCTTGGAAGGCAGGTATTTTATTGCTGTATCTGTGTGATCGCGTAACGTCATTGTACAGGTTCGATATACACAGTCACTAACTTTTCATTGCATACCGTAACATTCATAATATTGCTTCGTGATAATTGTGTGGATAACCATCAGGGCTCCTGAGTTAATTTCACGTATCGCGAAGCCTGAGTCGGGCCTAATCAGTCGACTGAACATCTGTGAAAACTCATGGACGTCTGTTAAAAATAGATGTTTAGCTCATCGGATTTCTCCAGTAGAAACAAAGATTCTGATTCTGAGAGTGTAGTTGAGCCTCTGTGCGTCAGGCCTATCTGACGTAGCACGTGGCAGAGCCTGCGTCTGTCCTGGTGATGCACTGAATATAAAATAAAGCACAATGCACCCCTGATGTTACTTAAATGTTTTTAAAAATATAGCATGAGGATTTAATTATTATTATTTAAGGACTGCAAAAGCAGGGGGATCGCTTGTTTTTTTCAGAGGATACTGTCGTGGACTTTTAATGGACGCCTTGCGACCCGATTTCAAGGTTAATACGAAATGAGGGCAAGGTTTCGACTTTTATCACGCTCGAATCACTTCGCTTTGTGACATTCGCCACGAATTGTGGCTGGACAAGGTCATAATCGCTTCTGCCAAGCCTGTTGAGATCCCCCAGACCGGATCATCACAGTGCTTGGTGTATTATTGGCCACCTTTGGTATATACAGTCTGGAATTATTTTAACGTGGTAGTAGTTGCGTTCCTGAAGAACACCGCGTTATGGAAAAATCGTGTTATAATATGCAATGTAGGGTAAAGCACAGTCCACGATAACACGTGAGATGCGTACGCAGGCTGAACCAAGACTACTGAGGCGCTGAGGTTAGCATCTAGAAGCATCCAGAAGCATCCCGCCTTGTGTGATGCTACGCCGAGGCAACTGTACGACTGCTTATTCCTACTCGTGCGATATAATTTCGTTCGCTCGATCGCATTATATCCAATTCGCATCCGTATTACATGAAAAATTGTTACCGAATACATTCATCGCGTTATATCCAATTCGCGTTGTGAAGACACGCGGTGTTAAAGGAGAACAGACTCGATTGTGTAGAGGATTCTATGACAATAATTATGATTCAACGTGTTTAGCCAGGAAAGCCTCATCGATCTTGATTTGAAACTTTCGTGACTGCAGGAATCCATACTCTTTGGTTCTTTCGGTAAAGTCACGTAGGTATAAAATAAAATAAATCACGACGTTTCGGGCACAAGACAAGCGTCCATCATCAGAAGCCTCATCGAGTCTCAATACTTTTACAGGAGAGGTCTTGCAGTTTTCGCAGTTGGGGGAGGGGGGGGCGATGTTTCTGCTGCTTCATGATCCCAATTGAGTAATTTCCAGGAAGAAGCAGGGAAAAGTGTTGTGACCTGGATTAATGATGGCTTCTGATGGTTCTCTTCGGTGAATCGATGGCGTCGTCACACAATAATGTGTGGTGCTTTTTCAATAAGTGTACCTGCTTGACAGCTCGTGTATGAACATCTGGAATAAGATAGCATTTAATTTGACCATGTCTCAGGGTTCAGCAGCAGTATATATTTATAATTTCACACATCACGGTGACTATGATTTCTTGCATTTTCATTCTTGCTTCCTGGATCTTGTCTTAGAGATGCTTCACAGTTTCAAGTGGAACGTCGCACTATGTAATTGTTGCGAAATCTGGCTGTGAGAATTGCTCTCTAATTTTACAAGTGAGTGTGTGAGCGAGTGGTTGGGTGAATGGTTAAGTGAGTGGGTGAGTAAGTGGGTGAGAGTGTGTGATTGGATAAGTGGTTAGGTGAGTGAGAGAGTGGTTGAGTGAGTGGTTTAGTGAATGGTTAAGTGAGTGGGTGTCAGAGTGAGAGTGTGAGTGAGTGCTTGAGTAAGTGAGTGGGTCAGTCAGTGGATGAGAGTGTGGGTAAGTGAGTGGGTGAGTCAGTGGGTGAGAGTGTGTGATTGGGTAAGTGGCTGGGTCGGTCAGAGAGTGTGAGTTAAGCATTGAGTGGGTGAGTGGGTAATTCAGTGGGTGAGAGTGTGTGGTTGGGTGGGTGAGAGAGTGGTTGAGTGCTTGAGGGAGTGAGTGTTAGAGTGAGTGAGTGTTAAAGTGAGTGGGTGTTAGTGAGTGAGCCGAAGCAACAATCGGCGTGTTGTCGGTAAAACGCTTGTCACACCGCCTGATAATTAAATTATTGTGGCTGTGTCGGGTGGTGGAGGGTTCTCGAGGACACAGACCTCTTCAGATGATTCCGTAGCAGCCTAACCCGCAAATCAATTCCCAATAATATTGCAAGCATGCACTGAAAATGTCTGCGGTCCCTACATGTGAAGTGCCCGAGTCTGAACTCTGTTTTCACGACACCTATATTTAGACACGTGTTTTTGTGTCTGCTCTCTGTGCACTCAAAGCCTTCAATTTGAGCATTCAAAACATATGCTCCTCTGTGTTTCTCTCTGCTGTACCGTGTCTCTGCTTCTCCTTATGCCTCTCTGCTGCTCCAAATCTCTCTGCTGCTTTGTCTCTCTCTGCCGCTCCGTGTCTCTCTCTCTGCCGCTCCGTGTCTCTCTCTCTGCCGCTCCGTGTCTCTCTCTGCCGCTCCGTGTCTCTCTCTGCCGCTCCGTGTCTCTCACTGCCGCCCCGCGTCTCTCACTGCCGCCCCTGCCGCTCTGCGTCTCTCACTGCCGCTCCGTATCTCTCTCTGCCGCTCCGTGTCTCTCTCTAGGTGGCGATGGCCACAGAGGAGGGGGACGGGGAGATGACGCACGCAGACGAAAGGGTGGAGAGCATGGCGAGTCGAGCCGGAGTAGGTGAGCCTGCAGACAACAGGGAAGAACGCCCTGGAGGAAGGGATGAGCGCCCTGGAGGAATGGAGGAGTGCCCTGGAGGAAGGGAGGAACGCCCTGGAGGAAGGGAGGAACGCCCTGGAGGAAGGGAGGAGCGTGCCAGAGGAAGGGAGGAACGCCCTGGAGGAAGGGAGGAACGCCCTGGAGGAAAGGATGAACGCTCTGGAGGAAGGGATGAGCGCCCTGGAGGAATGGAGGAATGCCCTGGAGGAAGGGAGGAACGCCCTGGAGGAAGGGAGGAGCGCGCCAGAGGAAGGGAGGAAAGCCCTGGAGGAATGGAGGAGCGCCCTGGAGGAAGGGTGGAACGCCCTGCAGGAACGGATGAGCGCGCAAGAGGAAGGGAGGAGAGCCCTGGAGGCAGGGAGGAGCGCCCTGGAGGAAGGGAGAAACTCCTTGGAGGAAGGGATGAACGCCCTGGAGGAAGGGATGAGTGCCCTGGAGGAATGGAGGAGTGCCCTGGAGGAAGGGAGGAACGTCCTGGAGGAATGGAGGAGCGCGCCAGAGGAAGGGAGGAGCGCCCTGGAGGAAGGGAGAAACTCCTTGGAGGAAGGGAGGAGCGCCCTGGAGGAAGGGAGAAACTCCTTGGAGGAAGGGAGGAACGTCCTGGAGGAATGGAGGAGCGCGCCAGAGGAAGGGAGGAGCGCCCTGGAGGAAGGGAGAAACTCCTTGGAGGAAGGGAGGAGCGCCCTGGAGGAAGGGAGAAACTCCTTGGAGGAAGGGAGGAACGTCCTGGAGGAAGGGTGGAGCGTGCGGACAGCAGCCAGGCATTGGAAGATGACAAGTCGGACGTGCTCTCTGTGCAATCTCGCTACCTCCGCAGTGGCTCCTTCAGCCGGTGAGACACCGAGACACAGTTCACAGAGACAATGAGCTGAGACAGAAACAATTATACACTCGGGAACAGACACTGAGATGCAGGGACACAGCACACAGAGACACTGATATACTAAGACACAGACCCTGAGACATACACAGTCACTGAATCTTCTTTCATATGGCTGGTGTAGATGCAGAGCAGTCACTACAATTTCACATTCAGGTGGTCAAGCCAGTCAGGAGTAGCGGAGTGTATCACCGCGATCAGGCACTGCGTCGTTATACGTTGTACGGTCTGTTCTGGGTGCCCAGAGTCGCACACTGGAGAGTTTTTAAGGTTACATTTGATCCTCATGGCGGTACCCTCTGTACCAAATATAGAAAAAATGGCCGAGGCAATTAAATATGTTATTTCTGGGACACGATTTTTTTCCAGGGGTGTTCTTCACTCCGGGACTGGGGTACCAATCAATCCGAAACCGGTGCTACTCTGCGATGTCGAAAAGCCAACCATTAGCATAAGAAATCTGTTATCGAAAAATTCAACATTGAATAGTGCATCGTGTACAGCTCGCCGAGATGAGTCGATTGCCGTATCGCCGACCATCAACAGACTAAAAATTACTGCATCACGGAAATTATGCGAGAGCCGGAGTACTATGGAACCCCGGGGTACCGCCATAAGGTTCATTTGTGCATCATCAGGTATCCACATCTGATATGGTTTGTGCAGTGGATGCGGTTTTGGGTGGAGCATGAGCTTTGTGGAAGATCAGACCTAGGGATCTTCATCATTGGGTCCTCCACAACAAGGCGGTGTTTGTTTGTGAATTCTTTTGAACTCCATTCAGCTCTCCAAGCTTCATTGGGGTTGAACTCGCATCGTTGAAGGTTAAGCACATGAGTCCAAAAAGGCTTACGTGAAGTGGTGATGAGGAGCGTGATTGAGGTCCTGATGAATGGGAAGGTGACTGGTATGGAGGGCATCCAAGACGTGGGTTTCTTGGAGCATCAGGAAATTGATGTTGCGGGCGTTCATTCAGTTCGCGAGCTACTCGGAATTCGCCCGGGAGAGTCCCTCAATATTCAATTGGAGGATCCTTGTCCCAGCATCTATGTGGTGCTTTGTTTTGCCCTGAACAAGGCCTTTGGTGTGGCTTGTGCCGTTGCTCCCGATGATCGATGTTCAGTCGCCGCGTTGATGCCGTTCGTCTTGATTTATCACTCAACAGATTGGGCCGCGTGAAGGGTTGCCATCTCTCGTCACTGAATGAGACACAGGGAATGAGACACAGGGAATGAGAGGGGGAATGAGACACCGGGAATGAGAGACAGGGACACTGCAAGAGACGCAGAGACACAGCACGTATACTCACACGTGACTGGTACGCGGTTTGTGCGATCTCTCCCCTGCACTCCCTCCCCGCAGGTTCTCCGTGTCCTATGACACAGACACAGAGAGCATCCACATGGAGCCCATACACCTCTCCTCGAGCCTGGCCGCAGCGCAGATCATCAAGGAGGGTAACGAGCGCGGACACGCCCTCATCTACATTGTAGCTCCGTGTGTGTGTGTATCACTCATCTACTCTGTAGCTCCGTGTGTGTGTCACTCATCTACCCTGTTGCTCCATGTGTGTGTGGGGATCACTCATCTACCCTGTTGCTCCGTGTGTGTGTCACTCATCTACCCTGTCGCTCCGTGTGTGTGTCACTCATCTACCCTGTCGCTCCGTGTGTGTGTCACTCATCTACCCTGTTGCTCCGTGTGTGTGTGTCACTCATCTACCGTGTCGCTCCGTGTGTCACTCATCTACCCTGTCGCTCCGTGTGTGTGTCACTCATCTACCCTGTCGCTCCGTGTGTGTGTGTCACTCATCTACACTGTCGCTCCGTGTGTGTGTGTGTCACTCATCTACCCTGTCGCTCCGTGTGTATGTGTCACTCATCTACACTGTCGCTCCATGTGTGTGTGTGGATCACTCATCTACCCTGTCGCTCCGTGTGTGTGTGTCACTCATCTACCCTGTCGCTCCGTGTGTGTGTGTGTCACTCATCTACCCTGTCACTCCGTGTGTGTGTGTTACTCATCTACCTTGTCGCTCCGTGTTTGTGTGTGTGTATCAGTCATCTACCCCTGTCGCTCCGTGTGTGTGTGTGTCACTCATCTACCCTGTCGCTCCGTGTGTGTGTGTGTGTCACTTATCTACCCTGTCGCTCCATGTGCATGTGGATCACTCATCTACCCTGTCGTTCCGTGTGTGTGTGTGTCACTCATCTACCCTGTCGCTCCGTGTGTGTGTGTGCACTCATCTACCCTGTTGCTCTGTGTGTGTGGATCACTCATCTACCCTGTCACTCCGTGTGAGTGTGTCACTCATCTACCCTGTCGCTCTGTGTGTGTCACTCATCTACCCTGTCGCTCCGTGTGTGTGTGTCACTCATCTACGCTGTCACTCCGTGTGTGTGTCACTCATCTACCCTGTCACTCCGTGTGTGTGTGGGGATCACTCATCTACCCTGTCGCTCCGTGTGTGTCACTCATCTACCCTGTCGCTCCGTGTGTGTGTCACTCATCTACCCTGTCGCTCCGTGTGTGTGTGTGTCACTCATCTACCCTGTCGCTCCGTGTGTGTGTGTCACTCATCTACCCTGTCGCTCCGTGTGTGTGTGTCACTCATCTACCCTGTCGCTCTGTGTGTGTGTGTCACTCATCTACCCTGTCGCTCCGTGTGTGTGTGTCACTCATCTACCCTGTCGCTCCGTGTGTGTGTGTCACTCATCTACCCTGTCGCTCCGTGTGTGGGGATCACTCATCTACCCTGTCGCTTCGTGTGTGTGTGTGTCACTCATCTACCCTGTCGCTCCGTGTGTGTGTGTGGAGATCACTCATCTACCCTGTCGCTCCGTGTGTGTGTGTGTCACTCATCTACCCTGTCACTCCGTGTGTGTGTGTATCACTCATCTACCCTGTCGCTCCGTGTGCGTGTGGATCACTCATCTACCCTGTCGCTCCGTGTGTGTGTCACTCATCTACCCTGTCACTCCGTGTGTGTGTCACTCATCTACCCTGTCGCTCCGTGTGTGTGTGTCACTCATCTACTCTGTCGCTCCGTGTGTGTGTGTCACTCATCTACCCTGTCGCTCCGTGTGTGTGTGTGTGTGTCACTCATCTACCCTGTCGCTCCGTGTGTGTGTGTCACTCATCTACCCTGTCACTCCATGTGTGTGTGTATCACTCATCTACCCTGTCGCTCCGTGTGCGTGTGGATCACTCATCTACCCTGTCGCTCCGTGTGTGTGTGTCACTCATCTACCCTGTCACTCCGTGTGTGTGTCACTCATCTACCTTGTCGCTCCGTGTGTGTGTCGCTCATCTACCCTGTCGCTCCGTGTGTGTGTGTCACTCATCTACCCTGTCGCTCCGTGTGTGTCACTCATCTACCCTGTCGCTCCGTGTGTGTGTGTCACTCATCTACCCTGTCGCTCCGTGTGTGTGTGTGTCACTCATCTACCCTGTCGCTCCGTGTGTGTGTATCACTCATCTAACCTGTCGCTCCGTGTGTGTGTGTGTCACTCATCAACCCTGTCGCTCCGTGTGTGTGTGTCACTCATCTACCCTGTCGCTCCGTGTGTGTGTGTCACTCATCTACCCTGTCGCTCCATGTGTGTGTGTGTGTCACTCATCTACCCTATCGCTCCGTGTGTGTGTCACTCATCTACCCTGTCGCTCCGTGTGTGTCACTCATCTACCCTGTCGCTCCGTGTGTGTGTGTCACTCATCTACCCTGTCGCTCCGTGTGTGTGTGTCACTCATCTACACTGTCGCTCCGTGTGTGTGTGTGGATCACTCATCTACCCTGTCGCTCCGTGTGTGTGTGTCACTCATCTACCCTGTCGCTCCGTGTGTGTGTGTCACTCATCTACACTGTCGCTCCGTGTGTGTGTGTGTCACTCATCTACCCTGTCGCTCCGTGTGTGTGTGTCACTCATCTACACTGTCACTCCGTGTGTGTGTGTTACTCATCTACCTTGTCGCTCCGTGTTTGTGTGTGTGTATCAGTCATCTACCCCTGTCGCTCCGTGTGTGTGTGTGTCACTCATCTACCCTGTCGCTCCGTGTGTGTGTGTGTGTCACTTATCTACCCTGTCGCTCCGTGTGCATGTGGATCACTCATCTACCCTGTCGCTCCATGTGTGTCACTCATCTACCCTTTCGCTCCGTGTGTGTGTCACTCATCTACCCTGTCGCTCCGCGTGTGTGTGTCACTCATCTACCCTGTCGCTCCGTGTGTGTGTGTCACTCATCTACGCTGTCGCTCCGTGTGTGTGTGTGTATCACTCATCTACCCTGTCGCTCCGTGTGTGTGTATCACTCATCTACCCTGTCGCTCCGTGTGTGTGTGTGTCACTCATCTACCCTGTCGCTCCGTGTGTGTGTGTGTGTCACTCATCTACCCTGTCGCTCCTTGTGTGTGTGTCACTCATCTACCCTGTCGCTCCGTGTGTGTGTCACTCATCTACCCTGTCGCTCCGTGTGTGTGTGTCACTCATCTACACTGTCGCTCCGTGTGTGTGTGTGGATCACTCATCTACCCTGTCGCTCCGTGTGTGTGTCACTCATCTACCCTGTCGCTCCGTGTGTGTGTGTCACTCATCTACCCTGTCGCTCCGTGTGTGTGTGTGTGTGTCACTCATCTACCCTGTCTCTCCGTGTGTGTGTGGGGATCACTCATCTACCCTGTTGCTCTGTGTGTGTGTGTCACTCATCTACCCTGTCACTCCGTGTGTGTGTGTTACTCATCTACCTTGTCGCTCCGTGTTTGTGTGTGTGTATCAGTCATCTACCCCTGTCGCTCCGTGTGTGTGTGTCACTCATCTACCCTGTCGCTCCGTGTGTGTGTGTGTGTCACTTATCTACCCTGTCGCGCCGTGTGCATGTGGATCACTCATCTACCCTGTCGCTCCGTGTGTGTGTCACTCATCTACCCTGTCGCTCCGTGTGTGTGTCACTCATCTACCCTGTCGCTCTGTGTGTGTGGATCACTCATCTACCCTGTCACTCCGTGTGTGTGTGTCACTCATCTACCCTGTCGCTCTGTGTGTGTCACTCATCTACCCTGTCGCTCCGTGTGTGTGTGAGTCACTCATCTACCCTGTCGCTCTGTGTGTGTGTGTGTGTGGATCACTCATCTACCCTGTCGCTCCGTGTGTGTGTGTCACTCATCTACCCTGTCGCTCCGTGTGTGTGTGTGTGTATCACTCATCTACCCTGTCGCTCCGTGTGTGTGTGTGTCACTCATCTACCCTTTCGCTCCGTGTGTGTGTCACTCATCTACCCTGTCGCTCCGTGTGTGTGTGTCACTCATCTACCCTGTCGCTCCGTGTGTGTGTCACTCATCTACGCTGTCGCTCCGTGTGTGTGTGTGTGTATCACTCATCTACCCTGTCGCTCCGTGTGTGTGTATCACTCATCTACCCTGTCGCTCCGTGTGTGTGTGTGTCACTCATCTACCCTGTCGCTCCGTGTGTGTGTGTGTCACTCATCTACCCTGTCGCTCCTTGTGTGTGTGTCACTCATCTACCCTGTCGCTCCGTGTGTGTGTGTCACTCATCTACCCTGTCGCTCCGTGTGTGTGTGTCACTCATCTACACTGTCGCGCCGTGTGTGTGTGTGTGGATCACTCATCTACCCTGTCGCTCCATGTGTGTGTGTCACTCATCTACCCTGTCGCTCCGTGTGTGTGTGTCACTCATCTACCCTGTCGCTCCGTGTGTGTGTGTCACTCATCTACGCTGTCGCTCCGTGTGTGTGTGTGTATCACTCATCTACCCTGTCGCTCCGTGTGTGTGTATCACTCATCTACCCTGTCGCTCCGTGTGTGTGTGTGTCACTCATCTACCCTGTCGCTCCGTATGTGTGTGTGTGTGTCACTCATCTACCCTGTCGCTCCGTGTGTGTGTCACTCATCTACCCTGTCGCTCCGTGTGTGTGTGTCACTCATCTACCCTGTCGCTCCGTGTGTGTGTGTGTGTGTCACTCATCTACCCTGTCTCTCCGTGTGTGTGTGGGGATCACTCATCTACCCTGTTGCTCTGTGTGTGTGTGTCACTCATCTACCCTGTCACTCCGTGTGTGTGTGTTACTCATCTACCTTGTCGCTCCGTGTTTGTGTGTGTGTATCAGTCATCTACCCCTGTCGCTCCGTGTGTGTGTGTCACTCATCTACCCTGTCGCTCCGTGTGTGTGTGTGTGTGTCACTTATCTACCCTGTCGCTCCGTGTGCATGTGGATCACTCATCTACCCTGTCGCTCCGTGTGTGTGTCACTCATCTACCCTGTCGCTCCGTGTGTGTGTCACTCATCTACCCTGTCGCTCTGTGTGTGTGGATCACTCATCTACCCTGTCACTCCGTGTGTGTGTGTCACTCATCTACCCTGTCGCTCTGTGTGTGTCACTCATCTACCCTGTCGCTCCGTGTGTGTGTGAGTCACTCATCTACCCTGTCGCTCTGTGTGTGTGTGTGTGTGGATCACTCATCTACCCTGTCGCTCCGTGTGTGTGTGTCACTCATCTACCCTGTCGCTCCGTGTGTGTGTGTGTGTATCACTCATCTACCCTGTCGCTCCGTGTGTGTGTGTGTCACTCATCTACCCTTTCGCTCCGTGTGTGTGTCACTCATCTACCCTGTCGCTCCGTGTGTGTGTGTCACTCATCTACCCTGTCGCTCCGTGTGTGTGTCACTCATCTACGCTGTCGCTCCGTGTGTGTGTGTGTGTATCACTCATCTACCCTGTCGCTCCGTGTGTGTGTATCACTCATCTACCCTGTCGCTCCGTGTGTGTGTGTCACTCATCTACCCTGTCGCTCCGTGTGTGTGTGTGTCACTCATCTACCCTGTCGCTCCTTGTGTGTGTGTCACTCATCTACCCTGTCGCTCCGTGTGTGTGTGTCACTCATCTACCCTGTCGCTCCGTGTGTGTGTGTCACTCATCTACACTGTCGCGCCGTGTGTGTGCATGTGGATCACTCATCTACCCTGTCGCTCCGTGTGTGTGTCACTCATCTACCCTGTCGCTCCGTGTGTGTGTCACTCATCTACCCTGTCGCTCTGTGTGTGTGGATCACTCATCTACCCTGTCACTCCGTGTGTGTGTGTCACTCATCTACCCTGTCGCTCTGTGTGTGTCACTCATCTACCCTGTCGCTCCGTGTGTGTGTGAGTCACTCATCTACCCTGTCGCTCTGTGTGTGTGTGTGTGTGGATCACTCATCTACCCTGTCGCTCCGTGTGTGTGTGTCACTCATCTACCCTGTCGCTCCGTGTGTGTGTGTGTGTATCACTCATCTACCCTGTCGCTCCGTGTGTGTGTGTGTCACTCATCTACCCTTTCGCTCCGTGTGTGTGTCACTCATCTACCCTGTCGCTCCGTGTGTGTGTGTCACTCATCTACCCTGTCGCTCCGTGTGTGTGTCACTCATCTACGCTGTCGCTCCGTGTGTGTGTGTGTGTATCACTCATCTACCCTGTCGCTCCGTGTGTGTGTATCACTCATCTACCCTGTCGCTCCGTGTGTGTGTGTGTCACTCATCTACCCTGTCGCTCCGTGTGTGTGTGTGTCACTCATCTACCCTGTCGCTCCTTGTGTGTGTGTCACTCATCTACCCTGTCGCTCCGTGTGTGTGTGTCACTCATCTACCCTGTCGCTCCGTGTGTGTGTGTCACTCATCTACACTGTCGCGCCGTGTGTGTGTGTGTGGATCACTCATCTACCCTGTCGCTCCATGTGTGTGTGTCACTCATCTACCCTGTCGCTCCGTGTGTGTGTGTCACTCATCTACCCTGTCGCTCCGTGTGTGTGTGTCACTCATCTACGCTGTCGCTCCGTGTGTGTGTGTGTATCACTCATCTACCCTGTCGCTCCGTGTGTGTGTATCACTCATCTACCCTGTCGCTCCGTGTGTGTGTGTGTGTCACTCATCTACCCTGTCGCTCCGTATGTGTGTGTGTGTGTCACTCATCTACCCTGTCGCTCCTTGTGTGTGTGTCACTCATCTACCCTGTCGCTCCGTGTGTGTGTCACTCATCTACCCTGTCGCTCCGTGTGTGTGTGTCACTCATCTACACTGTCGCTCCGTGTGTGTGTGGGGATCACTCATCTACCCTGTCGCTCCGTGTGTGTGTCACTCATCTACCCTGTCGCTCCGTGTGTGTGTCACTCATCTACCCTGTCGCTCCGTGTGTGTGTGTGTGTCACTCATCTACCCTGTCTCTCCGTGTGTGTGTGGGGATCACTCATCTACCCTGTTGCTCTGTGTGTGTGTGTCACTCATCTACCCTGTCACTCCGTGTGTGTGTTACTCATCTACCTTGTCGCTCCGTGTTTGTGTGTGTGTATCAGTCATCTACCCGTGTCGCTCCGTGTGTGTGTGTCACTCATCTACCCTGTCGCTCCGTGTGTGTGTCACTTATCTACCCTGTCGCTCCGTGTGCATGTGGATCACTCATCTACCCTGTCGCTCCGTGTGTGTCACTCATCTACCCTGTCGCTCCGTGTGTGTGTGTCACTCATCTACCCTGTCGCTCTGTGTGTGTGGATCACTCATCTACCCTGTCACTCCGTGTGTGTGTGTGTGTATCACTCATCTACCCTGTCGCTCCGTGTGTGTGTATCACTCATCTACCCTGTCGCTCCGTGTGTGTGTGTGTCACTCATCTACCCTGTCACCCCGTGTGTGTGTGTGTGTCACTCATCTACCCTGTCGCTCCTTGTGTGTGTGTCACTCATCTACCCTGTCGCTCCGTGTGTGTGTCACTCATCTACCCTGTCGCTCCGTGTGTGTGTGTCGCTCATCTACACTGTCGCTCCGTGTGTGTGTGTGTGGATCACTCATCTACCCTGTCGCTCCATGTGTGTGTGTCACTCATCTACCCTGTCGCTCCGTGTGTGTGTGTCACTCATCTACCCTGTCGCTCCGTGTGTGTGTGTGTCACTCATCTACCCTGTCTCTCCGTGTGTGTGTGGGGAACACTCATCTACCCTGTTGCTCTGTGTGTGTGTCACTCATCTACCCTGTCACTCCGTGTGTGTGTGTTACTCATCTACCTTGTCGCTCCGTGTTTGTGTGTATCAGTCATCTACCCCTGTCGCTCCGTGTGTGTGTGTCACTCATCTACCCTGTCGCTCCGTGTGTGTGTGTGTGTGTCACTTATCTACCCTGTCGCTCCGTGTGCATGTGGATCACTCATCTACCCTGTCGCTCCGTGTGTGTGTCACTCATCTACCCTGTCGCTCCGTGTGTGTGTCACTCATCTACCCTGTTGCTCCGTGTGTGTGTGTCACTCATCTAACGTGTCGCTCCGTGTGTCACTCATCTACCCTGTCGCTCCGTGTGTGTGTCACTCATCTACCCTGTCGCTCCGTGTGTGTGTCACTCATCTACACTGTCGCTCCGTGTGTGTGTGTGTGTCACTCATCTACCCTGTCGCTCCGTGTGTGTGTGTGTCACTCATCTACACTGTCGCTCCATGTGTGTGTGTGGATCACTCATCTACCCTGTCGCTCCGTGTGTGTCACTCATCTACCCTGTCGCTCCGTGTGTGTGTGTCACTCATCTACCCTGTCACTCCGTGTGTGTGTGTTACTCATCTACCTTGTCGCTCCGTGTTTGTGTGTGTGTATCAGTCATCTACCCCTGTCGCTCCGTGTGTGTGTGTCACTCATCTACCCTGTCGCTCCGTGTGTGTCACTTATCTACCCTGTCGCTCCGTGTGCATGTGGATCACTCATCTACCCTGTCGCTCCGTGTGTGTGTCACTCATATACCCTGTCGCTCCGTGTGTGTGTGTCACTCATCTACCCTGTCGCTCTGTGTGTGTGGATCACTCATCTACCCTGTCACTCCGTGTGTGTGTGTCACTCATCTACCCTGTCGCTCTGTGTGTGTCACTCATCTACCCTGTCACTCCGTGTGTGTGTGTGTCACTCATCTACCCTGTCGCTCTGTGTGTGTGTGTGTGTGGATCACTCATCTACCCTGTCGCTCCGTGTGTGTGTGTCACTCATCTACCCTGTCGCTCCGTGTGTGTGTGTGTGTATCACTCATCTACCCTGTCGCTCCGTGTGTGTGTGTGTCACTCATCTACCCTTTCGCTCCGTGTGTGTGTCACTCATCTACCCTGTCGCTCCGTGTGTGTGTGTGTGTCACTCATCTACCCTGTCGCTCCGTGTGTGTGTGTCACTCATCTACGCTGTCGCTCCGTGTGTGTGTGTGTGTATCACTCATCTACCCTGTCACTCCGTGTGTGTGTATCACTCATCTACCCTGTCGCTCCGTGTGTGTGTGTGTGTCACTCATCTACCCTGTCGCTCCGTGTGTGTGTGTGTGTCACTCATCTACCCTGTCGCTCCGTGTGTGTGTGTCACTCATCTACCCTGTCGCTCCGTGTGTGTGTGTGTGTGTCACTTATCTACCCTGTCGCTCCGTGTGCATGTGGATCACTCATCTACCCTGTCGCTCCGTGTGTGTGTGT
Organism: Lampetra fluviatilis; assembly: GCF_964198595.1. Classification (NCBI taxonomy): domain Eukaryota; kingdom Metazoa; phylum Chordata; class Hyperoartia; order Petromyzontiformes; family Petromyzontidae; genus Lampetra; species Lampetra fluviatilis. The sequence continues at coordinate 598,546 of NC_136339.1, forward strand.
CACTCATCTACCCTGTCGCTCCGTGTGTGTGTCACTCATCTACCCTGTTGCTCCGTGTGTGTGTGTCACTCATCTAACGTGTCGCTCCGTGTGTCACTCATCTACCCTGTCGCTCCGTGTGTGTGTCACTCATCTACCCTGTCGCTCCGTGTATGTGTCACTCATCTACACTGTCGCTCCGTGTGTGTGTGTGTGTCACTCATCTACCCTGTCGCTCCGTGTGTGTGTGTGTCACTCATCTACACTGTCGCTCCATGTGTGTGTGTGGATCACTCATCTACCCTGTCGCTCCGTGTGTGTCACTCATCTACCCTGTCGCTCCGTGTGTGTGTGTCACTCATCTACCCTGTCACTCCGTGTGTGTGTGTTACTCATCTACCTTGTCGCTCCGTGTTTGTGTGTGTGTATCAGTCATCTACCCCTGTCGCTCCGTGTGTGTGTGTCACTCATCTACCCTGTCGCTCCGTGTGTGTCACTTATCTACCCTGTCGCTCCGTGTGCATGTGGATCACTCATCTACCCTGTCGCTCCGTGTGTGTGTCACTCATCTACCCTGTCGCTCCGTGTGTGTGTGTCACTCATCTACCCTGTCGCTCTGTGTGTGTGGATCACTCATCTACCCTGTCACTCCGTGTGTGTGTGTCACTCATCTACCCTGTCGCTCTGTGTGTGTCACTCATCTACCCTGTCACTCCGTGTGTGTGTGTGTCACTCATCTACCCTGTCGCTCTGTGTGTGTGTGTGTGTGGATCACTCATCTACCCTGTCGCTCCGTGTGTGTGTGTCACTCATCTACCCTGTCGCTCCGTGTGTGTGTGTGTGTATCACTCATCTACCCTGTCGCTCCGTGTGTGTGTGTGTCACTCATCTACCCTTTCGCTCCGTGTGTGTGTCACTCATCTACCCTGTCGCTCCGTGTGTGTGTGTGTGTCACTCATCTACCCTGTCGCTCCGTGTGTGTGTGTCACTCATCTACGCTGTCGCTCCGTGTGTGTGTGTGTGTATCACTCATCTACCCTGTCACTCCGTGTGTGTGTATCACTCATCTACCCTGTCGCTCCGTGTGTGTGTGTGTGTGTGTCACTCATCTACCCTGTCGCTCCTTGTGTGTGTGTCACTCATCTACCCTGTCGCTCCGTGTGTGTGTCACTCATCTACCCTGTCGCTCCGTGTGTGTGTGTCACTCATCTACACTGTCGCTCCGTGTGTGTGTGTGGATCACTCATCTACCCTGCCGCTCCGTGTGTGTGTGTCACTCATCTACCCTGTCGCTCCGTGTGTGTGTGTCACTCATCTACCCTGTCGCTCCGTGTGTGTGTGTGTCACTCATCTACCCTGTCTCTCCGTGTGTGTGTGGGGAACACTCATCTACCCTGTTGCTCTGTGTGTGTGTCACTCATCTACCCTGTCACTCCGTGTGTGTGTGTGTTACTCATCTACCTTGTCGCTCCGTGTTTGTGTGTATCAGTCATCTACCCCTGTCGCTCCGTGTGTGTGTGTCACTCATCTACCCTGTCGCTCCGTGTGTGTGTGTGTGTGTCACTTATCTACCCTGTCGCTCCGTGTGCATGTGGATCACTCATCTACCCTGTCGCTCCGTGTGTGTGTCACTCATCTACCCTGTCGCTCCGTGTGTGTGTCACTCATCTACCCTGTTGCTCCGTGTGTGTGTGTCACTCATCTACCGTGTCGCTCCGTGTGTCACTCATCTACCCTGTCGCTCCGTGTGTGTGTCACTCATCTACCCTGTCGCTCCGTGTGTGTGTGTGTGTCACTCATCTACCCTGTCGCTCCGTGTGTGTGTGTCACTCATCTACACTGTCGCTCCATGTGTGTGTGTGGATCACTCATCTACCCTGTCGCTCCGTGTGTGTGTGTCACTCATCTACCCTGTCGCTCCGTGTGTGTGTCACTCATCTACCCTGTCACTCCGTGTGTGTGTGTGTTACTCATCTACCTTGTCGCTCCGTGTTTGTGTGTGTGTATCAGTCATCTACCTCTGTCGCTCCGTGTGTGTGTGTGTGTGTCACTCATCTACCCTGTCGCTCCGTGTGTGTGTGTGTGTGTCACTTATCTACCCTGTCGCTCCATGTGCATGTGGATCACTCATCTACCCTGTCGTTCCATGTGTGTGTGTGTCACTCATCTACCCTGTCGCTCCGTGTGTGTGTGCACTCATCTACCCTGTTGCTCTGTGTGTGTGGATCACTCATCTACCCTGTCACTCCGTGTGAGTGTGTCACTCATCTACCCTGTCGCTCTGTGTGTGTCACTCATCTACCCTGTCGCTCTGTGTGTGTGTCACTCATCTACGCTGTCACTCCGTGTGTGTGTGGGGATCACTCATCTACCCTGTCGCTCCGTGTGTGTCACTCATCTACCCTGTCGCTCCGTGTGTGTGTCACTCATCTACCCTGTCGCTCCGTGTGTGTGTGTGTCACTCATCTACCCTGTCGCTCCGTGTGTGTGTGTCACTCATCTACCCTGTCGCTCCGTGTGTGTGTCACTCATCTACCCTGTCGCTCCGTGTGTGTGTCACTCATCTACCCTGTCGCTCCGTGTGTGTGTGTCACTCATCTACCCTGTCGCTCCGTGTGTGTGTGTCACTCATCTACCCTGTCGCTCCGTGTGTGGGGATCACTCATCTACCCTGTCGCTCCGTGTGTGTGTGTGTCACTCATCTACCCTGTCGCTCCGTGTGTGTGTGTGGAGATCACTCATCTACCCTGTCGCTCCGTGTGTGTGTGTCACTCATCTACCATGTCACTCCGTGAGTGTGTGGATCACTCATCTACCCTGTCGCTCCGTGTGTGTGTCACTCATCTACCCTGTCACTCCGTGTGTGTGTCACTCATCTACCCTGTCGCTCCGTGTGTGTGTGTCACTCATCTACTCTGTCGCTCCGTGTGTGTGTGTCACTCATCTGCCATGTTGCTCCGTGTGTGTGTGTGTGTGTCACTCATCTACCCTGTCGCTCTGTGTGTGTGTGTCACTCATCTACCCTGTCACTCCATGTGTGTGTGTATCACTCATCTACCCTGTCGCTCCGTGTGAGTGTGGATTACTCATCTACCCTGTCGCTCCGTGTGTGTGTCACTCATCTACCCTGTCACTCCGTGTGTGTGTCACTCATCTACCCTGTCGCTCCGTGTGTGTGTCACTCATCTACCCTGTCGCTCCGTGTGAGTGTGTCACTCATCTACCCTGTCGCTCCGTGTGTGTGTGTGTGTGTCACTCATCTACCCTGTCGCTCCGTGTGTGTGTGTCACTCATCTACCCTGTCGCTCCGTGTGTGTGTGTGTCACTCATCTACCCTGTCGCTCCGTGTGTGTGTGTCACTCATCTAACCTGTCGCTCCGTGTGTGTGTGTGTCACTCATCAACCCTGTCGCTCCGTGTGTGTGTGTGTGTCCCTCATCTACCCTGTCGCTCCGTGTGTGTGTGTCACTCATCTACCCTGTCGCTCCGTGTGTGTGTGTGTCACTCATCTACCCTATCGCTCCGTGTGTGTGTGTCACTCATCTACCCTGTCGCTCCGTGTGTGTGTCACTCATCTACCCTGTCGCTCCGTGTGTGTGTGTCACTCATCTACACTGTCGCTCCGTGTGTGTGTGTGGATCACTCATCTACCCTGTCGCTCCGTGTGTGTGTGTCACTCATCTACACTGTCGCTCCGTGTGTGTGTGTGGATCACTCATCTACCCTGTCGCTCCGTGTGTGTGTGTCACTCATCTACCCTGTCGCTCAGTGTGTGTGTGTCACTCATCTACCCTGTCGCTCCGTGTGTGTGTGTTACTCATCTACCTTGTCGCTCCGTGTTTGTGTGTGTGTATCAGTCATCTACCCCTGTCATTCCGTGTGTGTGTGTCACTCATCTACCCTGTCGCTCCGTGTGTGTGTGTGTCACTTATCTACCCTGTCGCTCCGTGTGCATGTGGATCACTCATCTACCCTGTCGCTCCGTGTGTGTCACTCATTAACCCTTTCGCTCCGTGTGTGTGTCACTCATCTACCCTGTCGCTCCGTGTGTGTGTGTCACTCATCTACCCTGTCGCTCCTTGTGTGTGTGTCACTCATCTACGCTGTCGCTCCATGTGTGTGTGTGTATCACTCATCTACCCTGTCGCTCCGTGTGTGTGTATCACTCATCTACCCTGTCGCTCCGTGTGTGTGTGTGTCACTCATCTACCCTGTCGCTCCGTGTGTGTGTGTCACTCATCTACCCTGTCGCTCCTTGTGTGTGTGTCACTCATCTACCCTGTTGCTCCGTGTGTGTGTGTCACTCATCTACCCTGTCGCTCCGTGTGTGTGTGTCACTCATCTACACTGTCGCTCCGTGTGTGTGTGTGGATCACTCATCTACCCTGTCGCTCCGTGTGTGTGTGTCACTCATCTACCCTGTCGCTCCGTGTGTGTGTGTCACTCATCTACCCTGTCGCTCCGTGTGTGTGTGTGTGTCACTCATCTACCCTGTCTCTCCGTGTGTGTGTGGGGATCACTCATCTACCCTGTTGCTCTGTGTGTGTGTGTGTCACTCATCTACCCTGTCACTCCGTGTGTGTGTGTTACTCATCTACCTTGTCGCTCCGTGTTTGTGTGTGTGTATCAGTCATCTACCCCTGTCGCTCTGTGTGTGTGTGTCACTCATCTACCCTGTCGCTCCGTGTGTGTGTGTGTGTGTCACTTATCTACCCTGTCGCTCTGTGTGCATGTGGATCACTCATCTACCCTGTCGCTCCGTGTGTGTGTGTCACTCATCTACCCTGTCGCTCCGTGTGTGTGTGTGTCACTCATCTACCCTATCGCTCCGTGTGTGTGTGTCACTCATCTACCCTGTCGCTCCGTGTGTGTGTCACTCATCTACCCTGTCGCTCCGTGTGTGTGTGTCACTCATCTACACTGTCGCTCCGTGTGTGTGTGTGGATCACTCATCTACCCTGTCGCTCCGTGTGTGTGTGTCACTCATCTACACTGTCGCTCCGTGTGTGTGTGTGGATCACTCATCTACCCTGTCGCTCCGTGTGTGTGTGTCACTCATCTACCCTGTCGCTCCGTGTGTGTGTGTCACTCATCTACCCTGTCGCTCCGTGTGTGTGTGTTACTCATCTACCTTGTCGCTCCGTGTTTGTGTGTGTGTATCAGTCATCTACCCCTGTCATTCCGTGTGTGTGTGTCACTCATCTACCCTGTCGCTCCGTGTGTGTGTGTGTCACTTATCTACCCTGTCGCTCCGTGTGCATGTGGATCACTCATCTACCCTGTCGCTCCGTGTGTGTCACTCATTAACCCTTTCGCTCCGTGTGTGTGTCACTCATCTACCCTGTCGCTCCGTGTGTGTGTGTCACTCATCTACCCTGTCGCTCCTTGTGTGTGTGTCACTCATCTACGCTGTCGCTCCATGTGTGTGTGTGTATCACTCATCTACCCTGTCGCTCCGTGTGTGTGTATCACTCATCTACCCTGTCGCTCCGTGTGTGTGTGTGTCACTCATCTACCCTGTCGCTCCGTGTGTGTGTGTCACTCATCTACCCTGTCGCTCCTTGTGTGTGTGTCACTCATCTACCCTGTTGCTCCGTGTGTGTGTGTCACTCATCTACCCTGTCGCTCCGTGTGTGTGTGTCACTCATCTACACTGTCGCTCCGTGTGTGTGTGTGGATCACTCATCTACCCTGTCGCTCCGTGTGTGTGTGTCACTCATCTACCCTGTCGCTCCGTGTGTGTGTGTCACTCATCTACCCTGTCGCTCCGTGTGTGTGTGTGTGTCACTCATCTACCCTGTCTCTCCGTGTGTGTGTGGGGATCACTCATCTACCCTGTTGCTCTGTGTGTGTGTGTGTCACTCATCTACCCTGTCACTCCGTGTGTGTGTGTTACTCATCTACCTTGTCGCTCCGTGTTTGTGTGTGTGTATCAGTCATCTACCCCTGTCGCTCTGTGTGTGTGTGTCACTCATCTACCCTGTCGCTCCGTGTGTGTGTGTGTGTGTCACTTATCTACCCTGTCGCTCTGTGTGCATGTGGATCACTCATCTACCCTGTCGCTCTGTGTGTGTGTCACTCATCTACCCTGTCGCTCCGTGTGTGTGTGTCACTCATCTACCCTGTCGCTCTGTGTGTGTGGATCACTCATCTACCCTGTCACTCCGTGTGTGTGTGTCACTCATCTACCCTGTCGCTCTGTGTGTGTCACTCATCTACCCTGTCGCTCCGTGTGTGTGTGTGTGTGTCACTCATCTACCCTGTCGCTCCGTGTGTGTGTGTGTGTATCACTCATCTACCCTGTTGCTCCGTGTGTGTGTGTGTCACTCATCTACCCTTTCGCTCCGTGTGTGTGTCACTCATCTACCCTGTCGCTCCGTGTGTGTGTGTCACTCATCTACCCTGTCGCTCCGTGAGTGTGTGTGTCACTCATCTACGCTGTCGCTCCGTGTGTGTGTGTGTATCACTCATCTACCCTGTCGCTCCGTGTGTGTGTATCACTCATCTACCCTGTCGCTCCGTGTGTGTGTATCACTCATCTACCCTGTCGCTCCGTGTGTGTGTGTGTCACTCATCTACCCTGTCGCTCCGTGTGTGTGTGTCACTCATCTACCCTGTCGTTCCTTGTGTGTGTGTCACTCATCTACCCTGTCGCTCCGTGTGTGTGTCACTCATCTACCCTGTCGCTCCGTGTGTGTGTGTCACTCATCTACACTGTCGCTCCGTGTGTGTGTGTGGATCACTCATCTACCCTGTCGCTCCGTGTGTGTTTGTCACTCATCTACCCTGTCGCTCCGTGTGTGTGTGTCACTCATCTACCCTGTCGCTCCGTGTGTGTGTGTTTGTGTCACTCATCTACCCTGTCTCTCCGTGCGTGTGTGGGGATCACTCATCTACCCTGTTGCTCTGTGTGTGTGTGTGTCACTCATCTACCCTGTCGCTCCGTGTGTGTGTGTGTGTGTGTGTCACTTATCTACCCTGTCGCTCCGTGTGCATGTGGATCACTCATCTACCCTGTCGCTCCGTGTGTGTGTCACTCATCTACCCTGTCGCTCCGTGTGTGTGTGTCACTCATCTACCCTGTCGCTCTGTGTGTGTGGATCACTCATCTACCCTGTCACTCCGTGTGTGTGTCACTCATCTACCCTGTCGCTCTGTGTGTGTCACTCATCTACCCTGTCGCTCCGTGTGTGTGTGTCACTCATCTACCCTGTCGCTCCGTGTGTGTGTGTCACTCATCTACCCTGTCGCTCTGTGTGTGTGTGTGTGGATCACTCATCTACCCTGTCGCTCCGTGTGTGTGTCACTCATCTACCCTGTCACTCCGTGTGTGTGTGTATCACTCATCTACCCTGTCGCTCCGTGTGTGTGTGTGTCACTCATCTACCCTTTCGCTCCGTGTGTGTGTCACTCATCTACCCTGTCGCTCCGTGTGTGTGTGTCACTCATCTACCCTGTCGCTCCTTGTGTGTGTGTCACTCATCTACGCTGTCGCTCCGTGTGTGTGTGTGTGTATCACTCATTTACCCTGTCGCTCCGTGGGTGTGTATCACTCATCTACCCTGTCGCTCCGTGTGTGTGTGTGTCACTCATCTACCCTGTCGCTCCGTGTGTGTGTGTGTCACTCATCTACTCTGTCGCTCCTTGTGTGTGTGTCACTCATCTACCCTGTCGCTCCGTGTGTGTGTCACTCATCTACCCTGTCGCTCCGTGTGTGTGTCACTCATCTACACTGTCGCTCCGTGTGTGTGGATAACTCATCTACCCTGTCGCTCCGTGTGTGTGTGTCACTCATCTACCCTGTCGCTCCGTGTGTGTGTGTCACTCATCTACCCTGTCGCTCCGTGTGTGTGTGTGTGTCACTCATCTACCCTGTCTCTCCGTGTGTGTGTGGGGAACACTCATCTACCCTGTTGCTCTGTGTGTGTGTCACTCATCTACCCTGTCACTCCGTGTGTGTGTGTTACTCATCTACCTTGTCGCTCCGTGTTTGTGTGTGTGTATCAGTCATCTACCCCTGTCGCTCCGTGTGTGTGTGTCACTCATCTACCCTGTCGCTCCGTGTGTGTGTGTGTGTGTGTCACTTATCTACCCTGTCGCTCCGTGTGCATGTGGATCACTCATCTACCCTGTCGCTCCGTGTGTGTGTCACTCATCTACCCTGTCGCTCCGTGTGTGTGTCACTCATCTACCCTGTCGCTCTGTGTGTGTGGATCACTCATCTACCCTGTCACTCCGTGTGTGTGTGTCACTCATCTACCCTGTCGCTCTGTGTGTCACTCATCTACCCTTTTGCTCCGTGTGTGTGTGTGTCACTCATCTACCCTGTCACTCTGTGTGTGTGTGTGGATCACTCATCTACCCTGTCGCTCCGTGTGTGTGTGTCACTCATCTACCCTGTCGCTCCGTGTGTGTGTGTGTGTATCACTCATCTACCCTGTCGCTCCGTGTGTGTGTGTGTGTGTCACTCATCTACCCTGTCGCTCCGTGTGTGTGTGTCACTCATCTACCCTGTCGCTCCGTGTGTGTGTCACTCATCTACACTGTCGCTCCGTGTGTGTGTGTGTGTCACTCATCTACCCTGTCGCTCCGTGTGTGTGTGTCACTCATCTACCCTGTCGCTCCGTGTGTGTGTGTCACTCATCTACCCTGTCGCTCCGTGTGTGTGTGTGTGTCACTCATCTACCCTGTCTCTCCGTGTGTGTGTGGGGATCACTCATCTACCCTGTTGCTCTGTGTGTGTGTGTGTCACTCATCTACCCTGTCACTCCGTGTGTGTGTGTTACTCATCTACCTTGTCGCTCCGTGTTTGTGTGTGTGTATCAGTCATCTACCCCTGTCGCTCTGTGTGTGTGTGTCACTCATCTACCCTGTCGCTCCGTGTGTGTGTGTGTGTGTCACTTATCTACCCTGTCGCTCTGTGTGCATGTGGATCACTCATCTACCCTGTCGCTCTGTGTGTGTGTCACTCATCTACCCTGTCGCTCCGTGTGTGTGTGTCACTCATCTACCCTGTCGCTCTGTGTGTGTGGATCACTCATCTACCCTGTCACTCCGTGTGTGTGTGTCACTCATCTACCCTGTCGCTCTGTGTGTGTCACTCATCTACCCTGTCGCTCCGTGTGTGTGTGTGTGTCACTCATCTACCCTGTCGCTCCGTGTGTGTGTGTGTGTATCACTCATCTACCCTGTTGCTCCGTGTGTGTGTGTGTCACTCATCTACCCTTTCGCTCCGTGTGTGTGTCACTCATCTACCCTGTCGCTCCGTGTGTGTGTGTCACTCATCTACCCTGTCGCTCCGTGAGTGTGTGTGTCACTCATCTACGCTGTCGCTCCGTGTGTGTGTGTGTATCACTCATCTACCCTGTCGCTCCGTGTGTGTGTATCACTCATCTACCCTGTCGCTCCGTGTGTGTGTATCACTCATCTACCCTGTCGCTCCGTGTGTGTGTGTGTCACTCATCTACCCTGTCGCTCCGTGTGTGTGTGTCACTCATCTACCCTGTCGTTCCTTGTGTGTGTGTCACTCATCTACCCTGTCGCTCCGTGTGTGTGTCACTCATCTACCCTGTCGCTCCGTGTGTGTGTGTCACTCATCTACACTGTCGCTCCGTGTGTGTGTGTGGATCACTCATCTACCCTGTCGCTCCGTGTGTGTTTGTCACTCATCTACCCTGTCGCTCCGTGTGTGTGTGTCACTCATCTACCCTGTCGCTCCGTGTGTGTGTGTTTGTGTCACTCATCTACCCTGTCTCTCCGTGCGTGTGTGGGGATCACTCATCTACCCTGTTGCTCTGTGTGTGTGTGTGTCACTCATCTACCCTGTCGCTCCGTGTGTGTGTGTGTGTGTGTCACTTATCTACCCTGTCGCTCCGTGTGCATGTGGATCACTCATCTACCCTGTCGCTCCGTGTGTGTGTCACTCATCTACCCTGTCGCTCCGTGTGTGTGTGTCACTCATCTACCCTGTCGCTCTGTGTGTGTGGATCACTCATCTACCCTGTCACTCCGTGTGTGTGTCACTCATCTACCCTGTCGCTCTGTGTGTGTCACTCATCTACCCTGTCGCTCCGTGTGTGTGTGTCACTCATCTACCCTGTCGCTCCGTGTGTGTGTCACTCATCTACCCTGTCGCTCTGTGTGTGTGTGTGTGTGGATCACTCATCTACCCTGTCGCTCCGTGTGTGTGTCACTCATCTACCCTGTCACTCCGTGTGTGTGTGTATCACTCATCTACCCTGTCGCTCCGTGTGTGTGTGTGTCACTCATCTACCCTTTCGCTCCGTGTGTGTGTCACTCATCTACCCTGTCGCTCCGTGTGTGTGTGTCACTCATCTACCCTGTCGCTCCTTGTGTGTGTGTCACTCATCTACGCTGTCGCTCCGTGTGTGTGTGTGTGTATCACTCATTTACCCTGTCGCTCCGTGGTAGTGTATCACTCATCTACCCTGTCGCTCCGTGTGTGTGTGTGTCACTCATCTACCCTGTCGCTCCGTGTGTGTGTGTGTCACTCATCTACTCTGTCGCTCCTTGTGTGTGTGTCACTCATCTACCCTGTCGCTCCGTGTGTGTGTCACTCATCTACCCTGTCGCTCCGTGTGTGTGTCACTCATCTACACTGTCGCTCCGTGTGTGTGGATCACTCATCTACCCTGTCGCTCCGTGTGTGTGTGTCACTCATCTACCCTGTCGCTCCGTGTGTGTGTGTCACTCATCTACCCTGTCGCTCCGTGTGTGTGTGTGTGTCACTCATCTACCCTGTCTCTCCGTGTGTGTGTGGGGAACACTCATCTACCCTGTTGCTCTGTGTGTGTGTCACTCATCTACCCTGTCACTCCGTGTGTGTGTGTTACTCATCTACCTTGTCGCTCCGTGTTTGTGTGTGTGTATCAGTCATCTACCCCTGTCGCTCCGTGTGTGTGTGTCACTCATCTACCCTGTCGCTCCGTGTGTGTGTGTGTGTGTCACTTATCTACCCTGTCGCTCCGTGTGCATGTGGATCACTCATCTACCCTGTCGCTCCGTGTGTGTGTCACTCATCTACCCTGTCGCTCCGTGTGTGTGTCACTCATCTACCCTGTCGCTCTGTGTGTGTGGATCACTCATCTACCCTGTCACTCCGTGTGTGTGTGTCACTCATCTACCCTGTCGCTCTGTGTGTCACTCATCTACCCTTTTGCTCCGTGTGTGTGTGTGTCACTCATCTACCCTGTCACTCTGTGTGTGTGTGTGGATCACTCATCTACCCTGTCGCTCCGTGTGTGTGTGTCACTCATCTACCCTGTCGCTCCGTGTGTGTGTGTGTGCATCACTCATCTACCCTGTCGCTCCGTGTGTGTGTGTGTGTGTCACTCATCTACCCTGTCGCTCCGTGTGTGTGTGTCACTCATCTACCCTGTCGCTCCGTGTGTGTGTCACTCATCTACACTGTCGCTCCGTGTGTGTGTGTGTGTCACTCATCTACCCTGTCGCTCCGTGTGTGTGTGTCACTCATCTACCCTGTCGCTCCGTGTGTGTGTGTCACTCATCTACACTGTCGCTCCGTGTGTGTGTGCGGATCACTCATCTATTATTTGTTTCTTTCGGTTAAGTCACGTCTAAAGATAAAATAATACATTAAATTAAATAATAGAATACGACGTTTCGATTGCAACACAAGCAATCATCATCAGGTATAATGAAATAGCGACATAAAATCTAACCAGAAAACTATAGACAGACATATTAGCAGACAGATATCACCAAGATACATAGCGAGAGCAACACAGGTAACAGAGAGGGGTGATCGTCTCTGTGTGGTGGCCTTAAATAGACAGAGGGGGAGGCGGAGGCAGAGAGAGGGAGGAGGGTTAGAGAAAAAATTAGCATATCAATGAGTGGTCAACAGACGTGGTGCTGCGAATGCGATGGCACGGCAAGCAAGCCTGAAAATCAGGAGAAGGACACACTAAAATTACATAACCTAGTAAAATATCGAAATGTAATGTAATACAACACAGAGGGTCGGTCAACACACAATTAACGCATAGCCTGGTTGATTACGTATTTCAAAGATTGCTAAGTTAGAATTTAAGTGTGAACAATCTAAAGAGAGGACACAGGCAGAGAAAACAAGTCGCCAGAGAGAGAGAAAAAAGATAAGCTTAAAACTTCCCCGTAGAAGTGGTTCAATCTTAATTTTAGAACTTTCGTGACTGCAGGAATTATTATTTGTTTCTTTCGGTTAAGTCACGTCTAAAGATAAAATAATAAATTAAATTAAATAATAGAATACGACGTTTCGATTGCAACACAAGCAATCATCATCAGGTATAATGAAATAGCGACATAAAATCTAACCAGAAAACTATAGACAGACATATTAGCAGACAGATATCACCAAGATACATAGCGAGAGCAACACAGGTAACAGAGAGGGGTGATCGTCTCTGTGTGGTGGCCTTAAATAGACAGAGGGGGGGGCGGAGGCAGAGAGAGGGAGGAGGGTTAGAGAAAAAATTAGCATATCAATGAGTGGTCAACAGACGTGGTGCTGCGAATGCGATGGCACGGCAAGCAAGCCTGAAAATCAGGAGAAGGACACACTAAAATTAAATAACCTAGTAAAATATCGAAATGTAATGTAATACAACACAGAGGGTCGGTCAACACACAATTAACGCATAGCCTGGTTGATTACGTATTTCAAAGATTGCTAAGTTAGAATTTAAGTGTGAACAATCTAAAGAGAGGACACAGGCAGAGAAAACAAGTCGCCAGAGAGAGAGAAAAAAGATAAGCTTAAAACTTCCCCGTAGAAGTGGTTCAATCTTAATTTTAGAACTTTCGTGACTGCAGGAATTATTATTTGTTTCTTTCGGTTAAGTCACGTCTAAAGATAAAATAATAAATTAAATTAAATAATAGAATACGACGTTTCGATTGCAACACAAGCAATCATCATCAGGTATAATGAAATAGCGACATAAAATCTAACCAGAAAACTATAGACAGACATATTAGCAGACAGATATCACCAAGATACATAGCGAGAGCAACACAGGTAACAGAGAGGGGTGATCGTCTCTGTGTGGTGGCCTTAAATAGACAGAGGGGGGGGCGGAGGCAGAGAGAGGGAGGAGGTTTAGAGAAAAAATTAGCATATCAATGAGTGGTCAACAGACGTGGTGCTGCGAATGCGATGGCACGGCAAGCAAGCCTGAAAATCAGGAGAAGGACACACTAAAATTAAATAACCTAGTAAAATATCGAAATGTAATGTAATACAACACAGAGGGTCGGTCAACACACAATTAACGCATAGCCTGGTTGATTACGTATTTCAAAGATTGCTAAGTTAGAATTTAAGTGTGAACAATCTAAAGAGAGGACACAGGCAGAGAAAACAAGTCGCCAGAGAGAGAGAAAAAAGATAAGCTTAAAACTTCCCCGTAGAAGTGGTTCAATCTTAATTTTAGAACTTTCGTGACTGCAGGAATTATTATTTGTTTCTTTCGGTTAAGTCACGTCTAAAGATAAAATAATAAATTAAATTAAATAATAGAATACGACGTTTCGATTGCAACACAAGCAATCATCATCAGGTATAATGAAATAGCGACATAAAATCTAACCAGAAAACTATAGACAGACATATTAGCAGACAGATATCACCAAGATACATAGCGAGAGCAACACAGGTAACAGAGAGGGGTGATCGTCTCTGTGTGGTGGCCTTAAATAGACAGAGGGGGGGGCGGAGGCAGAGAGAGGGAGGAGGGTTAGAGAAAAAATTAGCATATCAATGAGTGGTCAACAGACGTGGTGCTGCGAATGCGATGGCATGGCAAGCAAGCCTGAAAATCAGGAGAAGGACACACTAAAATTAAATAACCTAGTAAAATATCGAAATGTAATGTAATACAACACAGAGGGTCGGTCAACACACAATTAACGCATAGCCTGGTTGATTACGTATTTCAAAGATTGCTAAGTTAGAATTTAAGTGTGAACAATCTAAAGAGAGGACACAGGCAGAGAAAACAAGTCGCCAGAGAGAGAGAAAAAAGATAAGCTTAAAACTTCCCCGTAGAAGTGGTTCAATCTTAATTTTAGAACTTTCGTGACTGCAGGAATTATTATTTGTTTCTTTCGGTTAAGTCACGTCTAAAGATAAAATAATAAATTAAATTAAATAATAGAATACGACGTTTCGATTGCAACACAAGCAATCATCATCAGGTATAATGAAATAGCGACATAAAATCTAACCAGAAAACTATAGACAGACATATTAGCAGACAGATATCACCAAGATACATAGCGAGAGCAACACAGGTAACAGAGAGGGGTGATCGTCTCTGTGTGGTGGCCTTAAATAGACAGAGGGGGGGGCGGAGGCAGAGAGAGGGAGGAGGGTTAGAGAAAAAATTAGCATATCAATGAGTGGTCAACAGACGTGGTGCTGCGAATGCGATGGCACGGCAAGCAAGCCTGAAAATCAGGAGAAGGACACACTAAAATTAAATAACCTAGTAAAATATCGAAATGTAATGTAATACAACACAGAGGGTCGGTCAACACACAATTAACGCATAGCCTGGTTGATTACGTATTTCAAAGATTGCTAAGTTAGAATTTAAGTGTGAACAATCTAAAGAGAGGACACAGGCAGAGAAAACAAGTCGCCAGAGAGAGAGAAAAAAGATAAGCTTAAAACTTCCCCGTAGAAGTGGTTCAATCTTAATTTTAGAACTTTCGTGACTGCAGGAATTATTATTTGTTTCTTTCGGTTAAGTCACGTCTAAAGATAAAATAATAAATTAAATTAAATAATAGAATACGACGTTTCGATTGCAACACAAGCAATCATCATCAGGTATAATGAAATAGCGACATAAAATCTAACCAGAAAACTATAGACAGACATATTAGCAGACAGATATCACCAAGATACATAGCGAGAGCAACACAGGTAACAGAGAGGGGTGATCGTCTCTGTGTGGTGGCCTTAAATAGACAGAGGGGGGGGCGGAGGCAGAGAGAGGGAGGAGGTTTAGAGAAAAAATTAGCATATCAATGAGTGGTCAACAGACGTGGTGCTGCGAATGCGATGGCACGGCAAGCAAGCCTGAAAATCAGGAGAAGGACACACTAAAATTAAATAACCTAGTAAAATATCGAAATGTAATGTAATACAACACAGAGGGTCGGTCAACACACAATTAACGCATAGCCTGGTTGATTACGTATTTCAAAGATTGCTAAGTTAGAATTTAAGTGTGAACAATCTAAAGAGAGGACACAGGCAGAGAAAACAAGTCGCCAGAGAGAGAGAAAAAAGATAAGCTTAAAACTTCCCCGTAGAAGTGGTTCAATCTTAATTTTAGAACTTTCGTGACTGCAGGAATTATTATTTGTTTCTTTCGGTTAAGTCACGTCTAAAGATAAAATAATAAATTAAATTAAATAATAGAATACGACGTTTCGATTGCAACACAAGCAATCATCATCAGGTATAATGAAATAGCGACATAAAATCTAACCAGAAAACTATAGACAGACATATTAGCAGACAGATATCACCAAGATACATAGCGAGAGCAACACTGGTAACAGAGAGGGGTGATCGTCTCTGTGTGGTGGCCTTAAATAGACAGAGGGGGGGGCGGAGGCAGAGAGAGGGAGGAGGGTTAGAGAAAAAATTAGCATATCAATGAGTGGTCAACAGACGTGGTGCTGCGAATGCGATGGCACGGCAAGCAAGCCTGAAAATCAGGAGAAGGACACACTAAAATTAAATAACCTAGTAAAATATCGAAATGTAATGTAATACAACACAGAGGGTCGGTCAACACACAATTAACGCATAGCCTGGTTGATTACGTATTTCAAAGATTGCTAAGTTAGAATTTAAGTGTGAACAATCTAAAGAGAGGACACAGGCAGAGAAAACAAGTCGCCAGAGAGAGAGAAAAAAGATAAGCTTAAAACTTCCCCGTAGAAGTGGTTCAATCTTAATTTTAGAACTTTCGTGACTGCAGGAATTATTATTTGTTTCTTTCGGTTAAGTCACGTCTAAAGATAAAATAATAAATTAAATTAAATAATAGAATACGACGTTTCGATTGCAACACAAGCAATCATCATCAGGTATAATGAAATAGCGACATAAAATCTAACCAGAAAACTATAGACAGACATATTAGCAGACAGATATCACCAAGATACATAGCGAGAGCAACACAGGTAACAGAGAGGGGTGATCGTCTCTGTGTGGTGGCCTTAAATAGACAGAGGGGGGGGCGGAGGCAGAGAGAGGGAGGAGGGTTAGAGAAAAAATTAGCATATCAATGAGTGGTCAACAGACGTGGTGCTGCGAATGCGATGGCACGGCAAGCAAGCCTGAAAATCAGGAGAAGGACACACTAAAATTAAATAACCTAGTAAAATATCGAAATGTAATGTAATACAACACAGAGGGTCGGTCAACACACAATTAACGCATAGCCTGGTTGATTACGTATTTCAAAGATTGCTAAGTTAGAATTTAAGTGTGAACAATCTAAAGAGAGGACACAGGCAGAGAAAACAAGTCGCCAGAGAGAGAGAAAAAAGATAAGCTTAAAACTTCCCCGTAGAAGTGGTTCAATCTTAATTTTAGAACTTTCGTGACTGCAGGAATTATTATTTGTTTCTTTCGGTTAAGTCACGTCTAAAGATAAAATAATAAATTAAATTAAATAATAGAATACGACGTTTCGATTGCAACACAAGCAATCATCATCAGGTATAATGAAATAGCGACATAAAATCTAACCAGAAAACTATAGACAGACATATTAGCAGACAGATATCACCAAGATACATAGCGAGAGCAACACAGGTAACAGAGAGGGGTGATCGTCTCTGTGTGGTGGCCTTAAATAGACAGAGGGGGGGGCGGAGGCAGAGAGAGGGAGGAGGGTTAGAGAAAAAATTAGCATATCAATGAGTGGTCAACAGACGTGGTGCTGCGAATGCGATGGCACGGCAAGCAAGCCTGAAAATCAGGAGAAGGACACACTAAAATTAAATAACCTAGTAAAATATCGAAATGTAATGTAATACAACACAGAGGGTCGGTCAACACACAATTAACGCATAGCCTGGTTGATTACGTATTTCAAAGATTGCTAAGTTAGAATTTAAGTGTGAACAATCTAAAGAGAGGACACAGGCAGAGAAAACAAGTCGCCAGAGAGAGAGAAAAAAGATAAGCTTAAAACTTCCCCGTAGAAGTGGTTCAATCTTAATTTTAGAACTTTCGTGACTGCAGGAATTATTATTTGTTTCTTTCGGTTAAGTCACGTCTAAAGATAAAATAATAAATTAAATTAAATAATAGAATACGACGTTTCGATTGCAACACAAGCAATCATCATCAGGTATAATGAAATAGCGACATAAAATCTAACCAGAAAACTATAGACAGACATATTAGCAGACAGATATCACCAAGATACATAGCGAGAGCAACACAGGTAACAGAGAGGGGTGATCGTCTCTGTGTGGTGGCCTTAAATAGACAGAGGGGGGGGCGGAGGCAGAGAGAGGGAGGAGGTTTAGAGAAAAAATTAGCATATCAATGAGTGGTCAACAGACGTGGTGCTGCGAATGCGATGGCACGGCAAGCAAGCCTGAAAATCAGGAGAAGGACACACTAAAATTAAATAACCTAGTAAAATATCGAAATGTAATGTAATACAACACAGAGGGTCGGTCAACACACAATTAACGCATAGCCTGGTTGATTACGTATTTCAAAGATTGCTAAGTTAGAATTTAAATCTAAAGAGAGGACACAGGCAGAGAAAACAAGTCGCCAGAGAGAGAGAAAAAAGATAAGCTTAAAACTTCCCCGTAGAACCACTTCTACGGGGAAGTTTTAAGCTTATCTTTTTTCTCTCTCTCTGGCGACTTGTTTTCTCTGCCTGTGTCCTCTCTTTAGATTGTTCACACTTAAATTCTAACTTAGCAATCTTTGAAATACGTAATCAACCAGGCTATGCGTTAATTGTGTGTTGACCGACCCTCTGTGTTGTATTACATTACATTTCGATATTTTACTAGGTTATTTAATTTTAGTGTGTCCTTCTCCTGATTTTCAGGCTTGCTTGCCGTGCCATCGCATTCGCAGCACCACGTCTGTTGACCACTCATTGATATGCTAATTTTTTCTCTAACCCTCCTCCCTCTCTCTGCCTCCGCCCCCCCCTCTGTCTATTTAAGGCTACCACACAGAGACGATCACCCCTCTCTGTTACCTGTGTTGCTCTCGCTATGTATCTTGGTGATATCTGTCTGCTAATATGTCTGTCTATAGTTTTCTGGTTAGATTTTATGTCGCTATTTCATTATACCTGATGATGATTGCTTGTGTTGCAATCGAAACGTCGTATTCTATTATTTAATTTAATTTATTATTTTATCTTTAGACGTGACTTAACCGAAAGAAACAAATAATAATTCCTGCAGTCACGAAAGTTCTAAAATTAAGATTGAATCACTCATCTACCCTGTCGCTCCGTGTGTGTGTGTCTCTCATCTACCCTGTCGCTCCGTGTGTGTGTCACTCATCTACCCTGTCGCTCCGTGTGTGTGTGTCACTCATCTACCCTGTCTCTCCGTGTGTGTGTGTGGGGATCACTCATCTACCCTGTTGCTCCGTGTGTGTGTGTGTCACTCATCTACCCTGTCACTCCGTGTGTGTGTGTCACTCATCTACCCTGTCGCTCCGTGTGTGTGTGTGTGTCACTTATCTACCCTGTCGCTCCGTGTGCATGTGGATCACTCATCTACCCTGTCGCTCCGTGTGTGTGTCACTCATCTACCCTGTCGCTCCGTGTGTGTGTGTCACTCATCTACCCTGTCGCTCTGTGTGTGTGGATCACTCATCTACCCTGTCACTCCGTGTGTGTGTGTCACTCATCTACCCTGTCACTCCGTGTGTGTGTGTCACTCATCTACCCTGTCACTCCGTGTGTGTGTGTCACTCATCTACCCTGTCGCTCCGTGTGTGTGTGTGTGTCACTCATCTACCCTGTCGCTCCGTGTGTGTGTATCACTCATCTACCCTGTTGCTCCGTGTGTGTGTGTGTCACTCATCTACCCTTTCGCTCCGTGTGTGTGTCACTCATCTACCCTGTCGCTCCGTGTGTGTGTGTCACTCATCTACCCTGTCGCTCCGTGTGTGTGTGTGTCACTCATCTATGCTGTCGCTCTGTGTGTGTGTATCACTCTTCTATCCTGTCGCTCCGTGTGTGTGTATCACTCATCTACCCTGTCGCTCCGTGTGTGTGTGTGTCACTCATCTACCCTGTCGCTCCGTGTGTGTGTGTCACTCATCTACCCTGTCGCTCCTTGTGTGTGTGTGTCACTCATCTACCCTGTCGCTCCGTGTGTGTGTCACTCATCTACCCTGTCGCTCCGTGTGTGTGTGTCACTCATCTACACTGTCGCTCCGTGTGTGTGTGTGGATCACTCATCTACCCTGTCGCTCCGTGTGTGTGTGTCACTCATCTACCCTGTCGCTCCGTGTGTGTGTGTCACTCATCTACCCTGTCGCTCCGTGTGTGTGTGTGTGTGTGTGTTTCACTCATCTACCCTGTCTCTCCTTGTGTGTGTGGGGATCACTCATCTACCCTGTTGCTCTGTGTGTGTGTGTGTCACTCATCTACCCTGTCGCTCCGTGTGTGTGTGTGTGTGTGTCACTTATCTACCCTGTCACTCCGTGTGCATGTGGATCACTCATCTACCCTGTCGCTCCGTGTGTGTGTCACTCATCTACCCTGTCGCTCCGTGTGTGTGTGTGTCACTCATCTACCCTGTCGCTCTGTGTGTGTAGATCACTCATCTACCCTGTCACTCCGTGTGTGTGTCACTCATCTACCCTGTCGCTCTGTGTGTGTCACTCATCTACCCTGTCGCTCCATGTGTGTGTGTCACTCATCTACCCTGTCGCTCCGTGTGTGTGTGTCACTCATCTACCCTGTCGCTCTGTGTGTGTGTGTGTGTGTGGATCACTCATCTACCCTGTCGCTCCGTGTGTGTGTGTCACTCATCTACCCTGTCGCTCCGTGTGTGTGTGTATCACTCATCTACCCTGTCGCTCCGTGTGTGTGTGTGTCACTCATCTACCCTTTTGCTCCGTGTGTGTGTCACTCATCTACCCTGTCGCTCCGTGTGTGTGTGTCACTCATCTACCCTGTCGCTCCTTGTGTGTGTGTCACTCATCTACGCTGTCGCTCCGTGTGTGTGTGTGTATCACTCATCTACCCTGTCGCTCCGTGGGTGTGTATCACTCATCTACCCTGTCGCTCCGTGTGTGTGTGTGTCACTCATCTACCCTGTCGCTCCGTGTGTGTGTGTGTCACTCATCTACCCTGTCGCTCCTTGTGTGTGTGTCACTCATCTACCCTGTCGCTCCGTGTGTGTGTCACTCATCTACCCTGTCGCTCCGTGTGTGTGTCACTCATCTACACTGTCGCTCCGTGTGTGTGTGTCACTCATCTACCCTGTCGCTCCGTGTGTGTGTGTCACTCATCTACCCTGTCGCTCCGTGTGTGTGTGTGTGTCACTTATCTACCCTGTCGCTCCGTGTGCATGTGGATCACTCATCTACCCTGTCGCTCCGTGTGTGTGTCACTCATCTACCCTGTCGCTCCGTGTGTGTGTGTGTCACTCATCTACCCTGTCGCTCTGTGTGTGTGGATCACTCATCTACCCTGTTGCTCCGTGTGTGTGTGTGTCACTCATCTACCCTGTCACTCCGTGTGTGTGTGTTACTCATCTACCTTGTCGCTCCGTGTTTGTGTGTGTATCAGTCATCTACCCCTGTCGCTCCGTGTGTGTGTGTCACTCATCTACCCTGTCACTCCGTGTGTGTGTCACTTATCTACCCTGTCGCTCCGTGTGCATGTGGATCACTCATCTACCCTGCCGCTCCGTGTGTGTGTGTCACTCATCTACCCTGTCGCTCCGTGTGTGTGTCACTCATCGACCCTGTCGCTCTGTGTGTGTGTGTCACTCATCTACCCTGTCGCTCCGTGTTTGTGTGTCACTCATCTACCCTGTCGCTCCGTGTGTGTGTGTCACTCATCTACGCTGTCGCTCCGTGTGTGTGTGTGTGTATCACTCATCTACCCTGTCGCTCCGTGTGTGTGTGTATCACTCATCTACACTGTCGCTCCGTGTGTGTGTGTCACTCATCTACCCTGTCGCTCCGTGTGTGTGTGTGTCACTCATCTACCCTGTCGCTCCGCGTGTGTGTGTCACTCATCTACCCTGTCGCTCCATGTGTGTGTGTGTGTCACTCATCTACCCTGTCTCTCCGTGTGTGTGTGTGTGGGGATCACTCATCTACCTTGTCGCTCGTGTTTGTGTGTGTGTATCAGTCATCTACCCTTGTCGCTCCGTGTGTGTGTGTCACTCATCTACCCTGTCGCTCCGTGTGTGTGTGTGTCACTCATATACCCTGTCGCTCCGTGTGTGTGTGTGTGTGTCACTTATCTACCCTGTCGCTCCGTGTGCATGTGGATCACTCATCTACCCTGTCGCTCCGTGTGTGTGTGTCACTCATCTACCCTGTCGCTCCGTGTGTGTGTGCCACTCATCTACCCTGTCGCTCTGTGTGTGTGGATCACTCATCTACCCTGTCACTCCGTGTGTGTGTGTCACTCATCTACCCTGTCACTCTGTGTGTGTCACTCATCTACCCTGTCGCTCCGTGTGTGTGTGTGTGTCACTCATCTACGCTGTCACTCCGTGTGTGTGTCACTCATCTACCCTGTCGCTCCGTGTGTGTGTGTGTGGATCACTCATCTACCCTGTCGCTCCGTGTGTGTGTGTCACTCATCTACCCTATCGCTCCGTGTGTGTGTGTGTATCACTCATCTACCCTGTCGCTCCGTGTGTGTGTGTGTCACTCATCTACCCTGTCGCTCCGTGTGTGTGTGTCACTCATCTACACTGTCGCTCCGTGTGTGTGTGTGGATCACTCATCTACCCTGTCGCTCCGTGTGTGTGTGTCACTCATCTAACCTGTCGCTCCGTGTGTGTGTGTGTGTCACTCATCTACGCTGTCACTCCGTGTGTGTGTCACTCATCTACCCTGTCGCTCCGTGTGTGTGTGTGTGTGGATCACTCATCTACCCTGTCGCTCCGTGTGTGTCACTCATCTACCCTGTCGCTCCGTGTGTGTATCACTCATCTACCCTGTCGCTCCGTGTGTGTGTGTCACTCATCTACCCTCTGGCTCCGTATGTGTGTGCGTGTCACTCATCTACCCTGTCGCTCCGTGTGTGTGTTTGTATCACTCATCTACCCTGTCGCTCCATGTGTGTATCACTCATCTACCCTGTCTCTCCGTGTGTGTGTGTCACTCATCTACCCTGTCGCTCCGTGTGTGTGTGTATCACTCATCTACCCTGTCGCTCTGTGTGTGTCACTCATCTACCCTGTCGCTACGTGTGTGTGTGTCACTCATCTACCCTGTCGCTACGTGTGTGTGTGTCACTCATCTACCCTGTCGCTCCGTGTGTGTGTGTCACTCATCTACCCTATCGCTCCGTGTGTGTGTGTCACTCATCTACCCCGTCGCTCCGTGTGTGTCACTCATCTACACTGTCGCTCCGTGTGTGTGTGTGGATCACTCATCTACCCTGTCGCTCCGTGTGTGTGTGTCACTCATCTACCCTGTCGCTCCGTGTGTGTGTGTCACTCATCTACCCTGTCGCTCTGTGTGTGTGTGTCACTCATCTACCCTGTCTCTCCGTGTGTGTGTGTGGGGATCACTCATCTACCCTGTTGCTCCGTGTGTGTGTGTGTGTGTCACTCATCTACCCTGTAACTCCGTGTGTGTGTGTTACTCATCTACCTTGTCGCTCCGTGTTTGTGTGTGTGTATCAGTCATCTACCCCTGTCGCTCTGTGTGTGTGTCACTCATCTACCCTGTCGCTCCGTGTGCATGTGGATCACTCATCTACCCCTGTCGCTCCGTGTGTGTGTCACTTATCTACCCTGTCGCTCCGTGTGCATGTGGATCACTCATCTACCCTGTCGCTCCGTGTGTTTGTGTCACTCATCTACCCTGTTGCTCCGTGTGTGTGTGTGTGTCACTCATCTACCCTGTCGCTCTGTGTGTGTGGATCACTCATCTACCCTGTCACTCCGTGTGTGTGTCACTCATCTACCCTGTCGCTCTGTGTGTGTCACTCATCTACCCTGTCGCTCCGTGTGTGTGTGTGTCACTAATCTACGCTGTCACTCCTTGTGTGTGTCACTCATCTACCCTGTCGCTCCGTGTGTGTGTGTGTGGATCACCCATCTACCCTGTTGCTCCGTGTGTGTGTGTCACTCATCTACCCTGTCACTCCGTGTGTGTATCACTCATCTACCCTGTCGCTCCGTATGCATGTGGATCACTCATCTACCCTGTTGCTCCGTGTGTGTGTGTCACTCATCTACCCTGTCGCTCCTTGTGTGTGTGTGGATCACTCATCTACCCTGTCACTCCGTGTGTGTGTCACTCATCTACCCTGTCGCTCTGTGTGTGTCACTCATCTACCCTGTCGCTCCGTGTGTGTGTGTGTCACTCATCTACGCTGTCACTCTGTGTGTGTGTCACTCATCTACCCTGTCGCTCCGTGTGTGTGTGTGTGTGGATCACTCATCTACCCTGTCGCTCCGTGTGTGTGTGTCACTCATCTACCCTGTCGCTCCGTGTGTGTATCACTCATCTACCCTGTCGCTCCGTGTGTGTGTGTCACTCATCTACCCTCTCGCTCCGTATGTGTGTGCGTGTCACTCATCTACCCTGTCGCTCCGTGTGTGTGTTTGTATCACTCATCTACCCTGTCGCTCCGTGTGTGTATCACTCATCTACCCTGTCTCTCCGTGTGTGTGTCACTCATCTACCCTGTCGCTCCGTGTGTGTTTGTATCACTCATCTACCCTGTCGCTCTGTGTGTGTGTGTCACTCATCTACCCTGTCGCTACGTGTGTGTGTGTGTCACTCATCTACCCTGTCGCTACGTGTGTGTGTGTCACTCATCTACCTTGTCGCTACGTGTGTGTCACTCATCTACCCTGTCGCTCCGTGTGTGTGTGTCACTCATCTACCCTGTCGCTCTGTGTGTGTGTGTCACTCATCTACCCTGTCTCTCCGTGTGTGTGTGTGGGGATCACTCATCTACCCTGTTGCTCCGTGTGTGTGTGTGTCACTCATCTACCCTGTAACTCCGTGTGTGTGTGTTACTCATCTACCTTGTCGCTCCGTGTTTGTGTGTGTGTATCAGTCATCTACCCCTGTCGCTCCGTGTGTGTGTCACTCATCTACCCTGTCGCTCCGTGTGTGTGTGTGTGTCACTTATCTACCCTGTCGCTCCGTGTGCATGTGGATCACTCATCTACCCTGTCGCTCCGTGTGTGTGTGTGTCACTCATCTACCCTGTTGCTCCGTGTGTGTGTGTGTGTGTGTCACTCATCTACCCTGTCGCTCTGTGTGTGTGAATCACTCATCTACCCTGTCACTCCGTGTGTGTGTCACTCATCTACCCTGTCGCTCTGTGTGTGTCACTCATCTACCCTGTCGCTCCGTGTGTGTGTGTGTCACTCATCTACGCTGTCACTCCTTGTGTGTGTCACTCATCTACCCTGTCGCTCCGTGTGTGTGTGTGTGTGTGGATCACCCATCTACCCTGTCGCTCCGTGTGTGTGTGTCACTCATCTACCCTGTCACTCCGTGTGTGTATCACTCATCTACCCTGTCGCTCCGTGTGCATGTGGATCACTCATCTACCCTGTTGCTCCGTGTGTGTGTGTCACTCATCTACCCTGTCGCTCCTTGTGTGTGTGTGGATCACTCATCTACCCTGTCACTCCGTGTGTGTGTCACTCATCTACCCTGTCGCTCTGTGTGTGTCACTCATCTACCCTGTCGCTCCGTGTGTGTGTGTGTCACTCATCTACGCTGTCACTCCGTGTGTGTGTCACTCATCTACCCTGTCGCTCCGTGTGTGTGTGTGTGTGGATCACTCATCTACCCTGTCGCTCCGTGTGTGTGTGTCACTCATCTACCCTGTCGCTCCGTGTGTGTATCACTCATCTACCCTGTCGCTCCGTGTGTGTGTGTCACTCATCTACCCTCTCGCTCCGTATGTGTGTGCGTGTCACTCATCTACCCTGTCGCTCCGTGTGTGTGTTTGTATCACTCATCTACCCTGTCGCTCCGTATGTGTATCACTCATCTACCCTGTCTCTCCGTGTGTGTGTCACTCATCTACCCTGTCGCTCCGTGTGTGTTTGTATCACTCATCTACCCTGTCGCTCTGTGTGTGTGTGTCACTCATCTACCCTGTCGCTACGTGTGTGTGTGTGTCACTCATCTACCCTGTCGCTACGTGTGTGTGTGTCACTCATCTACCTTGTCGCTACGTGTGTGTCACTCATCTACCCTGTCGCTCCGTGTGTGTGTGTCACTCATCTACCCTGTCGCTATGTGTGTGTGTGTGTCACTCATCTACCCTGTCGCTACGTGTGTGTGTGTCACTCATCTACCCTGTCGCTCCGTGTGCGTGTGTGTCACTCATCTACCCTGTCGCTCCTTGTGTGTGTGTGGATCACTCATCTACCCTGTCACTCCGTGTGTGTGTCACTCATCTACCCTGTCGCTCCGTGTGTGTGTGTGTGTCACTCATCTACGCTGTCACTCCGTGTGTGTGTCACTCATCTACCCTGTCGCTCCGTGTGTGTGTGTGGATCACTCATCTACCCTGTCGCTCCGTGTGTGTGTGTCACTCATCTACCCTGTCGCTCCGTGTGTGTATCACTCATCTACCCTGTCGCTCCGTGTGTGTGTGTCACTCATCTACCCTCTCGCTCCGTATGTGTGTGCGTGTCACTCATCTACCCTGTCGCTCCGTGTGTGTGTTTGTATCACTCATCTACCCTGTCGCTCCGTGTGTGTATCACTCATCTACCCTGTCGCTCTGTGTGTGTGTGTCACTCATCTACCCTGTCGCTACGTGTGTGTGTGTCACTCATCTACCCTGTCGCTACGTGTGTGTGTGTGTGTCACTCATCTACCTTGTCGCTACGTGTGTGTCACTCATCTACCCTGTCGCTCCGTGTGTGTGTGTCACTCATCTACCCTGTCGCTCCGTGTGTGTGTGTGTCACTCATCTACCCTGTCGCTCCGTGTGTGTGTGTATCACTCATCTACCCTGTCGCTCCGTGTGTGTGTGTGGATCACACATCTACCCTGTCGCTCCATGTGCGTGTGGATCACTCATCTACCCCGTCGCTCTGTGTGTGTGTGTCACTCATCTACCCTGTCGCTCCGTGTGTGTGTGACACTCATCTACCCTGTCGCTCCGTGTGTGTGTGTCACTCATCTACACTGTCGCTCCGTGTGTGTGTGTGTGTCACTCATCTACCCTGTCGCTCCGTGTGTGTGTGTGTATCACTCATCTACCCTGTCTCTCCGTGTGTGTGTGTCACTCATCTACCCTGTCTCTCCGTGTGTGTGTGTGGGGATCACTCATCTACCCTGTTGCTCCGTGTGTGTGTGTGTCACTCATCTACCCTGTCGCTCCGTGTGTGTGTCACTCATCTACCCTGTCGCTCCGTGTGTGTGTGTCACTCATCTACCCTGTCGCTCCGTGTGTGTGTGTCACTCATCTACACTGTCGCTCCGTGTGTCTGTGTGGATCACTCATCTACCCTGTCTCTCCGTGTGTGTGTGTGGGGATCACTCATCTACCCTGTTGCTCCGTGTGTGTGTGTGTGTCACTCATCTATCCTGTCACTCCGTGTGTGTGTGGTACTCATCTACCCTGTCGCTCCGTGTGTGTGTGTCACTCATCTTCCCTGTCGCTCCGTGTGTGTGTGTGTCACTTATCTACCCTGTCGCTCCGTGTGCATGTGGATCACTCATCTACCCTGTCGCTCCGTGTGTGTGTGTGTCACTCATCTACCCTGTCGCTCCGTGTGTGTGTGTGTGTGTGTCACTCATCTACCCTGTCGCTCTGAGTGTGTGGATCACTCATCTACTCTGTCACTCCGTGTGTGTGTGTCACTCATCTACCCTGTCGCTCCGTGTGTGTGTCACTCATCTACCCTGTCGCTCCGTGTCTGTGTGTGTCACTCATCTACGCTGTCACTCAGTGTGTGTGTCACTCATCTACCCTGTCGCTCCGTGTGTGTGTGTGTGTGGATCACTCATCTACCCTGTCGCTCCGTGTGTGTGTGTCACTCATCTACCCTGTCGCTCCGTGTGTGTATCACTCATCTACCCTGTCGCTCCGTGTGTGTGTGTCACTCATCTACCCTCTCGCTCCGTATGTGTGTGCGTGTCACTCATCTACCCTGTCGCTCCGTGTGTGTGTTTGTATCACTCATCTACCCTGTCGCTACGTGTGTGTATCACTCATCTACCCTGTCTCTCCGTGTGTGTGTGTCACTCATCTACCCTGTCGCTCCGTGTGTGTGTGTATCACTCATCTACCCTGTCGCTCTGTGTGTGTGTGTCACTCATCTACCCTGTCGCTATGTGTGTGTGTTTGTCACTCATCTACCCTGTCGCTACGTGTGTGTGTGTGTCACTCATCTACCCTGTCGCTCCGTGTGTGTGTGTCACTCATCTACCCTATCGCTCCGTGTGTGTGTGTCACTCATCTACCCTGTCGCTCCGTGTGTGTGTGTCACTTATCTACACTGTCGCTCCGTGTGTGTGTGTGGATCACTCATCTACCCTGTCGCTCCGTGTGTGTGTGTCACTCATCTACCCTGTTGCTCCGTGTGTGTGTGTGTGTCACTCATCTACCCTGTAACTCCGTGTGTGTGTTACTCATCTACCTTGTCGCTCCGTGTTTGTGTGTGTGTATCAGTCATCTACCCCTGTCGCTCCGTGTGTGTGTGTCACTCATCTACCCTGTCGCTCCGTGTGTGTGTGTCACTTATCTACCCTGTCGCTCCGTGTGCATGTGGATCACTCATCTACCCTGCCGCTCTGTGTGTGTGGATCACTCATCTACCCTGTCACTCCGTGTGTGTGTCATTCATCTACCCTGTCGCTCTGTGTGTGTCACTCATCTACCCTGTCGCTCCGTGTGTGTGTGTGTCACTCATCTACGCTGTCACTCCGTGTGTGTGTCACTCATCTACCCTTTCGCTCCGTGTGTGTGTGTGTGTGGATCACTCATCTACCCTGTCGCTCCGTGTGTGTGTGTCACTCATCTACACTGTCGCTCCGTGTGTGTGTGTGGATCACTCATCTACCCTGTCGCTCCGTGTGTGTGTGTCACTCATCTACCCTGTCGCTCCGTGTGTGTGTGTCACTCATCTACCCTGTCGCTCCGTGTGTGTGTGTGTGTCACTCATCTACCCTGTCTCTCCGTGTGTGTGTGTGGGGATCACTCATCTACCCTGTTGCTCCGTGTGTGTGTCACTCATCTACCCTGTAACTCCGTGTGTGTGTGTGGGGATCACTCATCTACCCTGTTGCTCCGTGTGTGTGTGTGTGTGTGTCACTCATCTACCCTGTAACTCCGTGTGTGTGTGTTACTCATCTACCTTGTCGCTCCGTGTTTGTGGGTGTGTAATAATTCTCCGGAGACGGATTCGGAATCGGTCTTTTTTATTTTCACTTCACGGTACACTTGTTCCCACACGCTCCGTTGCTGGCAGACAACGGAGAGTGGCAGACTCCCACAACTCCCACCGTGCACGTGGCACCCGGAGCCCCGTTCGCGCGTGGCTCTCACCCCGTTCAGTTCCCCGTATCCTCTCGATCATCCCTCTCTCCTCCCTCTTAATCCCTTCGTCACGTGGTCCCCCCAGCCAATCCTCCATTGGCAATCTCGACCGTTCTCGATGGTTCCCTGTCACTCCCGGGACCACGCCTCTTATCCGGATCCCCATTAGCTGGGGCCCCAATGGCTGGGCCAATCACCCCTGATGACATGCCGTGATCACGCCGGCCCCACGCTCCCTATCTCGACCCTTATTGGCTACAAGCAGGACCGGCAAGCCAATCCCCCACGTGAACCCACTATAGCTGTTATTACATCACCCCCCCCCCGGTGAAAAAAAAGTAGCCGTCTCGGCTGGGAAAGGGTGATAAACCAATTCCGAACACATTATTAGGGCACCAAGGTGCATTTAACGATACGAGGGTGAACCGGCGTCCCTGCGCCCAACAACATTTAAAAAAGTCACCCATACAACAAGAATCACCACGTACATTAGGGCGCCCCTGCAGCGCAGTAACAACAGGGAAATAAACGAACGATCAAACGTTATCGAAACGGAAGAGATTTCGACCGCGTACGCGACGCGGGACCCCCTCCGCTTCCAGCGCATGATCCCCTTGCTTCCGGATGGACAGGAGGTGGTAGGCTCGAAGAAGAAGTAGGTTGTTGATGCTCGGTCACGTCCAGGGCAGGTCTCATTGGAGGGGGGGCGGCTGGGGCCCCCTCAGCCCTCAGAACCTGTTCATCTGTAGGAGGCACAACACAGTCCCCCTTGGGATCAATGGATGTGACAATCGGCGTGGTCGGCTCGACGGAACCCGGCAGGTCAACTAGTGGGGATGAAGGGCCGACACGCGCGTCAACATAGGGTTTAAGCCGTGAGGAGTGGACATACCACCGCCGATTTTCGTACTGAACACGGATACTCTGCAAGTTCCGAACATCCACTAGTGTCACAGGCCCTCGCCACGGCCTGTGCAGCTTGGGGGATGTGCCCGCCGGTACCTGGGGGCAGTGGAGCCACGTCCGGTCCCCCACTGACCAAGACATGTGAGTATGCGATTGACGCGCATAACGTTCGTTCCTTGCCTGAGCACGGGCCGTCGCACACCGGGCAGCCTCTCGCGCCTCCGTCACTCATTCAAGCGAGTCACGCACGTGGTCAGGCAAGGAACGGGACGGTCGCTTACTCGGCTCACCCAATTGCACATCGATGGGTGGAACATTTTCACGGCCATACATCAAAAAGAATGGTGAGTATCCCGTGGACGTGTGTGGAACCATGCGGTAAGCCGCTAAGACGCCTGGTATGTGCAGGTCCCAATCGGTTTGCTTTTCACTGACCGTGTGACAAAGCATAGCCGAGAGGGTGCGGTTGAATCGTTCCACCATACCATCTGTTTGTGGGTGGTAAGGAGAAGTGCGAATTTTCTTCGTACCCAACGCGTCACAAACTTCCTTAAGCAATTTGGAAGAGAAATTCCGCCCTTGATCTGTGAGCAGCCTCTCAGGTGCCCCCTTGTCCATGACATACCCGTTCAAGAAAGCGTCGGTAATGGATGCTGCCGTCTGGTCGGGCAGAGGCCAGGCCATCGGCCATCGAGAAAAATATTCCACCCCGACGAGAAGGTATTTATTGCCCCTCGCCGACGGGGGAAACGGGCCCAGAATATCGAGAGCAACCAATTCGTTAATGCGGGACACCTCAATGGAACGTAACGGTGGTACATAGGGGTTCCGAGGCGGCTTCCTCTTTGCACAGTCCTGGCATGAGCGAATAAAGTCCTTGACGTCTGCCGTCATACCGGCCCAAAAGAAATCCTTCTGCAGCGCGGCCAAAGTCTTTTGGACACCGAGGTGCATCAACTTATCAGCGTGCAGAGCACGAAGCAGGTCGTAGCGAAGCGAAGTAGGCACCACCAAGCGTGGTCGGTCAGACAACCCGTCAGTACACATTAACAATCCCGACTTGCCTCGGAACATCTGCCATTTCCAACCCGCCAATTGAGATTTTTGTTTCCCTATCAATTTCCGTAGCGGAGACAGCGAGGCATCAGCCTCCTGCTCACGTAGCCAGACCGCGTGTGGTAGCCGTAAGATATCATCCGTGTCCACCGACCCTTGCTGGTCGTCCTCCTTCGCTTTCGCCCCTGCATCCTCATCCGCTATCGCCCCCATAACCGGACAAGGCGAGGTGGCTGGTGCCGCACAGCGGTGCGTGCCCGTCAGGCAAGTGCACTGAGGAAGGGGCGGCAGCCGTGAGAGCGCGTCAGCGTTCGTGTGACGGGTCCCCTTCCTGTATGTAATATCAAAGGAAAATTCCTGTAGCGATTCCAACCACCTAGCCAATTGGCCTGACGGTTGATCTAATTTCAAGGAGTATTGTAAAGCCGCATGATCTGAGCGAACTAGGAATTTCCGTCCATACAGGTACGGCCGGTACAATCGGACAAAGTGAACAATTGCCAAAAGTTCCCGTCTTGTCACACAATAGCGTGTTTCCGCAGGGGACAAAACCCGGCTGCCGTACGCCACTACTCGCTCTACCCCGTCCTTACGTTGCGACAAAACGGCCCCAATGCCGATATCACTAGCATCTGTATCGAGGATGAACGGCTGTGAGAAATCTGGGTAATCCAGCGTTGGCGCCGTGGCGAGGTGGTCCCGAAGTGCCATAAAAGATTTTTCCTCTTCCGCTCCCCATTTAAACCTTTGATTTTTGCCAGTCAGAACGTGTAATGGCTTTGCCAACGTCGCAAAATTTTTAACGAAGCAGCGATAATAGGAAGCGAACCCAATAAACCGCCGAACATCTCCCACCGAAGTGGGTGTGGGCCACTCTCGTACACATTTCGTTTTCAGAGGGTCAGTGGATACGCCGTCCGAACTGACAATATGACCCAAGTAACGGACAGAGTGTTGCAGAAGGTGGCATTTTTTAGGTTTAAATTTAAGGTCAGCCGTACGCATTCTTTGAAAAACCGCCTCTAGACGTTGGAGGTGTTCTTCGAACGTGCGGCTGAAAACAATTATATCGTCAAGATATATGAGGCACGTTTCCCACTGCAGTCCCGTCAACACCAATTCCATGAGCCACTGAAACGTCGCCGGTGCCGCATTCAAGCCCATAGGCAACCGATTAAATTCAAAGAGACCTTGCGGCGTGCGGAACGCCGTTTTCGCCTTCGACTCATCGTCGAGGGGAAGCTGCCAGAACCCCGAGGACAGGTCAAGGGTGGAAAAAAACTTAGCACCCGATAAAGCGTCCAACGAATCATCCATCCTCGGTAAGGGGTATGCATCTGCCACCGAAACTTTGTTTAACCGGCGGAAATCAACACAAAATCTTGTACCACCATCTTTCTTCTTTACCAGAACGACGGGCGCGGCCCAAGGGCTGTTGGACGGCGAAATGATGTCCGCCGCCAACAATTCATTTACCGCTCCGCGCACGTGATCCCTTTCCGCCGGGCTCATGCGATGAGGGTGCATACAGATGGGAGGCGTCGCACCGGTGTCAATATGGTGCGACAAAAGCGACGTGCGGCCGAGGTCCAAATCATTTTTACTGAAAACATCAGTGTACTGTATCAATAATGAACGCAGGGCGTTCCTTTGTTCGTTTGACAAGGAAGAATTTTCTCCGCACAAATCAGCGATCCAACGTTCTTGAGAGCGATCGTGTGGGGGCCTACCAGCGGGCATTCGTGCGCGCGGCGCTGCGTTGCAAGAGGCGAAGTCGGTAGTGGCGTGAGCCAACACCGACCCCTCCGGAACAATAACGCGGTCAGGTCCCCCATTTAAAACCTGTATAAAAGGTGCTTGACCCGGTCGCACGATCGTTTGTGCCGCCGCTAAAGAAAAGGATTTAGATGCCGAATTCGATGGGGATAGCAGCACGCCTTCTGCACCCTTCCCCATTCGAAGGGGTTTACGATAACGCAACGGTATTAGCATCTGTGCTCCCGGTGGTACTTCTACCGTAGCAGCAACAACGGCAGTAACTGCGTTACTTGCAGGCGCGCTGGCCAGCAAGGAAGGCAGGAACGCCATTCGACGACCCCCCGGCATTTCCAAACAGTCCTGGTCGACTCGTATTTTCAGCGGCATCCGACGCAGGAAATCAGTACCGAGTAAGCATGGAACAGCTAGCGAGCGAGAGATCAATACAGGTCCTGCGGCGGTAATATTCCCGATAGTGATGCTCACATCTGCCTGGCCACAGATACCCATGCTTCCCCCATTCGCGGCGACACACGCATCATTAACCTTACGTATCTGCGACGCAGGGATGGACAACAAATGAAAAATAACATCAGAAATGATGGTGGCCGACGCGCCCGTGTCCACCAAGATGCGCACATCAACGCCGTCGATGGTACCGCGTACCGTCGACGAGCCCGAAGCCGCAGCTACAACCCTGCGAGCCAATTTTTTCCACTGCGTAGCAGAGCGCGTAACTGTAGCGGGGGAAGTAAATTTTTCCTGAGGAGTGTGAGAATGAGTGCGAATGGATGGGTGATGTGACAGGACCTGCCGGGTGTCCGATGTGTGCCGACTCGCCCGAGGTTGTTGCGGCTCCGCAGTAGGTGGAGGAGATGGAGGTCCCCTCGTCGGAGGAGGCGACAGTAGAGGTCGACAGCGGCAGTCACGGGCGAAATGGCCCCGTCTGCCGCACTTGAAGCACGCCGCCGACGTCGGCCGGCGGTCGGACGACCCGGCCCTTGCACGCGGACGGCCCATGTAGTTGCCACGCTGGTCGCGCAGCCGCCGTCCCGGAATCCCGTGCGAAACAGCAGCAGCCAGCATGTCGTCGTCGCCCGAGTCGTCGGAGCAGTGGACCACCAGTCGTGGAGACCACCCTCCTCCGATAGAGGCACAGGTAGGTTCTTTTTTCTGGGGTGCTTGGACATATTGACGATCGTCCAAACAGTCGCAGAAGTACTTCTGACACCAATGTAATAATTCTCCGGAGACGGATTCGGAAACGGTCTTCTTTATTTTCACTTCACGGTACACTTGTTCCCACACGCTCCGTTGCTGGCAGACAACGGAGAGCGGCAGACTCCCACAACTCCCACCGCGCACGTGGCACCCGGAGCCCCGTTCGCGCATGGCTCTCACCCCGTTCAGTTCCCCGTCTCCTCTCGATCATCCCTCTCTCCTCCCTCTTAATCCCTTCGTCACGTGGTCCCCCCAGCCAATCCTCCATGGGCAATCTCGACCGTTCTCGATGGTTCCCTGTCACTCCCGGGACCACGCCTCTTATCCGGATCCCCATTAGCTGGGGCCCCAATGGCTGGGCCAATCACCCCTGATGACATGCCGTGATCACGCCGGCCCCACGCTCCCTATCTCGACCCTTATTGGCTACAAGCAGGACCGGCAAGCCAATCCCCCACGTGAACCCACTATAGCTGTTATTACATGTGTATCAGTCATCTACCCCTGTCGCTCCGTGTGCATGTGGATCACTCATCTACCCTGTTGCTCCGTGTGTGTGTCACTCATCTACCCTGTCACTCCTTGTGTGTGTGTGTCACTCATCTACCCTGTCGCTCTGTGTGTGTGGATCACTTATCTACCCTGTCACTCCGTGTGTGTGTCACTCATCTACCCTGTCGCTCCGTGTGTGTGTGTGTCACTCATCTACGCTGTCACTCCGTGTGTGTGTCACTCATCTACCCTGTTGCTCCGTGTGTGTGTGTGTGTGTGTGGATCACTCATCTACCCTGTCGCTCCGTGTGTGTGTGTCACTCATCTACCCTGTCGCTCCGTGTGTGTATCACTCATCTACCCTGTCGCTCCGTGTGTGTGTGTCACTCATCTACCCTCTCGCTCCGTATGTGTGTGCGTGTCACTCATCTACCCTGTCGCTCCGTGTGTGTGTTTGTATCACTCATCTACCCTGTCGCTCCGTGTGTGTATCACTCATCTACCCTGTCTCTCCGTGTGTGTGTGTCACTCATCTACCCTGTCGCTCCGTGTGTGTGTGTATCACTCATCTACCCTGTCGCTCTGTGTGTGTGTCACTCATCTACCCTGCCGCTACGTGTGTGTGTGTGTCACTCATCTACCCTGTCGCTACGTGTGTGTGTGTGTGTCACTCATCTACCTTGTCGCTACGTGTGTGTTACTCATCTACCCTGTCGCTCCGTGTGTGTGTGTCACTCATCTACCCTGTCGCTCCGTGTGTGTGTGTGTCACTCATCTACCCTGTCGCTCTGTGTGTGTGTATCACTCATCTACCCTGTCGCTCCGTGTGTGTGTGTGGATCACTCATCTACCCTGTCGCTCCATGTGCGTGTGGATCACTCATCTACCCCGTCGCTCTGTGTGTGTGTGTCACTCATCTACCCTGTCGCTCCGTGTGTGTGTGACACTCATCTACCCTGT
The DNA here is from genome assembly GCF_964198595.1 of Lampetra fluviatilis. NCBI lineage: Eukaryota > Metazoa > Chordata > Hyperoartia > Petromyzontiformes > Petromyzontidae > Lampetra > Lampetra fluviatilis. Next base: position 633,689 of record NC_136339.1, read on the forward strand.
CGCTCCGTGTGTGTGTGTCACTCATCTACACTGTCGCTCCGTGTGTGTGTGTCACTCATCTACCCTGTCGCTCCGTGTGTGTGTGGATCACTCATCTACCCTGTCGCTCCGTGTGTGTGTGTGTGTGTGTCACTCATCTACACTGTCGCTCCGTGTGTGTGTGTGTCACTCATCTACCCTGTCGCTCCTTGTGTGTGTGTGTCACTCATCTATGCTGTCACTCCGTGTGTGTGTGTGTGTGTATCACTCATCTACCCTGTCGCTCCGTGTGTGTGTGTGTATCACTCATCTACCCTGTCGCTCCGTGTGTGTGTGTGTCACTCATCTACCCTGTCGCTCCGTGTGTGTGTGTGGATCACTCATCTACCCTGTCGCTCCGTGTGTGTGTGTGTGTGTCACTCATCTACACTGTCGCTCCGTGTGTGTGTGTGTCACTCATCTACCCTGTCGCTCCTTGTGTGTGTGTGTCACTCATCTATGCTGTCACTCCGTGTGTGTGTGTGTGTATCACTCATCTACCCTGTCGCTCCGTGTGTGTGTGTATCACTCATCTACCCTGTCGCTCCGTGTGTGTGTGTGTGTGTCACTCATCTACCCTGTCACTCCGTGTGTGTGTGTATCACTCATCTACCCTGTCTCTCCGTGTGTGTGTGTGGGGATCACTCATCTACCCTGTTGCTCCGTGTGTGTGTGTGTGTCACTCATCTACCCTGTTGCTCCGTGTGTGTCACTCATCTACCCTGTCGCTGCGTGTGTGTGTGTCACTCATCTACCCTGTCGCTCCGTGTGTGTGTGTCACTCATCTACACTGTCGCTCCGTGTGTCTGTGTGGATCACTCATCTACCCTGTCTCTCCGTGTGTCTGTGTGGGGATCACTCATCTACCCTGTTGCTCCATGTGTGTGTGTGTGTCACTCATCTATCCTGTCACTCCGTGTGTGTGTGTTACTCATCTACCTTGTCGCTCCGTGTTTGTGTGTGTGTATCAGTCATCTACCCCTGTCGCTCCGTGTGTGTGTGTCACTCATCTTCCCTGTCGCTCCGTGTGTGTGTGTGTGTCACTTATCTACCCTGTCGCTCTGTGTGTGTCACTCATCTACCCTGTCGCTCCGTGTGTGTGTGTGTCACTCATCTACGCTGTCACTCCATGTGTGTGTCACTCATCTATCCTGTCGCTCCGTGTGTGTGTGTGGATCACTCATCTACCCTGTCGCTCCGTGTGTGTGTGTCACTCATCTACCCTCTCGCTCCGTATGTGTGTGTGTGTCACTCATCTACCCTGTCGCTCCGTGTATGTGTGTCACTCATCTACACTGTCGCTCCGTGTGTGTGTGTGTGGATCGCTCATCTACCCTGTCTCTCCGTGTGTGTGTGTGGGGATCACTCATCTACCCTGTTGCTCCGTGTGTGTGTGTGTCACTCATCTACCCTGTCGCTCCGTGTGTGTGTGTCACTCATCTACCCTGTCGCTCCGTGTGTGTGTGTCACTCATCTACCCTGTCGCTACGTGTGTGTGTGTGTCACTCATCTACCCTGTCTCTCCGTGTGTGTGTGTGTGGGGATCACTCATCTACCCTGTTGCTCCGTGTGTGTGTGTGTGTCACTCATCTATCCTGTCACTCCGTGTATGTGTTACTCATCTACCTTGTCGCTCCGTGTTTGTGTGTGTGTATCAGTCATCTACCCCTGTCGCTCCGTGTGTGTGTGTGTCACTCATCTACCCTGTCACTCCATGTGTGTGTGTGTGTCACTTATCTACCCTGTCGCTCCGTGTGCATGTGGATCACTCATCTACCCTGTCGCTCCTTGTGTGTGTGTGTGTATCACTCATCTACCCTCTCGCTCCGTGTGTGTGTGTGTCACTCATCTATGCTGTCACTCCGTGTGTGTGTGTATCACTCATCTACCCTGTCGCTCCGTGTGTGTGTCACTCATCTACCCTGTCGCTCCTTGTGTGTGTGTGTATCACTCATCTACCCTGTCGCTCCGTGTGTGTGTGTCACTCATCTATGCTGTCACTCCGTGTGTGTGTTTATCACTCATCTACCCTGTCGCTCCGTGTGTGTGTGTATCACTCATCTACCCTGTCGCTCTGTGTGTGTGTGTCACTCATCTACCCTGTCGCTCCGTGTGTGTGTGTGTGTCACTCATCTACCCTGTCTCTCCGTGTGTGTGTGTCACTCATCTACCCTGTCTCTCCGTGTGTGTGTGTGGGGATCACTCATCTACCCTGTTGCTCCGTGTGTGTGTGTGTCACTCATCTACCCTGTCGCTCCGTGTGTGTGTGTCACTCATCTACGCTGTCCCTCCGTGTGTGTGTGTGTATCACTCATCTACCCTGTCGCTCCGTGTGTGTGTGTATCACTCATCTACACTGTCGCTCCGTGTGTGTGTGTCACTCATCTACCCTGTCGCTCCGTGTGTGTGTGTCACTCATCTACCCTGTCGCTCCGTGTGGGTGTGTCACTCATCTACCCTGTCGCTCCGTGTGTGTGTCACTCATCTACCCTGTCGCTCCGTGTGTGTGTGTCACTCATCTACACTGTCGCTCCGTGTGTGTGTTTGGATCACTCATCTACCCTGTCGCTCCGTGTGTGTGTGTCACTCATCTACCCTGTCGCTCCGTGTGTGTGTGTGTGTCACTCATCTACCCTGTCTCTCCGTGTGTGTGTGTGGGGATCACTCATCTACCCTGTTGCTCCATGTGTGTGTGTGTCACTCATCTACCCTGTCACTCCGTGTGTGTGTGTTACCCATCTACCTTGTCGCTCCGTGTTTGTGTGTGTGTATCAGTCATCTACCCCTGTCGCTCCGTGTGTGTGTCACTCATCTACCCTGTCGCTCCATGTGTGTGTGTGTGTGTCACTCATCTACCCTGTCGCTCCGTGTGTGTGTGTCACTTATCTACCCTGTCGCTCCGTGTGCATGTGGATCACTCATCTACCCTGTCGCTCCGTGTGTGTGTGTGTGTGTCACTCATCTACCCTGTCGCTCCGTGTGTGTGTGTCACTCATCTACCCTGTCGCTCTGTGTGTGTGGATCACTCATCTACCCTGTCACTCCGTGTGTGTGTGTATCACTCATCTACCCTGTCGCTCCGTGTTTGTGTCACTCATCTACCCTGTCGCTCCGTGTGTGTGTGTGTATCACTCATCTACCCTGTCGCTCCGTGTGTGTGTGTGTCACTCATCTATGCTGTCACTCCGTGTGTGTGTTTATCACTCATCTACCCTGTCGCTCCGTGTGTGTGTGTATCACTCATCTACCCTGTCGCTCTGTGTGTGTGTGTCACTCATCTACCCTGTCGCTCCGTGTGTGTGTGTGTGTCACTCATCTACCCTGTCTCTCCGTGTGTGTGTGTCACTCATCTACCCTGTCTCTCCGTGTGTGTGTGTGGGGATCACTCATCTACCCTGTTGCTCCATGTGTGTGTGTGTGTCACTCATCTACCCTGTCACTCCGTGTGTGTGTGTTACTCATCTACCTTGTCGCTCCGTGTTTGTGTGTGTGTATCAGTCATCTACCCCTGTCGCTCCGTGTGTGTGTCACTCATCTACCCTGTCGCTCCATGTGTGTGTGTGTGTGTCACTCATCTACTCTGTCGCTCCGTGTGTGTGTGTCACTTATCTACCCTGTCGCTCCGTGTGCATGTGGATCACTCATCTACCCTGTCGCTCCGTGTGTGTGTGTGTGTGTCACTCATCTACCCTGTCGCTCCGTGTGTGTGTGTCACTCATCTACCCTGTCGCTCTGTGTGTGTGGATCACTCATCTACCCTGTCACTCCGTGTGTGTGTGTCACTCATCTACCCTGTCGCTCTGTGTGTGTCACTCATCTACCCTGTCGCTCCGTGTGTGTGTGTCACTCATCTACGCTGGCACTCCGTGTGTGTGTCACTCATCTACCCTGTCGCTCCGTGTGTGTGTGTGGATCACTCATCTACCCTGTCGCTCCGTGTGGGTGTGTCACTCATCTACCCTGTCGCTCCGTGTGTGTGTCACTCATCTACCCTGTCGCTCCGTGTGTGTGTGTCACTCATCTACACTGTCGCTCCGTGTGTGTGTTTGGATCACTCATCTACCCTGTCGCTCCGTGTGTGTGTGTCACTCATCTACCCTGTCGCTCCGTGTGTGTGTGTGTGTCACTCATCTACCCTGTCTCTCCGTGTGTGTGTGTGGGGATCACTCATCTACCCTGTTGCTCCATGTGTGTGTGTGTCACTCATCTACCCTGTCACTCCGTGTGTGTGTTACCCATCTACCTTGTCGCTCCGTGTTTGTGTGTGTGTATCAGTCATCTACCCCTGTCGCTCCGTGTGTGTGTCACTCATCTACCCTGTCGCTCCATGTGTGTGTGTGTGTGTGTCACTCATCTACCCTGTCGCTCCGTGTGTGTGTGTCACTTATCTACCCTGTCGCTCCGTGTGCATGTGGATCACTCATCTACCCTGTCGCTCCGTGTGTGTGTGTGTGTGTCACTCATCTACCCTGTCGCTCCGTGTGTGTGTGTCACTCATCTACCCTGTCGCTCTGTGTGTGTGGATCACTCATCTACCCTGTCACTCCGTGTGTGTGTGTATCACTCATCTACCCTGTCGCTCCGTGTTTGTGTCACTCATCTACCCTGTCGCTCCGTGTGTGTGTGTGTATCACTCATCTACCCTGTCGCTCCGTGTGTGTGTGTGTCACTCATCTATGCTGTCACTCCGTGTTTGTGTTTATCACTCATCTACCCTGTCGCTCCGTGTGTGTGTGTATCACTCATCTACCCTGTCGCTCTGTGTGTGTGTGTCACTCATCTACCCTGTCGCTCCGTGTGTGTGTGTGTGTCACTCATCTACCCTGTCTCTCCGTGTGTGTGTGTCACTCATCTACCCTGTCTCTCCGTGTGTGTGTGTGGGGATCACTCATCTACCCTGTTGCTCCGTGTGTGTGTGTGTCACTCATCTACCCTGTCGCTCCGTGTGTGTGTGTCACTCATCTACGCTGTCCCTCCGTGTGTGTGTGTGTATCACTCATCTACCCTGTCGCTCCGTGTGTGTGTGTATCACTCATCTACACTGTCGCTCCGTGTGTGTGTGTCACTCATCTACCCTGTCGCTCCGTGTGTGTGTGTGTCACTCATCTACCCTGTCGCTCCGTGTGTGTGTCACTCATCTACCCTGTCGCTCCGTGTGTGTGTGTCACTCATCTACACTGTCGCTCCGTGTGTGTGTTTGGATCACTCATCTACCCTGTCGCTCCGTGTGTGTGTGTCACTCATCTACCCTGTCGCTCCGTGTGTGTGTGTGTGTCACTCATCTACCCTGTCTCTCCGTGTGTGTGTGTGGGGATCACTCATCTACCCTGTTGCTCCATGTGTGTGTGTGTGTCACTCATCTACCCTGTCACTCCGTGTGTGTGTGTTACTCATCTACCTTGTCGCTCCGTGTTTGTGTGTGTGTATCAGTCATCTACCCCTGTCGCTCCGTGTGTGTGTCACTCATCTACCCTGTCGCTCCATGTGTGTGTGTGTGTGTCACTCATCTACTCTGTCGCTCCGTGTGTGTGTGTCACTTATCTACCCTGTCGCTCCGTGTGCATGTGGATCACTCATCTACCCTGTCGCTCCGTGTGTGTGTGTGTGTGTCACTCATCTACCCTGTCGCTCCGTGTGTGTGTGTCACTCATCTACCCTGTCGCTCTGTGTGTGTGGATCACTCATCTACCCTGTCACTCCGTGTGTGTGTGTCACTCATCTACCCTGTCGCTCTGTGTGTGTCACTCATCTACCCTGTCGCTCCGTGTGTGTGTGTCACTCATCTACGCTGGCACTCCGTGTGTGTGTCACTCATCTACCCTGTCGCTCCGTGTGTGTGTGTGGATCACTCATCTACCCTGTCGCTCCGTGTGTGTGTGTCACTCATCTAACCTGTCGCTCCGTGTGTGTGTGTATCACTCATCTACCCTGTCGCTCCGTGTGTGTGTGTGTCACTCATCTACCCTGTCGCTCCGTGTGTGTGTGTCACTCATCTACCCTGTCGCTCTGTGTGTGTGTGTCACTCATCTACCCTGTCGTTCCGTGTGTGTGTCACTCATCTACACTGTCGCTCCGTGTGTGTGTGTGGATCACTCATCTACCCTGTCGCTCCGTGTGTGTGTGTCACTCATCTACCCTGTCGCTCCGTGTGTGTGTGTCACTCATCTACCCTGTCGCTCCGTGTGTGTGTGTCACTCATCTACCCTGTCGCTCCGTGTGTGTGTGTGTGTCACTCATCTACCCTGTCTCTCCGTGTGTGTGTGTGGGGATCACTCATCTACCCTGTTGCTCCGTGTGTGTGTGTGTGTCACTCATCTACCCTGTAACTCCGTGTGTGTGTGTTACTCATCTACCTTGTCGCTCCGTGTTTGTGTGTGTGTATCAGTCATCTACCCCTGTCGCTCCGTGTGTGTGTGTCACTCATCTACCCTGTCGCTCCGTGTGTGTGTGTGTGTGTCACTTATCTACCCTGTCGCTCCGTGTGCATGTGGATCACTCATCTACCCTGTCGCTCCGTGTGTGTGTGTCACTCATCTACCCTGTCGCTCCGTGTGTGTGTGTGTCACTCATCTACCCTGTCGCTCTGTGTGTGTGGATCACTCATTTACCCTGTCACTCCGTGTGTGTGTCACTCATCTACCCTGTCGCTCTGTGTGTGTCACTCATCTACCCTGTCGCTCCGTGTGTGTGTCACTCATCTACGCTGTCACTCCATGTGTGTGTCACTCATCTACCTTGTCGCTCCGTGTGTGTGTGTGTGGATCACTCATCTACCCTGTCGCTCCGTGTGTGTGTGTCACTCATCTACCCTGTCACTCCGTGTGTGTATCACTCATCTACCCTGTCGCTCCGTGTGTGTGTCACTCATCTACCCTCTCGCTCCGTATGTGTGTGCGTGTCACTCATCTACCCTGTCGCTCCGTGTGTGTGTTTGTATCACTCATCTACCCTGTCGCTCCGTGTGTGTATCACTCATCTACCCTGTCTCTCCGTGTGTGTGTGTCACTCATCTACCCTGTCGCTCCGTGTGTGTATCACTCATCTACCCTGTCGCTCTGTGTGTGTGTGTCACTCATCTACCCTGTCGCTACGTGTGTGTGTGTCACTCATCTACCCTGTCGCTACGTGTGTGTGTGTGTCACTCATCTACCCTGTCGCTACGTGTGTGTCACTCATCTACCCTGTCGCTCCGTGTGAGTGTGTGTCACTCATCTACCCTGTCGCTCCGTTTGTGTGTGTCACTCATCTACCCTGTTGCTCCGTTTGTGTGTGTGTGTCACTCATCTACCCTGTCGCTCCGTGTGTGTGTGTGTATCACTCATCTACCCTGTCGCTCCGTGTGTGTGTGTGGATCACTCATCTACCCTGTCGCTCCATGTGCGTGTGGATCACTCATCTACCCCGTCGCTCTGTGTGTGTGTGTCACTCATATACCCTGTCGCTCCGTGTGTGTGACACTCATCTACCCTGTCGCTCCGTGTGTGTGTGTCACTTATCTACACTGTCGCTCCGTGTGTGTGTGTCACTCATCTACCTTGTCGCTCCGTGTGTGTGTGTGTGTGGATCACTCATCTACCCTGTCGCTCCGTGTGTGTGTGTCACTCATCTACACTGTCGCTCCGTGTGTGTGTGTCACTCATCTACCCTGTCGCTCCTTGTGTGTGTGTGTGTGTATCACTCATCTACCCTGTCGCTCCGTGTGTGTGTGTGTCACTCAGCTACCCTGTCGCTCCGTGTGTGTGTGTATCACTCATCTACCCTGTCGCTCCGTGTGTGTGTGTGTCACTCATCTACCCTGTCACTCCGTGTGTGTGTATCACTCATCTACCCTGTCTCTCCGTGTGTGTGTGTCACTCATCTACCCTGTCTCTCCGTGTGTGTGTGTGGGGATCACTCATCTACCCTGTTGCTCCGTGTGTGTGTGTGTGTGTGTGTCAATCATCTACCCTGTCGCTCTGTGTGTGTGTGTCACTCATCTACCCTGTCGCTCCGTGTGTGTGTGTCACTCATCTACCCTGTCGCTCCGTGTGTGTGTGTCACTCATCTACACTGTCGGTCCGTGTGTCTGTGTGGATCACTCATCTACCCTGTCTCTCCGTGTGTGTGTGTGGGGATCACTCATCTACCCTGTTGCTCCGTGTGTGTGTGTGTCACTCATCTATCCTGTCACTCCGTGTGTGTGTGTTACTCATCTACCTTGTCGCTCCGTGTTTGTGTGTGTGTATCAGTCATCTAGCCCTGTTGCTCCGTGTGTGTGTGTCACTCATCTACCCTGTCGCTCCGTGTGTGTGTGTGTGTCACTTATCTTCCCTGTCGCTCCATGTGCATGTGGATCAATCATCTACCCTGTCGCTCCGTGTGTGTGTGTGTCACTCATCTACCATGTCGCTCCGTGTGTGTGTGTGTGTGTCACTCATCTACCCTGTCGCTCCGTGTGTGTGTGTCACTCATCTACCCTGTCGCTCCGTGTGTGTGTGTCACTCATCTACCCTGTCGCTCCGTGTGTGTGTCACTCATCTACCCTGTCGCTCCGTGTGTGTGTGTCACTCATCTACCCTGTCTCTCCGTGTGTGTGTGTGTGGGGATCACTCATCTACCCTGTTGCTCCGTGTGTGTGTGTGTGTGTCACTCATCTACCCTGTCGCTCCGTGTGTGTGTGTCACTCATCTACCCTGTCGCTCTGTGTGTGTGGATCACTCATTTATTCTGTCACTCCGTGTGTGTGTGTCACTCATCTACCCTGTCGCTCCGTGTGTGTGTGTGTCACTCATCTACCCTGTCGCTCCGTGTGTGTGTATCACTCATCTACCCTGTCTCTCCGTGTGTGTGTGTCACTCATCTACCCTGTCTCTCCGTGTGTGTGTGTGGGGATCACTCATCTACCCTGTTGCTCCGTGTGTGTGTGTGTGTCAATCATCTACCCTGTCGCTCTGTGTGTGTGTGTCACTCATCTACCCTGTCGCTCCGTGTGTGTGTGTCACTCATCTACCCTGTCGCTCCGTGTGTGTGTGTCACTCATCTACACTGTCGGTCCGTGTGTCTGTGTGGATCACTCATCTACCCTGTCTCTCCGTGTGTGTGTGTGGGGATCACTCATCTACCCTGTTGCTCCGTGTGTGTGTGTGTGTCACTCATCTATCCTGTCACTCCGTGTGTGTGTGTTACTCATCTACCTTGTCGCTCCGTGTTTGTGTGTGTGTATCAGTCATCTACCCCTGTTGCTCCGTGTGTGTGTGTCACTGATCTACCCTGTCGCTCCGTGTCTGTGTGTGTGTGTCACTTATCTTCCCTGTCGCTCCGTGTGCATGTGGATCACTCATCTACCCTGTCGCTCCGTGTGTGTGTGTGTCACTCATCTACCCTGTCGCTCCGTGTGTGTGTGTGTCACTCATCTACCCTGTCGCTCCGTGTGTGTGTGTCACTTATCTACCCTGTCGCTCCGTGTGTGTGTGTCACTCATCTACCCTGTCGCTCCGTGTGTGTGTGTGTGTCACTCATCTACCCTGTCTCTCCGTGTGTGTGTGTGTGGGGATCACTCATCTACCCTGTTGCTCCGTGTGTGTGTGTGTCACTCATCTACCCTGTCGCTCCGTGTGTGTGTGTGTGTCACTCATCTACCCTGTCGCTCTGTGTGTGTGGATCACTCATCTACTCTGTCACTCCGTGTGTGTGTGTCACTCATCTACCCTGTCGCTCTGTGTGTGTCACTCATCTACCCTGTCGCTCTGTGTGTGTGTGTGTGTCACTCATCTACGCTGTCACTCCGTGTGTGTGTCACTCATCTACCCTGTCGCTCCGTGTGTGTGTGTGTGTGGATCACTCATCTACCCTGTCGCTCCGTGTGTGTGTGTCACTCATCTACCCTCTCGCTCCGTATGTGTGTGTGTCACTCATCTACCCTGTCGCTCCATGTTTGTGTGTCACTCATCTACCCTGTCGCTCCGTGTGTGTGTGTGGATCACTCATCTACCCTGTTGCTCCGTGTGTGTGTGTGTGTGTGTCACTCATCTACCCTGTCGCTCCGTGTGTGTGTGTCACTCATCTACCCTGTCGCTCCGTGTGTGTGTGTCACTCATCTACCCTGTCGCTAAGTGTGTGTGTGTCACTCATCTACACTGTCGCTCCGTGTGTGTGTGTGGATCACTCATCTACCCTATCTCTCCGTGTGTGTGTGTGTGGGGATCACTCATCTACCCTGTTGCTCCGTGTGTGTGTGTGTCACTCATCTATCCTGTCACTCCGTGTGTGTGTTACTCATCTACCTTTTCGCTCCGTGTTTGTGTGTGTGTATCAGTCATCTACCCCTGTCGCTCCGTGTGTGTGTGTGTCACTCATCTACCCTGTCGCTCCATGTGTGTGTGTGTGTGGATCACTCATCTACCCTGTCGCTCCGTGTGTGTGTGTCACTCATCTACCCTGTCGCTCCGTGTGTGTGTGTCACTCATCTACCCTGTCGCTCCGTGTGTGTGTGTCACTCATCTACCCTGTCGCTCCGTGTGTGTGTGTCACTCATCTACACTGTCGCTCCGTGTGTGTGTGTGGATCACTCATCTACCCTGTCGCTCCGTGTGTGTCACTCATCTACCCTGTCGCTCCGTGTGTGTGTGTCACTCATCTACCCTGTCGCTCCGTGTGTGTGTGTGTGTCACTCATCTACCCTGTCTCTCCGTGTGTGTGTGTTACTCATCTACCTTGTCGCTCCGTGTTTGTGTGTGTGTATCAGTCATCTACCCCTGTCGCTCCGTGTGTGTGTCACTCATCTACCCTGTCGCTCCGTGTGTGTGTGTGTGTGTCACTCATCTACCCTGTCGCTCCGTGTGTGTGTGTGTGTCACTTATCTACCCTGTCGCTCCGTGTCCATGTGGATCACTCATCTACCCTGTCGCTCCGTGTGTGTGTGTGTGTGTCACTCATCTACCCTGTCGCTCCGTGTGTGTGTGTCACTCATCTACCCTGTCGCTCTGTGTGTGTGGATCACTCATCTACCCTGTCACTCCGTGTGTGTGTGTCACTCATCTACCCTGTCGCTCTGTGTGTGTCACTCATCTACCCTGTCGCTCCATGTGTGTGTGTGTGTCACTCATCTACGCTGTCACTCCGTGTGTGTGTCACTCATCTACCCTGTCGCTCCGTGTGTGTGTGTGTGTGGATCACTCATCTACCCTGTCGCTCCGTGTGTGTGTGTCACTCATCTACCCTGTCGCTCCGTGTGTGTGTCACTCATCTACACTGTCGCTCCGTGTGTGTGTATGGATCACTCATCTACCCTGTCGCTCCGTGTGTGTGTGTCACTCATCTACCCTGTCGCTCCGTGTGTGTGTGTCACTCATCTACCCTGTCGCTCCGTGTGTGTGTGTCACTCATCTACCCTGTCGCTCCGTGTGTGTGTGTGTGTCACTCATCTACCCTGTCTCTCCGTGTGTGTGTGTGGGGATCACTCATCTACCCTGTTGCTCCGTGTGTGTGTGTGTCACTCATCTACCCTGTAACTCCGTGTGTGTGTGTTACTCATCTACCTTGTCGCTCCGTGTTTGTGTGTGTGTATCAGTCATCTACCCCTGTCGCTCCGTGTGTGTGTGTCACTCATCTACCCTGTCGCTCCGTGTGTGTGTGTGTCACTTATCTACCCTGTCGCTCCGTGTGCATGTGGATCACTCATCTACCCTGCCGCTCCGTGTGTGTCACTCATCTACCCTGTCGCTCCGTGTGTGTGTGTGTCACTCATCTACCCTGTCGCTCTGTGTGTGTGGATCACTCATTTACCCTGTCACTCCGTGTGTGTGTCACTCATCTACCCTGTCGCTCCGTGTGTGTGTCACTCATCTACGCTGTCACTCCGTGTGTGTGTCACTCATCTACCTTGTCGCTCCGTGTGTGTGTGTGTGTGGATCACTCATCTACCCTGTCGCTCCGTGTGTCACTCATCTACCCTGTCACTCCGTGTGTGTATCACTCATCTACCCTGTCGCTCCGTGTGTGTGTGTCACTCATCTACCCTCTCGCTCCGTATGTGTGTGCGTGTCACTCATCTACCCTGTCGCTCCGTGTGTGTGTTTGTATCACTTATCTACCCTGTCGCTCCGTGTGTGTATCACTCATCTACCCTGTCTCTCCGTGTGTGTGTGTCACTCATCTACCCTGTCGCTCCGTGTGTGTATCACTCATCTACCCTGTCGCTCTGTGTGTGTGTGTCACTCATCTACCCTGTCGCTACATGTGTGTGTCACTCATCTACCCTGTCGCTACGTGTGTGTGTGTGTAACTCATCTACCCTGTCGCTACGTGTGTGTCACTCATCTACCCTGTCACTCCGTGTGTGTGTGTGTCACTCATCTACCCTGTCGCTCCGTGTGTGTGTGTCACTCATCTACCCTGTCGCTCCGTGTGTGTGTGTCACTCATCTACCCTGTCGCTCCGTGTGTGTGTGTGTATCACTCATCTACCCTGTCGCTCCGTGTGTGTGTGTGGATCACTCATCTACCCTGTCGCTCCATGTGCGTGTGGATCACTCATCTACCCCGTCGCTCTGTGTGTGTGTGTCACTCATATACCCTGTCGCTCCGTGTGTGTGACACTCATCTACCCTGTCGCTCCGTGTGTGTGTCACTCATCTACACTGTCGCTCCGTGTGTGTGTGGCACTCATCTAACTTGTCGCTCCGTGTGTGTGTGTGGATCACTCATCTACCCTGTCGCTTCGTGTGTGTGTGTGTCACTCATCTACACTGTCGCTCCGTGTGTGTGTGTCACTCATCTACCCTGTCGCTCCTTGTGTGTGTGTGTGTGTGTATCACTCATCTACCCTGTCGCTCCGTGTGTGTGTGTGTCACTCATCTATGCTGTCACTCCGTGTGTGTGTGTGTGTATCACTCATCTACCCTGTCGCTCCGTGTGTGTGTGTCACTCATCTACCCTGTCGCTCCGTGTGTGTGTGTCACTCATCTACCCTGTCGCTCCGTGTGTGTGTGTGTCACTCATCTACCCTGTCTCTCCGTGTGTGTGTGTGTTACTCATCTACCCTGTCGCTCCGTGTGTGTGTGTGTGTATCACTCATTTACCCTGTCGCTCCGTGTGTGTGTGTGGATCACTCATCTACCCTGTCGCTCCATGTGCGTGTGGATCACTCATCTACCCCGTCGCTCTGTGTGTGTGTGTCACTCATATACCCTGTCGCTCCGTGTGTGTGACACTCATCTACCCTGTCGCTCCGTGTGTGTGTGTCACTCATCTACACTGTCGCTCCGTGTGTGTGTGTCACTCATCTACCTTGTCGCTCCGTGTGTGTGTGTGTGGATCACTCATCTACCCTGTCGCTTCGTGTGTGTGTGTGTCACTCATCTACACTGTCGCTCCGTGTGTGTGTGTCACTCATCTACCCTGTCGCTCCTTGTGTGTGTGTGTGTGTATCACTCATCTACCCTGTCGCTCCGTGTGTGTGTGTGTCACTCATCTATGCTGTCACTCCGTGTGTGTGTGTGTGTATCACTCATCTACCCTGTCGCTCCGTGTGTGTGTGTCACTCATCTACCCTGTCGCTCTGTGTGTGTGGATCACTCATCTACCCTGTCACTCCGTGTGTGTGTGTCACTCATCTACCCTGTCGCTCTGTGTGTGTCACTCATCTACCCTGTCGCTCCATGTGTGTGTGTGTGTCACTCATCTACGCTGTCACTCCGTGTGTGTGTCACTCATCTACCCTGTCGCTCCGTGTGTGTGTGTGTGTGGATCACTCATCTACCCTGTCGCTCCGTGTGTGTGTGTCACTCATCTTCCCTGTCGCTCCGTGTGTGTGTCACTCATCTACACTGTCGCTCCGTGTGTGTGTATGCATCACTCATCTACCCTGTCGCTCCGTGTGTGTGTGTCACTCATCTACCCTGTCGCTCCGTGTGTGTGTGTCACTCATCTACCCTGTCGCTCCGTGTGTGTGTGTCACTCATCTACCCTGTCGCTCCGTGTGTGTGTGTGTGTCACTCATCTACCCTGTCTCTCCGTGTGTGTGTGTGGGGATCACTCATCTACCCTGTTGCTCCGTGTGTGTGTGTGTCACTCATCTACCCTGTAACTCCGTGTGTGTGTGTTACTCATCTACCTTGTCGCTCCGTGTTTGTGTGTGTGTATCAGTCATCTACCCCTGTCGCTCCGTGTGTGTGTGTCACTCATCTACCCTGTCGCTCCGTGTGTGTGTGTGTCACTTATCTACCCTGTCGCTCCGTGTGCATGTGGATCACTCATCTACCCTGCCGCTCCGTGTGTGTCACTCATCTACCCTGTCGCTCCGTGTGTGTGTGTGTGTCACTCATCTACCCTGTCGCTCTGTGTGTGTGGATCACTCATTTACCCTGTCACTCCGTGTGTGTGTCACTCATCTACCCTGTCGCTCCGTGTGTGTGTCACTCATCTACGCTGTCACTCCGTGTGTGTGTCACTCATCTACCTTGTCGCTCCGTGTGTGTGTGTGTGTGGATCACTCATCTACCCTGTCGCTCCGTGTGTCACTCATCTACCCTGTCACTCCGTGTGTGTATCACTCATCTACCCTGTCGCTCCGTGTGTGTGTGTCACTCATCTACCCTCTCGCTCCGTATGTGTGTGCGTGTCACTCATCTACCCTGTCGCTCCGTGTGTGTGTTTGTATCACTTATCTACCCTGTCGCTCCGTGTGTGTATCACTCATCTACCCTGTCTCTCCGTGTGTGTGTGTCACTCATCTACCCTGTCGCTCCGTGTGTGTATCACTCATCTACCCTGTCGCTCTGTGTGTGTGTGTCACTCATCTACCCTGTCGCTACATGTGTGTGTCACTCATCTACCCTGTCGCTACGTGTGTGTGTGTGTAACTCATCTACCCTGTCGCTACGTGTGTGTCACTCATCTACCCTGTCACTCCGTGTGTGTGTGTCACTCATCTACCCTGTCGCTCCGTGTGTGTGTGTCACTCATCTACCCTGTCGCTCCGTGTGTGTGTGTCACTCATCTACCCTGTCGCTCCGTGTGTGTGTGTGTATCACTCATCTACCCTGTCGCTCCGTGTGTGTGTGTGGATCACTCATCTACCCTGTCGCTCCATGTGCGTGTGGATCACTCATCTACCCCGTCGCTCTGTGTGTGTGTGTCACTCATATACCCTGTCGCTCCGTGTGTGTGACACTCATCTACCCTGTCGCTCCGTGTGTGTGTCACTCATCTACACTGTCGCTCCGTGTGTGTGTGGCACTCATCTAACTTGTCGCTCCGTGTGTGTGTGTGGATCACTCATCTACCCTGTCGCTTCGTGTGTGTGTGTGTCACTCATCTACACTGTCGCTCCGTGTGTGTGTGTCACTCATCTACCCTGTCGCTCCTTGTGTGTGTGTGTGTGTGTATCACTCATCTACCCTGTCGCTCCGTGTGTGTGTGTGTCACTCATCTATGCTGTCACTCCGTGTGTGTGTGTGTATCACTCATCTACCCTGTCGCTCCGTGTGTGTGTGTCACTCATCTACCCTGTCGCTCCGTGTGTGTGTGTCACTCATCTACCCTGTCGCTCCGTGTGTGTGTGTGTCACTCATCTACCCTGTCTCTCCGTGTGTGTGTGTGTTACTCATCTACCCTGTCGCTCCGTGTGTGTGTGTGTGTATCACTCATTTACCCTGTCGCTCCGTGTGTGTGTGTGGATCACTCATCTACCCTGTCGCTCCATGTGCGTGTGGATCACTCATCTACCCCGTCGCTCTGTGTGTGTGTGTCACTCATATACCCTGTCGCTCCGTGTGTGTGACACTCATCTACCCTGTCGCTCCGTGTGTGTGTGTCACTCATCTACACTGTCGCTCCGTGTGTGTGTGTCACTCATCTACCTTGTCGCTCCGTGTGTGTGTGTGTGTGTGGATCACTCATCTACCCTGTCGCTTCGTGTGTGTGTGTGTCACTCATCTACACTGTCGCTCCGTGTGTGTGTGTCACTCATCTACCCTGTCGCTCCTTGTGTGTGTGTGTGTGTATCACTCATCTACCCTGTCGCTCCGTGTGTGTGTGTGTCACTCATCTATGCTGTCACTCCGTGTGTGTGTGTGTGTATCACTCATCTACCCTGTCGCTCCGTGTGTGTGTGTCACTCATCTACCCTGTCGCTCCGTGTGTGTGTGTCACTCATCTACCCTGTCAATCCGTGTGTGTGTGTATCACTCATCTACCCTGTCTCTCCGTGTGTGTGTGTTACTCATCTACCTTGTCGCTCCGTGTTTGTGTGTGTGTATCAGTCATCTACCCCTGTCGCTCCGTGTGTGTGTCACTCATCTACCCTGTCGCTCCGTGTGTGTGTGTGTGTGTGTGTCACTCATCTACCCTGTCGCTCCGTGTGTGTGTGTGTGTCACTTATCTACCCTGTCGCTCCGTGTGCATGTGGATCACTCATCTACCCTGTCGCTCCGTGTGTGTGTGTGTGTGTGTCACTCATCTACCCTGTCGCTCCGTGTGTGTGTGTCACTCATCTACCCTGTCGCTCCGTGTGTGTGTGTCACTCATCTACCCTGTCTCTCCGTGTGTGTGTGTGGGGATCACTCATCTACCCTGTTGCTCCGTGTGTGTGTGTGTGTCACTCATCTACCCTGTAACTCCGTGTGTGTGTGTTACTCATCTACCTTGTCGCTCCGTGTTTGTGTGTGTGTATCAGTCATCTACCCCTGTCGCTCCGTGTGTGTGTCACTCATCTACCCTGTCGCTCCGTGTGTGTGTGTGTGTGTGTGTCACTCATCTACCCTGTCGCTCCGTGTGTGTGTGTGTGTCACTTATCTACCCTGTCGCTCCGTGTGCATGTGGATCACTCATCTACCCTGTCGCTCCGTGTGTGTGTGTGTGTGTGTCACTCATCTACCCTGTCGCTCCGTGTGTGTGTGTCACTCATCTACCCTGTCGCTCCGTGTGTGTGTGTCACTCATCTACCCTGTCTCTCCGTGTGTGTGTGTGGGGATCACTCATCTACCCTGTTGCTCCGTGTGTGTGTGTGTCACTCATCTACCCTGTAACTCCGTGTGTGTGTGTTACTCATCTACCTTGTCGCTCCGTGTTTGTGTGTGTGTATCAGTCATCTACCCCTGTCGCTCCGTGTGTGTGTGTCACTCATCTACCCTGTCGCTCCGTGTGTGTGTGTGTGTGTCACTCATCTACCCTGCCGCTCCGTGTGTGTGTGTCACTCATCTACCCTGCCGCTCCGTGTGTGTGTGTGTGTGTCACTCATCTACCCTGTCGCTCCGTGTGTGTGTGTGTCACTCATCTACCCTGTCGCTCTGTGTGTGTGGATCACTCATTTACCCTGTCACTCCGTGTGTGTGTCACTCATCTACCCTGTCGCTCCGTGTGTGTGTCACTCATCTACGCTGTCACTCCGTGTGTGTGTCACTCATCTACCTTGTCGCTCCGTGTGTGTGTGTGGATCACTCATCTACCCTGTCGCTCCGTGTGTCACTCATCTACCCTGTCACTCCGTGTGTGTATCACTCATCTACCCTGTCGCTCCGTGTGTGTGTGTCACTCATCTACCCTCTCGCTCCGTATGTGTGTGCGTGTCACTCATCTACCCTGTCGCTCCGTGTGTGTGTTTGTATCACTTATCTACCCTGTCGCTCCGTGTGTGTATCACTCATCTACCCTGTCTCTCCGTGTGTGTGTGTCACTCATCTACCCTGTCGCTCCGTGTGTGTATCACTCATCTACCCTGTCGCTCTGTGTGTGTGTGTCACTCATCTACCCTGTCGCTACATGTGTGTGTCACTCATCTACCCTGTCGCTACGTGTGTGTGTGTGTAACTCATCTACCCTGTCGCTACGTGTGTGTCACTCATCTACCCTGTCACTCCGTGTGTGTGTGTGTCACTCATCTACCCTGTCGCTCCGTGTGTGTGTGTCACTCATCTACCCTGTCGCTCCGTGTGTGTGTGTCACTCATCTACCCTGTCGCTCCGTGTGTGTGTGTGTATCACTCATCTACCCTGTCGCTCCGTGTGTGTGTGTGGATCACTCATCTACCCTGTCGCTCCATGTGCGTGTGGATCACTCATCTACCCCGTCGCTCTGTGTGTGTGTGTCACTCACACACACGGAGCGACAGGGTAGATGAGTGATACACACACACACACACAAGGAGCGACAGGGTAGATGAGTGACACACACACACGGAGCGACAGTGTAGATGAGTGACACACACACACACGAAGCGACAGGGTAGATGAGTGATCCACACACACACACGGAGCGACAAGTTAGATGAGTGCCACACACACACGGAGCGACAGTGTAGATGAGTGACACACACACGGAGCGACAGGGTAGATGAGTGTCACACACACGGAGCGACAGGGTATATGACACTCATCTACCCTGTCGCTCCGTGTGTGTGTCACTCATCTACACTGTCGCTCCGTGTGTGTGTGGCACTCATCTAACTTGTCGCTCCGTGTGTGTGTGTGGATCACTCATCTACCCTGTCGCTTCGTGTGTGTGTGTGTCACTCATCTACACTGTCGCTCCGTGTGTGTGTGTCACTCATCTACCCTGTCGCTCCTTGTGTTTGTGTGTGTGTGTATCACTCATCTACCCTGTCGCTCCGTGTGTGTGTGTGTCACTCATCTATGCTGTCACTCCGTGTGTGTGTGTGTGTATCACTCATCTACCCTGTCGCTCCGTGTGTGTGTGTCACTCATCTACCCTGTCGCTCCGTGTGTGTGTGTCACTCATCTACCCTGTCGCTCCGTGTGTGTGTGTGTCACTCATCTACCCTGTCTCTCCGTGTGTGTGTGTTACTCATCTACCCTGTCGCTCCGTGTGTGTGTGTGTGTATCACTCATTTACCCTGTCGCTCCGTGTGTGTGTGTGGATCACTCATCTACCCTGTCGCTCCATGTGCGTGTGGATCACTCATCTACCCCGTCGCTCTGTGTGTGTGTGTCACTCATATACCCTGTCGCTCCGTGTGTGTGACACTCATCTACCCTGTCGCTCCGTGTGTGTGTGTCACTCATCTACACTGTCGCTCTGTGTGTGTGTGTCACTCATCTACCTTGTCGCTCCGTGTGTGTGTGTGTGTGTGTGGATCACTCATCTACCCTGTCGCTTCGTGTGTGTGTGTGTCACTCATCTACACTGTCGCTCCGTGTGTGTGTGTCACTCATCTACCCTGTCGCTCCTTGTGTGTGTGTGTGTGTATCACTCATCTACCCTGTCGCTCCGTGTGTGTGTGTGTCACTCATCTATGCTGTCACTCCGTGTGTGTGTGTGTGTATCACTCATCTACCCTGTCGCTCCGTGTGTGTGTGTCACTCATCTACCCTGTCGCTCTGTGTGTGTGGATCACTCATCTACCCTGTCACTCCGTGTGTGTGTGTCACTCATCTACCCTGTCGCTCTGTGTGTGTCACTCATCTACCCTGTCGCTCCATGTGTGTGTGTGTGTCACTCATCTACGCTGTCACTCCGTGTGTGTGTCACTCATCTACCCTGTCGCTCCGTGTGTGTGTGTGTGTGGATCACTCATCTACCCTGTCGCTCCGTGTGTGTGTGTCACTCATCTACCCTGTCGCTCCGTGTGTGTGTCACTCATCTACACTGTCGCTCCGTGTGTGTGTATGGATCACTCATCTACCCTGTCGCTCCGTGTGTGTGTGTCACTCATCTACCCTGTCGCTCCGTGTGTGTGTGTCACTCATCTACCCTGTCGCTCCGTGTGTGTGTGTCACTCATCTACCCTGTCGCTCCGTGTGTGTGTGTGTGTCACTCATCTACCCTGTCTCTCCGTGTGTGTGTGTGGGGATCACTCATCTACCCTGTTGCTCCGTGTGTGTGTGTGTGTCACTCATCTACCCTGTAACTCCGTGTGTGTGTGTTACTCATCTACCTTGTCGCTCCGTGTTTGTGTGTGTGTATCAGTCATCTACCCCTGTCGCTCCGTGTGTGTGTGTCACTCATCTACCCTGTCGCTCCGTGTGTGTGTGTGTCACTTATCTACCCTGTCGCTCCGTGTGCATGTGGATCACTCATCTACCCTGCCGCTCCGTGTGTGTCACTCATCTACCCTGTCGCTCCGTGTGTGTGTGTGTCACTCATCTACCCTGTCGCTCTGTGTGTGTGGATCACTCATTTACCCTGTCACTCCGTGTGTGTGTCACTCATCTACCCTGTCGCTCCGTGTGTGTGTCACTCATCTACGCTGTCACTCCGTGTGTGTGTCACTCATCTACCTTGTCGCTCCGTGTGTGTGTGTGTGTGGATCACTCATCTACCCTGTCGCTCCGTGTGTCACTCATCTACCCTGTCACTCCGTGTGTGTATCACTCATCTACCCTGTCGCTCCGTGTGTGTGTGTCACTCATCTACCCTCTCGCTCCGTATGTGTGTGCGTGTCACTCATCTACCCTGTCGCTCCGTGTGTGTGTTTGTATCACTTATCTACCCTGTCGCTCCGTGTGTGTATCACTCATCTACCCTGTCTCTCCGTGTGTGTGTGTCACTCATCTACCCTGTCGCTCCGTGTGTGTATCACTCATCTACCCTGTCGCTCTGTGTGTGTGTGTCACTCATCTACCCTGTCGCTACATGTGTGTGTCACTCATCTACCCTGTCGCTACGTGTGTGTGTGTGTAACTCATCTACCCTGTCGCTACGTGTGTGTCACTCATCTACCCTGTCACTCCGTGTGTGTGTGTGTCACTCATCTACCCTGTCGCTCCGTGTGTGTGTGTCACTCATCTACCCTGTCGCTCCGTGTGTGTGTGTCACTCATCTACCCTGTCGCTCCGTGTGTGTGTGTGTATCACTCATCTACCCTGTCGCTCCGTGTGTGTGTGTGGATCACTCATCTACCCTGTCGCTCCATGTGCGTGTGGATCACTCATCTACCCCGTCGCTCTGTGTGTGTGTGTCACTCATATACCCTGTCGCTCCGTGTGTGTGACACTCATCTACCCTGTCGCTCCGTGTGTGTGTCACTCATCTACACTGTCGCTCCGTGTGTGTGTGGCACTCATCTAACTTGTCGCTCCGTGTGTGTGTGTGGATCACTCATCTACCCTGTCGCTTCGTGTGTGTGTGTGTCACTCATCTACACTGTCGCTCCGT
This sequence comes from Lampetra fluviatilis, assembly GCF_964198595.1. Classification (NCBI taxonomy): domain Eukaryota; kingdom Metazoa; phylum Chordata; class Hyperoartia; order Petromyzontiformes; family Petromyzontidae; genus Lampetra; species Lampetra fluviatilis. The sequence goes on from NC_136339.1 coordinate 654,796, forward strand.
GTGTGTGTGTCACTCATCTACCCTGTCGCTCCTTGTGTGTGTGTGTGTGTGTATCACTCATCTACCCTGTCGCTCCGTGTGTGTGTGTGTCACTCATCTATGCTGTCACTCCGTGTGTGTGTGTGTGTATCACTCATCTACCCTGTCGCTCCGTGTGTGTGTGTCACTCATCTACCCTGTCGCTCCGTGTGTGTGTGTCACTCATCTACCCTGTCGCTCCGTGTGTGTGTGTGTCACTCATCTACCCTGTCTCTCCGTGTGTGTGTGTGTTACTCATCTACCCTGTCGCTCCGTGTGTGTGTGTGTGTGTATCACTAATTTACCCTGTCGCTCCGTGTGTGTGTGTGGATCACTCATCTACCCTGTCGCTCCATGTGCGTGTGGATCACTCATCTACCCCGTCGCTCTGTGTGTGTGTGTCACTCATATACCCTGTCGCTCCGTGTGTGTGACACTCATCTACCCTGTCGCTCCGTGTGTGTGTGTCACTCATCTACACTGTCGCTCCGTGTGTGTGTGTCACTCATCTACCTTGTCGCTCCGTGTGTGTGTGTGTGTGGATCACTCATCTACCCTGTCGCTTCGTGTGTGTGTGTGTCACTCATCTACACTGTCGCTCCGTGTGTGTGTGTCACTCATCTACCCTGTCGCTCCTTGTGTGTGTGTGTGTGTATCACTCATCTACCCTGTCGCTCCGTGTGTGTGTGTGTCACTCATCTATGCTGTCACTCCGTGTGTGTGTGTGTGTATCACTCATCTACCCTGTCGCTCCGTGTGTGTGTGTCACTCATCTACCCTGTCGCTCCGTGTGTGTGTGTCACTCATCTACCCTGTCAATCCGTGTGTGTGTGTATCACTCATCTACCCTGTCTCTCCGTGTGTGTGTGTTACTCATCTACCTTGTCGCTCCGTGTTTGTGTGTGTGTATCAGTCATCTACCCCTGTCGCTCCGTGTGTGTGTCACTCATCTACCCTGTCGCTCCGTGTGTGTGTGTGTGTGTGTGTGTCACTCATCTACCCTGTCGCTCCGTGTGTGTGTGTGTGTCACTTATCTACCCTGTCGCTCCGTGTGCATGTGGATCACTCATCTACCCTGTCGCTCCGTGTGTGTGTGTGTGTGTGTCACTCATCTACCCTGTCGCTCCGTGTGTGTGTGTCACTCATCTACCCTGTCGCTCCGTGTGTGTGTGTCACTCATCTACCCTGTCTCTCCGTGTGTGTGTGTGGGGATCACTCATCTACCCTGTTGCTCCGTGTGTGTGTGTGTGTCACTCATCTACCCTGTAACTCCGTGTGTGTGTGTTACTCATCTACCTTGTCGCTCCGTGTTTGTGTGTGTGTATCAGTCATCTACCCCTGTCGCTCCGTGTGTGTGTGTCACTCATCTACCCTGTCGCTCCGTGTGTGTGTGTGTGTCACTCATCTACCCTGCCGCTCCGTGTGTGTGTGTCACTCATCTACCCTGCCGCTCCGTGTGTGTGTGTGTCACTCATCTACCCTGTCGCTCCGTGTGTGTGTGTGTCACTCATCTACCCTGTCGCTCTGTGTGTGTGGATCACTCATTTACCCTGTCACTCCGTGTGTGTGTCACTCATCTACCCTGTCGCTCCGTGTGTGTGTCACTCATCTACGCTGTCACTCCGTGTGTGTGTCACTCATCTACCTTGTCGCTCCGTGTGTGTGTGGATCACTCATCTACCCTGTCGCTCCGTGTGTCACTCATCTACCCTGTCACTCCGTGTGTGTATCACTCATCTACCCTGTCGCTCCGTGTGTGTGTGTCACTCATCTACCCTCTCGCTCCGTATGTGTGTGCGTGTCACTCATCTACCCTGTCGCTCCGTGTGTGTGTTTGTATCACTCATCTACCCTGTCGCTCCGTGTGTGTGTTTGTATCACTCATCTACCCTGTCGCTCCGTGTGTGTATCACTCATCTACCCTGTCGCTTCGTGTGTGTGTGTGTCACTCATCTACACTGTCGCTCCGTGTGTGTGTGTCACTCATCTACCCTGTCGCTCCTTGTGTGTGTGTGTGTGTATCACTCATCTACCCTGTCGCTCCGTGTGTGTGTGTGTCACTCATCTATGCTGTCACTCCGTGTGTGTGTGTGTGTATCACTCATCTACCCTGTCGCTCCGTGTGTGTGTGTCACTCATCTACCCTGTCGCTCCGTGTGTGTGTGTCACTCATCTACCCTGTCAATCCGTGTGTGTGTGTATCACTCATCTACCCTGTCTCTCCGTGTGTGTGTGTTACTCATCTACCTTGTCGCTCCGTGTTTGTGTGTGTGTATCAGTCATCTACCCCTGTCGCTCCGTGTGTGTGTCACTCATCTACCCTGTCGCTCCGTGTGTGTGTGTGTGTGTGTCACTCATCTACCCTGTCGCTCCGTGTGTGTGTGTGTGTCACTTATCTACCCTGTCGCTCCGTGTGCATGTGGATCACTCATCTACCCTGTCGCTCCGTGTGTGTGTGTGTGTGTGTCACTCATCTACCCTGTCGCTCCGTGTGTGTGTGTCACTCATCTACCCTGTCGCTCCGTGTGTGTGTGTCACTCATCTACCCTGTCTCTCCGTGTGTGTGTGTGGGGATCACTCATCTACCCTGTTGCTCCGTGTGTGTGTGTGTGTCACTCATCTACCCTGTAACTCCGTGTGTGTGTGTTACTCATCTACCTTGTCGCTCCGTGTTTGTGTGTGTGTATCAGTCATCTACCCCTGTCGCTCCGTGTGTGTGTGTCACTCATCTACCCTGTCGCTCCGTGTGTGTGTGTGTGTCACTCATCTACCCTGCCGCTCCGTGTGTGTGTGTCACTCATCTACCCTGCCGCTCCGTGTGTGTGTGTGTCACTCATCTACCCTGTCGCTCCGTGTGTGTGTGTGTCACTCATCTACCCTGTCGCTCTGTGTGTGTGGATCACTCATTTACCCTGTCACTCCGTGTGTGTGTCACTCATCTACCCTGTCGCTCCGTGTGTGTGTCACTCATCTACGCTGTCACTCCGTGTGTGTGTCACTCATCTACCTTGTCGCTCCGTGTGTGTGTGGATCACTCATCTACCCTGTCGCTCCGTGTGTCACTCATCTACCCTGTCACTCCGTGTGTGTATCACTCATCTACCCTGTCGCTCCGTGTGTGTGTGTCACTCATCTACCCTCTCGCTCCGTATGTGTGTGCGTGTCACTCATCTACCCTGTCGCTCCGTGTGTGTGTTTGTATCACTCATCTACCCTGTCGCTCCGTGTGTGTATCACTCATCTACCCTGTCTCTCCGTGTGTGTGTGTCACTCATCTACCCTGTCGCTCCGTGTGTGTATCACTCATCTACCCTGTCGCTCTGTGTGTGTGTGTCACTCATCTACCCTGTCGCTACGTGTGTGTGTGTCACTCATCTACCCTGTCGCTACGTGTGTGTAACTCATCTACCCTGTCGCTACGTGTGTGTCACTCATCTACCCTGTCACTCCGTGTGTGTGTGTGTCACTCATCTACCCTGTCGCTCCGTGTGTGTGTGTGTGTGTCACTCATCTACCCTGTCGCTCCGTGTGTGTGTGTCACTCATCTACCCTGTCGCTCCGTGTGTGTGTGTCACTCATCTACCCTGTCTCTCCGTGTGTGTGTGTGGGGATCACTCATCTACCCTGTAACTCCGTGTGTGTGTGTTACTCATCTACCTTGTCGCTCCGTGTTTGTGTGTGTGTATCAGTCATCTACCCCTGTCGCTCCGTGTGTGTGTGTCACTCATCTACCCTGTCGCTCCGTGTGTGTGTGTGTGTGTCACTCATCTACCCTGCCGCTCCGTGTGTGTGTGTCACTCATCTACCCTGCCGCTCCGTGTGTGTGTGTGTGTCACTCATCTACCCTGTCGCTCCGTGTGTGTGTGTGTCACTCATCTACCCTGTCGCTCTGTGTGTGTGGATCACTCATTTACCCTGTCACTCCGTGTGTGTGTCACTCATCTACCCTGTCGCTCCGTGTGTGTGTCACTCATCTACGCTGTCACTCCGTGTGTGTGTCACTCATCTACCTTGTCGCTCCGTGTGTGTGTGTGGATCACTCATCTACCCTGTCGCTCCGTGTGTCACTCATCTACCCTGTCACTCCGTGTGTGTATCACTCATCTACCCTGTCGCTCCGTGTGTGTGTGTCACTCATCTACCCTCTCGCTCCGTATGTGTGTGCGTGTCACTCATCTACCCTGTCGCTCCGTGTGTGTGTTTGTATCACTCATCTACCCTGTCGCTCCGTGTGTGTATCACTCATCTACCCTGTCTCTCCGTGTGTGTGTGTCACTCATCTACCCTGTCGCTCCGTGTGTGTATCACTCATCTACCCTGTCGCTTTGTGTGTGTGTGTCACTCATCTACCCTGTCGCTACGTGTGTGTGTGTCACTCATCTACCCTGTCGCTACGTGTGTGTAACTCATCTACCCTGTCGCTACGTGTGTGTCACTCATCTACCCTGTCACTCCGTGTGTGTGTGTGTCACTCATCTACCCTGTCGCTCCGTGTGTGTGTGTCACTCATCTACCCTGTCGCTCCGTGTGTGTGTGTCACTCATCTACCCTGTCGCTCCATGTGTGTGTGTGTGTGTGTATCACTCATCTACCCTGTCGCTCCGTGTGTGTGTGTGGATCACTCATCTACCCTGTCGCTCCATGTGCGTGTGGATCACTCATCTACCCCGTCGCTCTGTGTGTGTGTGTCACTCATATACCCTGTCGCTCCGTGTGTGTGACACTCATCTACCCTGTCGCTCCGTGTGTGTGTCACTCATCTACACTGTCGCTCCGTGTGTGTGTGTCACTCATCTACCTTGTCGCTCCGTGTGTGTGTGTGTGGATCACTCATCTACCCTGTCGCTTCGTGTGTGTGTGTGTCACTCATCTACACTGTCGCTCCGTGTGTGTGTCACTCATCTACCCTGTCGCTCCTTGTGTGTGTGTGTGTATCACTCATCTACCCTGTCGCTCCGTGTGTGTGTGTGTCACTCATCTATGCTGTCACTCCGTGTGTGTGTGTGTGTATCACTCATCTACCCTGTCGCTCCGTGTGTGTGTGTCACTCATCTACCCTGTCGCTCCGTGTGTGTGTGTCACTCATCTACCCTGTCGCTCCGTGTGTGTGTCACTCATCTACCCTGTCTCTCCGTGTGTGTGTGTTACTCATCTACCCTGTCGCTCCGTGTGTGTGTGTGTGTATCACTCATCTACCCTGTCGCTCCGTGTGTGTGTGTGGATCACTCATCTACCCTGTCGCTCCATGTGCGTGTGGATCACTCATCTACCCCGTTGCTCTGTGTGTGTGTGTCACTCATATACCCTGTCGCTCCGTGTGTGTGACACTCATCTACCCTGTCGCTCCGTGTGTGTGTGTCACTCATCTACACTGTCGCTCCGTGTGTGTGTGTCACTCATCTACCTTGTCGCTCCGTGTGTGTGTGTGTGTGGATCACTCATCTACCCTGTCGCTTCGTGTGCGTGTGTCACTCATCTACACTGTCGCTCCGTGTGTGTGTGTCACTCATCTACCCTGTCGCTCCTTGTGTGTGTGTGTGTGTATCACTCATCTACCCTGTCGCTCCGTGTGTGTGTGTGTCACTCATCTATGCTGTCACTCCGTGTGTGTGTGTGTGTATCACTCATCTACCCTGTCGCTCCGTGTGTGTGTGTCACTCATCTACCCTGTCGCTCCGTGTGTGTGTGTCACTCATCTACCCTGTCGCTCCGTGTGTGTGTGTGTGTGTCACTCATCTACCCTGTCTCTCCGTGTGTGTGTTACTCATCTACCTTGTCGCTCCGTGTTTATGTGTGTGTATCAGTCATCTACCCCTGTCGCTCCGTGTGTGTGTCACTCATCTACCCTGTCGCTCCGTGTGTGTGTGTGTGTGTCACTCATCTACCCTGTCGCTCCGTGTGTGTGTGTGTGTCACTTATCTACCCTGTCGCTCCGTGTGCATGTGGATCACTCATCTACCCTGTCGCTCGTGTGTGTGTGTGTCACTCATCTACCCTGTCGCTCCGTGTGTGTGTGTCACTCATCTACCCTGTCGCTCTGTGTGTGTGGATCACTCATCTACCCTGTCACTCCGTGTGTGTGTGTCACTCATCTACCCTGTCGCTCTGTGTGTGTCACTCATCTACCCTGTCGCTCCGTGTGTGTGTGTGTCACTCATCTACGCTGTCACTCCGTGTGTGTGTCACTCATCTACCCTGTCGCTCCGTGTGTGTGTGTGTCACTCATCTATGCTGTCACTCCGTGTGTGTGTGTGTGTGTATCACTCATCTACCCTGTCGCTCCGTGTGTGTGTGTCACTCATCTACCCTGTCGCTCCGTGTGTGTGTGTCACTCATCTACCCTGTCGCTCCGTGTGTGTGTGTGTGTGTCACTCATCTACCCTGTCTCTCCGTGTGTGTGTTACTCATCTACCTTGTCGCTCCGTGTTTGTGTGTGTGTATCAGTCATCTACCCCTGTCGCTCCGTGTGTGTGTCACTCATCTACCCTGTCGCTCCGTGTGTGTGTGTGTGTGTGTCACTCATCTACCCTGTCGCTCCGTGTGTGTGTGTGTGTCACTTATCTACCCTGTCGCTCCGTGTGCATGTGGATCACTCATCTACCCTGTCGCTCGTGTGTGTGTGTGTCACTCATCTACCCTGTCGCTCCGTGTGTGTGTGTCACTCATCTACCCTGTCGCTCTGTGTGTGTGGATCACTCATCTACCCTGTCACTCCGTGTGTGTGTGTGTCACTCATCTACCCTGTCGCTCTGTGTGTGTCACTCATCTACCCTGTCGCTCCGTGTGTGTGTGTGTCACTCATCTACGCTGTCACTCCGTGTGTGTGTCACTCATCTACCCTGTCGCTCCGTGTGTGTGTGTGTGTGGATCACTCATCTACCCTGTCGCTCCGTGTGTGTGTGTCACTCATCTACCCTGTCGCTCCGTGTGTGTGTCACTCATCTACACTGTCGCTCCGTGTGTGTGTGTGGATCACTCATCTACCCTGTCGCTCCGTGTGTGTGTGTCACTCATCTACCCTGTCGCTCCGTGTGTGTGTGTCACTCATCTACCCTGTCGCTCCGTGTGTGTGTGTCACTCATCTACCCTGTCGCTCCGTGTGTGTGTGTCACTCATCTACCCTGTCTCTCCGTGTGTGTGTGTGGGGATCACTCATCTACCCTGTTGCTCCGTGTGTGTGTGTGTGTCACTCATCTACCCTGTCGCTCCGTGTGTGTGTGTGTCACTCATCTACCCTGTCGCTCTGTGTGTGTGGATCACTCATTTACCCTGTCACTCCGTGTGTGTGTCACTCATCTACCCTGTCGCTCTGTGTGTGTCACTCATCTACCCTGTCGCTCCGTATGTGTCACTCATCTACGCTGTCACTCCGTGTGTGTGTCACTCATCTACCCTGTGGTTAAGTGTGTGTGCCCTCATTTTCCTACTCTGTGAAGAGCAAAATGTACGAGTTATTACTGACTTATCTGATATAGATTTATTTCGCACCTAAATCCAAAGCACTTTACAACAAGGATAACATTGTACAGAAGTTGATAGTGGTTAAAAAAAGAGTGGGGTTATTAAAAGTAGTGGTGTAGTTATGGTGACAGGACGGGTGGGAGTGGTTAAGGAGGGAATGGGTAGTGATAGGGGTTGGGGTAGTGGTGGGGGTAGGGATTGGGGGTTGGAGTGGGGTTGGGGTAGGGTTGGGGTAGTGGTGGGGTTTTGGAGTAAGGATGGGGTAGTGATAGGGGTTGGGGTAGTGGTGGGGGTTGGGGTAGGGATTGGGGTAGTGATAGGGGTTGGGGTAGGCCTTGTCGTATCTGGGGCGTGGGAGCAGAGAGTAGCAGTGGGCATTAGAACACATGTGCACACGTATCGTCACATGTTTGCTATGCATGTGTCAATGGGCACCCTGGACACCTTGAACACCCTTGCTGCACCCCAATGCTCCATCTCAAGGGATTACACAGGTGCAATGTTTCTAAAACAACAACAAAATAAATCCGTTGATCGTAAACAGGGAATCCATTTCACGATGAATCGACACGTCACTGGACCCCCGCTGCCTGGGGTGGCCTGCAGGAGCCTTTGTGTAGGCCTGTTCAGAGCCCTGCGAGAGGCCCATGCAATGGCTTTTCCAGAGGCCTGTGGGAGGTCCATGCCCTTGAGAGGCCTTTGTGTAGGCCTGTGCAGAGCCCTGCGAGACGCCCTGGTGGGGCTTTGCAAGGCCCGTGCAGCCAGCCAACACGTTACCGTGCTCACCGCCGTAATTGTCCCGTGTCCCACAGACCTGGGCGAGCGCAAGGTGCGGCTCACGGAGTCGGGAGGCCCCGGGCGCAGCGAGTGCGCGGAGCAGCTGCTGGTGGAGGACCTGTACCGACGCGTGCAGGACAAGAGTGACAAGTCGGGCCGCTACGGCACGCCCAGCGTCATGGAGATCCAGCGGGCGCTGTCCGGGGGCCGCATGGAGACGCCCAAGAACGCGGCCGACCTCGTGTGGGACGGCATCTACATCGGGGACGTGTAAGTGAGCGAGTGAGTGTGGGTGAGCGAGTGTGTGGGTGAATGTGGGTGAGCGAGCGAGAGTGTGGGTGAGTGAGTGTGGGTGAGTGAGTGTGGGTGAGCGAGAGTGTGTGGGTGAGCGGGTGAGCGAGAGAGTGTGTGGGTGAGTGGGTGAGCGAGCGAGTGTGTGGGTGAGCGGGCGAGCGAGTGTGTGGGTGAGCGGGTGAGCGAGCGAGTGTGTGGGTGAGCGGGTGAGCGAGCGAGTGTGTGGGTGAGCGGGTGAGCGAGCGAGTGCGTGGGTGAGTGTGGGTGAGCGAGAGAGAGTGTGCGTGGGTGAGCGAGTGTAAATGAGTGTGGATGAGGCAGCGAGTGTGTGGGTGAGTGTGGGTGAGCTAGCGAGTGTGTGGGTGAGTGTGAGCATACGTGTGCATAGGGGTCCCCCGTGTGTGTGGTGTGGGTGAGTGAGTGAGTGAGTGTGCGTCTGTGGGGAGCGGTAGTGGAGCGGTAAGCATGCTGCGCTACGAACCTGGCAACCGAGTTCGATTCCCGCTCACGGCCAACACCAGTGACGATTATCTGAACCGGCCCTGGGCCTCCCTTAGGTCGACTCAGCCACTGGGGGAGACAAAGGCGGCCGGGCGTGGTGTTGACTACTCACCCCCTTGTGTGCCGTGCCAGCCTTTATAGGTGCTCGCTAACAGCACTTGCCCCTACAGTCTGTTAAGGCTATACGGGGGGTCTTTGTCTGTGCGAGTGTGACCTGCTGTCATGCGTGCCATCTCGTGAGTCACGATGGCGAGAGGAGAGAAAGAGTGACAGAGCGCATGTGGGGTGAACATCCCGGCCCAAAGTGATCATGCCGTGGTGTGTGTTATAGTGGTTTGCGTCAAACTAGGACCGATATCTAACACATTCACCCAGCGTCCTTGCCTTTAAACTACCTGACAGTTCACCAGCAATGTTCAAACAAAGCCCGAACCAACGCTGCTGGAATGCGCTCCCAGAAGGAAAGCCCTGTGGCTGATGGGATGTGTAAAATGAGGCGTCTCGCGTCAGCTCAATTCGTTATTTTCCAAATCATCTGGTGACGCTACCAGTGGTGCACAAACAACAACAACAACAACTCAACACACTCCGTGTCAATAACAACACCGCGTTCGTGCGTGTGGGCTTACAAGCAAGAACAAAATACATGCAATGGGCGACTTTCAGACAACAGGCCTTCTTCAAAGCGCACATGTATATGGACGTGCATCATAACATACACCGGTCAACATAAAACAGACTAAAATCTAAATTTGAATCAGCAAATCTGTTTGATTAGTCTTTAATTCACCCTGTCACCAATTTTAACACGATGCGAAGGTTTATTCAGTCGACCTAGACTTGCTAAAAAAGATCAACATTGACCTTTCATTTGGGTCCGTTGAATCGATGGACAGTCGGACCAAGCCTCGGGCACGAGGAGTCAAATCTGCCTTTGGAACACGGAGCAGCTATACGGCAACAGACTGCGAAGCTTCGTGTTCAGCCGCTCGTTATAACATTCTATCTTCCGACTGCTTTGACATCACAATAACTGATTTTGACGCACCACCCTGCAAGATTTTCTCACCGGAGTTGCGAATCGTGGGAAAATTAATAATGAATGCGTTTTGTTTTTTACTTTACTGCGCACCACCTTCATTATGTTCATATAGAGAGGCCAGAGAGAGAGAGAGCAGTAGCTTGAAACTGCGTTTGTCGATGCCTCCAGAGCCATGAAGCGCCTGTCCAGGCTCTACCGGGGGGGTGTGGGTGGGGGGGGATCTTCGCCTTTGTTCATCGTTCGCAGCAGCCAGCAGAGGGCGCTATGGAATGCTGCGCCGGGGCCGCTCGCTTCAGCAAGGGTGCCACGCTGCCGATTTCACGTGCATCAATGGGTTAACGTTCGCCTCCGAATTGAATTCATCTTCTTGGTTTTGGGCGGCAGGGCGGCGCTGCAGTAGTGCGGACGCTCGCGTCTCACGGCAAGAAAGGGGGGCGGGCGGGGCGGGCGGGGCGGGCGAGGGGGGCGGGGGGGGGGGCGAGGGGGCCGGGGGGGGACACTGGGTTCGAGTCTTGACCCCCCCGTGAAAGTTTACACATTGGGGGGCCGTCCATAAATGACGTCACGCATCTAGGGGGGGGGCAGACATTTGTGACGATGTGACGTCACATCAAAATTCGCAACGTTAAATAAATATAGGCAACACGTTCTACTTAACTAAATAGACTTTTTTAATACATGTTTTCTCTTACAACATCAGAGTGCAGCGCCACATTAAATACGCACTACAATGACAATAGTTTAAAGCGATTTGAAGCATGTTTAAAAAAAAATTTGGGGGGGGGGCAGTGGTTTGTGACGTCATATTTGAGGGGGGTCTGACTTTTTGTGACGCCGTGTGACGATGGGGGGGAGGGGGGGCCAAAAATCGTCCAAAATCGCGTGACGTCATTTATGAACGGCCTCTTGGTGCAGGGATGGGGCTGCTCGGTGTGTGTGACGTGGTGTGGAGTGGTGGCGCAGTAATTAGCACGCTGCGCTACGGACCCAGTGGCCCGAGTTCGATTCCCGCTGACGGCCAACACCAATGACGATGATCTGAACTAGTCCCGGGCCTTCCCTAGGTCGACTCCGCCTCAAATGGGTACCTGGTGCGATGTGTAAACATCATCACCAGCAGGGTGTGGGGCTTGCCCCCCACCCCCTCGTGTGCCGTGCCGGCCTTCATAGGTGCTGCTCGCTAACAGCACTTGCCTCAACAGTCTGTTAAGGCTAGACGGGGGATCTTTGTCTCGTATTTGAACACATACGTGTGTGAGGGTGAGCGGTGGCGCAGTGGTTAGCGTTGCTTTGTGCTCTTGACCAATCAAAATGGCAGCGATATTTTCTAACCAGTTCTGGGCCTCCCCTAGGTCGAAAAAATTGTGGCGTGTGTGTGTGTAAAGTATTAAACACTGGGGGAGACAAAGGCGGCCGGGCGTGGCGGTGCTGGCCACCCACCCCCCTCGTAGGGGCCGCTCGCTTCACAGCAGCCTAGCAAACTTTCCCCAAGTCCGCTCGGCTGTACGGGGGATCTCTATCTTGTGTGTTAAAACACACACACGCACGTGTGTGCGGGTGAGCAGTGGCACAGTGGTTAATGCTGCGCTGTGCCCCGTGACCAATAAAAGTGGCAGTGGTTCTGGACCTCCCCGAGGTGGACTCAGCCTTAAATAACGAAAAATGGGGGGTGGGGACCTTTTTCCGTTTTGTGTGGCGCCGTCCCCAGGAGCGTGGCCATGAACCGCGCGCGGCTCAAGCGTATGGCGGTGACGCACGTGGTGAACGCGGCGCACGGCACCGGCGTGTTCACGGGCCACGAGTTCTACCGCGGCATGGAGCTCGCCTACCTGGCCGTGCCCGCCGACGACTTCCCCGATTTCGACATCAGCGGCCACTTCTACCCAGCGGCCGCCTTCATCGATGAGGCCCTGCTCACCCACAAGGGTACCGCACACGCACACGCTTGCTCGCTCCACCATCGCTCCACCATCGCTCCACCCACGCTCCACCCTCGCTCCACCCGTGCACCACCCTCGCTCCACCCTCTCTCCAACCTCGCTCCACCCTCGCTCCACCCACGATCCACCCTCGCTCCATCCTCGCTCCACCCTCGCTCCATCCACGCTCCACCCTCGCTCCACCCTCGCTCCACCCTCGCTCCACCCCCGCTCCACCCTCGCTCCACCCACGCTCCACCCTCTCTCCACCATCGCTCCACCCTCGTTCCACCCACGCTCCACCCTCGCTCCACCCTCGCCTCACCCTCGCACCACCCTCCGGTGTGGGGAATGGTGGTGCAGCGGTTAGCACGCTGCGCTATGAACCCAGCAACAACCCGAGGTCAATTCCCGCTCACAGCAACCAACACCAGTGACGATTAATTATTATCTGAACCGGTCCTGGGCCTCGACTCAACATCAAATCAGTACCTGGTCCAGTGTGTAGTAAACATCGCCATTGGGGAGACAAAGGCGGCCGGGAGTGGTGCTGGTCAACCACCCCTTTATGTGCCATGCCGCCCTTCATAGGTGCTCACTAACAGCACTTGCCCGAACAGTTTGTAGGGTCTTTTTTGTCTTTTTATGCAATTGGCGTAATTAAACTCTCACCTTTGAACAGTGTTATTTATTTCGTGCAAATAATTATGCCGTTTACCCAGGAGGGTCCTGCCAAGTTGTTCTCAGTAGGGGCGGGCGATGTTGCTGCTGGTGCGTGATCCCACATTGAGTAATTTACAGGTAACTTGCCAGCATTTGGATGTTTGGGCGAATTCCGTGTCCACTGTGCGTGGTTTATTTGAGCTAAAACCGCAGATCCCGGAGGAGAACAGTCAAGGCCTCTAAAGCCACGGGGGGATAGACCTGCCTCACCTGGTTTGCCTGCCCAGGTCCTTGCAACATCTCCATCATCATCAGCAGCAGCGGCTATGATCTATCCACTCCTGGATGACGTCCAACGAGTTGAACGTACAAACTCTACGCAGAAAGAAGGCTCCCCGAGTCAAGGCTCGAACCCAGGCCCCCTTTTGCTGCGAGGGGCGAGCCGTCACCACCGCATCACCGGCACCGCCACACAATGAGTTACTTGAATGGGTCGCATAATAATGATAATAAATACATTAATGACGCCTTTATTTAAACATTGATTTTGGCAGCACATTAATCACGGTGCTGAGCGGAGGTTCGTGGCGGGGGTGGGGGGGCGGGGGGTTGTGGGGGAGGAAGGCGGTGGTCGGCAGACGGCTCGCAGGGAAAAAACGCATGGACAGATGGCGGAGCGGTGGTGCCGCGGCCAGGGCGCTACTCTCTCTCTGAACCCCGGCCCCCGGCCAGCGTCGGAGTGATATCTGAATCCTGCCAGGTGGTTGTTGTTCAGCAGTAGAACGAGCGGGCTCACGATCGGGAGGAGTTCGCGTCCTGGTTGAGGGGGATTAACTCGGCACCATCTGCCCTCAGTTGTAATTGATGTGATTGTAGTGCCGTTTCTTGAGTGGAGTGGATTTTACTGTGTATTGTTGCAAGAGTTTGGTGGGAAAAAAAGAGACGATGATGATGAAGGGAGGAGGGAATTCCAGGGTGGAACAGTGCGAGGAAAGAGGCGGAAAGAGAAGTGACCTGCAGTCTGGTGAGCGAGCAAGTGGGTGAGTGGATGAGTGGGTGAGGGAGTGTGTGAGTGAACGGGTGAGTGTGTGAGTGAGTGGAGTGCTAGTGTAATGGTTAGCGCATTGTGCTATGAATCTGGCGACCAGAGTTCGATTCCTGCTCACGGCCAATTCTGAACAGATTTTGGACTACCCCCAGGTCGACTCAGCCTCAAATTAGTACCTGTTGTGGTGTGTAAACATCGCTACTAGGGAGACAAAGGCAGCCGGCCATAGTGCTGGCCACCCACCCCCTCGTGTGCCATTCCGGCCTTCATAGGTGCTCCCAAACAGCACTTTCCCCAGCAGTCTGTTGAGGCTACACGGGGGGGATCTTTTGTCTTGGTTGTGAGTGAGCTTGTCGTCGTGACCCTGCAGTACGGTGGTTGAACACAGACCAAATGGTCCAGACGAAACAGGGTCTGGGTACAGACTGAGTCCACCACATGGGTGGAGGAATCTACAATTATGCAATTGGTAACACGCAAAATATTGCACGTACATAAATGCCCATGACTGAGTTGCAGAGCCAAGCTCGGTGTCCCGCAAAAGCCTGGTGAATGAGGTGGGCCCTTAAGTGTCTCTTTGATTGAACACTGCTGCTAGCCACTTCTAGCCGCTGCTAGCTGCTACTGCTGCGAACATGCAGTAACAGCGGGACGATGGTGATAGTTGCGTTCCGGACGGCAGGGGCTGCCTCGGAGAAACGACGCCCCGGGAGTATCGGTTCTGGCACTTGTTGGAGAGAGGAGGTTGTGGGTAGCGCTGAAGAGGGGGAGGGTTCCACCATGAGCTGTAGTGCAGTGAAACAGGAAAGCTTCTATAAGGTCTTACTCATTCCACTGAAAAGTGCTTTCCACAAATGAAACACAATACCTCGCTGATCTCATCAAGGAACATAAACCATCACGCGAACTCCGGTCATCCTCGCAGCGGCTTATGGCTCACCATCGGTCACTGCATCCTGTGCTTTCAGATGCGCTTCTAAGATCGTCTGGAACGCTGTTCCTCTGACATTAGGAAGCCACTGGAGCTATGCACTTTTGAATCTAGATTGAAAACGAATTCTTTAGAACGTCTTGGTGTGTTTAGTTTTCCTTCTTCCACACCTTCGATTAGCACGGTTGGCTATGTACGATGCGAACTCATGGGTCTCATTGGTCTTCATTCAGCAGTGGATAGATCATAGCTGCTGATGATGGTGATGATGAGACGGTAAGAGACTTGGGGCTACCCAGGTTTTACCCTTGCCCGGGAAGGTGCAAGTAACTGGGCAGGCAAACCAGGCGTGGCAGGCCTACTAGCCCAGGGTGCTCTAGACGCCTTTAACTGTTCTCCCTCTGTTCTGCATGAGATTCCGCCAGATTTTCACAGGGTTTCCTCTCATAGCTAAACAAAAAAAACCCCATACAATGTAAATGATATTGAGCCAAAATATCCCGATGCCGAAAATTGTACCTGCAAATTACTCAATTGGAATCACACAGCAGCAGCATTGCCCCTCCCCTCCCATACTGCGAAACACTTGGCAGGACAAATTTGGCTGTCCGCCTAATGATGCTAGTTGTAATTACTGGCAAACGTCATACTCAGATTGTAAATGTTGTGGATTTGCTCTCCAACACACCGGTGTGCTGTACTAGTAACGAATTGGCATGTTCTATTTACGTGAAAAACCTTACTAATTGGCCGTGTCGGGTGGTGGCGGGTTTAACGATACATTTACGCGATCTAACCCAAAAAACCTATATTATGGACGTGGCAGGACCCTCCCGAAAACGAGCCTTGAGACTGCTGAAGCTTTCCCTGGGCGAACAAGCATAATTAATGATTAATAATCACCCACATAAATAATCACTTATTGACCCACACCATGACCCCCAAATGGGAGACTACTGATTGAATTTCTGTGGTGGGGACCGGCCAGGTGGTGGGGGTGGTGGGGGTGGTGAGCCATTCACGGAGAAGCCGCAGAACTTAAACACCAGAATCGGAGGCGGACCTCAAAGACGTACTGGAATATCACTTATTGATATGGCTATTGCATTAAAGCGTTATTCATTACGCACGTGCACGCGTCATGAATAATGTAATGGTCCAGCCGCCAGTACGGTTGCCGCCACCTTTTGACCCCGGGGGGTGGGGGCACGGGTATGAACGGGCAGTGGGGGGTGGGAGCCTGGCGGTGATTGCCGTGGGCTCCCTGACAATGAGATTGATCGATCGGCTAGGACACGCGGCCGGGCTGTTCCCCCTCCCCCTACGCGCGTGCGCGCGCTAGGCCTCGACTCTGCCGCCCACTGATTAAAACAGGTTCTCTCTCTCTCAACGTGAATGGTGCCCAGCTGATGTGAATGCAATGAGAATTAACAACGATCGTCAAATTCGGAACGCTGCGCAGCATTTACCACCGTGGTGCAGCGTTCACTCGTGCGCTCCTCTCGTAGAGAGAGACAGCGGGAAAGAGAGGAGGGACTACAGATGAGCAGGAAGGCAGCAGCAGCAGTCATGTGGGCGATGAGCCAGTGCTACCAAGAATTGGCCAAGCTCTATGGTCCTCTGTATTAAGATGTTATTGGGAGGAAACCAGAGCACCCAAGAAAACCCAAACATGCGACGAAGGGGGCAGCACTCTATCCCATACAGATCGAACGGGTGGAGTCCACGTGTTTGCTGTACTGCCTTCTCCTAGCGAGCCACGGTATGGCTCCTCGATGCCCATGGGATGGGAGTTTCACGGCATCTGTGTGCAATGGATTACAGGCGTACGTAGTGACCTTGTTGGGCCCTGTGTGGTGTATCTGGGCCTTGTAAGGTCATCTGGGCCTTTTCGGGCCTTGTGTGGTTCATCTGTGCATTGTTAGGGCCCTCTGGACCTTGTAGAGCCCTGTGCAGTTCCTCTTGGCTTTGCAGGGCCCTCTCAGCCTTGTAGGGCCATATGTGGTGCCCTGTAGGGCCGTATGTGGTGCCGTTGGGCCTTGCATGGCCCGCTAGGACTTAGAGGGCCCGCTAGGACTTAAAGAGCCCTCTGTGGTGCCTATGGGCTTTGTAGGACCATGTGCGATTCCTCTGAACCCTCTGGGTAAATACAGGGTCTCGTCGCACGCGGAAACGTTGAAACGGAGCGCGGTGTGCGGGGAAAGTAATGTTATCGAGCGCCTATGAAGGCCAACATGGCACACGTGAGAGCTGATGGCCAGCACCACGTTTGGCTGTCTTAGCCTTGAGGCGATGTTTACTAAACACCGCACCAGGTACTCTATTTAAGACTGGAGGAGGCCCAGGACTGGTTCAGATAATTTTCACTGGTGTTGGCGGTTGGCGGGGATTGAACTCGTGTCACCGGGTTCGTAGCACAGCACACTAACCACTGTGCCACTGCTCCCCATACGTATGTAGACACATGTACATCTTTACCTGTGTCAATAATTGCATCTGAAAGCCGGAGAGAGATTACATGACATGACACGTGTGTGTCTGTGTGCGTGTGGTCTGATTTATACCGTGGGGGCTGCGCGAGGTTGACTCAGCCTTTAAATGAGTGCCTGGTGCAGTGTGTAAACATGCATATTGGGCAGAGGTGGTCGAGTGTGGTCCTAGCCACTCATCCACTTGTGTGCCGTGCTGGCCTTCATAAGTGCTGTTGACCTGTGTGTGTGTGGTAGGGACGGTGCTGGTGACCTGTGTGATGGGATACAGCCGAGCGGCGGCGCTCGTGGCCGCGTACCTCATGATTTACCATCACCTGCCCCTGCTGGAGGCGCTCACCAGGATCCGGCTCAAGCGACCGGTCTCTCCAAACGAGGGCTTCCTAAGGCACGCGCGCACACACACACACACACAACATGCCACTAAGTGGTGGTGATGTCACCATGACGCTTGTGTCAGGCTATGTGCACGTTAAGGCCACGTGAAGTGTCGAACGCCCACTGGCAGGAGGTCACTGGACAGACCCAGGTGCCATGGACTGACTGACTGAGATGACTGGCAGATACACCAACTGTGTACCCTACTGTGCCAACTTGCTGTGTTTTAGCCACCCGACGCTCCGCTCATTGTTGTGAGCAGGCAGCACCACGTCTGTTGACCACTCATTGATATGCTAATTTTTTCTCTAACCCCCCTTCCTTCTCTCTGCCTCCGCCCCCCCCCTCTGTCTATTTAAGGCCACCCCACAGAGACGATCACCCCTCTCTGTTACCTGTGTTGCTCCCGCTATGTATCTTGGTGATATCTGTTTGCTAATATGTCTGTCTATAGTTTTCTGGTTAGATTTTATGTCGCTATTTCATTATACCTGATGATGATTGCTTGTGTTGCAATCGAAACGTCGTATTCTATTATTTAATTTAATTTATTATTTTATCTTTAGACGTGACTTAACCGAAAGAACCAAATAATAATTCCTGCAATCACGAAAGTTCTAAAATTAAGATTGATCCATAGTCGAACATAATGTTAAATAATGTGGGAGCCAGAGGACATCCCGGTCGCACCCCAAGGTGAACAGAGAATTGCTCCGACTCCCGGTCACATAGTTTTACCCAGGCCTGCCCACCATAATGAAGGTCCTTAATGATTGTGAGCAGAGAGTCAGGGACTCCGAAAGCACGAAGAACAACCCAGAGCCCATGCATGTACACACGCATACGTACACACACACACATACGTACACACACACGTACAGACACACACACGCCCCAGCACACTCACGCACACATACGCGCACACATATGTACACACACTACATGCACGCATGCATACACACGTGCAAAGACAAATATACCCCGTATAGCCTTAAAAGGTTTTTTGGACAAGTGCTTTCAGCGAGCACCTATGAAGGCCGGCACAGCACGCGAAGGCAAAGGTGGCCAGCACCACACCTGACCGCCTTTGTCTCCCCAGTGGCGATGTTTACACACCACACCAGGTACTCATTTTAGGCTGAGTCGATCTAGGGGAGGCCCAGGACTGGTTCAGATAATTATCGCTGATGTTGACCATGAACGGTATTTGAACTTGGGCCATCTGGTTCGTAGAGCAGTGCACTAACTGCAACAATACCGCTCCCCATGCACACACACACACACACATATTACAAATGCACACACACACATTTGGAGGCTAGCATACACACGTACATGCACACGTGCACGCACGCCCGCCCACAAAAACACCCACACACATACACATTTACATAAACACATGTGTGCACACACAAGCGTGCACGCAAGCGTACGCACACGTGCAAACGTACACACACGCGCACACACGTGCGCATGCATACGTACGTGCACGCCTCAACAGCAGACACCGTTTGCCACTGTCAGCAGAGCGCCCATACTGCCGGTGCCAGGCTAGGTACCCTGTGTGCTTCCGGCTCAACCCACGCGTATGATAAATAACATTGGCGCTTAAAAGCGTAACCGTGATTCTCATTTACCATCCGGGACACGATTGCAACGTCGTATTAGGGCCGGAGCGTACGATGCCGTCGGAACCAATGTGGTCTCCCAGAGATGTGGGAGCGAGAAACGGGGGGCGCAACTTAAATGAAGTGAACTGAACGCCACCCTCGCCGCGTCAGAATCCCGAAGCCCGTTAATGGTGCTTTTCCACCCCAGGAGAGCCTTAGCCCGAGTCTCAAGACTCACAAGGGTCCTGCCACGTTGTTGTTGCAGTAGTACGGGA
This sequence comes from Lampetra fluviatilis, assembly GCF_964198595.1. Taxonomy (NCBI): domain Eukaryota; kingdom Metazoa; phylum Chordata; class Hyperoartia; order Petromyzontiformes; family Petromyzontidae; genus Lampetra; species Lampetra fluviatilis. Next base: position 674,202 of record NC_136339.1, read on the forward strand.
CAAAGTTTCTCCTGCTGTTGCTGTATGTGATCCCACATTCATTGATATGCAGGAAATTTTTGTCAGCATTGAAATGTTTTTGGCCAATAACTAGTTCTGCTGCGCGTGTGCGTTTTTAGTTCAGTGAGGAAACCAGAGAAGCCGGAGGACTTGCATACAAACACCACACACAGAAAGGCTCACGAGGCGCGACCGTCGCAACTGCTGTTGCTGCTGCTGTTGCTGCTCCGTATGGCTATTGCTGATGCTGCTGCTGTGGCTGCTGCTGCCTCGTGTGGCTGCAGGCAGCTGCGGGAACTGAACGAGAAGCTGCTGAGCGAGCGCGAAGTCGAGCCGGCCCCGACGGCGCGCGAAGGTCGCCGCCGCAATGACAACGCCACCACCAGGAACGGGGATGGGGGCAGCAGCAGCAGCCGTAGCAGCAGCGGCGGCAGCAGCGGCGGCAGCAGCGTGGTGAATGTGCGCGAGCGGGCGACACGCCGCCTGCTGGAAGAGAAAGTGAACGTGCGGCGGCGGTGGACGTCCCGCGAGGACGACGCGACCAGCGTGGCAAGCAGCGTGGCGAGCGGCACAGAGGAGCGGCGGCGCTCCTGGGCGGGGTCGCTGCACGCCCGCATGGAGGTGTGCGACACCGACAGCGATGGCGCAAGTACCGTTCTCCTGCGCTCCTCCTCGCTGCTCAGCGGCAGCAGCAGCAGGCGGAGGAGGCTATGGTCCGAGTCAACGCGGGACGATGAGCCGGAGCCAGCCGGTAGCGTCGTGAGCCGTGCCAGCAGCCGGTTCTCCGGCTCCCGGGCGTTCGAGAGCGAGCATATCGAGGTGTCCGGCCAAGTGCGGAAATCTCCTCTCACTGCGCCGTCCGACGGAGACGGCCATGCCGGTGGCCGGGAGAGTGAGCACGCGGGAGACGACGGCGCCGACGGCCGACGCCCGCGGCCTGCGGACTCGGACGACGAGGTGGACCAGATCATTCAGGAGTGGAGGCGCCGCAACGAGACGCTGGGCCAGGGGGAGAGTCGCTCCCGGGCCGGGCTGTCCGGAGAGGATGAGGAGAGCAGACGGGGAGGCGGGGAGCGGGGCGGGCGGACACCGGCTCGTAGCGCGGGCAGGAGAGACTCCCTTGCGTCGGAGGGCAGCGGCGGCAGCAGCTGGACGGGGGCGAGCACGGATGTGTCGCTGGACCTGATGGAGGGCGGTGTGCCCAGATGGCGCGCGGACGACGACGAAGACACCGAGTCCAACTTCAGCTTCTATGGCGGCCGCGAGGAGGTGCTGGGCGGCCTCACACCCGTGCAGCGCTGGCGCCTCAAGAAGCGCGAGCTGGACGACCGGAACCGGGCCTTTGACAAGGCCTTCCCGCCCCGGCAAGCACCCCGGCGCGCAGGCAGGGACGGTGCCGACGCGGAGCAGCCGCCGGCGCTGCCAGACCCGCCGCCGCCGGACCCGGGCCTGCCGGACCTCGCGGCCTACCAGCGCTGGAAGCTGGGCCGCCAGCGGAAGCTGCGCACGGACATGTCGGACGACATCGTTGCGCTCACGTGCGAGCCGCCCGCGGCGGCGGCTAAGGTGCTCAAAAAGCCCGGCGCTGCCGAGCGGCTGCAGGAGGCGCTGGAGCGCAGCCGCGGGATCCTCGCTGGCATAGAGAGAGAAGATGCAGACAGGGAGGAGGCCGCTCGGCTGCCGCCACAGCAACAGCAGCAGCAGCCGCAGCAGCAGCCACAGCAGTACCCGGCATACGCGGACAACGACGATACATCATCGGTGTTTAGCGCGCAGAGTTCTGTCCGCAGCGCAGCGACCGCGACGAGCCGGCGCTCGTACCTGAGCCGCGACAGTTATGGCGGCGGAGGTCACACCGGGAGCGAGACAGCGTCCCTCGGTGGACAACAGGCGTGGAGCTCGCGGTCGGAGAGCACAGCCTCCCGGTTCTCGTGTGGAGGAGGAGGAGGAGGTGGCACAAGCAAGCCGCTGTTCACCCTCTTCCAGGACGAGGTGGACCTGGGCCGCCTGGAGCGCAGCGAGCGGCGCACGCGGAGCGAGGTGCTGGGCATGATGAGCGGCTACGCCGAGGAGCGCATCACCGCCTGCAACAAGCGCAGCACCATCTTCAAGAAGAAGCATGGCACCGGCAGGAAGGAAGAGGGGTCGGGGGATGATGCGCGCCAGCGGGAGGGGGGCGAAGAGGAGGAGGGAGGAGAGGGTGACGGAGAGACGACAGCTAGCCTCCTCGAGTCGGTGCAGAGGCTGACGCGCAGGGCCCAGCGGCTCAAGAAGTCGTTCAGGCAAACGGGCGAGGCGGGCGGGGAGGGGAGCGAGGAGTGCAACGAGGCGCTCCCTGGGAGTTGGCGGGGACGGCCTAGGATGGGTGGCGGCGGCGGCGTCGTGAGGGAGGAGCGCGAGCTGACGAGCGTCGTCTCCCAGGTGGAGGCCGAGGAGGTGGAGGTGTCCAGATCCCGGCGCCCGCACGGCGGTGGCGGCAGTGCCGGTGAGTACTGAGCGCAGCCGGGGCCTTGAAACTCCGATGCTCTCCTGGGCAACCGCAAGCGTGGCAATCACACGAGAACAAATGACGAAGAGTGGCGCAGAGCGGCAGGTCTGGGGTCTGGTCCCTGGAAAGAGTCTTTGATGTAAAGTGCTGTTCATGAGCAAACAACACTCAACAGTGCGCTGTGTAAACGTGCGCATGTATATGTAATAATAGTAGGTGATGTTTCGGGCAGTGGCCATCCCTTCATAGCAGAGCAATCAATATGTGAGCCCTAGCAACCATCACCAAGTGCTTTCTGCTGATTCTGTTCCTATTGAATATAGAACAGAACTCAGGCAACCATCATATGCATTGTGCTGATTCTGTTAAAACTTTGAATGAGCAAGAATATAACTGCCCGAAACGTCGTGTATTGTATACTTTAGTGACAATCTTTACACACCGCACCAGTTACTCATTTGTGACTTAGCTGGCCTAGGAGAGACCCGGAACCAGTTAAGATAATCGTCACTGGAGTTGGCCGTGAGTGGGAATCGAAATCTGGTCGCCGGGTCCATAGTGCTGCATGCTAACTCCTGCGTCATCACTCCCCACTCACACAACAACCACAATAACAGCTGCCATTAGCCACTAAGTGGCGGTGACATTTCCACGGTGCTTGTGCGAGGCTAAGGTGCACTTTGAGGCCGCGTGAAGTGTCGAGGGCAGGCACACATATTCTGCAGAACAGGGGGAGAATGTACAAACTCCATGCAGAAAGATACCTAAACTAAACGATAAACAAGAAAAAAATATTTTTAGTTGTTTTAACAGTAAGGCCCACTGAGCCATGAAGCTCCTTTTCAGAAGCGACCTGGCCACAAATGATAGCTCAACGAGGTGGCTTATCATGTGGAAATTTACAACAGCCAAATACTAACGCGTATTTCTGAATGTGGAGGGAAAAACCCAGAGAAAAATCCACACGACCACGGGAAGATCGAGAGACACACAAACTCCAAATATGCAGCAAGCATCAGAGTTGGGATCGAACCCACCACCTCCTTCATACCAAGTGAGAAAGTTAACATCTGGCCACTGCGGCACCCGAGTTGGGAATCAAACTCAGGGCGCGCGATGAGAATGCCCCTCGGTGTTTCACCACGGCAGCTGTTACATGGGGCGGCGCTTGTTATCATTTGACCAAGGGGGGGTTGGGGGTAAAACCTTCCACTAGAGCCGCTATGGAGAATTCCTGGCTAGACGTGGGGGGGAGAGAGAGCATCGATTATCGCCAAGCATTGATCCGGGCAAGGAGGGAGGAAGGTGGCGCCGACTCGCCACTTGACGATGTCCTCGCTTCCCCCTGCAGTTGACGCAGAGGAGGAGGCGGCGGAGGCGGCGGAGGCGGCGTCCCCGAACGGAGCAGAGTTTGACGAGGCGGACGAGGAGGTGATCCGCGTGTGGAGGCGGCGCCGCGATGCCATGCGCCGGGAGGCAACGTCGCGAAGCATCTTCCACAGCTCGCGGCCTGCGCCATGATGGCCGCTACATGACGGCCACGACGTGACGGCCGCGGAGGCGACGAGAAGGCACGATGAGACGATATGACATGACGATACGACGCGAGATGAGACGGGTATGAGATGATTGTCATCTTGTCGTGCTATCACGTGATGGCACGACGAGACGACACGAGATGACACGAGATGATATGACGAGAAGGCACAAGCAAGCTGTGGCACTCCCACGGCTCGCAACCCCCTCCTGCGTGCGGCAAGGGCCTGGCAGGGTTCATCCTGGTGGTGGCGGTGGCAGCGGCGGCACCGTGCGGGGAGCGTCACCCACTCGGGATATGAGTACTCGAGTGAGCTCCACTTCTGCGGCGCTCATCCTTCACTCGTCACCGTAACGCGCGTTTCACGTGTACGCGCACACGTGAAACGCCAGCCCGCTAAGTGACACACGTGCGTGTGATACAAGTGATGCACACTTGACTTCTACGTGACACACGTGACACAGACGTGACATCCACGTGACACACGTGACACAGACGTGACCTCCGCGTGACACAGATGTGACCTCCACGTGACAAAAGTGACACAGACGTGACATCCACGTGGCAAGCGTGACTTCCATGTGATCTCCACATGACCTCCCTGTGATGCACGTGATCTCTGACAGACATGTGACACGTGGCCTCCACATGACACACACATCACCTACACATCGACATAACGCACACACACACGTGACCTTTTATGAGGGCGCTATAATTGATTCAGCAGTTTCTCTCCCGTCGCGTGGACGGGTTTAGCAAACATCGGGCAAGTGCAGCATGTAATGCCGTTTTTCTCATTTAAACCGAGAGGCTTTTAGGTCCACGTGGACCCAAGGGGCGTGGGGGTGAAGGATGGGGGGGGGCAGGGACCGGAGTTTTGGAGGCTCCAGCCTCATGCGTGTGTTTTTATTATTATTGTAAGGATGTTAGACATCCTTGGATAGCGTCTTCGTAGGACATAGGGGTGCCATGGATATGATGAACACCATAACCATCACGTGGGGTGGGGGGTGGGGCGCTACTCTATAAAGATAGCTATGATGATGTGGCTTGCGAGATGCTGATTAGTTTGAAGGTTTGAAAGTTGAGGGAGGTGGGATCCCGTTGAGGGACTGTGAGGAAGGGGAGCAGAGGGGATTGCAGAGGTGGGAGGATAAAATGGAGGAAGTGGGGGGGAGAGGTAAAGCAAGGGAGTGGTGTTGGCCGGTGGTGGGCACTGGACGTTGTTGTTGAGGGCAATAAACTGAATCCAAGAAGTGCGGCTTTCGGAGTCCTTGATGACGACGCTTGTTTCCACAGAGGAGAGAACCTCACCGAGTCTGAAGACTCATTTATCAGGAGGGGTCCTGCCAAGTGTTTTTGCAGTCGGGGGGGGGGCGATATTGCCACTGCTGCTGCTGTGATTCCACATTGAGTAATTTGCAGATTAGTTTAAAATAAATATTTTCCGGCGTGGGGGATGTTTGGTAAATATACCAAGTTACACCGCGCATGTGGGTGATTTCGGGGCCGTCCATAAATGACGTCACGCAACTAGGGGGGGGGGGGGTCAGACATTTGTGACGTGTGACGGGGGGGGGGGGTTGAGAAATATGACGTCACATCAAAAAGTGCAACTTTAAATAAATATAGACAACACGTTCTACTTAATTAAATAGACTTTTTAATAAATGTTTTCTCCTACAATACCAGTGCAGCGCCACATTAAATACGCACGACAATGGCATGTTTTTTTTTGGGGGGGGGGGGGGGCAGAGCTTTGTGACGTCATATTTGAAGGGGGTCTGACTTTTTGTGACGTCGTGTGATGAAGGTGGGGGGGTAAAAAATCGTCCAAAATCGTGGACGGCCCCTTAGCCATGGGAGGAAACCGAAGAACTCGGGATGAAACATACAAACTCCACTCACACACGTGCTCAACAACAACAACAGCCGCCATTCACCACTCGAGTGGTGGCCACGCGTTAACCCGACATGCTTGTGCCAGGCTAGGTGCACTTCTGAGGCCACGTGAAATGTCGAAGCCTTTTGTGGGGGCCGTTGGCCCCCGGGGTCTCCACCGCCTGCATCCCCTGTTCCCGGTTGCGTTGCCGCACCACCCTAATACCCGCTAGGGTTTCTCCAGTATTCGAACGCGACGCCCCTACTCGTACAGCCTCGCGCAGCGCTCCCACGCTGTGAGCGTACGTACGCACCGCATCGTCAATCAAACACCATACTCCCCCTCACGCAGCTTCGCGCAGCACTCGCTCGCTGGGAGTATACGTATGCCCGTCTACAGCCCTGTGCAGTACTCGCCTCCACGCCGAATAACCACGTTACCAATGCGCACCTGTATCAGATACGTAGTGAACGTACGCGCACACACGCAGCTCCGCTCGCACTCACTCACTACGAGGATACTTATACATAGTGCAGCGCACTCCAAAGGCAGCCCTTTCCCTTCGGCCGCTCTGCGCAGCGCTCCCACGTGGCGAGCCACTGTATACACAGCACCACACGGCACTCACTCAACACTGACTACTCACGTTATGATCGCGCACCTGTATCATACACGTAGTGAACGTACGCACACGCACAAACACGCAGCTCCGTGCACTCCAAACGCGACACCCTCTCTTGCGCCGCTCTGCACAGCGCTCCCACGAGGCGAGCCGCTGTATACACAGCACCACACGCGTTCACACTTCTCAGCGAGATCACACGAGGCCACGATCAGCTATTAATGATTTATTCTCGGCTACCTGGGACTTGTTGTTAAGTCAGTATGAATCGACGAGGCTGGCCTACGCTGATACCTCTATGCCTATTCCCGATTTATCTGCTTACGATACTAATTCACCTTGTTACTCACGGTTCTAAGTACAGTATTCGGTGTCCTGTGGCTTTTCCTCGATGCTCGTCTGGACACGTCGCGCGGACGTCCGGAGGGCAGAGCTGGGAGCCGTCTTGAACGCGGGCCTCTTGGAGTGAGATCTCTCTCTACCTTGCTACGATCGCTTTAATCCTATCTCCCCGACCCAGGCCCCGCCTCCCCAGCCCTTACTCGCCCCTCCGGCGCTCATGCGCGGCGCATATTCTAATTCATCCCATTCTCATGCATGCCTTTGTTATGTCAATTATGCAGCGGCACCCATCACAAAAGCTTGCCGTGGGAATTTATGCACGGACCGCTGCATACCGCTGATTATTCGTAATTTCAGCTTCATCATTTAACTTCCCTAATTTCCCTAATAATGGTGCCTGCACGCTCGAGCCCATTTTGTCATGCTAAATTATGCCGTCCCGTCCCTCCTCTGCCTGTCTCGTCGATACATGGGGGTGTGTGTGGGGGATGCGTTTCAACCGTGGTGGCCGAATGCCCCTCGCCGCGACCATGCAATCGTAATGCCGGTCATAGCGCCGCGGTGCGAAGTAGCATCGGGGGAGGTCGTCCAATTCCCTGGTCGCCGGAAACCGTGAAGGTTAACCCCAATAAGGGCTTCTCGGATTAAAACCGGTCGGCCAGGTAACTTCCCCTCGGAGGTGAGGGGGACGCGGGGGTCGGCTCCGTCACTTGGTGGTGGCGAGGTCGGGGTGGGGCGCCCGCTGAACGGCTTCGTGGCGGCGGCATCACACTTTCACTGGCAGGTCACGTGACAGACCCAGGTGCCATTGGTTGACCGACTGAGATCACCGACAGATGCACCAACTGTGTCTCCCACTGTGTCGACTTTCTGCATTTATCTGCCCGGCGCTCCGCTCGTTGTGAACGTCGCTCCTCCACACTACCTTTGTTGTTGGAGGGCGACTACCTCCAACTGCCTGGTAACGTCCTTCACGAGCCTTCTCCGCAGAGGCCAGTCTTGACACCGCTGGTACCGGTCTTTGACAAGTCTATTCAGCTCCTGATCCTCCTGTACCGCATCACACAATCCAATGCCGTAATTATAATATAAATAAATAAAATATGCTCAAAATGACCCCCCAATATATTGCTATAAAATAGATTTATGTCATACAATACACTATTAGACATTATTGTAAAAAATAAATAAAAAGTCCATCCTATGTGTTAGTGAATTCTTTTTTATATTTTAGGCAGGAAATTCGTTTTCAAATTTAGATTGTTATGTCTGGGGGGACCCCCAGACTCCCTGGAAGATTTGGTCCCCCCCAATGTTGACTCCATGGCTACGGCCTTGACACAATCTCTTCTCTAGGCCGTTCTTCGCTCGTTTAGCCCTCTCTATGCTCTCCAACACAAAGATCCCCGTATCGCCTAACAGATTGTAGGCAAGTGCTTTGTGAGCACCTCTGCAGGTTGATATTAACACACGAGGGGGTGTGAGGCTGGCACAGCGCCTGGCCGCTTTTGTCTCCCCATTGCTGATGTTTACACACCACACTACACATGTGAGGCCGACTCGACCTAGAGGAGGTTCATGCAGGACCAGTTCAGATATTCGCCACTGGTGTTGGCCGTGAGCGGGAGTAAAACGCGGGTCACCGGCATGGCAACGTAATGCTCTGAACAACTGCACTACCGCTCTTACACTCACACACACTGCGGAATAGGAGGGGGGTAGGTTTCCAAACTTCACACGGGAAGGACCCCGAGTCGAAGAGAATCGAGCCCAGCACCCTGCCACCGAGAAGCTACCGAGAAGCTGTGTGAGCCAGCCGCCTTGCTCGCATCTCTCCACGTGCATGAAGGAAGCCTCACGTCGGGAGTGAGTGCGCCCGTGAGCATTCACTAACAGTGTCTCACAGCAGTGGGCAGGGGGGATTTTAAATAAAGCCCTGGCTGACGAGGGCCGCTGCTTGTCGTGTCCGTTTATCCGCGAAGCTCATGGGGCCACAACCCCTGAGCCGCATCGCAGCAGCAGCAGCGGCCACTCGACGACGATGCACGAATGGGAAATTAAAACGTTCAGGGCAGTGTGCAGAGACTGCTGTCACCCGGCAGAACAGAGCCACGAGACATGCAACATCGACTCAGTGCCCCATTCACGATCACGGAGGAGGAGGAGGCGACATCGCAGCGATGGTCGCCAGCTGCTGACGCAATTGTCTGGCTCATCAACCACCTCTGAACGTCAGGGGTACGAAGAATGCGACTGTAGGTGCACATCCAGAACCATACACTCGTTACAGGGCCCCATAGACTCGCAAAGATTTCGATGAATGAGGCGTCATCACAGATATGATTCTCCACTCTGCTATTCCTAAAGCAATGTAAGAGGAAGACGAATCTATAGATTCACGTACAGAGCCATACAAATCGCATCGAGACCCATAGCCTCGCACAGATATATCGGAATAAAAAATGACACTGGAGGAATCCGATGAGCTGTAGATCTCTTTTTCACAGATGTCCAGTAGGGGCGGATCAAAAGGTGACAACAAACACTACACAAACACGACGGAGTGCAAAGTATAGGAAAAGGTAAGTAAATCACAAAATACTTTTTATTTTACAAGGTAAAGCCCACGGAGCTAAGAGCTTTTTCAGAAGCGACCTGGCCACAAGTGATAGCTCAACGAAGTGGCTCATCACGTGGAAATGTATAGGAGCCAAATAACCTAAATGGGCCACTCACTATCTACTTGCACAGATCAATAGACTCGCACAGATACCTATAGGCACGCAGAGATCAATATATTGACATACAGAGCCGTACATTCGCATGGAGTGGCCAGGCAAGATTTATAGATTCACAGAGATTCATAGAAAATTGATACAAAGATACAGGTTCCTTTACCAGACTTGGGTCAAGTGATGTTAGTGAGTAGCACCGATGAAGACGAGCGTGGCACACGAGGGGGTGGGTGGCCAGCACACGACCTTTTGTCTCGCTCGTGCTGATGTTTTACATTACACACCGCACCAAGTACTAACATTTAAGGCCGAGTCTACCTAGGGGGAGGCCCAGGACCAGTTCGGATATTCGCTGTCACTTATTAGCCACGAGTGGAATTGAACTCGAGCTGCCGATGTTCGGAAGAGCAGTGCTGGGCTAGCCGCTGCGCCACCGCTTCCTACCACAAATAAACACAAAGATCCCCCGTATAGCCTTAATAAACTATTGTGGCAAGTGCTGTTAACCAGCACCGACGAAGGCCGTCACAGCACACCAGGGTGTATGTGGCCAGCACCACGCCCGATCGCCTTTGTCTCCCCAGTGGCGATGTTTACACACCACACCAGGTACTCATTTGAGGCTGAGTTGACCTAGGGGAGACCCAGGACCAGTTCAGATAATCATCACTGGTGTTGGCCATATTTCGGGACTCGAACTCGGGTTGCCGGTTCGTAGCTCAGTGCGCTAACAGCTACACTAGACGCAGAAATAAGTAACAATGACGAAGTGAGCAAACCAACACAACCTGTGTCCCATATCTCTGCGTTACAAGTGTAATGCGGGCGTAAACGGCCTCGCGGATATGACGTCATGGAGGGAGGAGTTAGGTCACGTGTGAGAGAGGGGTGAGGTCTTAAGGGAGAGATACCGGAAGAGACGGGAGAGTGTGGGAGATAGGGTAAGAGTGAGGCCACGCAGGGCGGAGGTTGGAGAGTGGCGAGATCGCCACACACGCAGAGTAAGACTCGGCATCGTCGGCCAGCGGTGACCGAGCACGGGGGAACGAGGAGCAGCGGTGGAGCTGCAGTGAGGGCAGCCGGAGGACTGCACAGGGGATCTGCAGCGGAGCTGCAGAGGCGAGGAGGCTACGGGAGCGAAGGCAGCTGTGGAGCTGCCAAGCGGAGGGGCTCTGAGCGAGGGCCGTGTGGGACAAGTGTAAGAACCCAAATAAAGGACAACGGAGACAGACCCAGTGATCGAGTCCTTTATTACACAAGTGTAACGACAAAAAATTAACCCGTAAAAACTAAGTTTTTCACTTTATATGCGTGGCGGCTAGAGTCCTCTCGTCCTCTGGCTTGAGATGGCTGCCACCTATGGGTCAGATGATTGCCTGCCACCATTAAGCAATTGGTAATTAAATATAAAAAAAAATTCCTAAAAAGTGTAAAGTTATGGAAAAAAATTTTCACGAAAATAAATTGGCGACAGTGGGTGTACTATACACAAGGGCTCACTAGAGGGCAGATTCCCGATGTCACGGAGGTCGGGTCAAGATATGACAGTTTGGGTGAACCCGCGAAAGCACGTGACCGGACGAGGGGGCACGGGGGCCCCCAGAAGGGGGTGAGCGGGCCACGTGATGCGGACCCAGAGTCCTCGCGAAGGATCGAGAAGGGGGCGTGGCTGTTCAACCCGGTAAAGAAGTCGTCTTCTTCGGTCCTCGCTCTTCAGTCTCTGGACATGACCACACGACGGCATGTCGGCTGTTCTGGTTCAAGCATATAGGGATTCGGTGGTTAGGAACGGTGGCCACCACACTCTTTGGTTTTTTCGGTAAAGTCACATAGGTATAAAATAAATCACGACGTTTCGATCGCAACACAAGCGGTCGTCCTCAGGCAGAAAAAATATAATCCACTGCTGGATTCCTGCAGTCACGAAAGCTTCAAAAATCAAGATGGCCACCACCTTACGTAGTTAACCTGTAATGTATATTGTCGCTCGGAATGTACATAGTTAACCTTGGAACGTTGAATAGTGTTGGTTGTGTTAGAGAATAAAACGTGTTGCCTCCCAGTCTTGGTCTGCGCCTGATTAGAACCCACTACACAAAAATGCAAGCATCTTTTATCGAATCACGATCCTTACGGCAGCAGCAGCAGCATGCTTGCCGTTCGTTGGAGAGCCTTTGCGATTCCAATCCGGCAAGACTCCCTGGTTAATCGTGCACGGCCTAATGTGTAGCATTGGTGTCGCACACGAAACCTCGTGTAGAGAGACGGATACGTGGGAAGCAGCCGCGTTTGTCTGCTTAGTTATTTTGTCATTCATATTCTCGACAAAGACGCTGATAATAATTATTATGTGTTGTGTACTATATAGATTTTCGTCAAACCAGGACCCATATCCAACACAGAGAGAGTATATTTGCCTACAAACTACCTGGCAGTTCACCGGCATTGATTAAAGCAAACCTGATTGCTGATGAGACACTGAATATCGAAACCGGTAGAGAGGCTTTGCTTGTGTTGAATCAATGATGCACGCTCGGAAGAAAGCGCCACGTGGGCTGATGGGGTGTGTACACAAAATACGTTTTAAAAAATGTGACTATAGTATGTTGAAGTGACAGAATACGGGGATGAGGAGGGGAGATTGCGCGCTTATCCATGACCGTGACTCAACCTCTCCCTTGCTGCGTTGCCAAAAAGTCACCGTGAGCTGTGACTATTCCATACACCGACTTAGAAAAAGCTGGAGATATCGGACACAAATGTTTAATCGTGAGCCCACCGGCCCATGCACCTCATGGTGTACAACATGTGCAGCTCTCCAACTCTCATCATCCACTCCATCTCTCTCCTGGCCACTCTATTTTAGTGTATCGTGTGGAATGGCTATTGCTCGAAACGTCGCCCGTTGTATGTTTTTCCTTGTAAGGGGCCGTCCATAAATGACGTCACGCGATGGATGGGTGAGTGAGTGGGTGGATGGGTGATTGAGTAGGTGGGTGGATGGGTGGGTGGATGGGTGAGTGAGTGGGTGGATGGGTGATTGAGTGAGTAGGTGGGTGGGTGAGTGGGTGGATGGGTGAGAGTGTGAGTGAGTTAGTGGATGAGTGCGTGAGCTGGTGTGACCTGTATTCGTGGCGGTAGATTAGATGAAACAGTGTCTGGTGAACCGAGTGCTCAAAACAGGTGGAGGCATCAACGCGTGAAGTTTACGGGAAGAGTGGCCACGGTAATAGCGAGAGAAGAGTGACAAGTAGGTGACTTGGCGAGCGCTGCACCGCTAATTAGCCTCTCGTGACGCGTGCTGCTGCACGTCTGTGAAAAAGAGCTTCACAGCTCATCAGATTCCTCCAGTATTAAGATTCTGATTCACAATGTTACACATACGAGTTGGTGATGCTGCGTTGGATGTGGCGCACGAGCACAAGTAACACATTCCATCCATTAATCAAAATCAACACCGTGTGTGTGTGGCCTTCAGAGGAACAAATATAAAATAGGCGACGTTTCAGGCAATGGCCCTTCTTCACAGCACATGAATAAACGACATCTACCGCAGTTATCTCTGCCCCGCCCCCATAGTTCCCCACGCTCACGGCAGGGAATCCAAGCTGCAGAAACCTAAACTAAATTAACTAAAAAATAAAATAAAAATTTATGCTACCACGTAAGGCCCACTGAGCTAGAAAGCTCTTTTTTAGAAGCAGCCTGGCCACAAATAAGAGCGCAACAAAGTGGGTCATCACGTGGAAATGTAGAGCAGTAGTCCAATGTCGATTCTAAATGGAGGGGAAAACCAGAGGACCCAAAGAAAAATCCACGCGACCACGGGAAGAGTCGAGAGAGAGAGAGACTCACGCAAACTCCAAATATACAGAGACTCACGCAAACTCAAAATATACAGGCATAAGGGTCGGGATCCAACCCACGATCTACTGCATGCCAGGCGAGGAGGTTGACATCTGGCCATCGTGGACCGACCGCGACGAGACGTGCGCAAGGGATTGCTCTCTCAGCGGGCCGTGCAGCTGACGGGATGTGTAAAATACCAGAGTGCGTTGATTTGTTTACGTGGAGGGACGGGTATTGGGAAGGAGGCGCGTAACGCCCGCTTATTGATTGTGTTGTTTTGTGCTCTTAGGCAATGCCGCGAATGATTATTGTGTGTCGCGTGTTATCGAGCTCTGCGTCGATACAGCTCGAGTGTTCAAGTTGATCTTTGAGTAACCAGGCGAGGAGCGACGCGGGTCACCAAAAAAACAGCGGGGAAACAAATACAATGAAGTGCAGCGATGGAGCAAATATAAATCAGAGCAGAGGGAGCCAGATAGAGATCAGAGCAGAGATAATCAGATAGAGATCACAGCAGAGACGACAGATAGAGATCAGAGCAGAGACAGCAAGATAGAGATCAGAGCAGAGACAGACAGACAGAGATCAGAGCAGAGACGACAGATAGAGATCAGAGCAGAGACAGACAGATAGAGATCAGAGCAGAGACAACTAGAGAGAAATCAGAGACAGACATACAGAGATCAGAGCAGAGACAGATAGAGATCAGAGCAGAGACAACAGATAGACATCAGAGCAGAGACAGACAGATAGAGATCAGAGCAGAGACAGACAGATAGAGATCAGAGACAGACAGATCAGAGCAGAGACAACAGATAGACATCAGAGCAGAGACGGACAGATAGAGATCAGAGCAGAGACATATAGATAGAAATCAGAGCAGAGACAGACAGATATAGATCAGAGCAGAGACAGACAGATAGACATCAGATCAGAGACAGACAGATAGAGATCAGAGCAGAGACAACCAGATAGAGATCAGAGCAGAGACAGACAGATCGAGATCAGAGCAGAGACAGACAGATAGAGATCAGAGCAGAGACAGACAGATATAGATCACAGCAGAGACAGACAGATATCAGAGCAGAGACAGATATATAGAGATCAGAACAGAGACAACCAGATAGACATCAGAACAGAGACAGACAGATAGACATCAGAGCAGAGACAGACAGATAGAGATCACAGCAGAGACAACCAGATAGACATCAGAGCAGAGACAGACAGATATACGTCAGAGCAGAGACAGACAGATATAGATCACAGCAGAGACAACCAGATAGACATCAGAGCAGAGACAGATAGATAGAGATCAGAACAGATATAGCCAGATAGAGATCACAGCAGAGACAACCAGATAGACATCAGAGCAGAGACAACCAGATAGAGATCAAAGCAGAGACAGGCGCATTATCACGGTCGGCTACGTACGGTAAGAAATAAGTTCGTCATACGTACATATGTTACAGAATTAATTAAAAACAGCGCACACACATTATCAAACATCATTACATTGATTACAACATAACACCTCGCCGTGACCCCACAGGAATCGCTCCACGCTCTCGTAGAGAGAGAGAGAGCCCGAGAGAGGACGACTCAGAGGCATCAGCAGGAGGAGAAACCACAGACGAGGAGCGGAAAAAGCAGCAGCAGCAGCCACGCGGTGAGGAGCCGGCACTACCAACAACTGCCCGAGCTCTGGGGTCTTCTCTATATATTAAGGTGCTTACAAACGTGGGAGGAAACCGGAGCACCCGGAGAAAACCCACGCATGCGAGGGGGGACACTCGATCCCATGCAGACGGAACAGGTGGAGTCCAATCTAGATTTGAAGTTTTCGTGACTGCAGGGATCCATACTCTTTGGTTTTTTCGGTAAAGTCAAGTAGGTAAAACAATCAATAAAATAAAATAAATGAAAACAAAATGAAATCACGACGTTTCTGAGGCAACACAAGCTTCCTTCATCAGGTGCAAACAAGGCACAGCAAAATAACTGTAGCGATTTAATGAGACATTGTTACATAGGGTAAGAGGAGGGGGAGGAGCCAAGGAGGACGGGCGCAGGATGGGGGGGGGGGAGCCAAGAAGGTGAAGGTGAAGCTGATACTAAACGACGGGGCCACGGATGGGGGAGGGGGTCGCAGAGCGGGGGAGAGTAGCGGTTTAGGCTTAACATGGTTAATCACATCTTTCCAATGATTGCTCAATTTGAATCCATCTTCTCGGTTGAAGTTATGTCTATGTTTGCATATCTGTATGGCCTCATAGACAAATCTTTGGTGGTATCCAGACGGCTTGCAGAGTACCTTGGGATCGGAGAAAACAATATCATGATCACCCACAGCGTTGTAACAATGATCAGCAACGGCCGACGAATTCGTTCTGCCGTGTTTCAAATCTGATTTGTGCTCGCGAATTCGGTCCAAAATATGTCGTTTCGTCTCCCCAATATAGCACTCACCGCAGGTACAACTCAATTTGTAAACACTGGGGTATTGTAAGTTAGGAATGACATCCTTTACGGATGGGATCAGATCACGGATTTTGTGTACTGTATTGAACCGGACCTGGATCTTGTGTTTGTTTAGAATTTTGGAAATCTTTTTGGTAACGCCTGCTATGTATGGCAGCCTGATGATTTTGATCGGAGTTTCAGGTGGTTGTTTCTGCATGTTGGGAGAAACAGCTTGGCGGATAGTACGGTCTGAGTATCCATTCATCTTGAGGGCCAGATGTACATGTTTTAATTCACTGGCCAGGTGGTGTTGGTCAGAGATGCAATGAGCCCTATGGTATAGAGTTTTGATGAGGGAATTATTTTGAGCTGGGTGGTGGTGGGAATCAGGCTTCAAGTAGGAATCTGTGTGGGTGACCTTCCTGTAAACAGAATGTCCCAAAGAACCATCATGCCTCCTCTCAAACAGAACATCCAAGAATGGCAGCTTGCCATCTTTCTCCACTTCCATGGTGAATTTAATGGATGGGTGTCTAGAATTGATGTGGTCTAGGAAATGGTTCAATGCTGGGAGGCCATGTGGCTAAATGACGAAAGTATCATCCGCATATCTCTTCCACAGGGAAGGATGAAGGGTGGATGTCTGGATGGCGTCTGATTTAAACTTCTCCATGAAAACATTGGCTATCACTGGTGATAAGGGGGAACCCATAGGTTGTACCGTCATTTTGTTTGTAGAAGGTACCATTCTAGGTAAAGTAAGCGCAGGTACATCAGGGTTCAGTCCATGTTGGACCAAGTCTTCAATTATTGTTATGGTGTCAGGCACTGGGACCTTGGTGAACAAAGAGACCACATCAAAGCTGACGAGGATATTGCCAGGAGACAGTACAATGTCCTTGACCATAGAAACCAATTGGGTTTAGTTAAGTACTGCTGAGGTGGTCTTGCCAGTGAAGGGAAGCAGAGTATCCGATAAAAAGCGGGCTAGCTTGTAGGTAGGAGAGTTTGTCATGCCGCCGCCACGAAGCCGTTCAGCAGGCGCCCCATCTAAGACCTCGCCACCACCAAGCGACGGAGCCGACCCCGCGTCCCCCTCACCTCACCTCACACGAACACACCCGCACGCATTCCCCCCCCCCCCATAGAGCTCCGTGGGGAGGTCACCTGGCCGACCGGTTTTTATCCGAGAAGCCCTTATCGGGATTAAACTTTCACGGTTTCCGGCGACCAGGGAATTGGACGACCTCCCCCGACGCTACTTTGCACCGCGGCGCTGCGACCGGCCTTAAGGTTGCAAGGTCGCAGCGAGGGGCCACTCGGCCACCGCGGGGGAAACGCATCTCACACACCCCACACACGCAAGTATCGACGGGGCAGGCAGAGGGAATAAGCATTGTGATGGAGGAGCATCATTAGAAAACACGCAGGCACCATTGTTAGGGGAGTTAAAGGATAAGGCTGTTAGTATGAGTAATCGGGAGAGCGGGGTCACGCGGGGAGCCGTGCACAAATTCCCACGGCGCACCTTTGTGACGGACGCCGCCGCATAAACTGCGATAATGGGGGGGGGGCCTGCGTGAGAAAGGGATTGATTGGAATTTGCGCCGCGCAGGTTGAGCATTAATTAGCATATCAAAAGCGGATTGATTGGAATTTGCGCCGCGCAGGTTGAGCATTAAGTAGCATATCAAAAGCGCCCGGAACGGCGGTGCGCATGCGAGAGGGTCGCGAGCCTATTGTCCAGAGTCGCATTCCCTTTGAGGTAGGGAGGGTAAATGGGGAGCAAAAAGGGGAAATCGCTCTCTTGCTCCGAGAAGCCAACGTCCAGGACTGCCCCAGCTCTGCCCTCCGGACGTCCGTGCGACGTGTCGAGGCGAGCAGCGAGGAAAACCCACGGAACGTCGAGTGCCTCAAACCGTGAGTAAGGAGGTAAAAGTGTTTCGTGAACGATAAATAGGGAATAGGTTCCGGGTTAGTAGAGTAGGCAGCCTCGTCGATTCATACTGACTCAACAACCAGTCCCACGTAGCAGACAATAAATCATTAATAGCTGATCGTGGCCTCGTGTGATCTCGTGTTATAAGTGTGAACGCGTGTGGTACTGTGTATGCGTAAGCTCGCGGCGTGCGTAATCAGCGTACCCCAGGTGCGCGATCATAACGTGAGCGGCGAGCGCGGCGCAGAGCGGCGCAAGAGTGGGTATCGCGTGTGGAGCTGTATGCGTGTGTGCGCGCACGTTCACGACGTGTATAATACAGGTGCGCGATCCTAGCGTGAGTGGTCAGGGTTGAGTGAGTGCCGCGCAGAGCTGTGTGTGGGTGTGCGCGTGCGTAATTAAACATGCCTACTACGCGGACCCGCGGGGGAGGGGAATCCTGGAGCGACGGCTCTCACCCCATGGGTGAAGAACGCAGCAGCGGTTCGCCTAGCAGCGAGGGGGCGAGTAATGAGGTTAACCCGGCCGTTAGGGGTACCGAGGGAGGGATCGCGGGGGCTAGCGACCCTCACATATTGGTGTCAGAAACGGGACGATCCCCCGCACCCCCAAGGGAAAGAGGCCCCCCAACCCAGATTAAAATCAAATGCACATTTACGGGCAAAGGAATTCCATCATGGAAATCGTTTGCCCGCAGCATCAGAGGGGCTAAAAAAGTTAATGGGTGGTCAGATGAGGAGGCGTTGCAGCAGTTAGAGTTACATTTAGATGGGCGGGCAGCTGACTTTGTGGAAGCTTTGCCCGCAAGCGCACAAAATCAGTGGGAAAAATTAATGTGCGAACTCGAACGGCGCTTCGGCGCCTATGACGAGGAGGATGCGCAGGCGGCCTTAGAGGCACGCCGTCGTCAACCCGGCGAGGATCTGCGAGATTACGCCGAGGATGTACGCATGTTGACCCAGCTCGCGTACCCAGAGTACGAGGCCAAAATAATTGAGGGCCTCGCCGCCGGTAAAATCCAACGATATTTGGCACACACCCCGTGGTGGCAGCCAAATGTAGACGGTGCACGCCTCTCCTTTAACACCCTCGTCGAGCGCGCGCGAAAATGCGAGAAACTCTCAGGTGAGCGCGCGCAGCCTCGAGGGAGGGGACGAGAGTGCGCCGTGGCGAGCCTACTCTCCGACGAGGAGGAAGAGATCGCCATCGCAGTAAGAGGACGGGCAAGGGAGCCCCAGAGACCCAGCGAGACCACCCCAGGGTGGGTAGCCGGGTTACAGGCTGGCATAGGAGATATACGCGAGGAAGCGAATAAAAATATGACCAAGCTGCAGTCCTCCGTTGAGGCCATCCAGTCCGAGATGGGGGAGCTGCGCGCCACGGTGGGAGGGCTAACGGGAAGGGTAACCCAACTAGAGGTGGAGTCCAGGCAGCGACAAACTGGGAGAGGGAGCGGGCAGGGGGCCCACTACGGAGCCGCCCCCCTCCCCGGGCATGTTATATGTGCGATCGCCGAGGGCATCTAGTGAGGGACTGTCCTGAAATCACCCGAGCTAGGCAGACGCGGGGGTTAAACTCCAACGCCCCCTAGAGAGCGGACCAACTAGGGGTGCAATCGACGCGGTCCCGATACAAATAGACGATGATGAGAATAATGGCGAGCGAGTGATCTCCACACAGGTTCCAGCAACAACGCCCACGGAAACGGTGACTCCTGGCGACTGGCTACGGGAGCTGGTGGCAGGGATCACGGGGGCCACGTCGCTGGTGGAAGGGGAGGTAAACGGAGTGTGTACCCGAATCCTGCTGGACACGGGGGCGGTGGCCTCGCTCGTGAGCGCAGCGCACTGCAGCGCGATCGGGGTCGACGTGCGTCACCTGCAGGCACCGGACCGCGCGCTGCACACGGCGAGCGGAGCCGGAATGGGGCTGCTGGGGAGAGCCACCCTAGAGGTCCGCATAGGCAGTCAGGTGTGCACCCAGGAGTTCTACGTGTCGAGTGCGTTGTGTCACGAGTGTATCGCAGGTACCGACCTCTTAGAACGGCTAGGACTCAACGTGCAACCCCGCCAGCGATGCGCCACCATGGAGAGCAACGGCGAGCGGATACCGTTCTTCGGACGAGAACCGACGCGCCCCCGCTTCGCACCTGTGGCCGCTATCCTGGCGACGGCAGTCACCATCGGCCCGCTCACCGAGATGCTGGTGCCGGTGGCAACATCCCCCACCGACCCCACGCTCCGACCATCAGGAGAGGTAATGCTAACTCCTCACCCGGAGTTGGCAAAACGGTATGGGGTCGTGGGATCCGCCACGTTGGTAAACGCAGATGGGGACCGATTGTTTATGCGGATGTTTAACCCCCACAGTACCCCAGCGATACTGCGGCGGCGCATCCCGATAGCCACCGTACACCCCCTGCACGCACGCCACTCTAACGACTCGGTGTTCGCACTCTGGGCTGAGGACCCCGGTCGTTCTGAGGGTGACCAGGACCTGGCCTGGCGAGTCGGCCCGACTCCCCGAGCCGAGGTCATTCCCCTGCTCGACGCGTTACATGTACCATGGGCGGATTTACCTAAGGGAGAGGCCGATCGGCTGCGCGAGTTACTGCGGGAGTACGCCGACGTATTCAGTGAACACGACTCGGACGTGGGTCGGACCGATCTTGTTAAGCACCAAATTGACACCGGTGCAGCCCGACCCATCAAACTCCCTGCGTACCGAGTGGGCGCACCCGAACGCGCCCAAATCAAAGAGGCAGTTGGGGACATGCTTCGCGATAACATAATTCAGCCCTCGGCGAGCCCCTGGTCAGCCCCAGTGGTACTAGTGACGAAAAAGGATGGGTCAACCCGGTTCTGCGTCGATTACCGTAAACTAAATGCAGTCACGCTCGGCGATGCCTTCCCCATACCCCGCATCGACGACACCTTCGACAGCCTCGCTGGAGCGCGATATTTTTCCACCCTCGATCTCGCGTCCGGGTACTGGCAGGTGGAGATGGCGGAGGAGGATCGGCCGAAAACCGCATTCACCACCCCGATGGGGCTATTCGAGTTTCGAGTACTCCCGTTCGGACTCACCAATGCGCCCGCGACGTTCCAGCGGCTGATGGAGTTGGTGATGCGGGGCTTGCAATGGGAACAGTGCCTGATTTACTTGGACGATGTGATAGTGTTCAGTAGATCTTTGTCTGAGCATTGGTCCAGGCTTCGAGAGGTGTTCCAGCGACTGCGAGCGGCTCATCTCAAGCTCAAGCCACGTAAGTGTTACATCGCACAACGCGAGGTGGGGTACCTCGGGCATCGCGTCAGCGAGGCAGGTGTGCACACCGATCCGGAGAAGGTACGCGCCTTAGTGGAGTGGCCACGGCCAAGGAATCTGACGGAGATCAGATCATTTTTGGGGCTCGCCACCTATTATCGTCGATTTGTAAAGGGATTCAGCGAGATTGCACGCCCCCTCACCCAACTCACCTCCCCTAAGCACCCCTACCAGTGGACGGGGGCCTGCCAGACGGCCTTCACCACTCTCAAAGACCACCTCACCCACGCCCCCACCCTCGCTTTCCCCGATTTTACCACCGATTTTATTTTGGACACCGACGCCTGCAGCAGCGGGCTGGGCGCGGTGTTGTCACAGGTACAGGATGGGACGGAACGAGTCATCGCGTACGCCAGCCGGACCTTGAGTGGGGCCGAGCTTAACTATTGCGTGACCCGCCAAGAGTTGTACGCCGTGATTTTCGCATGTAAGCAGTTCCGGCCGTATTTGTACGGCAGGAAATGTCGCGTACGCACTGACCATTATGCTCTGCAGTTCCTTCTTACATTCAAGGAGCCGCGGGGGCAGATGGCCCGGTGGTTGGCGCAGTTGCAGGAGTACAACCTGCAAATCGAGTATCGGGCTGGCCGGACGCATGCAAACGCGGACGCCTTGTCGAGGCGACCCACGGTGGACGCCGAGACAAGGGCGGAGGAGGCCTGCCCGTGCTTCACGGGGGGACGCTGCCGGCAGGCAACGGACCCCCGAGCGGCCGCGGCCACTGACCCCCCCCCAGCGAGAGAGAGTGCAGTGTGCGCCACAGAGGCCCTCACAGGTGGCACCGAGGATCCCGTCGACCGCACGGCAAGCGCGGGACCCGCGGCTCGGGACCCGATCGGACGGATCCAGGAGGACGTCGGCTGCGCCTTCCCGGGCCTGAACGACGAGCAGCTGAGACAGACCCAGCAGCGAGATCCCGATCTGGCGGCAGTGGAGGCGGCACTGCGGGAGGAAAAGAGCGCCCTACCAGGACCCTGGAGCGGTTTGTATGCCCGGTTGTGTGTGCAGAACGGAGTGGTACGGGAGTTAACCGAGGCCGGCCAGCCGGGGTGCATCTGTGTTACTGCCCAGGTGCGACCCCAGCTGCTTCGGCTGGTGCATGACCACTCACTCGGGGGCCACGATGGGGAACGATGCACTCGAGAAACCCTGCGTCGCCAGTATCTCTGGCCCAAATTGGCACAAGACGTGGCGGCCTGGGTACAGGGCTGCCGCGCCTGTCAGCAGTGCGGGCCGAAACCGGCACGATACCAGGTACCCCTAAGGCCGTTCCGCGTCAGCCGCACGAATCAGCTGGTCGGGATTGACCTACAGGGGCCATTCCCGCGATCCCATCGAGGCAACCGATATATCCTAGTCGCAGTAGAGTATTTCACCCGCTACCCCGTGGCAGTGGCCATCCCTGATAAAACGGCCTTGGTGGTGGCCCGGGCATTCGTGGAACACTACGTACTTAAGCACAGGATCCCAGAACGAGTCCTCACCGACCAGGGTAGCGAGTTCGAGGCCGAGTTGTTCCAGGCACTGTGCCGAGAGTTCGGAATCCAGAAGGACCGAACCACAGCGTACCACCCCCAAGCGAACGGTATGGTGGAGCGCATGAATCAGACCCTAGCGGGGAAACTCAAACGTATGGCGGCCGCAAATCAACAAGATTGGGACGAACACCTCCCCTACGCCCTTTTCGCCTACGCCACCACCGTACACACGTCGACGGGACAAACCCCGTTTTTAATGATGTTCGGCCGTGAGTCTCGTTTACCCGCAGATCTGCTATTCGGCGTCCCTTCCCCCCAGCCGGAGGAGGGAAGCCGCCCCGTGGAACACCTGTTGGAGACCCTGCGAGAAGCCCGAGGCCGAGCATACCCGCAAGGGGAAGCCGCGCATCGGCGGCAGGAACAGGGCACCCGACCCCGCATGGAACCCCCCTTATTCCTGACAGGCGCTAAGGTGTGGCTACACACCCCTCGCGTCGGGGCCGGGCAGGTGGGGAAACTGACGACCTACTGGCGGGGACCCTGGACCGTGGTGCGACAGATCTCCCCCTGGACGGTACTAATTTATGGCGGGGAGAGGGATCGAGAGACGGTGGTCAACGTCCGCTGCTTAAAACCGTGGAAAGCGGCCCCGGCGAGAGAGAACCCCGTCACTCGAAGGCCCCGTAATCCCGGAGTACCCGCACCCCTCGTGTTGGGGGGTCTCGCACCCTACATGGGCCCCGCCGGGCCCCCGAGACGCCCCGACCCCGCCAGGGGACGGCGCGGACGACGGCCCCTAAACCCCTCCGCTTCTGAGTTTGTACCCCAGCCCGCAGGTACCGAGGTACAGGGAGAGCCGCTGGAGTGGAGGAGGAGGCCGCCGCAGGAGCTGCAGAGGACGGAGCCACCCACCCCGAGACCAGCCACGAGGGCCGGACGGACCCCCCGGACCCCGCAGCGTTTCCTCGTGGGCGCGGCTCAAGCAAGGTGCTCCAGTCAACCCGGGACGGAGACCAGCACCTCAGGGGGCTATGTCATGCCGCCGCCACGAAGCCGTTCAGCAGGCGCCCCATCTAAGACCTCGCCACCACCAAGCGACGGAGCCGACCCCGCGTCCCCCTCACCTCACCTCACACGAACACACCCGCACGCATTCCCCCCCCCCCCCCATAGAGCTCCGTGGGGAGGTCACCTGGCCGACCGGTTTTTATCCGAGAAGCCCTTATCGGGATTAAACTTTCACGGTTTCCGGCGACCAGGGAATTGGACGACCTCCCCCGACGCTACTTTGCACCGCGGCGCTGCGACCGGCCTTAAGGTTGCAAGGTCGCAGCGAGGGGCCACTCGGCCACCGCGGGGGAAACGCATCTCACACACCCCACACACGCAAGTATCGACGGGGCAGGCAGAGGGAATAAGCATTGTGATGGAGGAGCATCATTAGAAAACACGCAGGCACCATTGTTAGGGGAGTTAAAGGATAAGGCTGTTAGTATGAGTAATCGGGAGAGCGGGGTCACGCGGGGAGCCGTGCACAAATTCCCACGGCGCACCTTTGTGACGGACGCCGCCGCATAAACTGCGATAATGGGGGGGGGGCCTGCGTGAGAAAGGGATTGATTGGAATTTGCGCCGCGCAGGTTGAGCATTAATTAGCATATCAAAAGCGGATTGATTGGAATTTGCGCCGCGCAGGTTGAGCATTAAGTAGCATATCAAAAGCGCCCGGAACGGCGGTGCGCATGCGAGAGGGTCGCGAGCCTATTGTCCAGAGTCGCATTCCCTTTGAGGTAGGGAGGGTAAATGGGGAGCAAAAAGGGGAAATCGCTCTCTTGCTCCGAGAAGCCAACGTCCAGGACTGCCCCAGCTCTGCCCTCCGGACGTCCGTGCGACGTGTCGAGGCGAGCAGCGAGGAAAACCCACGGAACGTCGAGTGCCTCAAACCGTGAGTAAGGAGGTAAAAGTGTTTCGTGAACGATAAATAGGGAATAGGTTCCGGGTTAGTAGAGTAGGCAGCCTCGTCGATTCATACTGACTCAACAACCAGTCCCACGTAGCAGACAATAAATCATTAATAGCTGATCGTGGCCTCGTGTGATCTCGTGTTATAAGTGTGAACGCGTGTGGTACTGTGTATGCGTAAGCTCGCGGCGTGCGTAATCAGCGTACCCCAGGTGCGCGATCATAACGTGAGCGGCGAGCGCGGCGCAGAGCGGCGCAAGAGTGGGTATCGCGTGTGGAGCTGTATGCGTGTGTGCGCGCACGTTCACGACGTGTATAATACAGGTGCGCGATCCTAGCGTGAGTGGTCAGGGTTGAGTGAGTGCCGCGCAGAGCTGTGTGTGGGTGTGCGCGTGCGTAATTAAACATGCCTACTACGCGGACCCGCGGGGGAGGGGAATCCTGGAGCGACGGCTCTCACCCCATGGGTGAAAAACGCAGCAGCGGTTCGCCTAGCAGCGAGGGGGCGAGTAATGAGGTTAACCCGGCCGTTAGGGGTACCGAGGGAGGGATCGTGGGGGCTAGCGACCCTCACAAGTTGATCGTAGACACGATAGGCCGTAATGGGGTACCTTCTTTATGGATCTTGGGAAGACCATAGAATCTGGGAGGTCTTGCAGCTGAGGGTTATTTTATTATAGTAATTTTATTTTATTGATTGTTTTACCTACGTGACTTTACCAAAAAAAACCAAAGAGTATGAATCCTTGCAGTCACGAAAGCTTCAAATCTAGAATTATAAAGCTCTTTTTCCACAGAGGTCCAGTAGGGGCGGATCAGAACGCCACAACAACAATACATAAACATGATAGTAGTACAAAAAACATAAACTTTATTTTATCTTACTGAGGTATTAACTTTTTTTCAGAAGGAACCGGGCCACGAATTATATCTCAACAAAGTGGCTCATCATGTGGACATTTATAGCAGCAAAATAATCATTTGAAACTACAACTACCATTTGTACTTTACCAGGTAAGGCCTAATGAGCTAAATAGCTATGTTTCAGAAGCGACCTTCTGATAGCTCAACAAATGATAGCTCAACGACGTGGCTTAACACGTGTACATTTAATGCAGCCAAATACTCTAAACGCATTCTTCCAAATGTGGAGGGAAAAACCAGAGGACCCAGAGAAAAATTCACACGACCACGGGGAGAACATGAAACCTCCAAATATACAACTGGCGCCAGGGTCGGGATCGAACCCACGACAACTTCCATACTAGGCGAGGGAATTCATATCTCGCCACCGCAGCACCCTTGGTTTGTTCAAACTGGTCACAGAAATCGTAATTCAGTGGCTTCACCACCCATCCACCACCACCAGAGACTCATATCTTCCTGCTGCTGCCGTGCGAACCAACTCCCCCCGCCACCCCTCTGGTCTTCGCTATTGATTGGCTTACAAGTAACGACATCATATTTACCACCACTGCTTCTATTTAAGACCGAAATAGGAAGGATTTCTGCACAATTTTGTCTGTCGCCTGATGCGGCTGGTTGCTGTAATTACAGGCGAAACGTCACGGTCCTCGAATTGTAAATGTTGTGGGTTTACTATCCAACACACCGGGTGTGCTGAACTAGTAACTAATTGACACGAATTGTTTACGTGATAAACCTCACTGATCGGCTGTGGCGGGTTTAACGACACATTTATATTTACGCGATCGAACCCAAAAAAAACCCTCATGGATAATATTAGTGGCACAACAGCGACGTCTACAATAAAGAACACCTCCTCATTCGAGACCCCAAAACATAATTGCACCTCCTGGCTCTGACATTTTCCCTCGAAGTCACTGGCGGTACCGCCAACCGCATCAGAACAACAGGTCAGATGCTGCACTCCGCCTCCTTCGTGAATGGGAAATCAAAGGCAAGCGACTGCAGCCATACGACCCAACCTATGGACCATATAGTAAACCCATAGAGACAGATAGAGACACACAGACACATAGACAAAGACCCCCCGTATAGCCTGAACAGACTGTTGGGGCAAGTGCTGTTCGTGAGCCAGCACCATGCCCCACCCACTGTCTCCCGAGTGGCGATGATTTTATACACCGCACCAGGTACTCATTTGAGGCTAAGTCGACCTCGGGGCGATCCTGGACCGGTTCAGATAATCGTCACTGGTATTGGCCGTGAACGGGAATTGAACTCCTCGGATCGCTGGCTCCATAGCACTGTGTGCTAACCGATGGACTGCTGCACTTAAATATATGCACATAAATATGCACAGCTCATAGAGATAGATAAAGACCCAACGAGATATGTAGAGATACATTCAAGATAAGTCACAGGAGTACAATTGTGGCTATACAATCCAAGCTATGGACCACGCAGTAAACCCACTGTGAATCTGCGCTTCTTCAACGGAGGAGGAACAGCAACACTACGCGAGCGAGCTCTCTCTCCTGAAGCCCTCTCGTCGTGGCCAGCAGCAGACCTCCACATCGACCGTGGTGGATACACACGTGGCCTGCAATACAGCACTGTGGAGGCAGCTGCGAGGGTTAGTGGATCACCGCATGAATGGCGAGTTGTTGTGACGACTCACTCCCTTCCCGAGGAGCCGTAAACCCGGAGCTCGCCGGCAGACTGCAGTACAGCAAAGTGTGGACTGATGAAAAATAAGAACAGCTTTTGCCATTTCTGGAAATAAAACAGGAGATGTTAAGATGTTCAAACAGCACATAGATATATTTTTAAAGGCATCAGGTCTGCATTAACCACACATACCTGTGGGAAAACATGCAAACAAACATGCTCTGATAATTATATATGCATCGTCTTTGATACGGATTGGCCTACACTATATTATTTTTTCATTTGCAGCAATGTTTCTTGGCATTTATAGTCATTTGTTGGACTATTTTTTTTTATTGAATTCGTTTCCTAACATTGTTACATGTTTACAAAAATTGTGTAGGCCAATATTATCGGAGAACCTTTGTTTGCATGTTTTGCCACACGTGTCTGTGGTTAATGCGGACTTGATGCATTACAAAATGTATCTCTGTGGTGTTTGAACATCTTAACACCTTGATTTGAAGCTTTCGTGACTGCAGGAATCCATACTCTTTGGTTCTTTAGGTAAAGTCATGTAGGTAGAAATAATAATAAAACAAAAAATAATATATCACGACGTTTCGATCGCAACACAAGCGGTCGTCCTCAGGCGGAAAAAATAATCCAGAAGTGGAAACTGCAGTGGAAACTGCTGGATTACTGCTGGATCATGTGGAAACTGCAGTGGAAACTTCTGGATTATGTGGAAATTGCTGGATTATTTTTTCCACCTGAGGACGACCGCTTGTGTTGCGATCGAAACGTCGTGATCTATTATTTTTTGTTTTATTCTATTTTTCTACCTACGTGACTTTACCGAAAGAACCAAAGAGTATGAGTATATCTTAACACCTGTTTTATTACCATAAAGGATAACACCTATTCTTAATTTTCATGATTTTTTATGCTGGCCAAAAAAAGGTCCAATTGATATAAAGTGTGGACTGATACCATCTGTCCCTACAGTATGGAATGGACTTGCTCCCTCGCCTGAATGGGACTTTATCCGGGTGCAACGGCGTCCTCCCACGTGTATAATAAACAACTCAATAATTAGCTGAAATCACCCCACATATGCAGAGGACAGCAGATCAGTTGTTGATGGCGCTGTCTCACTACCTGGCAGCCAGACGGATTGCTCTGTTGTTCCTGCTCGAACGACGACGACGACGCAAAATGCATGCAACTAATCTTCAAATCTCGAATGCAACGAATCGTTAGAATGATTTGAAGCTTTCGTGACTGCAGGAATCCATACGACGTTTCGGGCGCAACACAACGCTTGTGTTGCGCCCGAAACGTCGTGATTTATTTTATTTTATACCTACGTGACTTTACCGAAAGGACCAAAGAGTAATCGTTAGAACAGGGGTGGGCAAACTTTTTCACTCGCGGGCCACAATGGGTTCTAAAATTAATTTGACAGAGGGGCCGGGCCAGGAACAGATGGATGGAGAGTTTGTGTGAACTAATATAAATGACATGTAAAAATCATTACATGAAAGGATTTGGCCTTTAACAGGTAGCAAAGCATTTATTTGCAAGGAAATTTAACAAATTGCACGAACATGAACAATACAAAAACATGTGACTGATGAAACATCATGAAAACATTTGAGGCCTGCGCCCAAACCAATTACCTCACTTGAACTTCTTTATTATCTACATTAACAGGTTAGAACAGCCACGCAGGCTGTGTGATGGAGATTTGGTTCCAACCTCGCTGCAGCAACAGATCATCAGTTTCAGTGGGAACAGTGTTGTTGATCTCCCATTTTTGCCAGTGCATTCAAGTCTGGAGTTATTTTGGTTGTGGCAATTCTCAGGATAGATCTGAGGTGCTGATCCGTTAACTTTGATCTGTGACGGGCTTTGTTGGCGTTCATGACGCTGAATGTCTGCTCACACACATACGTCGAGCCAAACAAAGTCAGTATCTTCTGTGCAGTCCTCCAGAGGTTTGGAAACGTGGCTCTGTTAAGTGAAGCATAAAAGTAATTCAGTTTAACAGAGTTGAATTTCTCCTTTAGGACGGAGTCAGACTGAAGATCTATCAGTTCCAACTGCAGCTCCTGTGGTGCTGTTTCAGGGTCTTGTGACAGGGGACAGGACACCAGCTGAAGTGACTGTTCAATGTTTTCGAAATCAGAGAACCTACGGCAGAATTCTCCGTGCAGGTCCTCAAGCGAGTTGCTGTATTTTTTTGCGTTTCGCGGTGCCTCTTCCTGCATAGCAAGTGTGGGGAAATGAGCGATTTGTTCGCAATTTGTCCGAAGAACAAAGTGAGCTTGGATTTGAAGGCTTTCACATGTTTGTACATGTCGTGAACAAACTGATCTTTCCCCTGCAGTTTCACATTCAGCTCATTCATGTGTGAAATATGTCCACAGCAAACGCAAAGTCACTAAGCCAGTTCTTGTCGCTTAGCTCAGGGAATTCGTCAGATTTCCCCATCAACTCCAAAAATGCGATGATGTCCTCTTTCAGCTCCTACAATCGTTGTAACACTTTCCCCAAACTTAGCCAGCGGACACGAGAGTAAGTCCTGATGATCCGCATAAGTTTCCTCCAGGAACGTAATAAACTGACGGTGCTGAAGTCCCCTTGCTCGTATAAAGTTCACAAGTTTTACGACTGGATTCACGACATGATTAAGCTGCAATACAGACTTACACAGGGATTCCTGATGGATGATGCAGTGAAGGAAAATAAGATCCTGGACAGGGTTTTCCTCTTTCACTTTATCCTGGATTCTTTTCAGCAGCCCAACATTGTTTCCAATTAAATTTGGCGATCCATCCGTTGTGACATTGACAAGTTTACTCCGAGGTAGCGTCATTCTTTCGATGACAGCAGATACCTGGTTATACAAGTCCTCTCCCCGCGTTGTTCCTTTCAGGGACTCCATGGTCAAAAACTCATCTGTTATTGCAAAACTGTCGTCAATGCCTTGGATAAAAATGAGGAGCTGAGCAGTGTATTTTACGCCCGTACTTTCATCCAGTGCTAGTGAATATAATTCAAAGGAATCAGACTTTTTGTTTAATTGACTGGCTATAGTTTTATCAATCAGTTCCACACGGCGAGTCACAGTCCTGCGTGATGAACTGACTTTTTCAAATTTGCTTTTGATCTCCGGACACAAGATATCTGCTGTCTGTACCATGTATTATTTTACAAACTTGCCTTCGGAGAAAGTGGTAATGAGTGGTAATGTTGGTGAGAAGAAGTTTTTAAAGAAAATTTAAATCGAAGTGAATAAGGAAATTACTGAAAAGTTTTTGATTTTTCAAACTTTAATTATGTTTTCTGTGCTTAAAACTCTTTAAAAAACTGTGGGGTCTAGAACGGACTCGTGAAATTCGGAGAGAACTCGGAGTTTTGTTGAATTACATAAAGTGCGCCATCTAATGGGGGAATGGGGGCATTACAGGAGGAAGGTAACATTTAATTTAATAATAATATTTGGACAAGTTCGGCGGGCCGGATTAAAAAGCCCGCAGGCCGTACTTTGCCCATGTCTGCGTTAGAATGTTGCTTATTTAGCTTTCTGAACATACCACCGTGCGCATGGACAGAATAGAGCATCCACCCCGCTTGTTCCGTGCGGTCTCCGCGCCATCCTCGCGCCTCCGCTCACAACGGAGTGAGTGGTGGCGCAGTGGTTAACGCTCCGCGCTACGAACGGCAACACGCGTGGACCAGTGGCGGCTCCTGCAAAATCTCTCAGGGGGGGCAAATGTCTGGATGATTGATAAGGATAAGGTCCACCCATGCAAAGGATAGATTAACAGCTTAAGCATGTAAAGGCAACTTCACTTCTTTAATATTAATGAAAAATAAAGTGACTCTTACAATACATCTTGTTTGTTTCTATACTCACTATTAATACAATCCACTCATGTTTCTTTTATTAAAGATTCCACTAGGTGGCGACAAATAATTTTGTTGGATGAAACGTGCTTACGTATGATGACGTAAGCACATTAGTGCGAGCCCTCCCGGAAGCCATAGAGAATGCATTGCAGCGCCCCCCGTTCGAAAAAAAACATCTTTGAATGTAAGTCTATGGGACCACTCGGGGCGATTCTCAGCCGGAGGGAAATCGCCCAAAAAGAGGCGGTACTCCACAGAACGTAGCATGACGCTGATTGGACTATATCCAGAGGCATGGTGACGGCTAGCGTGACTCTGTGGTTGAATGACATTGGTGGTGCGTCGCCCAATCGCCCTAATGAAGAAACCGCCCCTGGCGTGGACACAAGTCTTTCCTTGTGCACCTAGCCTGGCACAAGCGCCGTGGTGAAGTAATCGAATGGCATTTGTGGGGGGTTTGTACAGCAGTACGTGCCACGTAACACACTGCACACTCAAGCGAAGCGAAGCTCCACCTCCAGGGCGTTTGCAGAACATCCCCTAGGTGGACTCGGCCTTGAATCGTATGAGCAGTAGGTGCACTGTGTGTGTAAAATATCAGCACTGGGGAGAGACAAAAGCGGCCGGTCGTGCGTGTTCGCTTGCTTTGCTAGACCACCAAATTTAAAATAATCTATCGAGAATACGTACACGTATCACACCCCACCCCTACCAACCCGATTGCGAAAACCTGGCAAGACCCTCTTGAAGAAGAGACTCAGTGAGTCAGTGAAGCTTTCACTCCAGGATGAATACATCCATGAAACACAATGACAATCACGTGTGCGCAGTACCGGCCTTCATAGAAGGTCGCTAACAACACTTGCCTCAACATTCTTTCGGCGGATATGCGGAGGATATATTTGTCATTTGTGTGAGTGTGTGTGCACGCTGATCCCTATGTGTGTGTGTGACACGCTGTGTGTGTTTGCTGCTGTGTGTGTGTGCACGCTGTGCGTGTGCACGCTGCTGTGTGTGCACGCTGCTCCCTATGTGTGTGTGTGCTGCTGTGCGTGTGTGCTGCTGTGTGTGTGTACGCTGCTCTGTGTGTGTGCGCCCCCTAGTGCTTGTGCCCGTGTGTGTCTGCGCGTATGTGCGGGGAGCGGTGGCGCAATGGTTAGCGCACTGCGCTACGACCCAGCGCGACCCGAGGTTCGATTCCACGCTCACGGCATCGAACCTCAGTGGCAGCAAACCGATCTGAACCGGTCCTAGACCCTCATCCCCTAGGTAGACTCAGACTCAAATGAATACCTGGTGCGGTGTGTACACATCAGCACTGGGAAGACAAAGGCGGTCGTGCTGGCGTGGCCCTGGCCACCATATCTGACCGGCGCCGGCTTTAACAATTACGCAGATGGCTCGCTGATAACAGCACTTTGTCCAGCAGCCTGTTAAAGGGTCTAACGTGGTTCATCTTTGTCTCTCTGTGCGTGGATAGGTGTTGTGAATCATCTCTGCGTCGCGGCAGCTGCTTGTTAGCGAGCACCTATTAAGGCCGGGAACCTGTCCCAACAACGGTATATTAAATGCTATAACAATGGGCGCGTGTGTAGGGATCTTTGTGTGTGTGTGTAGGGATATTTGTGCGTGTGTGTGTAGGGATCTTTGTGTGTGTGTGCACGGTGGGCAAGTGTCTTCGGATTGGGAGCGGTGGCGCAGTGGTCAGCGCGCTACGATTCGCGAACCCGGCGACCCGAGCTCGAATCCCGCTCACGGCCCACATCAGTGACGATTATCTGAACCGGTCCTGGGGGCCTCCCCCTAAGGTCGACTCAGCCTCAAATGAGCACCTGGTGCGGTGTGCAAACGTCGCCACTGGGGAGACAAAGGCGGTCGGCCGTGCTGCTGGTCGCCCTCGTGTAACGTGCCGGCCTTCATTGGTGGACACTACGTTCGCACCGTACGTAGCCAACCGTGCTGTTACAGGCGATACAGGGGGCTTGGTGGTACGTAGGCGCAGTGTATATGTCCACGTTGGAGGCAGTCGCCCTCCAACAACAGCGGGGGGGGGGGGGGGGGCAGAGGAGCGACGCTCACAACAACGAGCGGAGCGCCGGGCAGATAAATCGCAGCAAGTTGGCATAGAGTATGGGGCACAGCTGGTGTGCATCTGCCAGTCATCTCAGTCGGCCAACCCATGGCACATGCTGGGTCTGTCCCGTGACCTGCCACCAGCGAGCCTTCGACACTTCACGTGGGTAGCCTCAAAGTGCACATAGCCTGGAACAGGCGCCGTAGTGAGGTCGCCGAGTGGCTACAGCCTACACGGAGGTGGGCGGTGTGGGGTGTGGGAGGGGGTCAGCACGTGCCCTAACAGTCTGTTCGGGCTCTACGACGTGGGGGTGATGGGGGGGAGGGAGGGGGTCAGCACGTGCCCTAACAGTCTGTTCGGGCTCTACGACGTGGGGGTGATGGGGGGGAGGGGGTCAGCACGTGCCCTAACAGTCTGTTCGGGCTCTCCGGCGTGGGGGTGATGGAGGTGTGGGGGGGGTCAGCACGTGCCCTAACAGTCTGTTCGGGCTCTACGGCGTGGGGGTGATGGGGGGGAGGGAGGGGTTCAGCACGTGCCCTAACAGTCTGTTCGGGCTCTACGATGTGGGGGTGATGGGGGGGGAGGGGGTCAGCACGTGCCCTAACAGTCTGTTCGGGTTCTCCGGCGTGGGGGGTGATGGGGGTGGAGGCAGGCGATGATGATCTTTGTCTCTTTGTGTCTGCGTGGCGCTGCGTGGTGGCGGTGGCGGCGTCCGCGCGCGCGCGCCCCCTCGTGGCTCCACGGCTGCCGCCCCCCCCACCACCCCCTCCCCCCGAGCGCGCCCCCGTGTGTGTGTGGTGCTGTAGTGGTGGTGGTGGTTGTTGTTGGCGTGCTGTGCCTGCTGCCTGCTGCTGCTGCTGTGGTGGTGGTGGTTGGGAGGCCGCCGCCGCTGCCGCCGCCGCTTCCGCCGCGCGGCCCCCTCGGAAGTGATTGATATTCAAAATGGCGGATCCAGCGACCAAAGATGAAAAGCCAGGTACTAGTTAATTTTTACATATTCATATTTGTCCGCCTCAGCATAATTTATTTAGCGGGGTTAATTTGATTGGGGGGGGGGGGGGGCCGACGCGACGCGACGACACGAGCTACTAACCTTTACCTCGCTAATTTGTTTGCGAACGCCGAAACGACGTCTCTCGTCGCTGGCCGGCCGCGGTGGCGAGGCGAGACGCTGAGGCGGTCGGGCTGGGCGCGGTGGTAGCGGCGGCGGCATTGTTGTTGTTGTTGTCGTCGTCGTTGTTGGAGGAGGAGGAAGGAGGAGAAGGCAGCAGCAGCAATGCTCGCCAAACAGTGGCTCGCTCGCTCGCCCGCTCACAAAGCTGCTGCTGCTCTCCTCTCTCCCGCTCCCCGCACTCAAATCTATTTTAATTGCGGCCCCGCCAGCGGCCAATGACAGGCGGCTCGCCAGGGTCGATATTTTAATTGTTTTGATCGAAATCTAGCCGCGGCTCAGCGCTTGCTGCTGCCGCCGCCGCCACTGCCGCCACCGTGCAGCCGAGGCGGGCGGGCGGGCAGGAGGAGGCGGCCCGGGGTTAGGGGAGACGGCCCGGACGGCTCAGGGTCTCGGGGTCTCCGGACTCCCGGGCTCCCGGGGCTCCCCGGTTGTGGTCTCGGGGCTCCCCGGGTGATGTTGGTCTCGGGCCCTCCGTGGCGACCGCGATCCCGGGGCGAACGCGGCTGCCGGGGGTCTCGGGCTCTCTGAAGGCTTCGGGCCGGGTCGTGTACCTGGGGGGTTGTGAGCAAGCCCCGATAGCCCCGTGAGCCCGGCTCGGCTCGGCTGTTGTTATTGTTGCCGATGTAGAGTACCCCCCCCCCACCCCTCAAATTCGTTGATGCCCCCCACCCCCGCCTCTTCGTTATCCGGCCCCCCTCCATGTATTGTTGTGCACCCCCAGCTCTTTCATGTATCGCCAGCTTGCATCCTTTGTCAATCCAATGTCCCCCCCATTCATGTAATCTCGTGACCCCCATTCTATCCTTTGTCCGCTGCGTAGCGTGCCCCCCACTCCATCACCCCCGTGCCCCCCACCCTGTCCTTCCGTCCCTGACACCCCCCGCACTCCACTCCGTGCCCCCCACCTCAACCCCCTGTGCCCCCCTCACTCTGCCCCTCCGTCAGTACCCCCCACCGCACCCCCGTTCCACTCGCCCAGTGCCCCCACCCCCACCGGGCCCCCTGTATATATGTGTGTGTGGAGGTCGAGATGGAGGCTACTCGTCGCGTGAGGCCACCCCCTGATTAGGTTTGTGTTGTAAATTCCGTTATTGGGAGAGGGGGGAGCCGTGATTGATTTGTGTAATATCAGCGGCGCGCGGTGAGCGATTTGTGTGGTTCAAGGTGTGAGTGTGGTGCAAGGTGTGAGTGTGGTGCAAGGTGTGAGAGTGGTGCAAGGTGTGAGTGTGGTGCAAGGTGTGAGAGTGGTGTGAGTGGTGCAGGTGTGAGTGTGGTGCAAGGTGTGAGTGTGGTGCAGGTGTGAGTGTGGTGCAAGGTGTGAGTGGTGCAGGTGTGAGTGGTGCAGGTGTGAGTGGTGCAGGTGTGAGTGGTGCAAGGTGTGTGTGTGGTACAAGGTGTGAGTGTGGTGCAAGGTGTGTGAGTGGTGCAAGATGTGAGTGTGGTGTGAGAGTGGTGCAAGGTGTGAGTGGTGTGAGTGTGGTGCAAGGTGTGAGTGGTGCAAGATGTGAGTGTGGTGCAAGGTGTGAGTGTGGTGCAGGTGTGAGTGTGGTTCAAGGTGTGAGAGTGGTGCAAGATGCGAGTGTGGTGCAAGGTGTGTGAGTGGTGCAAGGTGTGAGTGGTGCAAGGTGTGAGTGTGGTGCAGGGTGTGAGTGTGGTGCAAGGTGTGAGAGTGGTGCAAGGTGTGAGAGTGGTGCAAGGTGTGAGTGTGGTGCAAGGTGTGAGTGTGGTGCGAGTGTGGTGCAAGGTGTGTGAGTGGTGCAAGGTGTGTGAGTGGTGCAAGGTGTGAGTGGTGCAAGGTGAGTGTGGTGCAAGGTGTGAGAGTGGTGCAGGGTGTGAGTGGTGCAAGGTGTGAGTGTGGTGTGAGTGTGGTGCAATGTGTGAGTGTGGTGCAGGTGTGAATGTGGTGCAAGGTGTGAGAGTGGTGCAAGGTGTGAGTGTGGTGCAAGGTGTGAGTGTGGTGCAAGGTGTGAGTGGTGCAAGGTGTGTGAGTGGTGCAGGGTGTGAGTGTGGTGCAAGGTGTGAGAGTGGTGCAAGGTGTGAGTGTGGTGCAAGGTGTGAGTGTGGTGCGAGTGTGGTGCAAGGTGTGTGAGTGGTGCAAGGTGTGTGAGTGGTGCAAGGTGTGAGTGGTGCAAGGTATGAGTGTGGTGCAAGGTGTGAGTGTGGTGCAAGGTGTGCGAGTGGTGCAGGGTGTGAGTGGTGCAAGGTGTGAGTGTGGTGTGAGTGTGGTGCAATGTGTGAGTGTGGTGCAGGTGTGAATGTGGTGCAAGGTGTGAGAGTGGTGCAGGGTGTGAGTGTGGTGCAAGGGGTGAATGTGGTGCAAGGTGTGGGAGTGGTGAAAGGTGTGAATGTGGTGCAAGGTGTGAGAGTGGTGCAGGGGGTTGACTGTGGTGCAGGTGTGAGAGTGGTGCAAGGTGTGAGTGTGGTGCAGGGTGTGAGTGTGGTGCAGGGTGTGAGTGTGGTGCAAGGTGTGAGTGTGGTGCAAGGTGTGAGTGTGGTGCAAGGTGTGAGAGTGGTGCAGGGCGTGAGTGGTGCAAGGTGTTAGTGTGGTGTGAGTGTGGTGCAAGGTGTGAGTGTGGTGCAAGGTGTGAGTGTGGTGCAAGGTGTGAGAGTGGTGCAAGGTGTGAGTGTGGTGCAAGGTGTGAGTGTGGTGCGAGTGTGGTGCAAGGTGTGAGTGTGGTGCAAGGTGTGAGTGTGGTGCAAGGTGTGAGTGTGGTGCAAGCTGTGAGTGTGGTGTGAGTGTGGTGCGAGTGTGGTCCGAGTGTGGTGCGAGTGTGGTGCAAGGTGTGTAAGTGGTGCAAGGTGTGAATGTGGTGTGAGTGTGGTGCAAGGTGTGAGAGTGGTGCAGGGTGAGTGTGGTGAAGGGTGAGTGTGCTGCAAGGTGTGAGTGTGGTGCAGGGTGTGAGTGGTGCAAGGTGTGAGTGGTGCAGGGTGTGAGTGGTGCAGGGTGTGAGTGGTGCAGGGTGTGAGTGGTGTAAGGTGTGAGTGGTGCAAGGTGTGAATGTGGTGTGAGTGGTCCAAGGTGTGAGTGTGGTGTGAGTGGTGCAAGGTGTGAGTGTGGTAAGGTGTGAGTGTGGTGCAAGGTGTGAGTGTGGTGTGAGTGGTGCAAGGTGTGAGTGTGGTGTGAGTGGTGCAAGGTGTGAGTGTGGTGCAAGGTGTGAGTGTGGTGCAAGGGGTGAGTGGTGCAAGGTGTGAGTGGTGCAAGGTGTGAGTGTGGTGCAAGGTGTGAGTGTGGTGCAAGGTGTGAGTGGTGCAAGGTGTGTGAGTGGTGCAAGGTGTGAGAGTGGTGCAAGGTGTGAGAGTGGTGCAAGGTGTGTGAGTGGTGCAAGGTGTGAGAGTGGTGCAAGGTGTGAGAGTGGTGCAGGTGTGAGTGTGGTGC
This sequence comes from Lampetra fluviatilis, assembly GCF_964198595.1. Classification (NCBI taxonomy): domain Eukaryota; kingdom Metazoa; phylum Chordata; class Hyperoartia; order Petromyzontiformes; family Petromyzontidae; genus Lampetra; species Lampetra fluviatilis. The sequence continues at coordinate 711,942 of NC_136339.1, forward strand.
GAGGTGTGAGTGTGGTGCGAGGTGTGAGTGTGGTGCAAGGTGTGAGTGTGGTGCAAGGTGTGAGTGTGGTGCAAGGTGTGAGTGGTGCAGGTGTGAGTGTGGTGCGAGGTGTGAGGGTGGTGCGAGGTGTGAGTGTGGTGTGAGTGGTGCAAGGGGTGAGTGTGGTGCAAGGGGTGAGTGTGGTGCAAAGGGTGAGTGGTGCAGGTGTGAGTGTGGTGTGAGGTGTGAGTGTGGTGTGAGTGGTGCAAGGTGTGAGTGTGGTACAAGGTGTGAGTATGGTGCAAGGTGTGAGTGGTGCAGGTGTGAGTGTGGTGTGAGGTGTGAGTGTGGTGCAAGGTGTGAGTGTGATGGGAGTGGTGCAAGGTGTCAGTGTGGTGCAAGGTGTGAGTGTGGTACAGGTGTGAGTGTGGTGTGAGTGTGGTGTGAGTGTGGTGTGAGTGTGGTGCAAGGTGTGAGCGTGGTGTGAGTGTGGTGTGAGTGTGGTGTGAGTGTGGTGTGAGAGTGGTGCAAGGTGTGGGTGTGGTGCAAGGTGTGAGTGTGGTGCAAGGTGTGAGTGGTGCAGGTGTGAGTGTGGTGCGAGGTGTGAGGGTGGTGCGAGGTGTGAGTGTGGTGTGAGTGGTGCAAGGGGTGAGTGTGGTGCAAGGGGTGAGTGTGGTGCAAAGGGTGAGTGGTGCAGGTGTGAGTGTGGTGTGAGGTGTGAGTGTGGTGTGAGTGGTGCAAGGTGTGAGTGTGGTACAAGGTGTGAGTATGGTGCAAGGTGTGAGTGGTGCAGGTGTGAGTGTGGTGTGAGGTGTGAGTGTGGTGCAAGGTGTGAGTGTGATGGGAGTGGTGCAAGGTGTCAGTGTGGTGCAAGGTGTGAGTGTGGTACAGGTGTGAGTGTGGTGTGAGTGTGGTGTGAGTGTGGTGTGAGTGTGGTGTGAGTGTGGTGTGAGTGTGGTGCAAGGTGTGAGCGTGGTGTGAGTGTGGTGTGAGTGTGGTGTGAGTGTGGTGTGAGAGTGGTGCAAGGTGTGGGTGTGGTGCAAGGTGTGAGTGTGGTGCAAGGTGTGAGTGTTGTGTGAGTGTGGTGCAAGGTGTGAGTCTACCGCGCGCTCACCGAATGCAGCGAGGCGCTAGGGAGACAAGAGTGGTGTGTGGGGGTGCGTGTGGCGTTGGTCGGTGTGTCTGCACACCTGTGCGCCGACACACACACACTTGTGCGCCGACACACACCCACACCTGTGCACACCCCATGCGCGTGATCACACGAGAACAATGCACACACACGCACACCACACTCGCACAAACCACACATGCACAGAGCCACAGGCCATTGCAGAGCGTTAACTCGCACGGGCGGAACACGGGACCCGGCGCGAACCCAGCCCTGGTGAGCGGTGTTGGCGAGCGCCTCGTAAGGTCGGGAGGCCAGAACCACGCCCGGCCGCCTTTGTCTTCACAGAGTTCATTGCAATGCGCGGTGCGCTGCAGCTCACGGCGTGATGGATACCGCGGGCTTAATTCCGCACACATCGCGTGTAGTAACACACAATGTATACCACGCACTGTACCCTACACAGAACCACGCAATACCACAATGTTCTATACACACAACCACACAATATCACACAATACCACAATGTTCTATACACAAAACCACACAAAATAACGCATGATACCACAATGTTCTATACACAGAACCACACAATATCACGCCACGCACAATGGTCTAGACACAGAACCATACAATATCACGCAATACCACAATGTTCTAGACACAGAACCACACAATATCACGCAATACCACAATGTTCTATACACAAAACCACACAATATCACGCAATACCACAATGTTCTATACACTCAACCACACAATATCACAATGTTCTATACACAGAACCACACAATATCACGCAATACCACTGTTCTATACACAAAACCACACAATATCATGCAATACCACAATGTTCTATACACACAACCACACACCACATATTAGAGTACTGTATTACCATATTTAATAACATACACAGTGCCACACACAATACAATGCATAATACAGTCAATATCACCACACACCACACTCAATACCACATGGCAAATAATCACACCACACACAGAACCACACAATACAAATTGTAATTTAAACAACACCGCACGATACCACGCCTAATATCACACAATACCTCGTGCCACACAGCACGCATAATACAACAATTAATACATACACCACACAATACACACACCACACTCTACCACAAACTACACATCATACCACGCACATCACGCACCATAACTCACACAACACCACACAACGCCACACAGCATGCATAACACCACGCACAGTACACACGCAATACATTCACCCTACACACCCAAAATACATACACACATTACACTCACGCTCACTACAAACAATACATACACGCCCCACACACTACACAAAACAACAGCATGACGTACAATACACACAACAAGATACTGATCATACTACACACCGCAATATACAAACCACAGTTTAACACGTAGGCTTTCGTGACCAATATCATCCATAACAGAGGTTTTTGGGTTAGATCACGTAAATATATTAAATGTGTCGTTAAAACCTGCCACCACCCGACACAGCCAACTAGTAAGGGTTGTCACGTAAACAGAACGTGGCCAATTCGTCACTAGTACAGCACACCGGTGTGTTGGAGAGCCAAGCCACAACATTTACAATCTGAGTACGACGTTTTGCCAGTAATTACAATTAGCTTCATGAGGCAACAGCCAGATTTGTGGAGAAGTCCACCTGTTTCGTCCCTAATATAGAGGCGTAGATGTGGTGACCACGCTTCTGCGCTCTTGCGCAATTATAGGGGGCGGATTACTGAGTCAACGTACATTATGCATGTACATTATCCGAGCCCTTTGAACTTGTCCTTCCTGTCTATTGTGTTGATTAAAATAGCCCTACCAACGGTAATCCCTATTGAAGTACGCTGCCCTTTGTAGGCATGCATTTAAATAATGTATTATTTGATGATTCACTTCCACGCAGCACTAAGACGGTAGCTATCCGAACAGTTAAAGTAATTTTGATTTCTTTCAATTTCGATAGATTCTCTAATTAGTCTTGGCCAGTAGTAGCTAGTTTTGCACAAAACTTCAACATTATCCAAATAAATGCCTCTATATAAGGAACGAAACAGTAAGATTTCTTCACAAATCTGGCTGTCACTATTTGGAATTACTAGCGAAACGTCATACTCGGATTGTAAATGTTGTGGTTTGGCCCTCCAACACACCGGTTAGTGCTGTACTAGTGACAAATTGGCACGTTCTGTTTACGTGACAACCCTTACTAGTTGGCTGTGTCGGGTGGTGGCGGGTTTTAACGACACATTTATATATTTCCGCGATCTAACCCAAAAACCTCTTATGGATACAAACCACACTTTACACACTACCATACAGTACACTCACCACACACAATACACACACACACAATACACACACAATACACACATGACCACTCCCCCCGCCTTCCCCCGTCCCCGCATTGTATTGGAGTCGGGGTCCAGGGTAGAGGAGTAGGAGGAGCCTGCGTGTCTGTGTGTGCGAGTCTGTGTGTGCGAGTCTGTGTGTGTGTCTGTGTGTGCGAGTCTGTGTGTGTGTCTGTGTGTGCGAGTCTGTGTGGTTAACCCGTGCGCGTCTCTTCCGCTGCGTTGAGCGCGCATAATGACCGCCCTGCCCTACGCCTGAGCCTCAATTCCCGTGATTCAGGACAGCCCCCGTGACTTGGGGGACCGTGTGATGTGCGTGTGCGCTGCGTGAACATCGCCACGAGGGAGACAAAGGCGGCCGGGAATGCTGCTGACCACTCACCCCCTCATTTGGTACTGGTCTTCATAGGTGCTTTACTTGCTAACAGCAATTGTCCCAATAGTCTGTTAACAGTGATAGGGAGGATCTTTGTGTGTGTTCGGGGTGTGTGTGTGTATGCATGTATGTTAGGTGCATGTATGTTAGGTGCGTGCATGTGTGAGGTGTGTGCTATCTGTGTGTATCCGCGTGTGCGACGCAGTTCACCATTAATAATTAAGTGTGTGCATGCGGGAGGGAGGTGCGGCCGGGCTGCCCCGTTCCGACGTGTGTGTGCGCGCCACTGCTGTGTCTCTGCGTGCTGCTGCGTGTACTGCTGCGTGTGTGCTAATGCTGCGTGTGTGCTACTGCTGCGTGTGTGCTACTGCTGCGTGTGTGTGCGTATGTTCTGCTATGGTGGGGGGGGGGGCATGTCTTGCTCTCCCATCACACACGCTCATCTCTGCTGCCCGTGTGTCTCCCTCATCTCTGCGTGTCTGTGCTGCTGCCGTGCTCGATATGCGGCACCAGCGCTTGCGAGAGATCGGAGCACTCCCGCCACAGTGCTGGGATGTGCTGGGTGCTCCATGTGGCTCCTGCCTGTGCTGGGTGTTGCTTGGCTGACCGGGGCTGGGGCGCCGATGTCTTGGGGTGGCTTGACAGCCCAGCCAGCGTGCGCACACACGGATATGCAAAGACACAGATATACAAAGACACAGATACACACAAACACAGCACACGGCTCACACGCAGCACGGATGCAGATACACAGCTATACACAGCACACAGCTGGTGCACAGCACACAGATAGCGCTCACACGGCACACACATAGCGCTGACATACAGCTCACAACACAGCTCACACCCAGCGCACAGTGCGCACAGTGCGCACACAGCTCCCACACAGCTCGCACACAGCGCGCGCACAGCACACAGCGCTCACACGGCACACACATAGCGCTGACATACAGCTCACAACACAGCTCACACGCACACAGCTCACACCCAGCGCACACAGCTCCCACACAGTTCACACACAGCGCGCACACGGCTCACACAGCACACACAGCACACACACACTGCACACACCCAGCGCACAGCTCTCACACACAGCTCGCACGCAGCTCGCATACATAGCCAGCCTTGGTGGTGATGAGGCTCTGATTGGTTGGCTGTGTGTGGTTTTTGGCTGGGGGGGGTGTAGTTGTTGGTTGTGTTTGTTGGCTGGAGGTGATGTGGTTGTCGCTGGGGGTGGCAATTGTTGTTGATAGGGGGTGTGGTTTTGCGGGGTTGTAATTGCAGCAGTTGCAGTGCTTGCCTGGGTCGTTGTGGTTATTGGTTGATGGTGTGGTTGTTGGTTGGGGGGGGATGGTGAGTGAAGTTGACGGGAACAGCGACGACAGTCGTAGCTGCTATAGAGGAGTAGTCATGGAGGAGTAGATATAGGAGAGCAGATATAGAGGAGCTGCCATGAATGAGCAGCTATAGGGGAGCAGATGTAGAGGAGCATCTATGTCGCTCGTTGAATGTCACGTAATCACCCGTGAGTCTCCGGTGCCTGGGCTGATTGATCCTGCGTTGGATTTGTTTGGACACTGCCACCCGTAACCGTCCTTTCAATTCGGGAGGAAAGCGGGGTGCCCGGAGAGAACCCACGCGTACGAGGGGAGTAACGCTCGACACCGACGGCCCGGGCCTCCTCGCTCACGCGCACACGCACACCTCCCCAACGCCTGTCCCACCCCATCCGGGAACTCGCTGGGCTCCACCCGACGAGATGGAGTGCATTGCTGGGTGACAAGCTGACATTATGGGTCCCCTCGGCTAAGCAAACCGCTCCGAAATGTTTAGTCAAATGTCGTGAAGAGCCGTACCTTGGCTCGCCAGGAAAAGGCAATAAAGCAAAGTGGAGACTAATCTCCATCTGTTCCAACAACTCCCTTTCTGCAGACGTTGAGGAGAAGCCCATACTCTGGCTTTCCAGGAGAAGGTTGCCTCTGAATGATTATTTTGGTTTTTATGTTTGCCTGTAGGTCTCCACATACGTCTGTGGGTCTCTATGCAAGTCTCTGTCTCCACGTGTGTCTATGGCTCGCGAGAGAAGGCGATGCAGCAAAATGTGGGCTCCGCTTGTTCTCTCTGTATGGGATAAGACTTTCTCCCCAGCACACATGGGGTTTTCTCCGGTTGCTCCATTTTCCTTCCACGTGCCAAGAACCCATTTTTAAACATAGAGGACCGCAGAGCTTGCGGGTAAAATGTGACGCCGGCTCCCCGAATGGCTGCTACTGCTGCCTTCCCCCGACTGTTGCCCATGGTTCCTCCTCGTGCCTCCGAGTCGTCCCATCTCCACGAGAGTGAGCTAATCCCCGAGTGTGATGGCGGCGCGGCGTTATTATGATGATGACATTGTGGGTGCACTATGAACGCTTGCCTTGCTCTTTGATTGTTCGGTTTTGAACCGAGTCAACCCCCAGGCTGCGCCAAGGTCAGCTCGGGTCATGCGTGGGCCCGGAGCCTGCCTCGGGAACGTCTGTGCTCTTCCCCCCTGGTCTCCCCTCTCTCAGGCCTTAATATCATCACCATCATTAAAGACCAAAACAGGAAGATTTCTCCAGAACTCTGTCTGTTGCCTGATGAGGGTGGTATGTAATTACCGGTGAAACCTCAAATTGTAAATGTTTTGGGTTTACTCTACACAACGGTGTGCTGAACTAGTCACGAATTGACATGTTTTGTTTACGTGACAAACCTTATTGGCTGTGTCGGGTGGATGGCAAGTTTAACGACGTTTATATTTACGCGATCTAACCCAAACAAACATCTACGATGGCTTATCATTATCACTGTTACTACTCCACTTGTTTGCCCACTCTTTCAACAGGGTCCTGCCTAAATCATACATATGTAGTGTTAGTGATTCGGAGACAAGGCTTTCCAGGAGGCATCTTTATTTAACAAGTCCACACTTCACAGATTCGTCCTTGCTCTGTCCTAGCCTCGCCTAAACACAACCCTGACCATGTAACACTGATGGCGCTGACCGAGACAGCCAACAACTATCTGGCCGCGCAATATCTAGCGAAGACGGCAGCAACGAAGGCGGCAAGACGACAACGACGACGAGACGAGTCCACTCCCAGAACCGGCAGCCCTGAGCTGCCGCTCTCAGCTCATTTTATGCTACAAGCGCGGCCTGGCTCCGCCCTGACCGCATCCTCCCTTCTGGAACCCGCTCGCAGGTTCCAGGGGCTTCCAGATGGGGTACTCCGTGACCCTTACCCCAGTTCCTCTACTCTGCCAACACCCCGTACACGCCCTCACCGGCGTGTGTACTCTCCGTCCATCACAGTTGCCGCTGCTGTCCACCAGCCGGCGCTATTACTCTGCACATACAACTCTGCCTAATTATTTTGCAGTTAGGGTGACGTTCTTACTGCTGTGTGTGGTCCCTATTGAGTAATCTGCAGGTAATGTTTCAGCGTTGGGGATGCTTTGGCTCGATAACAGGGACATTGTGTGGTTTTGTTCCATTCTACGCTCGCGCATGATGGCGGTAACGAGTTCAGGAACTCAATGCCAATGTCTGGATCTGCTGGTGGCCATGACGAGAAGGCTTTACTATTTGTACGTATGTTGAACTTGTTTTGCACCGTACGTAGCCAACCGTGCTAATCGAGGGTGCGGGCGGAACAAACTAAACACAAAAAGCAGTTCTGAAGAAATGAGTTGCCAATCTAGATTTAAAAGTGCATAACTCCAGCGCGTGTGTGGGGACACCTGGTGGTTTGTCCGCAGGTTGTCCATCTGTTTCTTGAAGACGCTGGTCACGGTCCATAGTTTGGGTTACATGGCCACATCACTTCGATGGCTTGTCTTTAATGTATCTCTGAGTCTATGGGCTTAATATATGATCCAACGTTTGGGGTGTAATGGTCACAATCGCCCAGTGGCTTGTGTCTTTAGTTTTGCATTCATGAAGGAGATGTCCACAGCCAGGAGGAGGTGTGATGATTGATGATGTTTGCCACTCGATTGAGGTGTTTGTTGAGCTCTGGTTGCGCCGTGGGCGCGCGTGTGTGCATGTCTGTACGTGTCTGTACGTGCGTGTGTACCAGTCCTGGGCCTCTCCTGGGTCGACTTGGCCTCAAATGATGTGTAAACATCGCCACTTGGGAGACAAAGGCAGCCGGGCCGTTGTGCTGGCCACCTGCCCCCTCATGTGCCATTCCGGCCTTCATAGGTGCTACTCAATGCTAACAGCGCTTGCCCTGAAGGTCTTAAGGCTATACGGGGGATCTTTGTAGTGATCTACAGTGTGGTGAATGGGTGAGCAAGTGAGTGAGTGACTAATTTATAGGGGGAGCTTCACACATGTTAGGCCACCTGAGTGGATTTCTGATAATTTGACGACGTGACGTCGGCGGGAGACCAACGAGCCGTCGATGGAACCGACGCGGCGTTGTCGCCCAATTTACGTCGCAGCCGGCGCTCGAGGGCGGGAGCCGATCCGACTCGGGACGGGAGGCCGCATCCCGGTCCGTGCCCTGCATGCAGCGCATTCAGCCGAGTGGCAGCGCGGTCCGGCGGCAAAGCGTCACGTGCGTCACTGCCGCAGCAGTGGTGACGCACCACGGTGGCTCGGAGATGTTAACTACCTCGCCTGATATAAGGATCGCGTGGGTTCGATCCCAACCGTGAGGCCTGTTGAATATTTGGAGTTTGCATATTCTCTCTGCCCGTGGTCACGTGGATTTTTCATCAGGTCTTCCGGTTTTTCCCCTCCACATTTGGAATCAACAACATGCCTTTAGAGTATTTGGCTGCTATCAATTTCCACACGATAAGCCACTTAGTCGAGCTATCATTCGTGTTAGCCAGCTCACTTCTAAATAAGAGCTATATAGCAGCTCCGTGGGCCTTAACTGGTAAAGTCAAAAAAATGTTTTAGCCGCAGCACGACGACGGCGCACGCGGAGAGATTAAAATTTTTGCCGCGCTAATCGTTGGATCGGATCGTTGAGCAATCTCAATTACCGGCGCCGCCAGCGCCGTCGCGCCGGGGAGGTCAATGGCGCTAAATGTGACTCGAGGTGCCGACGGCTGCTCGATTGCGATCTCGGAGACCCGCCGTGGGGGGTGGGGGCCGAGCGACGGCTATTTGATTTTTAATTAAACTCATTAGGGCACCCAGAGACAGCCGCCCTACCCTGAACACACACACACGGGGTTGGGGGGGGGGCCTGCAGTCATGAGTGGCGGGAGGAGCCACGCGTTGGACGGAGCCCACGTCCTGTAGGGCAGGGCCCGAGGGTTTTTGTTGTTGCTGTGACCATCGTTATCAGGTTTTGGTTGTCCCCGTAACGTCTATCACGGTTGTAGTAGTGTTCTCGAGTTTAGCTGCAAGGTTATTTACTGCGAAGGCTTGGGGAGTGGCGGAACAGAAACGATGATGACGACGATGACAATGATGGTGGTGGAGGGAATTTTAGAGTGGAGCAGTGCTAGGGAAGAAGCAGAGGGAAGCGAGGTGACCTGCACTGTGGTTTAGTCAGTGAGAGAGTGGGGAGTCGTAGTGTAGGGCTAGCGTGGTGGTTAGCGCACTGTGCTGTCACTCAAGTTCGATTTCTGCTCACGACCAACAACAGTTGCAAACATTTGATCCGGTTCTGGGTCTCCCTTTGATCCACTCAGACGTAAAAATGCGAACCTGGTGCCGTGTGTAAATGTCAGCACCGGGGAGAAGAAGGGTGGAGTGTTCGCCACCCATTCCCTCGTCTATCGTGTCGGCCTTCATAGCTGCTTGCAAACAGTATTTGCACCAACAGTCTGTTAAAGGCTCGATAGGCGATCTTTGTCTTTGCAAGTGTGTGAGGCGAGCGGGCGAGTGTGGCGGGCGAGTGTGGCGGGCGAGTGTGTGAGTCAAGTGAGTATATAAGGCGGGCGAGTGTGTGAGGCGGGCAAGCGTGGCGAGTGTGAGGTGGGTGAGCGGGCAAGCGTGGCGAGCGGGTGAGTTGTGTACGGCGAGCGGGCCAATTGGCAGTGACTTGGGCACAACTTGCAGAGGTTCGCGGTTCAAATCTGTTGCCCAACCTGGTGTCTTCCACGCCGTATTTTCATGCACCCATTGCTTCGCTCACAGCGGATGTTGTGTGCCAGCGTCACGAATCCAAGTTTACTGCACCTCCGTACGGTGCGAAAGAAGTTCAACATACATACACACCGTGTCCTACCCATCCCCGACCTCCTCCACCCCACACACCGTGTCCCACTCATCACTACCTCTTCCTCCACCCTACACACCGTGTCCCACTCATCACTACCTCCTTCAACTCACACACCGTGTGCCACCCATCACTACCTCCTCCTGCACCCTACACACCGTGTCCCACCCATCCCTAGCTCCTCCTCCACCCCGCACACCGTGTCCCACCCATCCCTAGCTCCTCCTCCACCCTGCACTCGATTGAGATCACACACAGAGCAGCAATGATCATCAACCCTTCCTGGGCAGCAAGACTTTCCCCCGCTCACAGGCTGGCTGCTTGGTCACCTTGTGATGCACAGGGACAGCTGCCAATGGGGGGGGTACCCTAGGTTCGACCACGCAGCAGCATTCATCACACTCCTGCGAACAGACTAATGCACAGGGACTGCTTTGCTTGCAGCTTTGTGGCAGGACGTCTGTTCAGTCATCTCCCTGGTATTCTGTAGCCCAGCCGGGCCCCCAGTCCCATACAAATCTCGGAAGCCTCACACAGGCCTCACACAAGCCTCACGCAAACCCAAGCCTGATTTGCGGGTGATTGCCAGAGGGCTTGCCAGTTACCGTTGTCTCAGGTGTTGCGAGGCTGTACCGGGTGTCGCCGCCCCCTCGTGTCGTATGCTCCCCTGGGATTCTCTGGCGCGGGCTCCGGTTTCCTTCCCACGTAGAAGTCGGCACGGCTCGCGAACATGGTCGGGCAGACATCCCGAATGCTGTCCATAGTTCATTTTTGTTTGGATTAGATCGCGTAAATATAAATGTGTCGTTAACCCGCCACCACCACCACCCGACCACAGCCAATCAGTAAAGGTTTGTTACGTAAACAATACGTGCCAATTAGTTACTACTTCAGCCCAACGGTTGCGTGTTGGGAGAGTAAATTCACGACATTTACAATTTAAGTACTGTGACGTTTAGCTGGTAATTGACATCCAGCATCATCGGGCGATTTTTGCCAGCAATAATTTTGGTCGCGAAAGCCTACGTGTTATCCTGAATGCTGAGGGGTGGGACATGCCCCTGGAAACAAGTACTGAGACTCGGAAGAGTGGACAATTTGGCGTGACGGATTTTGTAGGAACATTCGTAGGGCTTTAGCGACTGATGTTTTTTTTTATTTTTGTGTCAGATCGCCGCTGTGTCATAACGCCCTCCTCCACCCGACACAGCCAATAAACAAAGTTGTCAAGTGGAGAACAATTGTAGGCCCAAAACCGGAGGACATTTGAACAGTTTGGAAACTTCCTGATTGTGCGTTCTCCGGCATTACTGCTGCGCTCCCCGGCATTACCGCTGCGCTTTCTGACATTACCAGAGTGCTTCTGCGGCATTACTTGTGTGCTGCGCTCTCCAGCATTACCGGTAGTGCTGAAGCAGTATTAAAATGGGCACGTTTCGTTCGTCACGCGAAAACTTAATACATTTTCTGTCGGGTGGACGAGGGCACCGCCGACACGCGCGCCGATCTATTGCCAATCGCCGTTTGTGAGGCGCGTGTGCTCGCACGGAGGGGCGGAGCACCGGTGCCGCCGCTGTGCTCAAGTCCCGCAGTGGCGCTGCCTGCATGAGCAGCAGCTGTGTGCAGACGCTGCCCCCTTCCTCCTCCCCTCTCCCCTGACCCCCTGACCCCAAGCACCCAACCCCGGGTCCCCCCCACCCTGACCCCCCACCCCTCGGCATCTGTAGGTCATGGCTGCTGCTGCTGCTGCGGTGGCCGCACACCGTGGGATGAATAGCGTCTCGGGTCGTTAGGGAAATTTTCTGTATCTCGAGGGTGTGCGCGTGTGTGTTTGCATGAGTGTGTCTCCAGGGCGCGTGTCTACGTGGGTGTGTGCGTGTGTGTGTGTGCGTGTGTGCCTCCAGGGCGTGTGTGCCTCCAGGGCGTGTGTGTCGATGGGCCGGGGTCACAAGGTCATGGTTATTGTTCAGTGACAGCTGTAGCCTTGCCCTCACTGCACCCTCACCGCTCCATCACCTCGCCCTCACCGCTGTCTCGCCTCACCCTAACAGGGGCCCTGGTACTGCAAGTAAACAGACATGGACTCCACTTAGCTGGGTGGGAGGGCCGAGGCTGGTGTGTGTAGCTGGTGTGTCGCAAATAAACTTGGAGGTTGGGAACAGGAGGATGACGTAGTGATGGGTGAGGCACGTGGTGTGTAGGGTGGAGGAGGAGGTAGTGATGGGTGGGACACGTGGTGTGCAGGGTGGAGGAGGAGCTAGTGATGGGTGGGACACGTGGTGTGCACGGTGGAGGGGGAGGTAATGATGGGTGGGACACGGTGTGCACGGTGGAGGAGGAGGTAATGATGGGTGGGACACGTGGTATGTAGGGTACAGGAGGAGCTAGTGATGGGTGGGACACGTGTGCACGGTGGAGGAGGAGGTAGTGATGGGTGGGACACGGTGTGCAAGGTGAAGGAGGAGGTAGTGATGGGTGGGACACGTGGTGTGTAGGGTACAGGAGGAGGTAGCGATGGGTGGGACACGTGGTGTGTAAGGTGGAGGAGGAGGTAGTGATGGGTGGGACACGTGGTGTGCAGGGTGGAGGAGAAGGTAGTGATGGGTGAGACACGTGGTGTGCAGGGTGGAGGAGGAGGTAGTGATGGGTGGGACACGGTGTGCGGGGTGGAGGAGGAGGTAGTGATGGGTGGGACACGGTGTGCGGGGTGGAGGTGGGGATAGGTGGGACACGGTGTGCGGGGTGGAGGAGGAGGTAGTGATGGGTGGGACACGGTGTGCGGGGTGGAGGTGGGGATAGGTGGGACACGGTGTGCGGGGTGGAGGAGGAGGTCAGATCGCTGAGACCGATATTGGAGTGGCACCCAGATTTCGGCGACAAAGGGAAGAGGAGACCTAAAGCCGCGCAGTGGGAGATTGTAAGAGGGGGAGACTGATAGTTGTTATTTGAGGTCAAGCTGAACTGAACAGGACTTGCAGGGTGGTGGTGGCACTACTGTGGCAATGCTCGCACCTCACAGCAAGACGTTTCTTGAGTTCGATTCCCAAATCAGGCGCCTTCTCTGTGTGGAGTTTGTGCATCCTCTCTGTGATCTTCAGTGTGTGAGTGTAAGAGTGAGTGCGTGGAAATTCTATCTGGTACAGATTAAAGGGGAGGCTGAATCGATGTACAGGTGCGGTTAAGGGATGGCTTCCTGTTGGTCAGTCAGGTAATGTGTGGATGATCTGGTCATCTTTGGTCATCCTCGCAGCAGTGTTTGGTTAACCATCAAACAAAGACGGTGGTCACCGCCAACACGCTTTCGGATGCGCTTCTGCTGCAACCTGGAATGCTCTCCCGATAGCCACTGGAGCTATGCACTTTTAAATCTACATTGAAAACGAATTTCTTTAGAACTGCTTTTTGAGTTTCGTTTGTTCTCCTTCCTCCGCACCTCTGATTAGCACAGTTGGCTACGTACGGTGAAAAAGCAGTTCAACATACATACATCTGTTAATTTCTGCTCATTGAGTTGAAGACGCAACTTCTGAAGCTGGAGTGTATAACTAAAGAGATGGAGCCTTACCATCAGTCCCACCAAAACCTAAGCACCTGCCTGGTTATTTTATGTCATAAAATGCTCCCCTCCCTCCACTCCCCATGAGTGATGGGGCAGTTGTGGAGAGAGTGGAGAAGTTTTCGTACCTGGGTATAGTGTGCTTATGACTGGCTCCAGTTTCACAGCAGAGGCCTCAGCCATTATCTTTTCATCAGCTCCGTAATGCTGGAAACTACATTGTCTGTCACTCCACACGAAGCTCCGGGTCTTTTTGGCCACAGCTATGACTTCCCTTCTCTTCTTGTGAAACGTGGACCCCTCTCATGGAACATCTGCAGGTTTGAAACATTCAGGCTGGCCTGCCTCCGATCCATCCTGGGTTTTACCAGGCTGGATTGTGTGAGGAACTCACAATGCTTGAAAGATCTGGACACATTCCCACCAGTGAGCCCCTGCAGCAGGCAAGACTGCATTAGCTGGGTCATGTAGCCCGCATGCCCAGAGCATAGCATGCCCACGCAACTTCTGTAAGGATCGATAAAGGGGGCTAAACGAGCATGATACTGGTTGGAGAAGAGATGGGGGATGTGGAGCTGAGTGGACTTGCCTGGTGGCGTCAAGATCGGCCTCTATGGAGGAGGCTCGTCAAGGATGCTCCTGGGCAGTTCTAGGCAATCGTTCCCTAACAACAACGGAGAGCAGAGCAATGCTCACAACAACGAGCGGAGTGACAGGCAGCTAAAATGTAGCAAGTTTGGAGAACAGGTTTTGCATCTGCCAGTCATCTCAGTCAACCCATGGCACCTGGGTCTGTCCCATGACCTGTCGGCAAGCCTTCTGACACTTCACGTGGCCTCGGAGTGCACCTGGCCTGGCACAATCATGGTGGTGACATCACCGCCACTTAGTGGCGAATGGCGGCTGTTGTTGTGTGTGTAGGTTTGTGTGTGTGTGTGCCGCTGCGTTGTCGCTCCATGCGTGTGTGGAGGCGCAGATTGCTCTGCGTCGCTCTGAGCAGCGCACGCCGCCAATGCAGTCGCAGCTCCTAGCGGCCATCCCTTCCTCCCACAACCGAGCTCGCTCTCCTAGCTAAAATAACAATTCTACTATTACTACTTACGGATAACAATACTCAATCATTCTGCAATTATATATCTGTACAGTGCTCGCATCTGCAACTCAAAGCGCCCTTGCATCATCACTTCTCATCCTCAAGAATTCGAAGGGTGCCCCCAGTGGCAGCGGTTCCTGTGCGGTCGTCTGGCAGTAGGGGGCGATGATTGCTTACCGTACGGTGTGCGTAGTCGCAACTGAGTCATTCGCGGCTCTCGTTAGAATTTACATCACGGGATCTCTTTATGTCCCCTGTGAGCGAAGCGGACAGTTTACTACCACGGCAGCATTGACCAGGGCGGCCTGCTGGAGTTTTAATCCACCACAAAGCTTTAAAACAAGGAGTGAACGAGCCGCTGCCACCGGGCCACGTCGCGCTGCGGAGGCACGGCCTGCATGGTGCAGTCGGCACTGGGGTGCGGGTGGTGGAGGGCTGGCGGCCCGTGAGCCCCTCACAAGTGTTGCTTGCAATTAGCGGAGCGGGTTACGGGCGGTCTTGTACATATGTATGTACGTTTAACTATCGCGCCGTACGTAGCCAACCGTTCTAATTGGAGATGCCGAAGGGCCTCGAACGAGTGGGGTCTGGGCCGAGTCTGTGGAGGAGGAGGATGGTGCGGAGCGGTGCGGAGCGCCGAAGGTGATTTGGCCCGTCCCGGTTGCTGCGCGACGAGCGGAGGGCCGTCCAACCTGCACGCCGTCGTGCGCCACCCGCTCCAAAATACATTTTCATTTACGTGCGCTCGGCAGTGGCAGAGTTAATAAACGACGGCGCTGGTGAGCGCATGCGCAGCGCGCCGCTGATGAGGCCGGACCGTGATGTATGGGGGCCGGGGCGCCACCGGGGCTGACGGGGCGCGCGCATGCGCGCCGGCGCCTCTCTTCATCTGCAACTATTGATTTTTCCCCCCATTTCCAATTCGCCAAGAAGCTCCTGCTGCCGTGCGCCGTCTGGGGACCCGCGGCTGCCATCATCCCGTGCTCCGCGCCACGGAAAGAGGAGGAGGGGGGGGAGAGGGGGGAGAGCGAGAGACAAAAAAACGGAGAAAAGCAGAGACAAAAAAAACACTGCCTGGGCGAAACCCCCACCGCACAGCAATCGACAACAATGCACCCCGCACACACACCGCTCACTCACACCCCACACACACACCGCACACTCACACCCCACACACACACCGCACACACACGCCCAACACACACGTCCCACACACACCGCGCACGCACACTCCGCACACCCACACCCCACACACACCCACACCCCACACACACCCCACACACACCCACTCCCAGCACACCCAGCACACCCTAACCCACACATACACCACATACCCCCCACACACCCTGCTCACACACACCGCACATCGCACACACAGCGCACCCCCCGTGCACCCCGCACACACTCCGCACCTGGTGATGGTGCGGTGGCGCTCGCGGTGGTGGCGGTGGTGCTGGTGGCGATTGTGGTTTCACATTGCACGCGCATTTCTGGACTTTGCGATATAATTTTTTTCTGCCCCGTGCAGGGTTTTTTTGTTTTACCGGCGGGGTGTGAAGGATCGGCGCGGTGTGACCTTGGTGTTTGCAGGGTGTGCGCGCTCGCGCGCGGAGGGGGCGATGGGCGGGAGCACGGGACGGCTCCGTCGCCCACTCCCCTCCCGCCCCCTCCCACCACACCACACACTCTGATAAATCCTGCACAATGGCTGACAGGTGCCTGAGTGGCAGCGGCGCGGCAGGCGAGATTAAAGTCCCAGCCGTGCGCTGCCGTGCGCTGCTGCGTAACCACCGCAATCTCTCGCTCGCAATCGCGGCACAACACCGCGCTCTCCCCGCACCCGCCCCGCGCCCGCCCGCTCTCGCCACCAAGCCACTGCTCACTCCCCTTTTGTGATGGCGGTGGCTGCCACTGTTTAATTTAGTTTTTTGCACACCCTGGATGGCGGAGGGTTGCGGCGAGGTTCCGCCGCCACTTGCTCTCTCTCTTCGTCTGGCGGTAATTTGCGGCGGTGGTGGGGACAATGCCGGGTGGCCCGCCGAGCTCGGCCTTGAGGGAGCCTCGCCTCTGGCTCTGGGCTCCGGCCTCTTTTGTCTCTGGCGGTGGCCGGCAGTGGCCTTGACCGGGTCGTCGCGGCCACCGCAGCCGGCAGGAGGAGGAGGGAGCCGCCGCCACTGCGTTCCAGCTGGGGGTTTTTAATTGTGCCGCACGTGAATGGGAGCGGGGGAGACCTTTGCAGCTCGCTCGGTCTCTCTCTCTCGCCCGCCGTCCCTGCATCTGTGAGCGAGCGGTCTGCACAGCATGCGCAGCAAAATTGTGCGCATGTGTGCAATTGCGCAGGGGTCTGTCCCGTTGACCTCCAGCACGTCACTTGGCTCATCGGTCAACCCATAGCACCTGGGTGCGTCCTGGAACCTCCACCTGCCAGCCGGCGACAGCCTTCCACACTTCACGCGAAGGACGTTCATTACCCTCCGCCTCCGCCGCTCAGCCTTCCCATGATTTTCGGGCTCAAGGATGCGATGCGACGGTGGTGGCGGGACTGGTTTAGGAGGAGGCGGAGGAGGAGGAGGCGGAGACTTTGCTGGGCCCGCAGCTTGTTTGAACCACACCACGGCCCCCCGGCGTAATTGGATTGCCGGGCAGTGTTTGTCGGGCAGGTACAAGAGGATTAGGCAGCTTTGAGAGCGGCAGCCCCGTTATGCCTCCTGAACCATCGGCCGAATTAAGAGAAGGAAGAGAGACGGGGAGAGAAGTGGCGCTTGCGCCGCTTGTGTCTCGTGGTGCCCATGGCTTCCTCCTCCATCGCCGTTCGCTCTACGACGCTGCTGTGTGAGCGGTGGAGAGCACGGCGGTAGCTCGCTGCAACAGCAGTAGTTGCAGCAGTAGCTGTAGCAGCAGCATCATCTTTAGCAGCAACAGCAGGGGTAACAACAGCACTGGCTCCAGCAGTAGAAACTGTAGCAGCAGCGGCAACAACAGCAGCAGCTGCAGCCAGAGCAGTGGCAGCTCAGTGTGAATATTGCACGCACGTTGAGGTTGCTTTGTGCAAAACCGCACGAGCCACTTCCCTCGCCTCCAGTTAGACGATAAGACGTGGGCCCTACGTGGGCCCTACGTGGGCCCTGCGTGGGCCCTCTGTGGGCCCTGCGTGGGCCCTCTGTGGGCCCTCCGATTACCCAAGAGAGCCTAACCGAGTCTCATGGCTCTTGATCAGGAGGATCCTGCCTTGTTTTGTTCATGGTAGTGGTGGGTGAAGCTGTTGCTGCTGCTGTGTGTAATCCCGATTGAGGGATTTGCAAGACATATTTTCAGCATGGGGTGTTTGTTTGGCAAATACTCGTTACATTGTGTGGGTGTGTGTGTTTAGCTCTGTGGGTGTCACGTTCAATGCTACCTTAGTTCATTAAAAATAATTACTCTGGTGTGTGTGTGAGTGGCTTGCCATGATTGAGGGGGACTCGTGCAAAAGGAGACTTATCCCGATCTCTTGCGTTCTCACCTTGTTACAAAATCAACTCGAATTAAACATGCACGCCGGTGCATCCGCAGCCAATATGTCTGCCTTAACAGATATCCGTTTGTCCACATGTAAAATAAATAATCGCTGCTCGTACTCATCCCATCAGCCACACACGGCCTTTGGGAGTCACCTAACTTCAGCAGCATTGGTTCAACACGAGCAAAACTCTGGACAAGTTTCGACATTCAGGAGTCTCTTCAGCAGACCCTAGCATTGCTTGAAGCCATTGTTGGTGAACTGCCACATGTTTATTGACACGGACCCTCTCTCCGTTAGGTGTGGGCCCCGGTTCGACTCAGACCTCGATAATTCACACCGCAGAATGACAATGAACGTCGTGGTGAAAAAATAACTCTCAATATCCCACCCTCCCCTTGCGACTCTCTTATCGGTTGTCAAGTGCGATGGTAGTGGTTTCACTTGGGGGTTGGCGATTTGTTGACCATCGCCGTGGGCAACGCAGCGCCTCGACGCCTCTTTGTAAGTCAACGATTCGGCAACACGAGGGGTCGGCAACCAATTTTTCGATTTCGGTAAACGAAACCTCGATATTTCAAGAGCCTGAAATGCAATGTGAATACGATAGACCGGTCGATCCTTAATAAATAACTGTCACGAAGTGGTTTCTTAAAGAGCCGCACGCAGGCTCCAGAGCCACAGGTTGCTGACAACTCGGGGCTACGCAATTCGACGCATGCACTGCTGCTTTGTGTAACAAGAATGGCAATGAGATGAGAACTCAAGAGGCCGGCACACTTTTATTTGCAAGCGAGACCTGGGGTCAGTCACGAAAAGTTTTGGGCATAAGAATTGTATTTAATCGATAATTCTGCATCGATGGGGAGGTAGCGTAGTTTGTGGTGCCGTGCTGGTAACGCTCGTGCCTCGCAGCAACAAGGGGGGAACTGGGTTCGATTCCCTGTCGTTGAGGTTGTATGTTCTCCCCCTGTCCTGCAGAGTGCGTGAGAGAGGGAATGTGTTCATGTCATCTACAACTTGTAACGTCGGAGAATGATAAGGCTTAACCCGCAGCCTTCGCTCGGAGGTTCGGAGAGCCGTGCGGCGCTGCAGGGATGAGTGGTGGGCGTAGGTTGCTAAGGAGATGGAATCTGCCTCAGCAGCCTACAATCACAAATCACTCTTTAATTCCATCAGTAAAGTAACTTGCAACGCCTCACCTTTCACCATCCTTAAGCGAAAGAATGGTGATCTGATCTCCGACCTCCAGGAACTGGTCTATAGGTTTTGCAGAGAATTTATAAGGTCTTGGGGGAGGGTAATTTCCTTAACCCGGACAACAATATCGGGCAAGATGGGGACAACCCTGCTGGGGCTGCGGTGCCACAAATATTGGCAGAAGTATCCACCCCTTCTGAGTGTTTGACTGAGGTGCCATCTGTGGAGGAAGTAAAAGCGGCGATCTGTCGTCTGAGATGAGGAAAAGCACCGAGCAGAGATGATCCCTCAAGAGAAATGCTGAGGGAGGGTGGTGTCTGTGTGCAGACTGCCCTACAGGACATCATCACAACCGTCTAGACCACAGGATGGGTTCTGCAGGATTGGAAGGATGCCCTGCTGGTCTGCCTCTTTAAGGGGCCCGCATATATTGTAACAATGACAGAGGCATCTCTCTCCTCGGTGTGCCAGGAAAGGTCCTGGCAAGGGTTATTCAACATCACCTTTCCAGGCACACTGAGCCCAAATGTGTTTTCAGACTAGGGCGGTCCTGCAAAGATGCAATGTTCTGTCAGTCTGCTGCAGCAGATCTGTAGGGAATTCCAACAAGACCTACATCTCTGCTTTATTGACCGAATCAGGGCCTATGATACCATCAACAGGCCAGGGCTTTGACCTGTTTGCCATGTTTTCAGAGTGCCTGACTCTGCTCACAATCATTAAGGGCCTTCATGATGGGAGGCAGGCCCGGAGTCACAGCCATTCCATGTTCACCTTGGGGTGCGACAGGCATGTCCTCTGGCTCCCACATTATTTAACATTGTCTAGATTTGAAGCTTTCGTGACTGCAAGGAATCATCTTCTTAGGTTTTTTCTGTAAAGTCACGTAGAAAGTAAAATAAAATAAATAAAAAAAAATCACGACGTTTCGGAGGCAACACAAGTCTCCGTCATCAGGTGGGACCGTCACAGTCAGATTAGCTGTATCAAGTGAGGCAATGATTCAAGATGTAATCCCTTAAAAGCGAGTTGAGGGGGGAGGGAGAGGGAGGGGGGAGCTCATCAGACTAAGTTGAGGGGGGGCGAGGCCAAAAGGGTGGGCGATGGACGTGGAAGCGCTTGTGCAGTAATTGGCCGCTGGCGCACAAGCGCTTCCACGTCCATCGCCCACCCTTTTGGCCTCGCCCCCCCTCCCTCCCGATACGTTCCTTTCATTGGCTACCATAGTCTGATGAGCTCCCCCCTCCCTCTCCCTCCCCCCTCAACTCGCTTTTAAGGGATTACATCTTGAATCATTGCCTCACTTGATACAGCTAATCTGACTGTGACGGTCCCACCTGATGACGGAGACTTGTGTTGCCTCCGAAACGTCGTGATTTTTGTTTTTTATTTTATTTTACTTTCTACGTGACTTTACCGAAAAAACCTAAGAAGATTTAACATTGTCCTTGACCACGTAGTTCGAGAAGATTTTCATTGCTGTACCGGAGGAATTTCCATCTGGTACTGATGCAATGGGAGGCTGATCGATGCCTGGTGCAATCGAGGGATGGCTCCTTATTGTTCAACTATGTTATGTATGCTGATGATTTGGTGATGGCTACCCACTCAGAATAGGTGTTGGAGGGGCTACTGCTGGACCTGGAGTAAGCCAATAAGAGGTGGGGTCTTGTCATCAACCCCACCAAAACTAAGCACCTGCCTGGGTATTTCGTGCCATCAAACACTCCACCCCCCTCAACTGTCCATTAGTGATGAAGCAGTTGTCAAAAGAGTGGAGAGTTTTCCATACCTGGGCAGTGTGCTTATGACCATCTCCGGTTTGACAGCACAGGTCTTACTACAAATCAGTTGGGTGGCATTATTTTTTCATTGGCTGCGTAATGCTACGTGGAATCTACTTTGTCGCTCCACACGAAGCTTCGGGCCTTCTCGGCCACAGTCATGCACTCCCTTTTCTCTATGGTCGTGAAACGTGGACCCCTCTAATGGAACATCTCTACCAGTTATTAACATTCAGGCTGGCCTGTCTGCGATCCTGGGTTTAACCAGGCTGGATTGTGTGAGGAGCTCACAAATCTTTGAATGATCTGGACATATTCCCATCGATAAGCTCCAGCAGGCAAGACTGCATTGGCTGGTTCTTGTAGCCCCGCATGCCCAGCCACCGCATGCCCAGGCGGCTTCTGTTTGGCCGTCTAGAGGGGGCTAAATGGGCACGACACGGGCTGGAGAAGAGATGGACTGCTGTGGTACAGGAAGATGTGGAGCTGAGTGAACTTGCCAAAGACTGGTACCAGCGTGTCAAGATCGGCCTCTGTGGAGGAGGCTCGTGAAGGACCCGACTGGTCAGTTGGAAGTAGTTGCCCTCCAACAACAGCGGAAGGCAGAGTGATTCTCACAGCAACGAGTGGAGCGCCGGGTGGATATAATGCAGCAAGTTGGCACAGTTGGGGATACAGCTGGTGCATCTGCCAGTTATCTCGGTCAGTCAGCCCATGCCACCTGGGTATGTCCTGGCACGTGCTGTGGTGACATCACCGCCACTTAGTGGTGAATGGTGAGTGTTGTGTATGGAGTTGGTCGTGTAGTGGTCCTATGATCCTGACAATCTGAGTTGGATTCCTGCTCACAGCTAACACCAGTGATGGCGAATGTTTTAACAGGTCCTCAGCCTCCTCTAGATCGACTCAGCCTTAAATGAGTACCTGGTGCCATGTGTAAACATCGCTGCTCGGGAGACAAAGGCGGCCGGGCGTGATGCCACGCATCCCCTCGTGTGCTGTGGTCGGCCTTGATAGGTGCTTGCCCCAATAGTCTGTTAAGGCTACACAGGGGTTCTTTCTATGTGTGTGTTCTCCACGGTTGATCCATGGTCTCAAGAGTGAGAAGCGCCCCCTCCTGGCTCAAATGTTCAGACAGCTAGAGACGCCTCGACTCGCACACAGACTCATAGACTCACACGGCTCGAGACACTGAGACTCGCGGAGATCCATAGACTCACACAGAGACCCATAGATTCACTCAGCTTGAAATGCCGAGACTCACACAGAGACCTGTACAGTCACACAGAGAACCATAGACTCGCACAGAGAGCCATGCACTCACACAACTAGAGACTCCTATATTCACACGGAGACCCATAGACTCACACACAGACCCATAAACTCACACACAGACCCATAGACTCACACACAAACCCATAGAGTCACACAGAGACCTGTACAGTCACACAGAGACCTGTACAGTCACACAGAGAACCATAGACTCACACAGAGAGCTATAGACTCACACAGAGAGCCATGAACTCACACAGAGAGCTATAGACTCGCAGAGAGTGCCATAGACTCACACAGACCCATATGCTCACAGAGACCCATAGACTCACAACAGAGACCCATCGACGCACACAGAGCCACAGACTCAGCCAATGGTGGCAGCAGTAAAGGGCTTGGTTTTAATTCCAGACTCGGGTGCTTTTCTGCATGGAGTTTATATTTTGTTCCCCTTAGTACAGGTTTTTTTGGGTTAGATCACGTAAATATATATACATTTGTCATTAAACCCGCCACCACCCTACACAACCAATTAGTAATGTTTGTCATGTAAACAGAACATGCCAATTTGCTCCTAGTACAGCACTAGTGTATAGTGTAGTGTATAGTGTAGTGTATAATAGTGTAGTGTATAGTAGTGTAGCGTATAGTAGTATAGTGTATAGTAGTGTAGTATACTAGTACAGCACACCGGTGTGTATTTACAATCTGAGTACGACGTTTCGCCAATAATTACAATTAGCTTCATCAGGCGAAGCCAGATTTGTGGGGAGAAGTCCTCCTCTTTCGTTCCTTAAATAATAGAGGGGTAGATATGGTGACAACACTTGTGTGTTCTTCTTGTGTGAAGTTGTGGGGGATTAATGAATGCATATAAATTAGTGTGGGTATCTATTGCCGTTTGGGTTATTTATATGGTAATCAACGTACATTATTCATGCTCATTATGCAAGCCCATTGTTCATGTACTTCCTGTCGATTGTGTGTACTAAAATAGCCATACCAATGGTCATCCTGATTGAAGTATGGTGACCTGTATAGGCATGCATTTAAATAATGTATTATTTGATGATTCGCTTCCAAGCAGCACTAAGTCTGTAGCTCTCCGAACGGTTAAAATTATTTTAATTTCTCTCAGTTTCGATAGATTCTATAATTAGTCTTGGCCAGTAGTAACTAGTTTTGCACATAACTTCAACATTATCAAAATTAATTGAGTGTCCTTGTTGGCATGCGTGTTCTGCCGCTACTGGCAGTTCTATTTGGGAGTATTTAATATTTATTTTGTGTTCTTTTAGTCTCGTGCTGATCATTCGTCCTGTTTGCCCTACATAGCATTTGCCACAAGTGCAATTAATGGTGGTGGCGGGTTTAACGACACATTTATATATTTACGCCATCTAACCCAAAAACTTGTATTATGGATGATATTGGTCATCAAAGTCTACGTGTTAAACTGTTCTCCTCCTGTTTTGCAGAGTGCGTGAGTGAGTTGGAGAGTGTCAGAGTGAGGTGGAGAGTGTGAGAATGAGTGGGTTGGGTGTGGGTGAGTGGTCGAGTGTGGTGCTGGCCACCCACTCCCTCATGTGCAGTACCCAGCCTTCATAGGTACTTGCTAACAGCACTTGCCACAACAGTCTGTTGAGGCTATACGGGGGATCCTTGTCTTGCCTTTGTGTGTGAGTAAGTGTGTGAGAGATTGGGTGGGTGTGTGAGTGTGTAATTTACGACCAGCTCTGGCAAGACAGTGATGATTTGCTGCTGTGTGGTCTAGTCTAGGGCACCCCAGTGTCAGCTGTCCCTGTGTGGCACAAGGCTATCATCACAAAGGAAGGCACCGCCGCTGTGATTCACAAACACAGCCTACGGTATTTTCTCAGTCGGGGGCGATGTTGCAGTGTGTGATCCCACATTGAGTAATTTGCAATGTCACATTGGCCTGACGGCAAGAACTTTCCTGAGTTTAATTACCAACTAATTAGTCTGATGATTTGCTGCTGTGTGGAGTCTGTACGTTCTTCTCCTGTTCTCCATGGGTTTCCACCAGGTTATCTGGTTTTCGTGCCACAGCACACACTCGCATTGTAACTGGCAAACAAACGCCAAACAAATATTCGAATTTGCTGATAGGAAATTACACTGCCGATCAATACCAATACCTGCAATTTTGCCACTAAGTGACGGTGACGTCACCACGGTGCCTGTGCCAGGCCAGGTGCACTTTGAGGCCACGTGAAATGTCGAAGGCTCGCTTCTGACAGGAGCTCATGGAACAGACCCAGGTGCCACGGGTTAGCTGACTGAGATGACTGGTAGATGCACGGGCTGTACTGTTATCACACATAGCAGCAGCAGCATGCCTTTTCAAACATGCATTTCGATTATTTGGATTGTTTGCTGCTGTGGGTTTCCACATAGTAGGCCACGTTGTTGAGCTATCATTTTGTAATGATGTCGATTCTGAAAACTAAGTTAATACCTCAGTGGGCTTTACCTGGTAGGATATTTATTTTTCAGTGATTTGTTTACTTTTCCTATATTTTGCATTCCTGCCGTGTTTTTGTATTGCGTTTGTTGTCGTAACTTTCTGCCCCCGTGCCCCTACTACACTATCCATGAAGAAAAGCTTCATAGCTCATGATCGGATTCCTCTCCGGTATGGATACATATTCTGATGATTGCGATTCTAGAGTCTTGAGACCTTGCAAGGCTCTGCTGACGACACAGCGGCAGAATGTTCCCATGGACTTGAGTGGGGGCCCTCGCTGCCCCTCCACAATGGGGAGTACGTCACTGCCGTTCCTTGGTGATTGGGGGGGGCTGGAGGATTTGAACCCCGCTTTTACATGCTGTGCTTGGTCACCGCTCTTGCAGAGGGCATTCGAATTATCTTACCGGGCCACCTGGTCACGTCCACTAAGTCATATGTGCAAAAGATTAAGAGGAGGGCCCCACTCCCTTCTAATGGGCTTAACATTGTTTTTGTCACCAGCAGGTCGCCCTGGTTAACACTGCTCGGGTGTGTTGGTGTGTATGCGTGTCAACCGTAGGAGCAACAATAATAATTTACCCCGCGTCGCTTACGGTGGATGTTTATAAAGATCCCCGCAATGGAGGGCCATCGTGTTCGCAAAAATTCGAAAAATGCTCCGTTGGATCATGCTGCACGAACATGTCCCATCACAAATCTCGGACGATGCCTCGAACCGCAATTTAAATCGGTGCGGGGGCGGGGAGTTGGGGTCATGACCCTGGTGGATAATGAGTAATCGTGGCCCGGTCCTGATCTGCTGATGCCTTTATTAATCGCTCATTATCATAAGCCACGCATTACCCTACTGCGTTCCCAGAAGGCCCGTCCCCCTTGCCGTCCCTCCGCGCTCCAAAGTGCTTTGCTGTCTGTGATTAAAACATTTCACCTGGAGAGTTCACCCGCACCCTCCCACCCCCCACCCAACCCCCTACCGCAAGCTTGTGCAGGGACCTTGATTGACACGCTCTCACGTGCGGAGCGAACGTGCGACGACAACACTTGTGTGTGTGCGCACGCGCAGAAAAGTTTTTAAGGAGGGACCCTGCCAAGTTTTGAAGTTGGGGACACACGCTGTGGTGGTGGTTGCTGTGGTTGTGGTTGCTGTCACTGCTGCTGCCGCTGTGTGTGATCCCATTTCCGTTGTTTACAGGTTATTTTTTATTTCGGCATTGGGATGTCTTTTTGGACCCAGTTCTGCAGAGTGTAGCGTTTGTATATTCTCCCCCTGTTCTGCAGAGTGAAAGTGTCTGCTTCTCTATGATCTCAATTGAGTGATTTGCAAGGTACATTTGGAGGAGGAAACCGGAGAATCCCAGGGGAAACCCACAAAGAACACGGTGGGGGGGGGGCAATCTACATGCAGAAAGGCCCCTTCTCACTGTGAGGAGGCGCCAGCATCGCCACCGCAACATCACCGCTGCCATCTCCTGAATTCTCTGGTCGCCGATTCCCGGTTGCCCCCGCGGCCTGCACGGAAGGGAGCCGCGCTTCCGTGCGCCGACCCTCACGGCTCGTTACGACGGTGGGACGATTCACTTGTGGAGGGGACTCCTGATGAGCTCCCGCCAGGGACTGTTACCTCCCTTCCCGGTGTGGGGGTGTAGGGGCCCCCCATCTCAATCCCCTCCCCAGTAGCTTAGAGCGGTCGCCCTCGGAGGGGCGGGCCAGGCTTTCTGTACACGGCCGCTGCCGAGCACAGGCCCAAAGGCCCCAAACGTCGCGATCGCTCTCAGGAGAGTGCTGCATTGCCACGGTGAGCTAAAAAGACTCCGCGTACGCAATGAAGTATCACTCCATTGCCTGAAAACCACTCCGTTTGGATCACATCACACGGCTACAGAATCATCATCGCCCCCTCCCCCCCCCCCCGCTGCGAACAAAAATTGGCAGGACCCTCCTGAAAGAGGCATGCTGAGTCTCAGCGAGGCTTTGCTGGGTCAACGAGCGTCTGATAAACAACAACAATGCTTAACACGGAGGCTTACGCGACCAATATCCATAATAGAGGTTTTCTGGGTTAGATTGTGTGAATATATAAATGCGTCGCTAAAACCCGCCACCACCCGACACAGCCAACTTAGTAAGGGTTGTCACGTCAACAGAACGTGCCAATTGGTCACTAGTACAGCACTAATCGGTGTATTTCAGAGCCAAGCCACAACATTTACAATCTGAGTACGACGTTTCGTCAGTAATTACAACTAGCTTCATCAGGCGACAGCCAGATTTGTGGAGAAGTCCACCTGTTTCGTTCCTTATATAGAGGCGTAGATGTGGTGACCACGCTTCTGCGCTCTTGCGCAAAGTGGGGGGGTGGATTAACGAGTCAACTTACATTATGCTCTAAACAGGAGCGGTGCGGCACATAGCTGTCCTGTCTGTCGTTTTAATTGACGCTGTGTTTGGGATGCTAGGGCCACTCTCTCATCGGCACGGTGATCGGGTGGCACCGGAGCGGTGATCGGCTGGCACCGGGGCGGCGATCGGGTGTCACCGGGGCCGATGTCTCGTTGTGCTGGCTACGTTGTAGCCACGTTGTGCTGTGTACTTCCCTCTGGAGTGAGCGGTCCCTGTGAGGAATGGCCCCATGAGGAGTGGTTCCTGGTCCCTATGAGGAGCAGTCCCCGTAAGGAGGACTGTGACCCGGTCTCCATGAGGAGTGATACCCTGGGTCCCGTGAAGAGGGCTGTGGCCTGGAGCCTGTGCCGCTGGCTCAGAGGCGGTGAGGGCCACACCTGCAGGGAGCGCCGGCGCCCAGCGTATGCCCCCGAAGACAGGGGTTATCTCCTTGACTGCGTGCCTCCAGCGCCTCCTCACAGCAAGAAGGGACCTGGGTTCGATTCCCGACTCGGGCACCTTTCTGCGTGGAGTCTGTACAGTCTGTTCTCTGATAACACCGTGGTCGTTGTGGAAAAATCGCGTTATAATAAGTAATATATAATAGTATAGGGCTAAAGGACAGTCCGCAATAATGCGTGAGATGTGTAACACAGCCCGAAGAAAAACTGAGGCTCGGAAATGTCTGGAAGCATCCAGCAGCATCCCAACGCCTCGTGTGATGATGCTACGCCAAGCCAGCCATACAACCGTTTATTCCTACTCAAGGGACGTAGTCCCTTTCACTCGATCAATTCGCATTCCGTGTTATACATTTTTTTCCCTAATACATTCATCGCGTTATATCCAATTTACGTTAAGAAAACAAGCGGTATTATAGGAGCACAGGTTGTATGTTCTCCCCCCGTTCTGCAGATTATGAGCCTGTATGGGTCTCTGTGGGTCTCTCTGTGTCTCTATGGGTTTACTACACGGGCCGTAGTTAGGGTTGCATTGACCACAAATCGCACTCCTTGTGGCTTTTGATTTTTTTGTTTTTTTTTCCCGTGGATCTTACATCGGTGGCGAGTCGCCCCCTCGTGGACTTGTGTGGCATCGCTGCTGAGTTACCCAACGCGACTCTGTACGACACCAAATCAGTCAGGGCTGGTGGCAACTATCTGGCCTGCTATATAGGAGGCTCTGGGTTCGATCCCGACCCTGAAGCCTGCTGTATATTTGGAGTTCGTGGTGTCTCTCTCCCTGTGGTCACGTGGATTTTTCTTGGGTCCTCCGGTTTTTCCCTCCACATTTATAAACGTGCGTTTAAGAGTATTTGGCTGTTATCTACATGATGATGAGCCACTTCGTCGAGCTATCACTTGTGGCCAGGTCGTTTCTTAAAAAAGAGATATACAGCTGAGCGGGGCCTTACCTGGTAAAATAAAAAATATATTTTTGTTTAGTTTCTGAGAGTGCACAATTCCTGCAGCATTGGTTTAACACAAGCAAAAACTTCCGAACTATGCAGTACATCCCTCAAGTAGGGTCTGCTGATGGGACACTGAATCTCGACACCCAGTCAAGAGCGAGCGTGATTGGTTGGCTTTCTTAAGCCCCCCCCCCGTCCCCCACCGCCCACCCCCCCCACCACCTCTGCCCCTCCACCTCCAGCAGCCTTTTGTGGTCATGCAGATGGTGGCGACACTCACGGACAGGGAGTGAGGTAGAGGGAGGGGGTGCAGGGAGTGTGGTAGAGAGAGGGGTGGGTGCTGGGAGTCGAGCAGGCTGGGAGGTGAGTTTAAAGAAGGTTGTGCGGGGGAGGTGAGTGGGGAGGGTAGCGGAAGGGTTGGGTCAAGTTTGACGCAGGTGGCGTCGTCTTCTGCTGCTGCTACTGTGTTTGGCGCACAGCCCCAGTCCGGCTGCAGATGCTGGTGGAGTCCTGGAGCGCGAATCTGTGAATCTGAGCGTGAGTCTGTGAATCTGAGCGTGAGTCTGTGAGTCAGAGCGTGAGTTTGAGCGTGAGTCTGTGAATCTGAGCGCGAGTCTCTGAGTTGTTGGACTCGCGACCGGCGTGACTCGTGACTGCTCCTGCCACAGATGCAACGCTCCTCATGGATCTGCCTCTACGTCCATAGCTGTGTGCCGGCAAGCATACGAGTGGGTGACTGAGTCAGTGAGTTAGCGGGCAAGTGGGTGACTAAGTTAGTGGGCGAGTGAATGTGTGAACGAACGGGTGAGTGAATGTATGGTTGAGGAGGCGAGCGAGTTGTCGGGCCAGTGAGCGGGTAAGCGAGTGAGTGGTTGAGCGCGTGAGTGAGCGAGCGGGTGGGTGAGCGAACTGCCGGATGTATCGGCCGAGCCTCGCCACGTTCCTGTGCTCCGCGTCTGGCCCGGCGTGGCCCGTCCCTCGCCTGCCACTCTGGCACGCGGCCTCCAGCGGTGAGCGCCCCGGGGCAACGCGCCGCACCACACTGCACTGCACCACACCGCACCACACTGAACCACATTGCAACACACCCTACCACACCACACCACACTGCACCTCATTGCACCTCACTTCACTTCACTGCACCACATCAAAGCACACTGCAACACATTGCACCATACCACATTGCAACACATTGCATCATATCACACTGCTCCACACTGAAATACATTGCACCACACTGCACCACACTGCCCACCACTACCTACACTACCCCAACCAACACGACCCATACGGAGCATTTGGCTGGGTCTCCACACTCTCTCACACGCTCACACAACACACATGCTCTCACACACACACGCTGTCACACACACTCTCACCCTCTCACACACACACTCACCCTCTCACACACACACTCACCCTCTCACACACACACACACTCACGCTCTCACACACACACTCACCCTCTCACACACACTCATGCTCTCACACACACACTCATGCTCTCACACACACACACGCTTTCACCCACACACACACACGCTCTCACACACTCTGCAGAACAAGTAGAGAACACACAAACTTCATACAGGGAAGGTGCCCGAGTTGGGAACTGAACCCAGGCCCCTTCTAGCTGTGCCGCGTGGGCGCCATCGCATCGTGAGGAGTGCCTCTACGTTCATTAGCAGACATTTGTCGCTCCACTGCTGCATGAGGCCATGCTTCCTCACGCCATGCAGCGTGCACGGTGGTGCAGGGGGGCGACGGGGCCGGTTCAGCTGTCACTCGCCACGTGGTGCTTCGGGCAGTCATCAGTGATGTGCGCCTGGTCGTTTGCACCTCGCCGCTTTTCCAGTTTGATGGAGGGGTCCGGGATCGTTCCGCTTACGCAGGCAATATCACCACAGGTTCTTCCTCCTCCACCACGCGTTGTTGTTGTTGGGACGCGGTCGATCAGAGCGGTCCCTACTGGCATCTTCGAGTCAGGTTTCTCTAAACCTTCTCACCGGAGCCCGCTCATACGTCGTAGTAATAATAATAACAACAATAATTAAACAGTCAAACTTTATTGAGTGTGTGCGACGGAGTACCGCAGCCGGAGTGTTTCCATGAGCATCTATGAAAACCAGACTTAACGTGTGTACTGCGGTAATACCTAGTTTATTTAAGGCTTTGTGTCACTCAATAGCTACCGACAGTGTAACGATTCGTGCGCCAGGAAACGTTTTAAAAATGTAACTCTTAGCTGGTGAAATTTCGATTTAAAGCTTTCGTGACTGCAGGGATTCATCTTCTTGGTTCTTTCGGTAAAGTCACGTAGAAGGGAAATAATAAAATAATAAAAATAATACGTGACTTTACCGAAAGAACCAATAAGATCTTAGCTGGTGCTCGCCAAATGCAGCGTTATGATAATTAGGTCACACTCATGACGCATGCAAAGTGCTTGCCACAACTGAATCACAATACCTCGCTGATCTCTTTAAGGAGCATAAACCATCACACAACACGCAACAACAACAACAACCGCCATTCGCCGCTAAGTGGCGGTGATGTCACCACGATGCTTGTGCCAGGCTATGTGCACCTTGAGGCCACGTGAAGTGTCGAACGCCCGCTGGCAGGAGGTCACGAGGCAGACCCGGGTGCCACGGGTCGTCTGACACACATACACGCACCCACACACACACGTCTTTTGGCTGGCCATCGAGCAAAGATGGTCACCGCATTGCGCTTCTGCAGCCGTCTGGAACTCTCTTTCCTTCCAATATTAGGAAGCCCCTGGAGCTACACACTTTTAAATCATCATCTAGATTGACAAACTCATTTCTCTCTAACTGCTTTTTGTGTTCAGTTTGTACTTCCCCAGCAGCTACGTATGGTGCGAAAGATGTTCAACATACATGGTTTATATAGTAGCAAAGTGTAGTGATTAGCGCTGCACTGTGCAATGAATCCAGCGACCTGAGTTCGATTGATCAATGGTGGATAAATATTTGAACTGGACCTGGGCCTCCCCTAGATCGACTCAGCCTCAAATGAGTACCTGGTGCGATTTGTAAACATCGCCAGGAGGGAGACAAAAGTTGGCCTGACGCGGTAATGGCCACCCACCCCCCATGTGCCGTGCAGGCCTTCATAGGTGCTACTCGCTAACAGCACTTGCCCCAACAGTCTGTTCAAGGCTGTACAGGTGATCTTTGTTGTAGTCATTAAATCCCCCCATTATTATCATCCACTCTGTTTCTCGCCAGTCTATCTCTCCATGTTCCATGAAGAAGGCCCATTGCCCAGAACGACGCCCATCATGCCATCTTACGCTCGGTGTTATTTAGGGATTTGTTGGTCTTTGCGTGATGTGTGGGCAGATGTGAACGCTGTGCCCATCTGGTGGGCAAGCTGCCACCGCTGGGACACAGACGGTGACTCACGTGGCCGTGTAACACGTGTCTGTTGAGCACGAGGCCAGGGACAAACAACACCTTTACCAGAGTTGTAATGGGTGAGAGCGTGTAACGTGTTTCCTGAGTTAAGCGAGGTTATTATTGTGAGAGATGATGATTATTGTGAGAGATGATGACTGGAGGAGAGGGGAATTCCAGAGTGGAGCAGTGCTAGGGAGTAAGGAGAAAGGGAATTGAGGGGTGGGGTGACCTGCAGTATGGCGAGTGAGTGGGTGGGTGAGTGAGTGGGTGGGTGAGTGATAGGGTGAGTGAGTGGTTTGGTGAGTGAGTGATAGGGTGAGTGAGCGAGTGAGCAGGTGGGTGGTGGGTGAATGAGTGACGGGGTAAGCAAGTGCATTACTGGGTTAGTGAGTGAGTTGTGACCTGCAGTGTGGTGGTGGTGATGACACGATATCAATTTTTATTATTGTTAATCAGTGCCTGTTAACCGAGTCCTCAACATCGGTGGAGTGATCAACGAGCGAAGTTCACGGGAACAGTAACCATGGTAGTAGCTGCAAAAGAGCGACAAGGTGGTGACTGACCATCGCTGAGCGGGTGACTGGAGTGAATTGCTGAGCGCTGGGTCCTGCAACAGAGGTGATTATATTAAGCAGACGGTGCTTTGTGCATTGACTGGTGAAGTCTTGGCTACGTGCGCCAAGGCGGATGGTTATTGCGATCACAACGCTAGTTTACCCAGAAGTCTCAAGACTCTTTTTCCACAGGAAGGTCGTGCCATAGAGATAC